>NC_140931.1:14312500-14975000 GCF_014529385.1 Adiantum capillus-veneris | reverse complement strand
AAAAATGAGAAAGTAACACTAGCATTTCACCACAAAAATAGGTCTCTATAGATATGTACGCATGTCTCATTGAGAGGAATCAACCAAGATACCTTAGTTGGGAAACAAAAGAGGAAAAGGAAAAGTATGTAGTTTGAATAGATATGTAGGCATGTCTCTTTGAGAGGAATCAACCAAGATACCTTAGTTGGGAAAGCAAAAGAGGAAAAGGAAAAGTAAACCTAAGTATTTTAGTTTGAATAGGAAAGTCGGGAGGGGGGGGGGGGGTGTCCCCCGAGGGAGGATCAACGGGTCGAGTTGGAGGCGAGAGAGTTGTGTTTTTTTTTTGTAGTGAGGATCACAACACAAACAAGCCCAATCGAGCGAGCTGATTGACATAGACGATTCATGGTTGCTCTCTGTACAAAAATACTGATCTACCTCTCTCTCTCTCTCTTCATTGTTGGCACGTGTGGATAGTGTTAAAAAAAACAAGGGTCTAGTGTATTTCAACCGACTAAAACTGTAAAATGCCGATATGATTTTGAGACACAAGTGTTAGTGTGATTACTGGCAGAAGCTTGAAATTTTGACTTGAAAGTCGGGACAATTTCAAGTTTGCCCTTATTTTTGCCAGTTAGGAAAAATGACTTTTTTTAGCCTTGCTAGTGAGCCTACGACCAAGACTAAGACTAAGTACTAAGTGACTAAGACTAAGTACTAAGTGGTAGTGGCAATGACAATGACAATGACAATGACAATGACAATGACAATGAGGTTGTAGTGAGCTACAACATCTATTATTTTCATTTGCGAACGATCATCGCCAGGCTTGGTCCTAATTGAGTGGCGTCACCCCATCACTGTCACTGCAGTAGCAACCGCTCATCATCGTGTGCAAGTACGTGCACATGAAGCTCTCTCTTTGAGTCCCAGTGTTCCGCAAAATTCATTTTTCCAAACATACAAAATTCCTTTCCTTGATTTTGTCAAGAGGAAATTTCAAAACATTAGATTATTTCTTTGGGTTTTTACACTATTTCTGTCTGTTTTGAGGTGAAATTTCTGCTTTTCACGTTCCCTCAATCGGCATTTTTGAAACTGAAAACCACACGATATTAAGCTACGATACATTTTCCGGAACACACTCTCTCTCTCTCTCTCTCTCTCTCTCTCTCTCTCTCTCTCTCTCTAAGGTCTCTTGGGATAGTTTCCTACGGCGTTAAAACTCTTCTCTCGTCTCATATGAATGGGAACCCTGGGAAATGGAAAAAGGAGGGAAAGTGACACGTGTAGAGAGAGAGAGAGAGAGAGAGAGAGAGAGAGAGAGAGAGAGAGAGAGCGTAAGATTTTTTGTTGAAGACAGAGATTCTTCCACAGCGGTGCAACATGTCTCTCTCAATCTCCTTTGTGTGCAAGGTAGGCCTGGGATGGAGCCGCAAGATCTCTCTCTCTCTCCCTGTAGGTGCGCAGTGCAAGCGTCTGTTCAAGCTGTACATGGCGAGAAGGGAGGAGGACAGGGCTACGTCATCATCATAGGGAGAGATGGCGCATATACGAGAAGGGATGAGGAATGTGTGGGATGCAATAGAATGGTGAGAGAAGAGCTCTAGCAAGGTAGCAAGGGGCACAAGGGTTGGAGGTTGCAGCGCAAGCACTACAGCTCGCCATCGTGACATATGGACGCGGGGGAGGGGGGGGTGCTCGAGTGCTTGCAACCAACATGGAGCTCGCCATGGCGGCGGCGATAAGGGAAACACTTAATGCACCTACACGCCAGAGGAATCTGGAGAGATTCTGACTAATGAAAGCGGACCGAGTAGTAGTGTAGTTTGTAGTACACATTTTGGAATCAAGTGTAACAATGATTTATTTAGATTACACTATATTCCAAGAGCATACAAAATAATGATTAAACTAATATTCAATCTCCCTCTTTAGAGAGAGAGAGAGACATACACCAATGTCAACACTTCTCACAAAGACCTCCAAGAAATATTTTTTAAACCAAAAAAATTGCCATGTGGCACTAATTTGCAAGCTTTTTCCAATGGTCCACAATTGCACTAAAAATATAACGCTTTACTAAGGACTCCTTATATAGTGAGAGCCACACAATGTTCCCCCTACTGCGGCACATGGCCTTGCAAGTCGTGTCCTCTTGCCTCAATAACAACGACGATCGGCAAGCTAAGAACTCCCCCCCCCCCCCCCCCCCCCCTCCTTCTTTCAACGCTTTCTTTTCCTTGCAATTCAACCAAAGTCTTGCAAAGGCATTTTCAAAGATTCTCATTTAAAAAGAATGGGTCTCACTCAATGGGAAACATTTTAATTTTTTTTAGTAAAATTCACAATTGTGAGTGAATTATATTTATCAACCCAAATAATTACAAGGTCTTGTCATGCTCATGTTGAGCCATGACGTCATCCAGGAACCATAATTACGTCGGCTATCAGGGCAACCATCCCACCCAACTCGCCCCCTTATCCTTGATACATAGGGTCCCTTATCATGTTCTTTTGAGATCTTTTAATTACCAATAGCCCAGATTTTCCCCCATCCTAGGCATGCTATTTGCTGTCAACAAGGCACAAGTAGTCCTAGACCAATCCTCCAAGTGTTGCTTGCATCCGAGCATCCATATTAGCACTTTGCTCTCTTGTATAATTTCTGCTAAGCTTGCCACCTCAAGACCCCCTTCAAACACACGGCGGTTCCTTGTCTGCCATACATTATGTAAGAAGACGTACCTGATGATTTGAGTGTTGATGAGGATGGCAGGACCACATGAATTCTTCCATCCAAGGAAAAGATCAGTCTTGTAAAAACCAATTTTCCATGTTCTTTGGACCCACTTACATATTTTCCCTGAGAGGCCTTTGATAGTTGGGCAATCCATAAAGAGGTGAGCCAGATCGTCACTAGCCAACCTACATCCCAAGCATCGATCTGACCCAATCCCTCTTTCCTGAATCTTCACCCCCGTCGGTAGAGCACCCCAAATTACCTTCCACAAAAATACCTTCATGTGTTGCGGAACCTTTGACTTCCAGATGTTCTCCATTACTTGCACCTACCTTTCCTCCAGCCATTGTTTTTTCCATATCTTGTTAAGGGGGCTAGACCAATTCTTCCTATGCATCATTGTCTGGTAAATGTCTTTAGGATGGGATTTCCAGAAGAGACTCCAGAAGAGACTGCTTCCGGGCCATTTCCAGGCATTCCAGTCAAACTCCGAATTAGAGATAGGCATCACTATATTGTCAAGCTCTTTCCTCACTTTGTGGACTAGCAAGACCTCCAAGCTATTCAGTTGGTACTGGGTAACTAGAAGGTCAATGGTTTTCCAACTCTTGTTGTCACTGTCTCAGAAGTGCCCCGGTCGATTCAGACCCTTATTATTCAGCTTCCTGACTGTCTCTATCCAATAGGGAATTTGTGGCAGATCTACAACTTTGGAAAGCCAGGGGGACCAATGCAAAATGGAGTTCTTGAAGTATCTGGTTTTTTCCTCCTACTTTAATACTCCTACTGTTCTATTGCATTTTCTTACCAATTCTCCTCTCCTGCCCCCCAGTCTTAGGGTAGTCCACGTCGGGGCTAACAGCTTGTCATGAACCTCCACCCTCTCCACTTTCCCCCTTTCGAGCCAAGTTTAGCTGCTTCTATCATATCTTTGATCATGATAGCCCAAACTTGATCCTGCTTAGCCAAGGAAACAACAAATTTGGTGCAACAAGCTTCTGCATGGTCCACAGAGTTGAGAATTCCAAGGCCTCCTTGATTCACCGGCCGAGCAACTGATTCCCAGTGGACCCATTGCCATGGCCTGGAGGATTTCGTGTTGTTTTTCCATAAAAATCTTTTCACTGGTTTTAAGAACTCTTTCGAGTGACACTTAGCCATCTTGAGAATCGGGCTAGTGAAGGCTATATAAGGAATCATAAAGGCATTTATCACTTTTATTCGACTTGGGAATGGGAGAAGAGCATACTCCCACCTACTCATTTTTGTTTTGATTTTTTCAAGCACCCACTCAAATCTTTGCTTGTGAGTTACATCCACCCCCAAGGGGGCTCCCAGATGTCTGAAGATATTCCCTTTTGTGACAATCTCCTCCGACCAATTAGAAGGGTCAAATGAGTCATTTTCCGATAGGGAGATCAGCCTTGACTTCTCTATATTACACTGGGACCCCGAAGCTACTTAGAATACTTGTACAATCTCTAGAGATTTCCTGATGACCTAGGGGAACACCTTCAAGAAGAGGAGAGAATCGTCTGCAAAAAGTTTTGCTAGGAGTTGGCTATTTCTTGGCAAAGCCAGGCCTTGCAGCTCCCCTCATTCCGCACTAGCTTTGAGCTTCGTGATTAAAGGATGTGATCCTATGGCAAAAAGTAGGGGGGCAGAGGGCATCCCTTCTTAATAGACCTTTTTACCTCAAAAGAGCCCACAACTCTGTCATTGAATAGGAGATCTGACTGGCTTCCAACTCCCAGTACACTTACCAGATGACAAAGGCGTGGCCCAAATCCCAGAGCTTCCAGGAAGGCTTCTATATATGTCCATGTTATTCTGTCATAAGCCTTATCCAGCTCCAACTGTAGCAATACACACTCTTGCTTTGTGACAGTTGCGTACTGGATGCCCACCATTGCTGCCAAGATGTTATCGTAAATGGACCTTCCTTTGATGAACCCATGTTGATGGGGAGAGATGATCTTGGTTAGAAAGGGGTCTAGTCTGAAGGCTACAACTTTAGCAATAATTTTGTAGACCACCGACATCATCGTTATAGGGCGCTAGTGTTTCAGTTGAGAGCAACAGATCTATTTGGGGATGGGTTTGATAAGCCCTCTCTTTACACTTCTCTCCAACGACCCTTCAACAATGGCTTTATTGGCTAGCCTTGTGATTGGGACCTTGAGATCGTCCCAAAATTCTCTATAGAATTCCACCGTCATCCCATCCTAACCAGGGGACTTTTCCTTGCCAAGGGCTTGCAATGCTAGTGAACATTTGTCTTCAGAAAATGCCCTTTCCAAGAAATTAGCCCCTAAGGGGAATCTTCTTCTTGACACTCTGAAGTAAGGACCCTCTGGCTTCTTCCACTTCTTGGGATTGGATCTCTAGCTGTCCAATGATTTGACTAAGATAGCTTAGCATCAGACCAGCCATCTCATCCAGGTTATGAACTGCTGTCCCTTTCTCATCCGAGCGAGCGGACATGGCCTCCGCTCTTCTTGATTATTAAAGCCCTAAGAAAGTGAGCTTGATTAGAGGCTTCAGCTTGTAGGGAAGTCTCTCTGGAGAGAAGCCTTGCCTTTCTAATATCTTCTAACTGCTCATTAGCAAGGTTAGATTTGGCTTTGAGCCATTGCTTGTGCTCATCCTTAGTAGCAAGCCAATTGGCTTTTTTGGAGGTAAGCACATGTACCTTCGCTGTAAGATGCAGAAGGAGTACCTCCCTAGCTTTCTTGATTCGGGGGCCCGAGGTTTTGATTGCTTTTTGGATGCTCCGAGCAAAGAGGTCCCACGCATTGTGTTTGTTGAGGTCGACATATTTTTTGAGCTTACCTAGTGATTTCTTGGTTATATTCCTGAAAAGAGGGTCTTTGAATAGGTGTGCCCCTGTTACTAACAATTTTTTTTCCACCTCTTGGGGTCTTCTCCTCCCCTGTATTCTTCTTAAAATGAATGTGCAGAAGTATGTGATCCAATAGGCTTTTTGTTGGGACTACCTTCATCTCCATCAACGACGGTATCGAGTCCGCTTTGTGTGAGCAATAGCATCTGTCCAGCCTGGAGGTAGTGTAGGCATACTGGAGGCTTGTGTAGGTGAACCCGGGTGTGCAGTTCCATGGGCTGATTTCCCATAAGTCGATCATCGCCCATTTTTTGCACAAAATTTTCCATTTAGACATTTCCGAGCCAGCCAGCATACTGAAGGATCATGTTCTATCCCTGCTCTTTTCTACCATATTGAAGTCTCCAACCAACAACCACTCACCTTCAATAGCAGTATCTCTAAGATGCATCCATAGTTTAGCTCTATCTTTTGCATTGCAAGGCTCCAATTCTCTATCTACAATGTTGAGGACGCCACTAAAACCGTTACTTCCTTCTCCATAGAATACTAATTTCTTTCCTAGCGCCTGCTTTCTCTTGCTATGGGCATCTGAGTGGTGTTCCTAGATGTCCCAACACTTGACTGCCTTCTCCTTTTTAATTTCCTCCCAGAATAGGGTACTCTTCTTACGGGTTTTCAACCCCTTTACATTCCAAGATTGAATAGTGAGAGACTCCATCATTAATGAGGGGTTCATTGGGAAAGAGGAACGAATTCTTCACAATCCAAATCATCCCCCCCCCCCCCCCCCCCCCTCCCTCTCCTTGGTCTTAGGAGAATCCGGGGATTCGAAGTCTGGGGATTTCTTTTCTTGCAGTGCTGCAAATGGATTGTGCAGTGGGACAGTGAACCCCCCTCCTTTCACCTCAAGTTTTCTCACGGCTTGAAGTACTTTGGAGTCTCTTGCCACTACCTTCACCCTTTTGGCTCTTTTCAGACCAAGGACTTGAACAGCCGTCACCGTTGTCACTGTCATAAATTTTGGGGTAGCATCGAGAGGAATGATTTTATTATTATTGCATGCCCCTTCGGAGATTCATTGTTTGGGAATCGATTCCTCCACAATCTTTTCCTGCATTTTTTAAATCCATCATACCTTCTTTATCCTTGCCTGCATTTGCTCCTTCGTTACTACCTCCTTGCTTCTCCAACCCTTCCATCTGGGTTTCCATTTCGCTGGTGGCCTGTGCTGCAGGAGCTACAGTACCATTAGACTTCAAGGACCACTCCTTGGCAAAGTGTCCAAAGTTGTTGCATTCAAAGCATGCTCCAAAGTATGTTCCAAAGTTGAGCGGAATAGTAACAAGCCCAGCTCCGACATTGATAACCATGCTCTTAAGTGGCGTTTTAGACACATCCCAGCCTATACAAACCCTGTTTGAGGTTCTGTCAAACCCTCTCTTGCTAGGTATAAATAAGGGAGTGCCCAGTTGACTAGCGATCATCCTGAGATTATCCCACGACCAGCTAGGCAGTCCCACAAACTCAACCCAGATCGGATGAAACCCTTGTAAAGATTCAGCTGAGTCGAACACTGGCTCCCAAGGCACCACACAGAACATAGTCCTATTAAATACTAAGGACCCTTTGTCGAGTATATTTTCCACATCTGAGGCTTCTTTGAATCTCACTGAACAAAACCCTTTCGCTGGGTAAAAAGTACTTTCAACTTCTCCTCCATGACCAAGAATTTGAGGGCCCTGAAGCCATTGAATCATCTCAAACCTGTTCGGTATTCTTCCATTGAACCCAAATAGCAGCATTAGCTGAGCTTGCTTGGCTAACTATTTTTTGATAAGTGTTGTTGGAATTGCTATAGTAATAGCCTCGATAACCTCCACCTGCTGTGGCAAAGACTTTCTTAAAGCAGAATAGGCCCGATCTGCCAACCCATCTTCACCCAGCCCAGTGTGATCTGCATGGGAGCAGGTTCTTTTGTTGTTGTTACAGCTGGACTCTATCCTTTTGTTGACTTCCATCAGCTCTTGCTGAAGTCTAACTCTTGTATTCTGCAGTTTTTTGATATCTCCTTCACTTGACATCCCTTCTGATGAGCCTTTTCCATAATCCTTAGAGTTAGGCCCTTTGAGAATGCTAAGAAACGAGATGCCTGGCCTGGGAACTGCAGATGCACTTGACGCCTTATTAACGTTAGTATAGATGGGACCCTGAGGGACCCCATCTTTTGAGGGTATTTACCTCGACTTTGAACCCTTGCGTTGAGGCCATTTTCTCCCTTGTTTTGCTCAAAGGGTACTTTTTCGATCGAGACAGTTTTGTCATTTTTTGTGGTTGAATATTTTGGCGATTTGGGGTTCAACATTGTCGCATCCTCCAATGGTCTCCAGACCGAATTGTCACCTTCATCCATTGGCACGGCTAGCTCCATTTTGAGTATTTTACCCTCCGCTAGCATCTTTGAAAATTCAATGATATCGGGTTCCATTACCCTCGTTGACTTGTTTAACCTCAAGCCCATAGAAGCAACAAGTCTCTAAAGCCCTTTATAACCACACCTAATAAGGACTAACACTAAATAGCATAAGCGCTCAAGTATAAGGTCAAAAAGTGAACTCAAACGATTATTTTAGGTGAGCCCAGCAATTATCAACTAAGATCACAAGCGATTATTAACTTTGTGATTATTAGCTTAGGTCTGTGAGCAACATGACAGCACAAAAGGAGGCTCTCTCTCGTTTCGATTCATAGGAGAGCCAAGCGCAATTTGATAGCAACAAACGAGCGATGGGAGAGGGGCCAGAAGTAGTTTAGAAAGAGGCAAGGTACCTTGAAAACCTCATGGCAAGCATGCCATTCCTTACCTTGCCTTGCCTACGACAATCAAAATTACAAAATAACAGCACAGACCTTTGGCTACCACACTCTACGTGTCTTCTCGATAAGAATGTCTACAGATGTGCAACAGAATGTGGCCACAGAAGAGAAAAACACACTGCTTGCTGAACAGAGCAAGGGCCCCCATGCAGAAATGCCGACAATGTCCAATTTGATGCAGACTGAAGAGTTCAAGGATGCCTACTTAGAGATGTCCACCTTGCCAAAGTGCTAGCTGCCTCTGCCCAACGATTATTATCTTAGAACCGAATCTTTTCATTTGCTAAACTCACCCTTCACTTATGGCATTTGAGATGTTTGGCAAGGATTTTTCTCAATGGAAAACATTTATTACTTTTCGCCAACTAGACAAGGCTAAGGAACAACCATTGATGTGGCATTTCCTAAGGCTATGAGCATTGCTCTTCTCTTAGTGAACAACCTCCCATGCCCCCAAATTGTATACTATACTCGACACTTTCGACTGAATTCCCAACATGTCACCACATTGGTGCCCAGAGAGAGAGAGAGAGAGAGAACCACTTAAGGGCTGTGAATGAAGAGTGCATGTGCATGCATGGTGCGGATACGGTGAGGTGTGTGCATGGCAGAAGGGGAGAGGAGAGAGAGAGAGAGAGAGAGAGAGAGAGAGAGAGAGAGAGAGAGAGACCGTGTGTGGGTGAGCAGGACTCAAATGAGCTACGGGCCTTATTCATGGTATATGTACAAGAATAAGGTGAGTAGTGGACGGGCGTCCATAACCTACTAGCTAAACTACAAGTATGTACAAGAAAATAGGTGAGAGACTCTCTCGACCTACACCCACATGCTCGCTCAGCTGATCTACATGCAATCATATTGGCTCTAGTGGTAGGTGAGTGTACGTACCTACGCTAGAGCCTGTATGTAAATCCCATGGACTACTTTGTATGGTCTGCAAAACTCCACTATACATCATGTTAGTGTTAGTCACCGTACGATTGACAAGGGCCAGCTGCAAATGCTCCCACTATACCTGCTAGGTCTCCCTTTCTAAGGTAAATCTAGAAGCATTTATTGCACATTGCTCTTTGGTAGACCGTCTCCTTTTGGACCCCTATTGAGATGCAACCATTTCTCCTTTTGGTCCTCTGTTGAGATAGGTTTAAAAGCACATATTTATATCCTAACTCTTGTTTCCCTTTTATCTTCCCATATTAAATGATCAGTTTAATATGAGAAAATCATTTGGTAAAGTTAGATATGATATTTTATGACACTAGGGTTTTGGCATTTCATGGATACCATTTGTGGATCTGTTTTGGTGTAGTTTTTTGGTGAGATTTTTTGAGATCTTGCTCAAAATATAGGGGAAACTTTGCCCGTTTGTCCCTAGATTCTCGCCATGTTTTGCACGTATTTGTAGTTATACTCTCTGATGGTTTAGTGATCGAGTTTGACTCCCACTTTGACAGTGATTGAGTGTCTACTCTCACTTTGACATGTTTTATCAACTTGGATACAATTTAGTGTTCTTATACCCACTCTTGCAAGAATGAGGATTGTATATGCTCGTGTGGCTACAGACTTTGTCAGTCCATGTTAACCCTCGTGGCTCACGGACACCCTATCGCCTACGACGGACACTGTAACCGTATTATTTATTTAAGTAGAGTCAGGCACCGGGCTTGTCGGTCCAATAGGGAAAGGTAGAGTGATCGCCGATGAGAGGCGCACTCTAACACGAACATGCTAGGGTTAGTTGGCTAAGCATGGGCGCCCAAGTGTGAATGGGGTGAGCTCACATAAAAGCCAATTAAACCTAAAATTGAGTCATTCTCTCATTGTGCAATAGAAGCTGCTCTTGCTCCATCTCCACCTTCTCCTTCACCATCTCCTTGTGTGTGTGCGTTTGTGTGTGTGTGTGTGTGTGTGTGTGTGTGTGTGAGAGAGAGAGAGAGAGAGAGAGAGAGAGTGAGAGTGTGTGTGCGATCGAGCGTTGCGGCGGCACGACGGTGGCGAGGTGGTTGAGCGCGGCGTAGCGGCGTCTCCCTCTTCTTCGCGGCGAGGAATCCTCTACGACAGGAGCATAAGGCGGTGAGTGACACACCATTGCCCTCTTTGAGCTTACTAGTTAAACTAGTTGTGTGCTTGGAGCTGTCTGCGGCTCGTACACGGTGTATCGGCAAGTCCCTTGCTTCGACAGTGCGGCAAGGAGCGCACATTTTTGGCGCCGCTGCCGGGGAATAGCCCTGCACTAAGCCCAAGAGGCACTTTGTGCTTCTTGTATGAGTGGTTTGCAGTAGGAAAGAAGAGGGAGAGGAAGGCGTATTTTTTCTGCAAGTTGTTAATTCTGTTTTTCTATTGCGCATAGTTTGCATTTTTTGTTTTTCTGCTGCGTATATTTAGTATTAGTTAGACAGTTAGCAAAATTATGTTTTTCTGTTTACACACAGTTAGCATTTCTTGCTTTTTTTTGCATTTTCTGTGTTTTCACTGCACAGTTCTGTCAAGTTTCAATTTCTGCATTTTCTGTGTTTTCTGTGTTTTCTGGTTTGTGCACAGTTAGGCGCACAGTTAGTTAATTAAGTAGGTTAGTAATTAGGTGAACCACTGATTAGCAGGTTAGTAGGTAGGTGGGACAGTAAATAGGTAGGTGAGGTGAACGCGCACCAAAACGCGTACCAAATAATATCTCAAAAAAAAAATGTTTTCGAAAAAAAAAAATTGTGAAAAAAAAAATCCGAAAAATAAAAACGCGAGTGAGTGGGAGGTTAAATTTTCGAAAATAAAAAACGTGAGTTATAAAAACATACGGGTTGGTCTGTATAAAAGATAGATCGGGATCGGGATCATTTTCCCAAGCCCAAGCCCAGGCCTAGGCCTCAGTCCTCATGCTTATGATATATACTAGACTCACTCTTATATATATACCCTACTCCCTCAAGAGAGAATGAGAGCATGTGGGACAAGTCCTCCACTCTCCTCCCTTCTCTTCCCACTTGCACCCTTAGACTTTCTAGTTTGGGCCTAGTCCCCTACTGGAAATTGACAGTTTTAGGGATTCCGAGGGCATAGAGTGACCAAACGGAGCTGTAAAGCATGGCACGACCCTCTGGACCGATACGCTCGTTTCGAGCTATCACACGGCCCATTCCACGACACGCTCTACAAAATCTAGCAAAAAAACAAACAAAAAACACGCTAAAAACTAGTCACAAGGCCTCCTAGAGCAGCTTTTTGACACCTTAGGGTATCAAAAGCACATGCACTTACGCTCTGGGCGGGTGCTAGAACATGAGCATATTGAGGGTGCCTCTGTTCATACGGACACCCATTACCCATCCACGATAGGATCTAGACCCTCAGCGGGGACACAAGGTAGCACCACCCAAGACCCTAAAATAGCCGCTAGTGATTCCTCCTCCGACTTAGAAATCATGGAAGCATACCCTACCCAAAACACTGAGAGAGAAGGCCATGCACCTCCCGAAGCTCCACAGCCTAGTACTAGTATGTTTAGCCGTTTCATGGAAACATTAGGTAGAGCTACTCGCTCAGAACCTCATGCAAATGAAGCACACGAAGAGGGTGGGGAAGTGGACTCTCCTTTCACATCGCACGTGGACCCCACACCCCCAAAGAGTGTCCATGTGGATATCCTGCCAACGTCTTACCAAGAAAGCCCTGTTGAGCTGCCTCCTTCAGAAGTTCCCTCTAGAGTACCGTTGGTGACAAGTAAAACCACGGGGAGTAACATTGCTTCTACCTCACAAGAAACCGTTAACACGTCGACTCTAGAAGGATTGTTCATTAATGATCATTGGACATACGACCTCCACACTGAGGTGTTGACGGATCTACACTCTGGCCACGCCTACCATGTAGGATGGATAGAGATTGTACAATCCACCTCTAGTGCCACGAGCATCGAAGATCAACAGAAAATGATTTGTAATGTTATCCATGGCATTATTCAATCAGAAAGGCAAAACCGAGGGGTAAATATACTCTCAACTGGCCCCATGAGATTTATGGATACGAGCAAGGCTCAACAGCCTACTCTATCACAAATGGAGACTCCTCTAATGAGCCCCATGGACCCATCTTACGTCATTTCACCTGGGGTCTCTATGCAATCTGAGCCTCCGAGCGACAACTTTAGCTTCCCTAACTTGGCTCAACCCTCTATTAAGGAAAACCCAGTGCTCACTCCAGGGATAAGCCTGACAGAGAATGTACCGATGACATCTACGGTTAGCACAGTGCCACTACCTAGTGTCGTAGTACCTAATATGGGGCCTCGACCGTATGTGCCTCTAGCCCCTTATGCACACATGGCCCCCACACCTCCAATTGTACCACTTGTTTATGCTCCTCGAGTGCCGCTCCCTAGCCCTTATCCGAGTGGACCTATGCCCGGTTATGTTCCATATCCTGCATCATCCACACATATGCCAAGACCGGTACCCGTCCCTCTCCCACATATGATTCCAAGAGTACCTCCACCGACCCTGCCTCCTCACATAGGTGACTTGGCAGCGTTTGCTCAAACCATAGGTCGATCTATCGCGGAAAATATGCGTCATGCATCTGATAGAGAGCCTAGAAGTAAGGCAATACAAATTGCCAAACTCACGCAAAAATTCAATGGGGACGAAGATGCTAGGAAACACATTGAAGTGTTTGAACAAGTATGTGATTCCTTAGGGGAACGCAACGAACTACATAAGTGCAATGCCTTAAGCTTGACATTAAGTGGGAAGGCTGGAGATTGGTATAGGACCCTAAGGGTGGACGAGAAAACAATCTACCCTACCCTTCGAAGGTTGTTTCTAAAGGAGTACATACGAGAAGGTGTGCTTTGGGGTGTAGCATCTCAGCTACAGAAGGCCGAACGTAAGGAAGGAGAGTCAGTAAGGGATTTCATTAGTCGTCTAAAGCACTTAAACTCTCGCTGCCCTGTAAATGAGCGCTTCAACAATAACCAACTGCTTGATCGATTCATTCGAGGGTTGAGGAATGAAGGAATCTATAATGGACTAGTGATTAGAGGTATCACAACCTGGGAAGATGTCACTGCCAATGCAATCCAACTAGAGGACAACTTGATGATAGCAGGCATGAGGGTGTCTACTGACACGAGATCCACTAGCTCACAAGCCATTGAGTATGAACCCATGACTGCAAAGCCCATTGCCAATGAGCCAAAGGTATTTGAGACATTCTTGACAGACCTCACCAAGGCAATCCAAGAGTCTCTTAAGGATAATCGGCCCCCTCAAAATAGTCACATGTATCCAAGAAGGGAGCAACAATGGTGTTCCATTTGCTTAGGTCCACATAGCACTAGTGAGTGCCCTACGTTTAGAGTAAAATTTAATGGAACTTGCAACGCATGTGGTAGGTATGGTCACCAAGCTAAGGATTGTTTAATGATCAAACGCATTATGGCAAATAGACCACCTGTAGACTGGACGGATGCACCTCGAGCTCCTGTATTGATGCCTGCTCCACCTGTTGAGCAACTACCGCAACACATGGTCCCTAGACCTCAAAATGTTGTACAAGCTACACCGCTACCACCTCCTGTGCTAGGACCGCAGCCCCCGCATCCAAGAGTCCCCCCTATGAACCAAGTGGGTTGCGAGCCATCAAATGCTTATGCAGATGGCTGTGAGGAGGAAATAGACACTAGTATTGCCTACGGACTTGATACATTGGAAGAGTGTCCTATATACTACATGGAAGATTGTTGGGGGCAAGTCAAGCCGGTTTATCAAGCTGCTGCTCTCGCATCCAGAGGTCAAAATATCAACACCCAGGCTAGGAGGCCACCTCTTCAATGCTACGAGTGTGGTGGACCACATCGGGCAGCGGAGTGCCCTATTAGGCTGCAAAAGAATGCTTCACAGATGCAAATGAATCAAGGGAGCACGTCTGCAATGCCAATACTCACATGTAATCATTGTGGCATAGATCACTTGATTGCCCAATGCCCTTATAACCCAAATGCGCCTAAAATCACACCCCTAAATTTGGTCGAAATTGCTAGTGTGACATCGCCAATACCACCCGTCGCACCCGCTTATGCGATTACACGGTCCATGCTTCAAGGGCCAGGCCATATCCTCGAAGAGAGAGATACCGCGTCAGTTATCCAAGCAAAGAAAAAGAAGACGCGAAGGAAGAGGTCGCAGAATACGGGAAATTCAAAGCCAAGTTCCAAAACAAACATAGGAACAGGAGATGACCCCGTGTATATGAATGACCTCGAGGATGATTCAGATTCAATCGAGACAATGGAGACTAGAACCAATACCACAAAGGGAAAGACCGACAAAGAAAACCGTAACATGGAACCAAATGAAAACCGAATAAGAGAAAACCATAAAGAGCCTCTGAAAACACCACAAGTGTTTCCAAATCCAATCCAAGACCCCCAAGATAAACCGCAGGGGCAAAAAGGGAAGAATCGTAAAAAGAAGATTGGGACGTACCCAAACCCAGTAGACGAGATTGAGCAGGTGAAACATCTAAGAGGTTTAGTGGAGGAGACTCAAAGGAAACTGGAACCAGAACCCATGCATGTCAAAATTCATGACACAGTGTTTCCCACGCAAGTTCATCCACCCCACATTAACCATAGACCGTTAGCCATATCTAGTATCATCCAAGAAGGGAGTGAGGATGGGGCATCAGGAAGTGAGCATACACCTTTCTTGTTGGAAAGGATGTTTAACGAAGGAATACCTGATCCCATTGAGGAATATGAGATTCCATCCTCACCAGTTCCTAGTCAAGGACCTGCACCCTGCAATATGCCAATGAATTTTGCCAAACTAGTGGACTTCATGTCTTCTGAGGTCCGAACCACGATCATAGCAAAGCTGTATGGAGATCTTGAGTTATTCCTTGCACTTCGAGCATTCCTTAACGGAGAGCTACGAACGGGATTACCGCAGTTTGCGCAACCAAATAGGCTTGACTCGATTATGATTGATGAGGAAAATCATGTGCAATCACTTGACTTAGATGGACACGAGTCTGTGATCGAGGTACCCATTAACGAATTAGGGCAGTATTTTGAAGGCGACGAGTCTAATGCGACCCTACCCATCACTACCAAGGGATTAACTATAAAGGGAATTCTTGATGGTGGTGCGGGAGTTAGCATCGTTACAAAAGATTGTTGGGAATCCATGGGAAACCCCGCCTCAGTGTTACTAACATTGTGGTAAAGATGGCAAATGGTACCATAGCCAAACCTATGGGGATGCTCAAGGATCTTAAGATCAAAGTTCTAGGACACAAGGTACGACATACGTTCATTGTAATGGATTTCTCTAAACACCTTATGTCATATGAAATGATTTTAGGACGACCATTCATGAGGGAAGCACAAATGGTTCATGATTGGTCTAAAAATCATGTCTATTTGCAATTCCAAGACTCTGTCCTTAGAGTGGATTTGGTGACTGGTAAGGTACACCCCTTAGGGAGTAAAACCATTATTGATCATCGCTCTGACACCACAGTTCACTCGGCCCCACTACAATATTGTTACACTTGTAAGAAGGATACAGACATTGGCCAAGATTCTCCTTACATGGATGTGTTACCGGGTATGACGGAATCAGACAATGTAGACTGGGTACACCTAGCTGCAACCATAGATACCTAGGAAAATAGAGGAACCACTTGGGTCACACCAGAGAGGGAAGAGGTACCACAAATTGCACCTCTGAACATGATAAGTGCCATACATGCATCTTCTAAGGGCAAGGCAATTGTGGACCAATCTGACAGTGACACCGATAGCTCAATAGAAGACTTTGACCAACATGACTTGGACACTGACTCCCAGAGTGAAACGGATTCTGAATCTCATGAATTAGAGAGTGGAGCAAGTTCAGAGTCAAAACATTCGGAAGGACCGAGCACATCAACCGATGATAGCTCCCCCGAGAGTGAAGAGGACACCAACGAGGACTCCTTTAGTGAGCCAGATCTAAATGCAAATCAAAAGCAGGTCTCAAATAAGAAAAAGAAAAATCTTAAGAGGCGTCGATATCGAGCCAATGTACGTGCTAGGATAAAAAAGAAGAGATCCTCATTAGAATGGCTCAGTTATATAGGGGCATGTGATGCTCATCGAAAATTGGTAGACAATTGGGGTGAATATCTCCAAAATGTTATGTGGTGTAGACCACGACCCCATGACATAGCCCAATTAGAGATCATAGACAAGCCAAAGTTGAGCCGCACTGCAAGGAGGCGTCAAAACCAAGAGTTAGCTCGACAACACAAGAAAGCAGAAATGGAAGCACAAACCAAAGCACAACCAGAATCCACAAACTTGCATCCTGCACCAGAACATTTCAAATCTTACACCACAGGGGAAGCAAAGGTTGTGTACACAAAAGCCCAAAGAATACCTATCGATGGGAATAATGGAATCTATGATGGTCCGGCAATAGTTAAAGAAATAGAATTAGCTGACCCCGGTGAAGAATCAAAACATGTTTTTATTGCCCAAGACCTCACAGAAGTTGAAGAGGCAGTCCTCAAAGAGCTTCTCAAGGAATTCAAGGACGTATTCGCTTGGACATACCATGATATGAAAGGTGTTCCACCTTCTGTGGTCCAACATACAATCCCTATGATTAGCAATGCGAAGCCCGTACAACAAAGACCCTACCCGATGAATCCTAAGTACGCAAAGATCATTCGAGAAGAACTAGAAAAGCTTATCAAATGTGGGTTCATATATCCTATTGAACACTCTGAATGGGTGTCTCCAATAGTTATCGTGCCAAAAAAGAATGGGAAACTCAGGGTGTGCGTGGACCTCAAAAAAGTTAATGCACCTACTAGAAGAGACCATTACCCCCTACCATATTCCGAACATGTACTCGAAAGAGTTGCAGGCAAGGAAGCTTATAGCTTTCTAGATGGGTACTCAGGCTACAACCAAATCACGATAGCGCTAGAGGACCAAGCTAAAACTGCCTTCATCACAGAATTTGGCGTGTTTGCATTTCGTGTGATGGCTTTTGGCTTAACAAATGCCCCTGCTACATTCCAACGATTAATAAACACTGCTTTTAAAGAATATTTGAGAGAGTTTTGTGAAGCTTTCTTAGACGACCTTTGTGTTTACTCTTCTTGGAAGGAACATCTATCATGTTTGCGGAAGGTGTTTGAAAAGTGTAGGTTATATCGTATCTCATTGAACCCGTTCAAATGCCAATTTTGGGTCAAGCATGGAGTTATTTTAGGGCATATAGTATCCAAGAATGGTATCTCAACCGATGAGAGCAAAATTAAAGTGATTCTAGAGTTACCACCACCAACCAATTACAAGGGAGTTCAAAGGTTCATGGGACACGTGGGTTATTATCGACGGTTTATTTTATTTTTCGCTGAGATAGCATGTCCTTTGTGCAAGCTTCTCATTGAATTTAAATGGACTGAAGAGTGTGACCAGGCCTATGAACAATTGAAGAAAACACTAGCAAGTGCTCCGATTTTAAGGACACCTAACTGGGATGTCATTTTCCATGTGCATATTGATGCATCAAACTTTGCTATTGGGTGTGTTCTCACTCAACCAAGAGAACATAAATTGGACTATCCCATTAGCTTTGCAAGCCGTCAATTGAACAATGCTGAAAGGAACTACACCACTATAGAGCGAGAAGGTTTGGCAATGGTTTATGCAGTAAAGAAATTTCGCTACTACCTTCTGGCAAACAAGTTTGTATTTTATGTGGACCATCAAGCGTTGCTGTATCTGATAAACAAGCCATGCTCCACAGGAAGAATCACACGATGGTTGTTAATTCTTCTAGAGTTTGATTTCACGATTGTAGTGAGACCCGGTAAAAGACACGTCATGGCTGATCATTTGTCTCGCATACCCAATGGTGAAGCCCCTACAGGAGTTGATGATGAATTACCCGATACTTCCCTATTCATAGTTGAGACTATGCCTGAATGGAGTGAGAACATTGTTAACTTTTTAGTTAATGGTTTTCCACCCAAGGAACTTCGTAAGGATATCGCTCGAAGGCTAGTTTTTAAAAGAATGTGAACCCTATTGTTTGATTGCCGGAACTCTGTATAGATTAGGCAAGGATGATATTCTTAGGCGTTGTGCCCGCGAGGATGAATATTTGTATATCTTGCAAGAAGCACATATGGGCATAGCAGGAGGTCATTTTTCAGGAGACTTGACTGCTAGAAAGGTGCTGCAATCAGGCTATTGGTGGCCAACTTTATTTAAGGATGCATCACTTTTTGCAAAAGGGTGTGATGAGTGCCAACGTTACAAGACCACACATCGCAAAGACAGAATGCCCTTACATCCTATTAAAGTAACCCAACCATTTGAAAAATGGGGCTTAGACTTTGTAGGTCCAAATAGTCCCGCAGCTCGCAACACTCAATCTCGATATATTCTAGTTGCTACGGACTATGTAACAAAGTGGGCTAAAGCTAAGGCTTCACAAAAAGCTGACGCGAGGACAACAGCTAAGTTTCTTTTTGAGAACATTATCACAAGATTTGGTTGCCCTTTTGAAATTGTTAGTGATAATGGTACCCATTTTATAAATGAGGTAATAAGAGAGCTTACCACGACCTTTATGATATCCCACCATAAGTCTACACCTTATTACCCGCAAGCTAATGGACAAGCCGAGAGCACCAACAAGACTCTAATCTCTATTTTAACCAAGACGGTAGAAGCTCATCGCACTGATTGGGATTTGAAGTTGACATCTGCTCTATGGGCTTATCGTACTGCTTATAAAGTGGCTATTAATTGTACGCCATTCAAAATGGTATACGGCCAAGAAGCGGTTATGCCTTGGGAGTTTGTCATTCCTAGTCTTAGGGTAGCTTCGCAAGAAGGATGGAATGGTAACCCCTTAACCGAGCGTTTGTATATCTTAGAAAAACTAGACGAAGAGAGACAGTTGGCTGTGCAAAATGCTCTTGTGGAAAAGGATAGGAGAAAGAAGTGGTTTGATCGCCATGTGAAGGACAAGGACATCAAAGTTGGTGATAAAGTCCTTATATATGGAGTACGTAAAGAGAAGAAAAAGTTGAAATATGCTGGTAAAGGACCATATAGAGTATGTGAAATTACCCCACAAGGTACCCTTCGTGTGGAAACTCTTGATGGAGTTGAAACCATTGGATTCCTCAATGGGAGTAAATTCAAAAGATATTATGATCCTTTAAGCCAAGAAGAACTACGGGCCATTCATCAAAAGAAGGCCGCCAAATCACAAACCGAGTTAAACAAGATACAAGCTCAAGCTGAGGCTAAGGAGCGACAACAACGTATAAGACAAAAACGAGAGGCTAACCTTGGAGTCACAAATGCATTCCACGTGGAAATCGAAGAGGATGGGTTGGACTCTGACACACCTCTACAATACCCTATTGAGTTAAATAGTGCCTATGGAAAAGTGCTATATAACGCCTTATTGGACACGGGTACTAAATATAATCTGCTATCCTATGGGGTGTGGTGTCAGTTAGGGAAGCCACCTCTATCTGAGAGTATTATCCAAGTCAAGGGTGTCAACAAGAAAAAAACTACGGTTTTTGGAATCTGGCACACTTCTGTCAGTTATGACAATGGGATTGTAGCTCAAGACTTTTTGGTCATGCCTAGTGGAACTATGGAGGGTAATATAAACCTAGGCCGCACGTGGATGATAGCCACCAAATGCACTATTGATTGGGGGATTGGGGGTGTTACAACGCAAAAACCAACTCTTAGCCCTACCACTCAAGCCATAGTCCCTGAGATATTGCCTAAGGAAATAAAACCCAAGACATGGCATGTCCAGGAGGTTGAACCATACGTCCCCATAGCCCAACTCTCTAGAGCTTCAACTGATGTAGTTGAAAGAAAGCTTGAGACACACAAGAACCATCCTAATATAACACAGAAAACATACAAGTGGGTCCCTAAAGCCTCTGTAGTGAGCATGGTTGATGCAAAAAAACGGAAACCTAGTAAGAACCGTTCCACTCACTCCAAGAAATGTAAAGAAACGTTGCGTTGGATTCCTAAACGACTATTGGAAGCCCAAGGATACTATGAAGGAAATGATCAAATCTGGGTGCCCAAACGTAAAGTGTACTCTTACCTGTCACCTGGCCCATGTAAACCCAATCCTGTGGCTCCAAAACAAATTGAAAATCGCGGAAAAGAAAAAATCATGGAATGTTACACACCCGATCTAGAGCTAGTTTGGGTACCAAAGAAAGAACGATTTGTTCCACCTAGCTCAGGAACAGGGAAATCAAATGAAGCTTCTTGCTCTTCATGTAGTTCCTATACGCAAATAGAAGCTTCGACACAACCTCCACCTACCACTGTACATATCCATACAAGCACGAAAGAGTTTGCACCTCCCGGGGTAAGTTCAACACCTACAACAACGTTGCCAATAAAATCATGGAAGAGTACCTTACCACCCTTGCAACTAGATGAAACGCATAGGGCGGTCAAAAACTATTGGTTAAAACCTTCACCCATAACAACTTGGAACAATTGGTTTCAAAAGGTGACGACCTCCTTCCAAAAGGTGTGATCTACCCAAGGAAGGGGGGAGTGTTTGCTAACCTCAATCATTCACTCGCTCCCCTCTCAACCTTCCTCCCTGACCTCTCAATTCCAATTTTAGGGAATGTATATATATAGCCTTATACTCACAAAAAACAAAAATAGTAAAGAGCAAGAGCGACTAGCAACGAGAGAGCACCCTATCAGATCTTACATATAAGTCCAAATTCACCGTGTCAATTCAAGCAACACACAAAAGCAACTCTTATGTTTTAAAGGCCTAACCAAATCTATCTGTCTTGTCAGAAATGGCTACTTCACCAGAGGCATGCACTTCTATTTTTGATGAAAGGTACCCTTTGTCTTTTCCTCAAGTGTTCTACGTATGCTACCCTTTACTTTCTTGCGAATGGGATTTGATAGAGAGCCTTGCATGTGAAAGAAATTTTGAGGAGTTAGAATGGTTGATACATCTATGGCTAACTAGTGATCCCTACCCAGTAGCGAATGTGTCTCCAATGGCACATGCTTATTCTTTTGCACAAGATGAGTATCCACGCATCGCGAGGTTCTTGATTAGCATGCTTGCACAAGAGGATGATGAAGAGGAACTAATAGAGACCGAGGAAGACTATGGCCTCACGGACAACGATTTTATTTATCTAGATGATGAGGATAGAGGCCTAGCCTTAGGGTGGCCACCCGGTTTATATAATATCCTCTTTCCTTGATTCTAAAAGGGGTGACAGATAGGTAGGTTAGGGGCCTAGATTGTGTTTTGAGTTTGTTTTTTAGGAGTTTTAATTTTTCACATTGACATGCCTCCTAGAGGTATAGTGCCTGTTTTTGGATGTGTTAGGTAGGACTTATATCGATCTCCATCCACATGGCTGAGGACATCTGCTTCAACGAAATGAGCCACTCCATACCTCCAGGTGTACTGCTTTCCATGATTCATGTTGGTGGATATGTGTAATTGCTAATAATGATTTTTCATTCTTTGTTTGAGTGCAATAGTTATGATGTTATCTGCCATTATAGATGTATAAATTTGTCTTTGCTTAAGTTGATTGAACTCCAGTTTAATCTTATGGATGAGCCTGGAGATTAGGAGTCCGTGACTTTAGGTTAACTCATTTACTTGACCACTAGGCCTAGCTAATAAAATTATCCGAGTATTTGAGACCTTAGGAATGTTTTAGGCAGAGAAAGGCTTGCTCACTCAAACAACAAAAAACACTAGTGCGAATACCAAGGAAATGGAAGCAAAAAAAAAAAAAACATAAGTGCCACAAATGAAAAATATTACGCTGGAAGAGAAATCCTGGCTTGAATTGGTACTTCACTCACATGTATTGTCTATGGTACTAGAGCCCTAGAGGTTCCCAGTGTGGGCGCTTTTCCTTGAGAAGCAAAAAACCCCGGACATACAAAATAAGCACACACGTCACATGATTGTGACCCAAAGTAAAAAAGTATTTTAAAAAAATTAAAAAAATTAAAAGACTTCCATTGAGCTTACAGTTAACATTTCAAGCTTTTGTTTGCAGTTGTGAGAGCGAGTTGGCTAATCAAAGCTGAAAAGCATAATTAGGGAATCTTGCATTTAGATAATCTTCTTAGCTTAGCTAGTACTAGAGTAGTTGTTTTAACCTTAGTCATAGCTAACTAATTGATAGACTCACCCATAAGCTCAAAACTCTTGATTAATTAATTTACTCAAAGTGCAATTTATTTGTCCTTAATGGCAGTCTAACATTTCATAAATCTTGCATTTACTCATTTCCACATGTACTTTACATTCCCCTCATGATTTATGGCAATATAATTCCGCTTGCTAAAACAGTGACTTTGCCTTGCAGATTCAAATGTAGATGCTCTACAACATGGACATACCAAGCTTCAACTCAATAGCTTCCGAGGACGGAATCTACATCAGGAAGGGGGGCAATGTTAACCCTCGTGGCTCACGGACACCCTATCGCCTACGACGGACACTGTAACCGTATTATTTATTTAAGTAGAGTCAGGCACCGGGCTTGTCGGTCCAATAGGGAAAGGTAGAGTGATCGCCGATGAGAGGTGCACTCTAACACGAACATGCTAGGGTTAGTTGGCTAAGCATGGGCGCCCAAGTGTGAATGGGGTGAGCTCACATAAAAGCCAATTAAACCTAAAATTGAGTCATTCTCTCATTGTGCAATAGAAGCTGCTCTTGCTCCATCTCCACCTTCTCCTTCACCATCTCCTTGTGTGTGTGCGTGAGAGAGAGAGAGAGAGAGAGAGAGAGAGTGTGAGAGTGTGTGTGCGATCGAGCGTTGCGGCGGCACGACGGCGGCGAGGTGGTTGAGCGCGGCGTAGCGGCGTCTCCCTCTTCTTCACGGCGAGGAATCCTCTACGGCAGGAGCATAAGGCGGTGAGTGACACACCATTGACCTCTTTGAGCTTACTAGTTAAACTAGTTGTGTGCTTGGAGCCGTCTGCGGCTCGTACACGGTGTATCGGCAAGTCCCTTGCTTCGACAGTGCGGCAAGGAGCGCACAGTCCACAAGTTTCACAGGTTTTTGCAAATTTTTGCAACGAGTTTCTCTTGTGGGATGCATTTTGAGTTAGTTTGCTCACTACTTGCATATATGGTGATGCGCTTTACGCTCAGTTGAGCTGTTTGTCCCATATTGTATGCTTGCGGTTTGCAAATTGTGGAGCTTCTGCATATATGGGCAATTTTGATGCATTTGATCATGGGTTTCATGATTGTGGAGTGGTCGAGTGATCTCCCACTTTGTTGTCAGCTATGGCATGGCTTATGGTAGAGATTGTGCTCAATTTATAGGGGAGACTCTGTCAGAGGTTTTCTTGCCATAGTTATGTGTGAAAATTTAGAGTCTAGCATGATGACTCATGAGAGATGGCGATCTCATAGTTGCCTATACATGCATTGTTGGCATGGTGGTCTCATAGGACACATAAGGCGCCGTTATTTCAGACGTATGAGACATCAACGAAGATCTATGCGTGGTGCACATGAGGTTTTGAGACATGCTAGAGTGATGGCTTCATATGCCAGTGACAGCGATGTCACATTTGCCTTTAGCGTTCCTCCTGATTACATGTGTTCTAAAGGTGACACTTCTCCACGTTGGTTGTTAGATGAGGTTGCAGTCTTCCACATCAGACCACATCGTCACTAGTTTAGCAGCTTCTCTAGTGGGAGCTTTGGTTGTGTGCACTTGGTCGATGGTTCGACATTTGACACTGCAGGTGCAGGAGATGTTTGCTTGTCATTGCCCAATGGTGCATCATATATGCTATGACATGTGTGCTATGTTCCTCAACTGAGACAGAGTTTGATCTCAGTGAGACAGTTAGCAGATTTTGATTGTCAGACATTGCTTATAGAGCAATTGTTCCAGATGCATTGTGGTTCATTAGTGATTTCCACATTAGGAAAAGTTTGGACTCAAAAATGGGCCTTGTAAGAATTGTTGATGTGGCATAGCTTTCAAAAAGTGGGAATTGGTAATTTTTTTGCAAATAAGATCCAAACTTGTCGGAGGTCAGATATTTAAAATCTAATCTTCAAATGCTATCTATTGATATATAGCATGCATGTATCGGACATTGCCTTCATGTAGATCTAGAAAAAGGTGATTTTAGATTATCGTAACGGTAACAAAACCTGACTAATTAAAAAAAAATGGCATAACTTTCATAGAAGTCATCCAAACTTTTCGGACCTTGGCTCTTTAGAATCCATTTTTCAAGAACTTTCCAACGATAGGTCATATCATAGGGTTCTAAGCAATATTTAGAGGGGTCTACAGGGTTGCTTTCTTTTGTACAACTTTGATGGTGTGGCACTCTTAAAAGGCCCAAAAATGAGTTCAAAATTTTCCTAATGGAGGAGCCCACAATGGCTTGGTACATCCTATGCATCTGTGTGAGGTTCGAGACGACATGGTCTTGGTTTTATTACTAGCACGCTTTGAGCGAGGAACGAGATGTGTCTCCTTCACGGGTCAAGAGGAGAGATGGCTACATCTCAAAAGGAGGTAGTCTATCAAAGAGCAACGTGCAACTAATGAAGCTTAAAAAGACCTTAGGGTTAGCTTCATTAAAGACCTCCAAAACTTAGTGTTAAAAAATCCTTTGACCTTAGGCAAGCTAAGGCTAACCTTGAGGTGGGAATCCTACCCACGCATGAGGTACTTGTCGGCTTGCTAAGTGTTTGTGGGAACCTTGCCCAAAGCTTGAGGTGATTTTTATGCTTAAAAGACTAAGGTTCTTGAAATGTTCAATTCAAAGATAAACTCTAAGGAGGCAAAAACTGCTTCCATGCTTAAAAGACTAGGTGCTTGAAGTGTTCAATTCAAACAAAATGACTTAAGAAGCATAAAAGGCAGGTCTTAAGATATCCTCCACATGTGGATCTCATGATGTGCTTAAATCCTATTGGATAGGCTTTAAAGGGGTCCAATGAGAATTTAGATGCATAAAAAATAAATAATTAAGTTCTTTCTCTCAAAGAGGAAAAAGAGGACACATGCCCAAATGATATAATTAAATAAAATGTGTGTGTGTGTGTGCGTGTGAGAGAGAGAGAGAGAGAGGGGGGGTGGACCAAACTTGAGAGGCGGTATACTCTCCAACACACACACATTCTCTCATTGTGTGGAGTGCAAAGTGCAAGAGCTCTATCTCCTTCTCCAAGCTTGTTGAGAAGTGGAGAGCCTACACCAACACTCTTAGCTATGGAATGCAAATCCAACGAAGAGCCATCCTTCAATGCTTAAGCTTGCCATCTTCTTCAACTTCATTACTATGCTATTATGCTATGCTAAGCAAGAGAGTGATGATAGGTGAGGAATTATTTCTTTCTCCTATGAATGATTCTTCTTCCTCTTCCCTACCCTCATTCCCCGCTAGCTCTCTGCACCTTCGAAGGTGTTTGAGGCCTTGGGACTGAGGCTTGGGATAGTTAATCCTTTTCCAAAGTTTATGTTATGCTCATGATGCATAAAGTTTTCCATCTTCATAGCATCACCAAGGTCACAAGGAACACAAAGATTGTATTGTACCATGTCTCCCTTGATGGGAGAATCTATAATACAAACGCCTTTTAGAGGGGGGACAGGCTCCAAGTAAATCCGATCCTCAATGATTGTAATGTTCTCTAATACTCTCTCTCTTGCAAAAGTAATGTTCATGACAAGTTAATTAAGGACTATGTTTATGTTGCTACCATCAATTAAGTTCACCCTCTATGTTCTCAAAGTGATCTCACAAAAATGCTCACTCTAATTCTCTTAATTTCGCTATACTCAAAGTTCATAGGCCATTTCCATTACATTGGTATCAGAGCATTTGGTTTCTCTTTTCTTGCTTAAGAAGAGTGTTAGGAAATAAGACGTAGCTAAATAGATAATTGAGTAGATTACTTAATGGAGAGAGATAGATTTCACACACAAGAGATTATAGAGTAGAGAGAGAGAGAGTACACACGATATACGTGGTTCACCCAATGTGGGCTACGTCCACGGGAAAGCAGCCACTCAATGGCTTTAGCACTTCAAAAGAAGAAGTAGTTTACAAATGGATTAAACCCTTGATAGAGCTCCCGCCTTGCTTCACTCTCACCACCTCACACTCACCTTGTTGCATCAACTTGACACTATGAAATGTGTGTAGAAATGGCCTCCTTTTATAGGCCAAAAGGGCCCCTCTCTTATGAGAGACAGCCATGTGTAGCCGCCCTTGTGCGAATAAGTCCAAATCGGACCCTCCAATCCGCCCATGTGTGGCCGCCATTGAGAAGACAAGTCCGCTTTTGAATTCGGCCACCGGCCACCGGCCATTGACTTCCGACCACCGGCCACCGGCCATTGACTTCCGACCACCGGCCATCGGCCATTGACTATCGGCCACCAGCCAACCGACCGGTTGTTTTCCGACCACTTTTCGGCCGCCGTCCGGCCATAATATTCCGGCGAAAAAGAATATTCCGGCGAAAAAAAAAGTCTCGGGGGCCTCCGACCCCGAGGCCTTTAAAGTTGCCCCTGATTCTTGTCCGTGAAAAATTTGGTTTCTGGTGAGTGATTTACCTTCACGCACGATGGCTTCTCCTCATAATGGGGGCCTTACAAATGTGCGCTTTTACCACAGAAAATTACAACGGTAAATCAGGCTCCATACTTAACAATCTCCCACTTGGAGACTGATCTCCAAACCAAACCTGTGACTGCTTTCCATTCTGGCTTCTTATCCTTGAATGCCAATTGAAGATGAGCAAAAGCTCAACTTCTCCTTGTTGACCACCTTTGTAAACATGTCTGCAGGATTTTCACTTGTATGCACCTTTCCTAGCTTTAGTTGTCCCTCTTCCAAAAGAGTGCATATGAAGTGATATCTCACCTCAATGTGCTTTGTCCTTGAATGAAAGGCTGAGTTCTTCGCAAGATGGATAGCGCTTTGGCTATCACTGTACAAAACACAATTGTCTTGTTTGAATCCAAGCTCTTCTAAGAATCTGTGAAGCCACAGAATTTCTTTACTTGCCTCCGTCATTGCTACATACTCTGCTTCTGTGGTAGAAAGTGAAACCACTTTCTGCAGCTTTGAAGCCCAGCTTACTGCTGTGCCTCCAACCGTGAACACATAGCCAGCAGTTCTCCTTCGAGTATCTTTGTCACCTGCCATATCTGCATCAGGATACCCTTCTAGAAAAATATCAGTTCCTCCAAAATACAAAGCATTTGTTGTTGTCCCTTTTAGATACCTAAGTATCCACTTCACAGCTTGCCAATGCTCTTTACCTGGGTTGTCCATGAACCTACTCACAACTCCCACTGCATGTGCAATGTCTGGCCTTGTCCAGACCATAGCATACATTAGAGAACCTACCGCTGCAGCATATGGAACTTTAGACATATAGGCTATCTCCTCTTGTGTCTTTGGACACATATCCTTCGTTAGTTTAAAATGACCAGCCAAAGGTGTAGAAACTGGTTTTGCATTTTGCATTGCAAACCTTTCTAGTACCTTCTTGATGTAATATTCTTGAGATAGCTTTATTGTCTTCTTCGTCCTGTCCCTTGATATTTTCATACCAAGTATCCTCTTTGCAGCACCTAAATCTTTCATTGAAAAAGATTTGGACAGCTCCTCTTTTAGGTATTTGATGTCCTGCATGTTAGCACTTGCAATCAACATGTCATCAACATACAACATTAGGATGATGAATTTCCCATCTCCCAAATTCTCCGTGTAGACGCAGTGATCCGAGTTGCATCTTGTGAATCCATGATCCAACATCCATCGATCAAACTTGAAGTACCATTGTCTTGATGCTTGCTTTAAACCATACAAGCTCTTCTTTAATCTACAAACCATTTTCTCCTTACCTTTTACTTCATACCCCTTTGGTTGAAGCATGTAGATTTCCTCCTCTAAGTCACCATGAGGGACTGTCGTATTTACATCCATTTGCTCGAGATTTAGATCATGAACAGCCACAAGGCTTAAGACAAGCCTAATTGAGTTCATTTTTACAACAGGAGAAAATATTTCATTGAAGTCAATACCTTTCTTTTGAGAAAAACCTTTTACCACAAGCCTAGACTTGTACCTTTTCTTCCCACCTTCTTCTTCCTTGAGCTTGTACACCCATTTGTTTTGAAGTGCCCGCTTACCTTTAGGCAACTCAACCAACTCCCATGTTTGGTTGCGATGTAGTGAGTCCATCTCCACTTACATGCTCTTCGTCCATTCTTCTTTGGATTCATGTTGCATAGCTTCTTCGTATGATTCCGGCTCTCCAGAATCTGAGATCAAGAGATGGTTGAAGGAAGGAACAAACCTTTCTGGAGGTCTACTTGCTCTTGTAGATCTTCGGGGAATAGGTTGAGGCTCCTCACTTGGTTGACATTGTTGCACATTGTCACCGTTTGAAGTCCTTGAGTCTTCACCGTCCTCAAGCTCCATGTACTCATCACCTGTTTCATTTGTTTGTTTTCTTTCCAAGTAATCTTTGTACATATTTTGTTCGTTAAAAATTACATCCCTACTCCTTAATATTTTACCATCTTCAGGATTCCATAGGCGATACCCAAAGTCTCCTTCTCCATAGCCAATGAAGAAACACTTTTTGGACTTTGCATCTAACTTTGATCTTAGGCTTCTATTTATGTGCATGAAAGCCTCACACCCAAACACTTTGAGAAATGCATAATTCACCGGTTTACCTGTCCATGCCTCTTCTGGAACTCCCCCATCCAATGCCGTTGAGGGTGACTGATTGATTAAGTACACAGACGTACTTACAGCTTCCGCCCAAAGCTCAAGCGGTAGGCCTGCATGTAGCCGCATGCTTCGTGCTCGTTCCATGATTGTCCTGTTCATCCTTTCCAAAATCCCATTTTGTTGAGGTGTCCTTGGGGTTGTCCTTTGCCTATGAATGCCATTGCTAGCACAAAAGCTTTCAAAATCTTGGCTACAATATTCGCCTCCATTGTCCGATCTGAGGCATTTAACCTTGGTACCTGTTTCATTCTCCACAAAGGCTTTCCACCTTTGAAATATGGAAAATACATCGGATTTATTCTTCATGACATAAACCCATGTTTTTCTAGTCTCATCGTCTATGAATGTTACATAGTACAATGAGCCACCAAGTGATGGTGTACTTGTAGGACCCCAAACATCAGAATGAACCAACTCAAGTTTTTTATTTTTTCTTTCATTTCCTGATTTTTGAAATTTTACCCTCTTTTGTTTACCATAAACACAATCTTCACAGAACTCTAAGTCCACTTCTTTCAAACCTGGTAGAAGCTTCTTTGTTTGAAGGATTTGCATTCCTTTGGCACTCATATGCCCAAGTCGGTAGTGCCACACCGCACTGTCAACTTCTGTAGTTGCTGCACAAGCTGAAGGTTGCGTGCTAACAGTACACAAGTAAAGTGTACCGACTTTTTCACCCTTGGCAACCACCAAAGATCCCTTTGAGATCTTCCACCGTTTGTTTCCGAATGCAATGTTGTGACCTTCATCGTCCAATTGTCCTGTAGAGATCAAATTTTTGCGAAGAGAAGGAACATGCCTAACATCTTTAAGCTTCCATTCATTTTCGTTAGCAGTTTTGACAGAAACTGTACCTTTGCCGATAATCTCACAAGCTTCATCATCTCCAAAGTATACATACCCAAAATTACCTTTGGTGTAGTCTTGGAAATGTTGCTTGTGTGGTGTCGCATGGAATGAAGCCCCGGAATCTACTATCCAGGAATTAGACACATTGTCTAATGAGAGAATTAGAGCATCTTGCTCTACTTTACCTGCCACATTGGCCTCCGATGTTGGCTTGTTGTCTTGAGACTCTGTCTCCTTCTTCTTCTTGGACCAGCAATCCTTCTTGACGTGGCCCTTCTTGCCGCAGTTCCAACATTCAAGAACTGACTTTGTACGTGACTTGCTCCTCCTTGAGCGATCACGACCCTTTTGGTTTTTGAACCTCTCCTTAAGCCTTCCTCTTGTTTCCACTGATAGTGCAGCACTTGATGATTCTCCTGTGCTTCTCCTTCGCATTTCCTCGCTTAGGAGAACACCCACAACATCATCAAACTTAAGAGTATTTGTGCCAGAGATAGAATTACTTACAGCCATCACAAGGCTGTCCCAACTATCCGGTAGAGATGATAGTATAAGGAGAGCTCGCACTTCGTCATCGAAATTGATTTTCACTGATCGAAGTTGACTTATGTTTGTGTTAAAGTCATTTAGGTGTTCTGCAACTGAACCATTCTCTGCCATCTTTAGATTGAACAAGCGCTTCATAAGAAATACCTTATTGGATGCCGATGGTTTCTCGTAGAAGTCGTCAAGTGACTTCATCAAGTCCTCCGTGGTCTTCATCTCCGAGACATTGAAGGCCACCGTTGACGCCAAGCTTAACCGGATTGTTCCCAGTGCCTTTCGATCAAGGACAATCCATGCTTCATCTGCCATTGGTGCGGGCTTCTTCGCAAGACCGCCTAGTGGCAAATAGAGGTCCTTCTGGTAGAGATAGTCTTCAATTTGCATCTTCCAATGTTGGTAGTTTTTGCCGTTGAACTTCTCAATCTTGAGCTTCCCTTCCTCCGCCATAACTCCCACTCAATTCAAGGAATCCTTTCCTTGATATAATTTAGCTACGAGCAAACCTTGCTCTGATACCAGTTGTTAGGAAATAAGACGTAGCTAAATAGATAATTGAGTAGATTACTTAATGGAGAGAGATAGATTTCACACACAAGAGATTATAGAGTAGAGAGAGAGAGAGAGTACACACGATATACGTGGTTCACCCAATGTGGGCTACGTCCACGGGAAAGCAGCCACTCAATGGCTTTAGCACTTCAAAAGAAGAAGTAGTTTACAAAGGGATTAAACCCTTGATAGAGCTCCCACCTTGCTTCACTCTCACCACCTCACACTCACCTTGTTGCATCAACTTGACACTATGAAATGTGTGTAGAAATGGCCTCCTTTTATAGGCCAAAAGGGCTGCCCTCTCTTATGAGAGACAGCCATGTGTAGCCGCCCTTGTGCGAATAAGTCCAAATCGGACCCTCCAATCCGCCCATGTGTGGCCGCCATTGAGAAGACAAGTCCGCTTTTGAATTCGGCCACCGGCCACTGGCCATTGACTTCCGACCACCGGCCATCGGCCATTGACTTCCGACCACCGGCCACCGGCCATTGGCCTTTAAAGTTGCCCCTGATTCTTGTCCGTGAAAATTTTGGTTTCCGGTGAGTGATTTACCTTCACGCACGATGGCTTCTCCTCATAATGGGGGCCTTACAAATGTGCGCTTTTACCACAGAAAATTACAACGGTAAATCAGGCTTCATACTTAACAAAGAGAGGTCCTTAAGTAGCCTATTAATGGTTGATTTTGTTAATTGTATTAGGGTACGTAGGTTTGGGATCTATTATTGGTTTTGTTGATCCCACTATGTGGGATATGGTGCACACCTCAAAAGATTTGGTCTTAAAAATGGGGTCTTTTTAGACTTGCCTACGGATTTACCATTATTGAGCCATAAGAAGTCTGAAAGGAGCTATCCCTCGATAATTATGATATGTTAGATCCACCCCACTACTCTCTATAATTAACCGATTCGAGCCGTGGGTGTAGATACTTAAGTGCTTATTTTCAAATGCTAAGAGGAGTAGCAACTAAGGTTTTGAATTGCCAAAGAATACACTAGGTAAACACATAAGTATAATTAGCATGGCTGACAATAACCAAGAGAGTAGAATGAACATTGATAACTTTGATTTTTCACATGAAGGTGCTAATGATGATGCCCCCATGTTTATCAATTATATTGTTACTAGGTTGCATCAAGCTATGGGCAACCCTACTTTGCAAGCCGAAGCTACCCAACAATTTTGTGGTTATGGGATTTCCCTTCCTCTCCAAGAGGAGAGAGAGAGTTTAGGAGGCCTCTTGATGAGACTCCCAAAAGAAGACTCTCTCCCATAAGAGGGGAGGAATCCAAAGAACTAGAAATAAGCGAATCCCTAAGTTCCTCTAAAGATGTGGCTCCACGAAGACGGCGGTCTACAGTATCGCCAACTCCTCCCAAGAGAAAACGGTCAACCCATAGTCCTTCTCCTTGTCATTCCAAAAGGGAAAGAGGAAACAAGGGAAGAGAAAGGCAAGAAAGAGGTCACCCTCTTTTCCTTCTTCTTCACCTTCCTCCTAGAGAATACATGAGTGGAGGACATTGCAAACCTTAACGTGCATGGCGAAGGTCCCAAAAGCTCAAGAAATTCAAAGAGGGAGGAAAGAGTATCTATTTTCTCACCTATGATGGCACCTTTGGTGCCACCAAAAAAGTATTGGCCTTCATCCAACAATTTGATGTGGCCTTTGGAGACGAGGGCTTCACGGAGTCCTCCAAGCTACACCATGTAGGTATGCACTTTCAGAAATTTTCTCGTAAATGGTGGGCTAGCCTTCGTGGCAACGACGAGGCCCCAAAGACATGGAAAAATCTACGAGTTTCCATCATGAAGCAATTCCTTGCAAGCGATGCCAAGGACAAAGTGCTCACCGAATGAAAAAGTTTGAAGCTACTCCTCAACGAGTCTATCCACAAATATGTAGACAAGTTTTGGGATTTAATCTCAAAGCTACAATCTTTCAAAGGATAGACTTCGCCAAACAAAAGCAAGAATTTTGTGCGGTATTACCTGAAGAAATGGCCGAGTATGTCAACTCACAATGGCCTAGCGCTATCACTGAAGTCATCCACCACACTATGGTTGCTTCAAGGATCAATTTCCAACAAGGAACGAGAAGAAATTTCAAGCCCATGGAAAACAAGGATCGAAATGAAGCTAAAGGAAAGAGCAATGCTCAAAACTCTTCCAAAGGAAACACCAACACCAACAACAACAACAACAAGGCCAAGGAAAAAGGAGCTTACAAACGTAAGAATAAGCTCTCTCCCAGAGAATCAGAGGCTTTTTCGTAAAGACCATAAATGCTTTAACTGTGGGGAACAAGGACATGGTTATCGTTCTTGCCCCAAAAGAAATGTACACAATGACACTCCTAGAGCTTCCATGGTTGAAGCTCCAAAAGAGGGTACTCATTGCAAAGGCCCATCACTCTCGTATGCTTGGGGAAAAGGGATCATGATACCTTCATCTTGTTTGACCTTGGCTCTACTCACTGCATATCATCGAAGTTGGCCACCAAGTTGGGCATTCAAGCTTTTGAGATGGGAGATACTGTAACTGCTGACACAGCTTTCAAGGGACAACAAGCCTCCGTTACTCCCTTGATTGGAAATTTGAGGCTTCATGTCCAAAGCTACGTCGACAAAGAAGACTTTTTTTTATCTCTCCTCTCCAACATGAGGATGTTATCCTAGGGGCACCATGGTTCAACCGCATGGCCGCCAATATGAAGTTCCCTAAAAGGAGAATCTATTTCGCCTAGAGGGAAAAGAGCATGTACATAGATGCTAATGAGTCAGGAAACACCATATCCCTGGTAAATACGCTTGTTTTTTAAGTCAATAAAAAGTTCTATTTTTTGCGTATATGATTTTTGTTAGAAAATCTATAAATGATATTAATGTTTTCACAAGTAGCAATAAAGGAATTCAAGAGGAACTAATTTCCTAAATGGATTCCAAAATGTTTTCATTGATGAGATCCCTAGTGAGCTACCTCTAAAATGAGGGGATGATGACCATGCAATAGAGCTTCTCCTAGGAAGCTCACCACCTAATAAACCTCCTTATTGAGTTTCACAAGCTCAACAAGGGGAGATCATGAGGCAAGTGCATGAATTGGTGGAAAAAGGGATGGTGAGGCCTAGCTCCTCTCCATTATGTTCACCAGTACTTTTAGTGGAAAATAAACATGGCACATATCACATGTGTGTCGACTATAGAGCACTAAATAGGATCACTATGAAAAAAAAAAAGATTTCCCGTGCTGCCGCGGGTAGAAGATCTATTTGATAAGTTACAAGTTTTGTCTTGGCAAATGCTCCAGCCGCATTCAAACTCACGATGGACAAAAATCTTCACGGCACTCAAATTATCTTGAGGAGTACAAGTGACACCTCCAGGTAAGCTTTCAAGTTGTGAGAGAGAATAAGATTTTCATTAATCAAAAGAAAAGTGATTTTTTCTACAAGAGATTCAATATTTAGGTCACATTATCTCTCACGATGGTATTCGTATGGATCCATCAAAGTTGGAGGTAATACAAGCATGGACTAATCCAAGGAATCTACATGAGCTAAGAAGCTTTATTGGTATGTCTGCATACTATAGACTCTTCATAGAAAAATTATCTCAAATAGCAGGACCATTGCATAAATTAACAAAGAAGAATTTGTTAAGTACTCATGGACTGCTAAAGAAAAAAATGCTTTTGACAAGCTCAAAGATAAGCTTACCTCCCAACTAGTCCTTATGCTTCCGGATCTCTCAAAGTCATTCGAAGTCCAATGTGATGCTTGTGGTGATTGCCTTGGAGCAGTTTTGCTTCAAGAAGGGCATGCCATAGCATATGAGATCCGAAGGCTCAATGCTGATGAACGGGTCTTGGGCATATACAAAAAAGAGCTTTTAGCTATTCTACATGCCTAGACACATGAAAGCACTATCTCTTGGGGGCTCCATTCATCCTACGAATGGATCACAAAGCCTCAAGAACTTCATGGGGTAAACCAAGCTCTCCAACAAACAAATGAGGTGAGCAAATTTTTTTTCGCAATTTAAATTTCATGCTGGCAAGCACAATCAAGTGGTCAATGCACTTTCACAATGGCCAAGGGTAAATGTGGTGTCTATAGCAACTCACAATGATCTATCTTTTATGATAGATGAGTATGCTACTAACCAAGACTTTAAGTAGATAATTACAACCTTTGCATTAGGGACGAAAAAAAAAGAACCATTTACCTTGAAGGATGGTTATCTTCCAAACAACAATAGGCTATGTGTTCACCAATTCAAAAAGTCATGTATGAATCCCATGCTTCTCCTTATGCGGGGCAAAGAGGGATTCCATAATCTACTCTTCGAGGAGTAGAAATGTATTTTCGTTGGTCTACCATGAAAAGTAAACATACAAGAGTATGTTTCAAAATGTGTGGCATACCAAAAATTGAAATTTGATCGAGGGAAGCAACTTGCATTGTTTCAGTCGAAAGGATTAGCAAGAAAACACATTCTATGCCTGTCAAAAAGACTTTCTTTGGAACATATAAGAGTGTTCATTGATGATTTTTGTATATGTAGCCCTTGCATTTCACACTTAGAAAAGGTAACTGAGGGTTTGGCAAGGTTGCAAAGCCTAGGTGGGCAATTAAATGTAGACGGGAATGTAGACAAGTGACACATTGGGGAAATTAGAGTCATTCTTTTAGGCCATGAAATTTCAGCGAAAGGTATCAACGCCGATCCAAGTAAGGTGTCCGCACTCATTGCCCTACCTTCACCAACAACCGCACATTAGCTGGTCTCTTTTCTATAAAAGGTGAGATACTTGAGTAGATTCATAGATCTACTATCACAACTTGTTCTACCACTACAACAGCTCACTCAACGATCAACTTTCACATGGGACGAGGAGAGCGAACATCACTACAACAAGGTAAAGGAGGTCTTAGCCACCCTATCAACTATCTCACCACCTAAGTGGGATGAAAAATTCTATGTCACCTCAAGTGTGGGTGATGACTCCTTGGGGGCTGTGCTACTTGCAGAAGGATACAACAACATCTTTCATGAGGCCAATCTACTTCTCTAGTCGAATGATGACAGCATCAGAGAAAGGTTTCACCCATGTGGAACACCTAGTCCTAGCTCTTAGATTTGCAACTACAAAGTTTAGGTCATATTTGTTGCTTAGGCAATTTGTGATTTTAACCATGGATAAGATGTTTCCCTATGTGGTACAACACATGGAGGTTTCTGCTAGGATTAATAAATGGCTAGTTCGTATGCAAGAGTTTGACTACACGGTACAGGTGGAAAGCACGACAAGGGCAAGCTTGGGGGGACTCATGACCTACCAAAACCTTGAGAAGAAGGTAAAGCAATCTAAAGAGGAAGGAGTTCAACCACTTTCAGAGCCACCGGTGGTAGAAAGAGCACACTCTCTCTACTTCGATGGAGCCTACAAGCGAGTATCCGACAAAGCAGCTGCAAGCATAGTGGTCTTTGATGACAAAGGTATCAAGGTATTTTCGCTTGGCCATTTGTTAGAATCACGTTATAACAATGAAGCTGAGTATGTAGCACTAACCAAGGGGTTACAATGGTGCGTCTTGCAAGGGGTAAAGTGCCTTAATGTATTTGGGGATGCTCTACTTTTGGTAAGGCAAGCAAATGGAGTATGGACATGTAAGAATCCTAGCTTGAGGACTCACTTAAGATGTGTAAAAACTTTGTTGGGTAAGTTTGAAGTAGTTCAACTACACCACATCCAAGGGCTCAAAACCATGAAGCTGATGCCTTAGCAAGCAAAAGACTGCAGGAAGTGGTGGTTGGGGCTATAAAGCTAGAGCTCCCTGTATTTCAAGGTAGTGACACCTTACCCGACATCATGTTTTTTTTGGAAACAGGGGAATGTCCACTAGATTTAACAAAAGGACAGAAGCAATGGCTCACTTGAAAGGCCACAAGGTATCGGCTTATCAATGACGGTTTGTATTGTAAGGGTAAGGACCAAATACTCAGGAAGTTCCCTCTCTCTAATGAAATTACAAGGGTTATTCCCAGTTGTCATGATGGTGTTTGTGGTGGTCACTTTGCCCTAGATATAACAAGTAGGAAAATCTTGCAGGCTAGTTTTGTATGGCCTAGCCTCAACCGTGATGTACACCACTGGTGTAAGACATGTAAGTTATGTCAAAAGGCCGGCACTAGGTCACTCATGCCTAAACCACAGACACCTATCCTTTCATATGGACCATTTGAAAAATGGGGTATAGATGCCATAGGACCATTGCCTAGGGCTATTGCCTAGGGCTAACTCAGGAAAGTTCTACATCATCATGGGAGTCGACTATATGACTAGATGGGTGGAAGCTACAGCCACAACTAGGATCACAACTGTAGAGATAGCTGAGTTTGTCTACGAGGACATATGGTGCAGGTTTGGCACACCAATAGAAATTATCTCTGATAGAGGACCAGGTTTCAGAGCAGACTTGGTAGGAGAGTTAATGCAAAAACTTGGCATCAAAAGGAGGAACTCCTCACCATATTACCCTCAATGTAATGGTCTAGTTGAAAAAGTAAATGGAATGGTTTGTAAAATTATCACCAAGCAGGTAAACAATCATCCTGGGGATTGGGATAAATATCTACTCCCATCTTTGTGGGCCTACCGAACCTCATTCCGCACATCTTTGGGGTTCACCTCATATCATTTGGTTTTTGGCAAGGAGGCAATCTTACCTATTGAGGTGCAACTAGCAAGTCTCAGAGTGATGGCAAGCCAGCATCAATGACCCAACATGCATTTGAGAGATCACATCCTTGACTTAGAATGACTACGGTTGGACAGAGAAGAAGCAATCAATTATTATGCGGCAATCAACAGACAGCTTAGTTTCAATCAACACGTTCGGTGCAAAGATTTAAAGAAGGGCACGTTGGTGCTCCGCTATGACAATCGCTTTGACACATGCAAAGATAAGAAGCTCCTACTCTGATGGAAAGGCCCTTTCATCATTAAAAAAAAGTATGCCAATGGGAGTTACCAGCTTATGGAAGCTGATGGTAAGCTTCATAAAACCAGAGTAAATGGTTGGCAGCTCAAACCTTATTTTCTACGATTTGATTAGACTCCACCTATCCACATTCCTGATGAGGACACAACATCAACCCCCACCTCCGATGACAATGAGTTAGAGGCATAAATGCCCTAACCTTAGGGGGAGGGCTAATGATATTGGATTAGCCGCACCGCCCTCTAGCATGGCTAAACAAACTGAAGTTGGCCGAGTTTTCAAAATCAAGGCTGCAAAAATCAACCCATCCCGAAAGCCGGAGGTAAAGAAACAACAAAAAAAAGCATTTAAAAAAAAATTATTGCCGCCACCAACTCGCGCACGTGAAGTAGGCCGCCGCGCCTCCTTTTGGCACCACACACATTCCCTCTAATCTTTTATTTCCTCTCTCTCTCTCTCTCTCTCTCTCTCTCTCTCTCTCTCTCTCTCTCTCTCTCTTCCATCAAGCCCCGCAGGGCGCATAAAATATCACTCTCTCTCTCTCCCTCTGGCAGGCCACCAAGCTTTACAAAAGTCTCCCTCTCTCCCTTCCATTATTTATTTATTCGCCTTGTCTTTCTCCTCTGGCGGACACATGGATTAATAAATTACAAAGCTTTCTTAGGAAACATGTTAAGTGCATCTACCATTCACAAATTTGACTACAAGACCAAGTCTAGCAAGTGTAGATAAAGACAAAAGATTCTTCTTGATATGAGGTACATACAACGCATCAAAAAGTGTGAAAGAACTGCCATTTGCAGCAGTAAGCACAATCTTTCCAACTCTTGGAACTGGATAAGAGGCATTGTTGGCACAAGTGACTGATTTTACATGAGGGATAGACTCAAGAGAGGTCAACAAATCACAATGTGAGGTAATGTGCTTTGTAGCATCAATGTCAAAATACCACACATGTGAATCTGCAACAACTAACATGAGTGCATCATGGAAAAAAGGATCATGAATGCACTCTACACTAAAAGCCCATTCTACATCAACATCAACATCACTGGTCCCTTTCACAAAAGACTCAACAGTAGATGCATTTGTAGTGGACCTAACCTCTTTATTCTTAGCCTCTTTGACCTTCAACTTTGTACATTGCTTGATGAAGTGATCATTAGCTTTACAATTATGGCAACACATCTTATTTTTTCCCTTTTACAAGAATTCCCAGACGAATTGTTGCCACCAGAAGCATTAGGAACAAGTGATTTACCACTCATAGAGCAACCATGAGAAGTGGCTACATTGTTGTTACCACCTTTTCTTTGAGCAACAATAAAGGCATGTTCAACTGCACGATGTCTAGTCCCATTTTTTTTGAAAAGTGACTCTTGCAATAGCAATGTGCATAATGCATCAAACTTGACAACTTTGGGATTTCCTTGGGTCATAAGTCTCCAAGTACTAGCAAAAGTCTAGTAAGAATCTGGCAAAGCATCAAGAGCAGTTTGCACAAGGGAATTGTCAAAAATGACCGCTTGCAAAAATAAGTTGCTCATTGATATCCTTCACACCAGTAAGGACAATTTCCGTATCATCTTCCTCATGCATAATCTTTGACTGCAACTCTTTACCAGCCAGAATGTCCGAAGCCTGTTCTATAGATTTTGTTGGACAAATGTGAGGAGTAATAATGCACTTCACAAACAACACAATCAATGCATGAGCCTGTGCCTCTTTTACATAACGAGCTTGTTCAGCTGTAGGCAAAACAACTCCAGCAGCAACAATCCTGCCACCAAAACCTACAACATCCTGAACATCGCTACATCCTCAGAACCAGGACGTACATCAATGCCCTGCACAATATTCCAAACACCCTTTGACATAAGGACATGTTGCATCATATAAGCCCACATAGGGTAATTTTCTCCATCCAATATATCCTCAACATCAAACATCTTGAACACATCTATGTTGTTGTCAGCCATGTCAAATGTTGCACCTAATGTGAAAACTGTAACAAAGCAGGAACAATATGTGCTATATAGCACAAACCATAGAAGACTGTAAGGGACCTGTTATGCAAAAAAAGGCACTTTTGCACAAAATGACGAAATAGCTTGCACAATACTGTCAGTAGAGTAAAGGGAGGCCAAAATGAGCCCAAATGAAAATTCTAAGCAGACCATTCTCTACGAGCTCTCTGGAAGTATTTGTCAACCTGCTGATGCTTGTCAAACCTCATAGAAATTGGAGAAAGTGAGTAGGTGTGTGCTAGAGCTGCTGGCGACTAAGCACAAATGAAAATTCTGAGCAAACCATTCTCTACGAGCTCTTTGGAAGTATTTGTCAACCTGTTGATGCTTGTTAAACCTCATAGAAATTGGAGAAAGTGAGTAGGCATGTGTTGGAGCTGCTGGTGACTAAGCTCGAGAGGATGCAACCTACTCTGATACCAATTGTTGGAATTCACTTTGCAGAAAAACATACACAGCTTGGACAAGATGAAGGAAGCTCAAGGTACACAACAAAGAGTGTTTTTCTTAGTGTGCAATGGAAAGATAGATAGCCCTAGAGTGATGGGCATATATTCAATGCACAAGGGAAAAAACGTCCTAGTGAGGGAAAAAATGACCCAACGATCCTAAGTGTGTTCACACACATCACTACCACATGTATATGGTAAGAGAGACTCATAATTGGCTTTTGGTCCTATATCTTTGACCAACTTCGTCTAATGGACATACAAGTGAAATTTTGGAAAAAATCAAATCCAAAACTAAAAGAAAATTGTGATTTGGTGCAGAAAACAATGCCTCTATATTTTGTATATGACCTATGTTGGGTCCACATTTGAAATGCCTTCCCTTCTTAATTGGACTCCTCTTGGATGGCAATGAGCCATCAAGTAGTGCAATGCATGGGTGAAGCAGCATGTCTATGCATAGCCCTTTTTTACATTACCATGCAATTGAAGTTAATGCAATTGTTAACATCAGAAACTACCACATACTCTGCCTCAGTGATGGAAGATGACGTACAATTTTATAGACATGATCTCCATGTTGAGATAGGCATGTCCTTCTTCAGTGACTATGGGAAATGCCTCTACATGTGAATACCTTTTGCTATTGACATTTAGCCTATGAGTTGTAAGCTTCTAAGAAGGGCTACATGGAGAGATATCAATTGGATAGCCACTAAAGCTTTATGCATAAATAAAGCCCAAGCCTATGATGTACATACACTATGCAAAAGTATTATTACTAGCCTTTTTGTGTATTGAGTCCACTTTTCCGAACGTGTGTGTCCTTCTCTCTCTAACTATCTAAGCTATGGCTGCCTTCACCTTCAAGCCACCTTGAGCTTATTGCCTTCAAACCCAACAATTGGTTCAGAGCCGGTTATCACCACTATTAACTTAGCAGTACCGCACACAATCACAACAGAATTCCCCCCCCCCCCGCCCCCAAATATTCTCCCTCTCTGCTTGACTGTGTGAGCAAACTTCTCGTCATTCCTTCAAATCGTCAATTCAACAAGCTCTAGGCTCACTCAACTTTGCACCAAAGACAAATCAAGAAGCAGCCCGCCATACAAAAATTGCACTTTCCTCATTGGAGCGCCCTGCACATGGACCTCACCCTGGCTCTTCCTTGCCGTAAGCTCATTTTGTTACATTTTAGTGCAGCTTGCCCCTAAGACCACTAGCCTCCCATGCCCACAAGCTGTGGTCACAACTCTACCTTGGCACACTCTCAACCCTGCTCAACCCGCAGCAAGTTGACCATTCTTGCAAGCCCAAAAAGGCAGCGCATTTACCTGCACCTGTGCCCACAAGCTGTGGTCACAACTCTACCTTGGCACACTCTCAACCCTGTTCAACCCGTAGCAAGTTGACCATTCTTGCAAGCCCAAAAAGGCAGCGCATTTACCTGCACCTAACCTTGCCACCACCTAAGCTGTGGGGACCTTGCCAAGAAAGTGTTCTGAGTGTGGTCGCATGCTAAGCTGATGCATTGACCTGCATAATCAACCGTCGTAGCTAATGTGCTATGTGATCAAATTTCAACCTACAGTGTCGGCAATTGAAGCCTCTTGGTGTGTGTGCAAGAATGGTCAACTTGCTGCTCAACCCGCAGCAACATGACCATTCTTGCAAGCCCAAAAAGGTAGCGCATTTACCTGCACCTAACCTTGCCACCACCTAAGCTGTGGGGACCTTGCCAAGAAAGTGTTCTGAGTGTGGTCGCATGCTAAGCTGATGCATTGACCTGCATAATCAACTGTCGTAGCTAATGTGCTATGTGATCAAATTTCTACCTATAGTGTCAGCAATTGAAGCCTCTTGGTGTGTGTTCTTGAACTGAGTTTCCACGAATGCGGGCTCCATCGGGTTCATAAACCACAGCAACTCAGTGTCAGCTACACACACAAGCTCAGTGCTATCTTCACACACACACACACACACACACACAAGCCGGTTGATTGACAATGGTAGCCTCCAATCCGACTTCACGGATGCAATCACAGCACCAAGGTGCCACTTCTTGCACTCTTTGATCATGGGATAGCTTCAAGATCATGTGAGCCTTGCTTGAGCTACGTATGTTGCTTCTATCCCATTTTGACATTTCTCAGTTTGAGCATTACACACATTAAGTATAAAGGTCTTTTGGATTAAGTCGTTCCTTTATTTTTTGTGCTAGTGGAGTTTCACACTGCCGCAAGTTCGACCTTGTGCTCAACCTGCGAATTTGATAGCAAGTCACCCTCAGACCCGCATACAAATTGCACAAACTTGCTTCGGGCATTCGAGAATTTCAAAGTTTTACGAGGATTGTAATTCTTGACTTCAAAGTACTCACGGCTAAAAGCTTCGACTCAAGGCACGCTATCGAGCTTCAACGTTTTTCGAAACCTTTCAACTTCGTGCATTCTCTCAAGTCTTAATCTTTTTGAAAGCATTGCACAAGCTTATTTTGCATCTGTACAAAAGCATGGCATACTTCTCATTTCATTATGCATTTTATTTTCTCTTGCACTCAAGGCATGATAACAAAGTCTTGACTTTCATTATGTCTACTGAAACTATCTACAAGAGATGTGAGAGGACTAGACACTACCCCAGTTATATCTGGAGGTAAGACCTTCCTCGAAAGAAGCCCTTGGTGCTGACATCATTTGCACAATTTATGTATGTTAAATATCTTGTCAAGAAGAGAACCAAAGGTGAAGCTATCATTGACAAAATATGCACAGGCTGCAGCGGTGGCAGCAACAAACCATATCAGATAATGAAGATGACTAGGAGCAAGGGGAGGTGCTACTAAGAGTAGACATTGACAGTTATAGATATGGTTATCCTTCACCTTTCATGTTTAAGGGGAGGAATCCTTAAGTCTGTGTGACACCATGTCTGTTTGAGACCATGATTTAGTCTGTGTGACTACCCCAGTCTGTGTGACTGCTTGCCTGGATGGCATTGAGCCTGTGTGGCATTGAGTCTTGTCCCAACTTACTTCAATATAGTCCATGCCTAAGGGGAGGATTGTTGAGATAGGCATGTCCTTCTTGAGTGAGTATGGGAAATACCTCTACATGTGCATACCTTTTGCTATTGACATTTAGCCTATGAGTTGTAAGCTTCTAAGAAGGGCTACATGGAGAGTTATTAGCCGGATAGCCACTCCAGCTTTATGCATAAATAAAGCCCAAGCCTATGCTGTACATACACTATGCAAAAGTATTATTACTAGACTTTTTGTGTATTGAGTCCACTTTTTCAAATGTGTGTGTACTTCTCTCTCTAACTGTCTAAGATATGGCTGCCTTCACCTTCAAGCCACCTTGAGCTTATTGCCTTCAAACCCAACACTCCATGACACAACTGCTTTAGCAATAGGAATACATATCCACATGTGGACCATCTAGAATCCACACAACATTAAAATCCGCATTTGTATAACCTACAATGGATGCATCACTACTCTTGAAGCAAAAGCACTTTTTTATCATACCTTTCAAATATCTCAAGATGTGCTTTATTGCTTTCCAGTGGTTTCGGCCACGATTTCCCATAAATTTGCTAACCACTTCCATTGGAAAATCAATGTCTGGTCTCATTTCTACCATGATATCCATAAGACTACCAACTGTGAAAGAATATGGCACCTTGGCCATTTCTACTTTCTTAGCATTAGACTTGGGAGCACCATTCATGCTAAGTTTTTCATATGCCTGCATTGGGGTACTCAATGTAGCCTTTCTCCCTAAATGATACAAGACCTTGTGGATATATGTTTCTTGACACAACTTTAGTATTCACATTTTTTATTCCTCTTGATATGCATTCCAAGAAAGTGGCTTGCATCTCCCAAATCCTTCATAGAAAACTACATGCTAAGTGACTTCTTCAAGATGGAAATCACGTCTTTAAACTTTCTAGCAATTAGCATATCATCAACATAGAGCATGAGGATGATGAGCGAACCATCATTCTACCTCTTGGTATATAAGCAGTGATCTTTCTATGTCCTTACATAACCTTGGAACTGTATGTACTTGTAAAACTTCACGTACCACTGCCTTGAGCCTTGCTTTGGTCCATACAATGCCTTACACAATCTACACACCAAAATATCTTCTTGTAGTCCTTTCAGGTTTGACTACAAAACCTTCTGGTTGCTTCATGTAGACATCCTCATCATGATCCTCATGAAGGAAATCCGTCTTCATGTCCATCTGGAAAAGTTCTATGTCCTCAATGTCTACTAGTCTAAGCACAAGATGAAATGTAGTCCTCTTAACCACTTGAGAGAAAATCTAATCAAAGTCCACACCTTTCTTTTTCTTGAAACCCTTAGCAACCAATCTAGCCTTATACTTAGGCTCACGATCCTCTGCCGTGTACTTCTTCTTGTACACCCATTTGCAAGATAAGGCTTGTTTGCCCTCTAGAAACTTTGTCAATTTTCCAAGTTTCATTTTCCATAATCAAGTTACACTTGGATTGCATTTCCTACTCCCACTTCACCCTATCTTTCATCTCAATAGCCTCTTGGTGGCACATTTGGTGCCCAATAGATAGTCTAATCCTTACTGAAAGTGCTCAGGGGCACGAGATATACATGTAGATCTCCTCACGGCCTAACTGCTAGACTCTACTCTCTCAAGAGAACCACTGGCATTGATTGCAGGATGTGCAAAGTTGTTGAAAGAACATGTCATGCTTGGGACTCTCTTGGTCGATATATATGTCAAATGTGGTGTGCTTGAGAAAGCACAAAAAGTGCTTGAGGAGCTTTCTGTCCGAAATGTCGCCCCTTGGAATGCACTGATTGCGAGATGTGCGCAATAAGAGCAGGGGCAAAAACCTCTAGGTTGTTTCTAGCAGATGCAGAGCAAGTATATCTCTCCAAATTCAATCAAGGCATGTGACTCTACGCAAGTGCTCGAGGAGCTTCGTGTCTTGAATGTGGACTCTTGGAATGCACTGATTGCATGATTTGCTCCACAAGGGCAGGGCCAACAAGCTCTATTTTGTTTTCAGCAGAGGCGAAGAGAGGGCCTCTCTCCAGATGCAATCATGTACGCATGCATGAAGGCATGTAGCTCTACGCAAGAAATATCGGCACAAAAACTGCTTGAGGAGCTTCCTTTCTAGAATGTCGCCTCTTGAGATGCATTGATTACAGGATGTGCACAGCAAGAACATGGCTATTGAAAGAAGATGCCATGCTTGGGATTGTCTTGGTCGATATGTATGCCAAATGTGGTGTGCTTGAGAGAGCACAAAAAGTGCTAGAGCAGTTTTCTGTCCGGAATGTCGCCCCTTGGAATGCACTATGTGTGCAACAAGAGCAAAGAAAGCTCTAGGTTGGTTTTAGCGGATGCAGAGCAAGTATATCTCTCCAAATTCATTCAAGGCATGTGTCTCTATGCAAGTGCTCGAGGAGCTTTATGTCATGAGTGTGGACTCTTGGAATGCATTGATTGCATGATTTGCTCCACAAGGACATGGCCATAAAGCTCTATTTTGTTTTTAGTAGATGCAAAGCAAGGGCCTCTCTCTAGATGCTATCATGTACGCATGCATGGAGACATGTAGCTCTACGTAAGAAGCTTGTATGGGCACAAAAATTCACAATTATATTGTTAGTCAGAGAAGTCTGTTGAATGCATATGCTTGCACCTTGAAGGCCATTGACCTTTTGCAACGCCGTTGACATGGGTGAGAGAATTAATGAGCCCATAGCTAGTCCAATGCTCTTAGGGAAGCGTATCATGCTCTAGGCTGCTTTCAACGGATGCAAAGCAAGTGTATCTCTCCAAATTCAGCATCCTATACTTGCATCTTGAAGGCTATGCTTACATCTTGAAGGCATGTGGCTCTACGCAAGAGCTCAAGGAGCTTCCTTTTTTTGGAGTATGGACTCTTGGAATGCTTCGCATCTAGCCTCTCTCCAGATGCAATCACCTATGCATGCATCTTGAAGGCATGTGGCTCTACACACGGAAAGTCATACTTGCGACTGTCTTGGTGAATATGTATGCCAAATGTAGTGTGCTTGAGAGAGCACAAAAAGTGCTTAAGGAGCTTTCTGTCCGAAATGTCGCCTCTTGGAATGTACTAATTGCGGGATGTGCACAACAAGAGCAGGGTCAAAAACCTCTAGGTTTTTTTTAGCATATGCAAAGAAAGTATATCTCTCCAAATTCAATCATGGCATGTGGATCTATGCAAGTGCTCGAGGAGCTTCGTGTCCTAAGTGTGGACTCTTACAATGCGTGATTGGATGATTTTCCCCACAAGGGCAGGGCCAGGAAGCTCTATTCTATTTCCAGCAGATGCAAAGTGAGGGTCTCTCTCCAGATGCAATCACGTACAAATGCATGAAGGCATGTAGCTCTACTGAAGAAGCTATTATGGGCACAAAAAGTACTTGAGCAACTTCCTGTTGGGGATGTCGCCTCCTTAAATGCATTGATTGCGGGATCTACCCAACAAGAACATGGCTGTTGAAAGTAGATGACATGCATGGGACTGTCTTGGTCGATATGTATGCCAAATGTGGTGTGCTTGAGAGAGCACAAAAAATGCTAGAGAAGTTTTTTGTCTGGACTGTCCCCCCTTGGAATGCATTGATTGCGGGATGTCTGCAACAAGAGCATGGCAAAAAATCTCTAGGTTGTTTTTAGCGGATGCAAAGCAAGTATATCTTTCCAAATTTAGTCAAGGCATGTGGCTCTACGCAAGTGTTCGAGGAGCTTTGTGTCTTGAGTGTGGACTCTTGGAATGTGTTGATCGAATGATTTGGTCCACAAGGGCAAGGCTAGCAAGCTCTATTCTGTTTTTAGTAGATGCGAAGCGAGGGCCTCTCTCTAGATGCAATCATGTATGCATGCATGAGGCATGTCTGGAATGTTGCCTCTTGAAATGCATTGATTACGGGATGTACACAACAAGAACATGGTTGCTGAAAGAAGATGCCATGCTTGGGATTGTCTTGGTCAATATGTATGCCAAATGTGGTGTGCTTGAGAGAGCACAAAAAGTGCTAGAGCAGTTTTCTGTCCAGAATGTTGCCCCTTGGAATGCACTGATTGCGGGATGTGCGCAACAAGAGTAGGGCAAGAAAGCTCTAGGTTGTTTTCAGTGGATGCAAAGCAAGTATATCTCTCCAAATTCAGTCAAGGCATGTGGCTCTACGCAAGTGTTTGAGGAGCTTCATGTCCTGAGTGTGGACTCTTGGAATGCGCCGATCGAATGATTTGCTCCACAAGGCCAGGGCCAACAAGCTCTATTCTGTTTTTAGCAGATGCGAAGTAAGGGCCCCTCTCCAGATGTAATCATGTATGCATGCATGAAGCCATGTAGCTCTACACAAGCTTGTATTGGCACAAAAATTCACAATGATATTGTTAGTCAGAGGCTGTTGATGCAAAGAGAGGGCCTCACAAAACGTGCCTGAGGAGCTTCCTGTCTCAATGTCAGGCAGGGTCTCTCCAGATGCAATCACCTACGCCTATCAGGCATCTCGAAGGCATGCGGGACAACAGATGCACTCACAGGCAGGGTCTACCTCCTGAATTCCATCTCTTGGAGTGCATTGATTGTGGGATACACTCAACAGGAGTAGGGCCAGAAAGCTCTTGGTTGTTTTTAGTGGATTCAAAGCGGGGGCCTCTCTCCAGATGCAATCACAACGCATGCAACTTGAAGGTATGTGGCTGTATGCAAGATGTCGATATGGGCTTGAAAATTCTCTTTAATAGTGGTTGTGCAAAAAGTTGTCGTGCTTGGCAATGCCTTGGTCGATATGTATGCCAAATGTGGTGTGGTATGTTGTCTCTTGGAACATTATGACTGTAGGATATGCCCGACAGGGGCCACACCGGAAGCTGTGGATTGTTGATATGGGCTTGAAAATTCATGCTCATATTGTTAGTCAAGGGCTGTTGCAAGACATTTTCGTGCTTGGTAATGCCTTGGTCAATACGTATGCTAAATGTGGTGCACTTCAGATAGCACAAAACGTGCCTGAGGAGCTTCATGTCCGGAATGGCGTCTCTTTGAGTACATTGATTGCGGGATACGCACAACAAGAGCAGGGACATAAAGCTCTTAGCTGTTTTCAGCGGATGCAAAGCAGGGGCCTCTCTCCAAATGCAATCACACACACGTGCATCTGGAAGGCATGTGGCTGTATGCAAGATGCCGATATGGGCTTTAAAATTTACCATGCTATTGTTAGTCAAGGGCTGTTGTAAAAATTTCTTGTGCTTGGAAATGCCTTGGTCGATATGTATGCTAAATGTGATGCACTTCAGAAAGCACAAAACGTGCCTGAGGAGCTTCATATCCCTGATGCCATCTCTTGGAGTTCATTGATTGCAAGATACGCGCAACAGGAGCACGGACAGAAAGCTCTCGGCTGTTTCCAGCGGATCTAAAGTGAGGGCCTCTTTCCAGATGCAATCACATATGCGTGCATCTTGAAGGAATATGTATGTACACAAGATGCTGATGTGGGCCTCTCTCCATATGATATCACCTACATGTCCACATTGAAGGCATGTGTCTCTATGCAAGAGGCTGAAATGTGCGTCTCTTTCAATGCATTACTAGCGGGATACGCATCGCAAGAGCAAGCGCGGAAAGCTCTAGGCTATTTTCATCTTCCTATCTGCAGTGTGGACTCCTTGAATGCACTCACTGTGGGATGTGCGCAACAAGAGCAAGGCCAATGAGCGATACAAGAAAGAAGTTGTACTTGGCTTTGCCTAAGACTATGTGTACGTCACATATGGTGCTCTTCAGAACGCACACAAAGCACCCGAGGAGCTTCTTGTGCGGAACGCCGCCACAAGATCGTAGAAAGGGTCTCTATCCAGATGCAATCAAATACGTCTACTCAGGAATATGGAAGGCATGCGAGTCAGCAGATGCAATCACGTACGCAGCCATAGATATTAGAATTCACGATATGATCGCTAGTCAATGTTTGTTGAGAGTAATTTGGGAGTACAATTTCATGCTTGGTGGTGGTTTGGTCGATATATATACAAAATGTGGTGTCCTCACAATAGCACAAAAACTTCTTGAAGGGTATCCTCCCTAGGGTGTCGTCTCTTGTAGCGGGTTAAGTGTAGCAGATGCCCAACATCGTTGATGCAAGGAAGTCCATTGGCGATAGACATTCAATCGCGCGGTCAATAAGCATTGTCATTTTTTTATTTTTGACACTGAGAACGCAGTTAATGAACGCATTGAAAATTGCATGTTGCCATGGGAATGGCATGTTCCTTCATATTATAAAAATTGGGGAGGATTGTGCAAACTCCCCCATGCAAGGAGACTTGCATGTTTTCTTTTTTTTTTTTAAACATAAAAATGGAACAACAAACAACAACATTGACATCTTGTATGATCATGAACATTGAGCTTGACAAAACTCTTAACACTTCTTGTGCTTTTTCGCGAGGTACCCCTCTAAAGCATTACGATCAGTAACCAATTTCTATGGAGGTACACCACTGAACCACGACGATCGGTATCCCAAACACTCTCAAGTAAAAAAAATCTAACACTCTTTTATGAAATCTCTCTCTCTTCTCTCCCTCTCTCTCTCTCTCTCTCTCTCTCTCTCTCAGTTTCCAATATTTTGTTCAATCTCAATTCGATGGAACATACACTCTAGTTGGATTTAAACTTGGTTTTTTGGCTTAGTACCTTTGGCATATAGATTGGCCCAATGGTGGTTCTAGCTTCTCTCTTCTCCACACCATCTTGGTTATTTGTCAAATTCCTCTTCGATACTTTTAAAGGTTGTGGTGGTGTCAGTTTCCATTTTATTTAACGTATCCAAATATAACTTGAAGTGACTTGTATCATCTTCTTAGGTACTCACATTTACACATTCCTTTCATGTCTATTCTTACAAGTGATTGTTGAGTTTGTGGCTATAATTTAGGCTTAAACTATTGTTTGTAGAAAAATCAAGTTCATGAGATAATATCGTATTGGATCCTTTAGGGGTTATTATTATCAAAAAATTGTTTTCCAATATCAAAATCTAGTATCACATAGAATTGGTGTGCTTTGGTTTCCATTCTTGTTTATAGATATGTGCAATGGATGCTACCCTCTACTCCAAATTTTCTAAGTCTTCTACCTATTTTATGACAACTTATGCCCCATTCATTCTAGCCCTTTTTCCAATCTTAAAGTAGGTAGTAAAACTTACATTGGCAATATGGTGTAATGGACTCATATGGCTAATAACATGGATTGTAGCATAATTAAAATAACAATAGTAAGGAATTTCTTAAGAGGATTCTTAATGAACATAACAAGAGTAAGTCTTGAGTAAAGGTAGCAAAACAAACATTATACCTAGTTAGCTTGGCATGAACAATACTTGCAAGAGAGAGAGAGAATTAGAGAAATTGACAATAGTTGAAGACTGGGTTTACTTGGAGCCCCGGTCCCCCCTCCAAAAGGCTTTTGTATTACAAATTCTTCCTTGAAGAGAGGCTTGGTATAATACATGATTTGTGTTCCTTGAAACCTTGTTGATGCCATGAAGATGGTAAGCTTCATGCACCAATATTATTCCTGTAACTACTTGCAAAAACATTACCTTGTCCCCGGCCTCAATCCCAAGACCTCAAACACCTTCAAAGGTGGAGAGAGCTAGCAGGGAGTGAGAAAGATGAAGAGAAGAAGATGTATCTCTATGAGAAACAAGTAGTCTCCTCACATATAATCACTCTTACAACATAGCTTAGCATAGTGATAATGAAGATGGAGAGATTGATAAGCATTGCTTTGAGAATAACTCTTGGTTGGATTTGCATTCCATAGCCAAGAGGTGTTGGTGTGGGCTCTCCACTTCTTAAGCTTGGATAAGGAGATGACTTGTGTGCACAACACACAATGGGGGAGTGTGTGTGGCTTCTAGAGTATGTGTGTGTGTGTGTGTGTGTGTGTGTGTGTGTGTGTGTGTGTGTGTGTGTGTGTGAGAGAGAGAGAGAGAGAGAGAGAGAGAGAGAGTGTCCTCCTTTCCCCCTTTGAGATAAAGATCTTAATTATTTAATTGAATCTAAATTCTTATTGGACCTTCCTATAGGTCATGCAATAGGATTCATGCACATTATGAGGGCAATATTGCTAGGGGCATGACATATGGCCTTAATGCCTCTTGAGTCTTGGGCTTGCCTTGAGTGTGTGTGTGTGTGTGTGTGAGTGTTCTCTCTCATGCCCGTACCTTTAGGGCTCATCTTTGACTTGAAAACCTCAAGTACCTTGGTTATCAAGCACGACAAGCACTCAAGCACCTTAGCCATTAAGCATGAGAAGCACCTTAGTCATCAAGTATGACAAGCACCTCAAGCACAAGTAAAGCTTGCCTAAGGTATAAATTACCTAAGGTCCTAGGTCTAAGGATTAATAACACTAACCTTTGGAGGTCTTTAATGAAGCTAAACCTAAGGTCTTTTAAGCTCCATTAGATGCAAGTTTCTTACCGATAGACTGTCTCCTTTTGGACCCCTATATTGAGATGTAACCATCTCTCCTCTTGGTCCCCTGGTGAGATAAGTCTATAAGCCCTTATTGCACATTGCTCTTTGGTAGACCATCTCCTTTTGGACCACTATTGAGGTGCAACTATCACTCCTTTTGGTACCCTGTTGAGATAGGTCTAGAAGCACATATCTATATCCTAACTCTTGTTCCCCTCTTATGTTTCCATATCAAATAATCAGTTTAATATGAGAAAATCACATTAGAAAAAATTTGGACTCTCAAAGGGGCCCTATAAGAACTTTAACTTTCTCTTTCTTGTCCAAAACGGGCGCACGGTAAAAATTTTACAAATGAAATCAAAACTTGTCGAACCTTTTGGATGTGGAGTGTACTCATCGAGATATATCCATTGATATATAGCATGCCATTAGATTTCTTATATTCTAGAAGATTCCTTTTTTTGATGTGACAAACTCCGTCTTATAAATGGAATCTCTCCCTACATTTCAACTTAAGTGGGGAGGCCATAACTTTTACAAATCAACTCCAATTTTGTTAGAGTTTTGGGATTTAGAACCTACTTTTTAAGAACTTCCAATGATCTTTGGTTAATAGGGTTTTGACAAAGCATTTATATACCTCACTGGGTTGTCCACTTTGGACAAGAGATGCAAAGTCAAACTTCCTTATACAGCCCCTTTGACAGTTCAAATTTTCCCTAATGGTTTGACTAAGTTAGATATTAGATTTTTTTGACATTACCTCTCTCTTGAAATCATAGTCGTCCTCGACTATGAGGTAGAGAAGATAAAGACTAAACATTAGTCCATGTTTCTTAGCGAGTAGAGGATCCTTTTTACCCTATGACATCATTCCAAAATGGATGACTAATACATTTGGTGCTCAGGAGACTTAGCTGTCGCAAGCATATTTGCTCTTTATCATATCATACTTCCAAAGTAGAGTGATAAGTTGTACCTAGAGGTTTTGCTTGTACTCCTCAAGAGAATTTGAGTGGCTTGAAGATTTTTGTTCATCACGAGTTTGAATGCGGATGGAGCATTTGTCAAGTCAAAACTTGTAACTTATCAAATAGATTTTCTACCTGCGGCACGGGAAATATTTTTTAAAAATAAATTATAGTGATCCTATTTAGTGCTCTATAGTCGACACACATTTGATATGTGACGTCTTTCTTTTGCACTAAAAGTACTGGTGAACAGAATGGAAAGGAGCTAGGCCTCACCATCCCTTTTTCCACCAATTTGTGCACTTGCCTCATGATCTCCTCTTATTGAGCTTGTGAAACTTGATAAGGAGGTTTATTAGGTAGTGAGCTTCCTGGTAGAAGCTCTATTGCATGGTCATCATCCCCTCATTTTGGAGGTAGCTCACTAGGGATGTCATCATTGAAAACATCTTGGAATCCATTTAAGAAATTGGAAAACTCTAATTCCTCTTGATTCCCTTTATCGTTACTTGTGAAAACATTAGAATCATTTATACAGTGTCTAATAAAAGTCATATACACAAAAATAGAGCTTTCATTGAATTATCAAAGGCAAGCGTATTTACAAGGGATATGGTGTTCCCTCGACTCATTAGCATCTATGTACATGGGTTTTTCCCTGTAATTGAAATAAATTCTCCTTTCACGGAACTTCATAGTGGCATCCATGCAGTGAACCAGGTGCCCCAAGGATAACATCCTCATGTTTGAGATGGGAGATAAAGAAATCCTCTTTGTTCACATAGCTTTGTACATGGAGCCTTAATTTTCCAATTAAGGGAGTAACTGAGGCGTCTTGTCCCTTGAAAGATCCATTAGCTTTCAATACATCTCCCATCTCGTGGGCTTGTATGCCTAGCTTCGTGGCCAACTCCATGGATATGAAGTTGTGAGTTGAACCAGGGTCAAACAAAATAAAGGCATCATGCTCTTGCACCATTTCCCAAGCATAGGAAAGGAGAAATCCTTGGAAATGAGCATCCTGTTTTTTGGAGTTTCAACCATGTTGACTCTCTGCCTTTGACCAAAGTGCTTAGGAAACCATCTCTCAAGGGGCTCTCAAGAGATCCAAGAAGAGCTATGTGTGCTCTCTCATTGAAACCAATCTCCCCCTGAAACAGAGTGGGGCACTCTAAAGATGGTATAACAAGGGTGATTGAAAGTAGGCCAAGTGAGGATGCCAAAAATTGGGCTTGTCAATGTCGAGATCCGAGGGGTGATGCCACTCTCTCTCTCTCTCCAATGAAGTCTCACTCCAGTTTGATGCGAAGAAGAGCGCTCAATGTCGTCTTCCTCCGCTAGATGAAAGTAACGATCTCCAAGTTAATGTTGAAGCCAAGGAAAAATAGTCTTCGGAGCCAATCCCACTTTGAATATGCCGAAAGATGTCCAAATCTTTCTAATTATCAGAGCCTCAAAGGGTTCCCTTACAAGAAATCACCTATATCGCGCGTGTTCAAAAGGTATATAAAAAAACCCTTATACTTACATGGTCTGAGATAATAAAACAACCCTTTTTTCTTAAGAAATGTACCAATTCTTTTCTAAAATGTAGCTAAAATCCCCTTTCACCTCTATAAATGTAATTTTGTTAATTTTTAAAGATTTTACCCAGTTAAAAAACCCCTTATTTTGAACTCGCATGCTATATTTACCACCTCAAGAGAGAATCAAGGGGATATCAAAGGAGAACCATGGATGGTGAGTGCCAAAGAGAGTTTTCATCTATCTCTCTCTCTCTCTCTCTCTCTCTCTCTCTCTCTCTCTCTCTCTCTCTCTCTCTCTCTCTCTCTCTCTCTCTCTCTCTCTCTCTCTCTATGTGTGTGTGTGTATGTGTGTGCACGCGTGTGGCTCTGTCAAGGCCGAGAAGTCAAAATGAGGTGAATGTTTCTCTCTCTCAAGCCAATCATGAATTCAATCGTGTGCATGCATGTGTGTGTCACACACAACCTTTCCCAAGACATATTCCAACCTTTCTTGCCTTGCTTCCATAGAAAAATATGATGTTTTATTCTCCCCCACACTCCTTGGATGGCCAATTACCTGCATTCTTGCTCTTTGAATTTCAAATTCATCCCTCTTCTCACGTGGGTGTGGGTGTGTGCACACATAGCCACACCCTTACAGAAGAGGTTTCAATGTTGCTATGGCTATTTGCAGATCAATTGGTTTCTTTCCGCTTGAAAATCCACCCTTTGCCAGTTCCTTGCTCCTAAATCAACCCAATGATGGTTTCTTGAAAATTTGAGCTATAGTTCAAGCTTCTTGTAGTGTCTTGGCATCTCTGCTCTCTCACGTCCACGAATTAGCCCTACGTTGGCTCTTTTTCTTTCATTCTACAAATCACCTTTGCAACTTGTTATTTTCAGCCTTGGGCTGACCTTGTTTCCCTCTTGTGATGCGTTTGGCTACTCTGAATGCAACCCTTTAGAGCGTTAATTTTTATTTTTTATTTTTACACACTCTTGCACTGCTGCATATTGCTAATATCCATTTGCAAATTGGGTCCTTGTGCCGCTTTGAAGGGCTTCAAGAATGGAATGATGAGACTGCAAGCCTTTGTGTTAGTTCTTAAGGCTACCTTTGCTTGCCAGTTTATTGCAAAGTTGAAAATCCAGTACTTTTTGCAGTTGGAGATGCACCTTGGTGCTTCAAATGTTCACACGATAAAAGTCTAGCGCTATCTTTGAAGCTGTGAGCTATCAATTTTCTAAGGTTTCCAAGATTTTTCAAGACCTATGCTCCTCTTGAGCCTAATGTATACACGAGAGAAAACGGGTAGTTGCCTATGCTAGGTCAAGCTCCAAGAGCTTTGCACTCTCTCTAACTTTCACTCCAAATCTTTGGCTCCTGGGTCTATGGCTCTTAATCTGCCTCTCGTCTTGTGAACCCTTGGACACAACCATCACACTCCCCCCTACTATAGCTCTGATTATAGTTGTAAAGAGAAGTGCAAAAAAGCATGCACGTGTGGTGGAGAGCAAGAAGACTATGTGTGGGTGAGAATAGAGCATCCAAGTAATGGACATAGTTCGCCCCTACTGACATGAAAGAATGCCCAATGCTTGCTCATCTTGTACCAAGAATTGTGCTTGAGAGTGTCTAGTTTCTATTCTCTCTCCCTCTCCCAATGGTCTCAAAATTGACCATAATTGCTTTTTCATCAAATATCCCTTTGTCTTGGTTTTCTAGGTGTGAAAACCTTGGTCGTCAAAGATAGTGAAATTTTCCTTGTCCATAGTGCACCCAACGTGTTGTGAGAAGAAGGTCTTACCCTTTGTGGGCGGTGTCATCTCCAGTAAGTGCTTTTACAACTCTATAATCAAGATATCATCACCAAAGAAGGATGATTGCATACATTAAAAAGAGAGGAGAAAAGGTTTAACTTTGAAGCGGGAGTTGAGGTTGATTTGGTGTAAAGTGTTTATTTTCTCACATGGAATGCTTCAAAAAGTTGGTTCAAACACTCTCATAAAGATCACGCTAATTTTGCTAGAAATCTATAGAATATTCTTGCATGTGAGTGGTGTCTTAGAAGGCTTAAGCACCAAAAGTTGTGTGTGAAAGGGTCCTTGGGAGAGTGGCCTTATAGACTCAAAAGGTCATGCAAAATGTTTTGACACTCGGCTTCAAGTCCACCAATGGTTAGCAGAGGTTGCCCATGTGAGAAAGGGTCTATGGACCCAAAAATCCCATCAAGAATAATTGACCACTAGTTTTAAGTCTTTCCATCAAGCTCTTTGTAAAATAGATCGTGCCGAGTGAATACGTGGACTCCCCTCCAATAATAGTCACCCAAGCTAACCACCACATCAACTCCACATAGAACTCTGTTAAACTATCTGCATTAGAAACTTGAGAGCTTCATAGAATGCTCAGTGCATCCAATTGAAGATTTGATGGAAAGGCCAAGTCAAGGAATTTATGTGGACATAGACGAGTGCAGGTTTAGAGTGAGGTTTGTGTTAGGTTTCCAAGCCCGTGAGAACAAGTCCCAAGGCATGCATATAAGACTCAGTTACCTTTTCTAGTTTTGCATGGCAAGTCTGCCTTATATGTAAAAGGCTTTAACCAATTAGAATAGCGTGTGATTTTTGCTATTGAGTATCGAGTCTCTCTCTCTCTCTCTCTCTTCTCTCACTCTCGTTTCTCTGCACACCTCCCTTCTCCTTGCCATGGCACCTCTCAGGCGACATCCCCCATAGCTTTGTAGCCCAACATATGGTATCAGAGCCCAGGCCGTAGGTGTGGCGAGCTGGCATCTCAAGATGCTCGCAATTTGACAGGCATTCATTGCAGTGGACATGCAAGGCGTAGACATAGCATTTCCAAACGTGGTCTCTACCACAACCCTAGGCTCTCCAAGTTAGCATTCTAAAACGCAATCAAGCAAACGTAGGCGGCGCTCCAGGCAGCATATCAAAATGCCGTTGAGATCCCCAGGTAGTGTTGTTGAACCCAGATGAATATCAAAACGCTTATGGCACAAAGGGTTGGCGACACAACAGAAGAAAGCATCTCAAAATGTTGCCTATATACAAGGCTTGTTGGCAACGTTGTATGAGCATTTTGAAACGCCTGCTGCTACACAGTTTTGGATGCATATCAAAACACCCATCAAAGAAAAAAAACGTTGCCATCTCATCTTGAGATGCTCAAAGTCCTTCCTTGACTTGGAAAAGTATATTAAAATGCACGCAAGAAAAGAGGCACTAAGACTACCAGGTTCAAAGGCGATCTCAAAATCTGTCGATAGCTTCATCAAGTCAAAGCGAGATGGTGGATATTTTGTCCAAGCTCATCAAGGCTTATAGCATGATGGAAAGAAATTCAACCCAATCAAAAATTTGCTACAACCCGGTAAATCAACACAAATTCAAAGAGTTTTTTGTTTATTGTCCAATGTCATAGATTTGTTATTTTTTATCTATTGTCACCACAATCATATACTTTCTGTCAAAAGCCTTATCTTCTCACATGATATGTCAAATACTGCCATGATAGACCAATTGTACGGGCTATAGACACTGCCACACATAAGTGGTAAGAACTCCCAAATTATCAGTTTTTGTTCTCAAATCCTATTTTGTTCCGGCTTCTCATGCGGTTCCTGTACACCTTAAACCCAAGGTTTGGCAGTGAACCAAAAACTCCTTTTTGGTAGCTAAATTTTTGGCCTACACCCTATCTGTTCAAGGGGGGTTTACTGACCTAGCACCAGGTTATGGATACACCAGAGATCCTTGGTTGTGAGAGAACCTAAAACTAACGGTTGACGAGTACACCAAAAACTCGAGGTATCATGCGAGTGGCCTGTCTAGTTCGGGCTTGAGGGGGGATGGTTAGGTTTCCAATCCCGTGAGAACAAGTCCCAAGGCATGAAGATAAGACTCGGTTACCTTTTTTAGTTTTGCATGGCAAGTCTGCCTTATATGTAAAAGGCTTTAATCAATTAGAATACCGTGTGATTTTTGCTACTGAGTATCGAGTCTCTCTCTCTCTCTCTCTCTTCTTTCGCTCTCGTTTCTCTGCACACCTCCCTTCTCCTTGCCATGGCACCTCTTAGGCAACATCCCCCATAGCTTTGCAGCCCAACAATTTGCGAGTGAGCTGTGGAGCGAGCTTTTAAGTTTTCTAGTTTCACGTGGTTGGCTCATCCCTAGAAAAGCTCATTCAAAAAACTCGCTTCCAACCAAAAAAGCTCACTCAAAAAGATTACTCCCAATCAAAAAAGTTCACTCAAAAAATATTGCTTGCAATGCTTCTTGGAAAGATCACTCCCAAGTACGATATGTCGTGAAGGAAAGTACGTCCTCCCTTGATCTCATCCTCATGTCTTCATCTCCCTGAAGTGCATCTTTTGATATTCCTCTATTTGACATGTCAAGAGGAAGATTTTCTGTTTGTATGAGTATGTCTCTATTGACTTAGACCTTTATTTATGCGTGTAGAGAGAGAGAGAGAGAGAGAGAGAGAGAGAGAGAGAGAACTAAACTAACTAAACTACCACGGCTCTCATGGCATAGATGAGACTACCAATAGCTAAAGAATATGGAACCTTGGCTATTTATTCTTTCTTAGCATTAGACTTGGGAGTATCATTCTTGCTAAGTTTTTCATATGCTCTTGTGAATATAGTTTCTTGAGACAACTCCAGTATTCAACATTATCTATCCCTCTTGATACGCATACTAAGAAAGTGATTTGCATCTCCCAAATCCTTCTTAGCAAATCGCATGCTAAGTCCCTTCTTCAAGATGGCAATCCTCTCTTTGGACTTTCTAGCAATGAATATATCAAGATGATAAGTGAATCATTGTTTGATTTGGGTATACAAGTAATGATTTTCCTAGTTGCTTTCATACCCTTGGGTCTGCATGTACTTGTCAAACTTGGTATGTACCAACCCTTTGAGCCTTCTTTTAGGCCACACAATGCCTTATGCAATTTACACACCAATTTTGTCATTGTAGGCATCTCAGGTTTGACTTCAAAGCCCTGTGGTTCTTTTATGTAGACATCCTCATTAAGATCCCCATCCCAGGGGATTCACTTAATAATTATGTGACTATCACGTGAGTGCAGTTGAAGGGATTTTTAAATTTTATTTTTCTCACATTTTCACATATAGAAGGGTACCATAAAATGGAATTGGAAAAAAAAATTACAGATTGAATAGGAAAGGGTGTATTTTATTTGTTAAAAATTCACAGATAAGGAGTTTTACAAATAGTCCTTGAATGTCCGTGAGCGATATACACAATTTATACATAGTGACCCTCTCGAGATCATTGTAAAGGAAAGCCATCTTCACGTGCATCTGGACAAGTTCCATGTCCTCAGTGGCCAACTAGTCCAAGCACAAGACAAAATGTGGTCATCTTAATTAGTGGAGAAACAATCTCATCAAAATAACACCTAACATTTTGAAATAGAGAGAGAGAGAGAGAGAGAGAGAGAGAGAGAGAAAACCTCACATATTCTTGCATCCGTGGATTTCACCCTCTCTCACAAGGAGGATTGTATTAGTAAAAATCTCTCTCTCTCTCTCTCTCTCTCTCTCTCTCTCTCTCTCTCTCTCTATCTATCTATCTATCTATCTATCTATATATATATATATATATGTGTGTGTGTGTGTGTGTGTGTGTGTGTGGTGTGTATATATATATATATATATATATATATATATATGTATATATATATATAAGTATGTAAACAAGGATTAAAAAATCTGTGAAACTTGTTTGTATCGTAGTTGGAATGTGAGAAGCTCTCAAAATTATTTTGTCATCCCAAGAAAAAAACAATTACACTCTCGGGGAGTTCACCCGTTCAGTACAACCTATATAACGTGCATTCGTGGGGTATTAAAGAAACCCCTCTTTTAACATGTCTAAATGAATAAAATGACCCCTTATTTTAGGATTTTTTTCTAAAATCAAATATAAAACCCCTTTATTTTAATGTATCTCTGTTAAATTGCCTAAATTTTTTGCATTTTAAAACCCCTCTTGCTCTTTCGATTGTCCTGCCCTAAGAGCTATGCGTATATTATCTAATCAATAATTGTGCAACTTCAAATAATTTTGCTCAATCTGTAATATTTGTGCTTAGCTAAAAGAATGCATTGCAAAGTGATTTCCGTAATCAATGGAATTGGGTGTAGTACCCACAAAACCCTCCATGCTGTGACTTGTGACATGGCTCCCAAAGCTAGTCATTTAGTATTTTTTTTCTGCAATTCTCACTAAGAATCTCATACTCAGAGGATGGGAGCATTGGTTTTTCATCAAGCTCATCCAAAGGACTTGATGAAATATTGATAACATGCTTTTTTTCTCGTTGTGAAACATGCCAGGTGTCATCTGACTTGAGGATCCTTCATTTTGAATGATCAAGAGTTTCTTTGCAAAAGTCGGATCTAACACGAAGTGGAAATCCTTGCCTATCATGACACCTTCCCTCACACGAATTTGAATATCACCCTCTGGAGTAGGAACAAGTGCAAACACCTCATAGTTGCTTGACCCTCCATGATATTTTGGGTTGATAAAAGCATATCTCTATGGACAATCAATAGCAATAGGTTGTGATGCCATATAGCCCAAAAATAAAATCACTTTCTTAGAAGAATCCATGAGTTATGACTTGATGATAAACTAATTTGGTTCAATAAATGCTATATTTATAGATGAATAAGTTTCCTATTCCCATACTACACAAGGCCTAGCAACCACCTAAATATGGTTTCAACACACCTCATATGCTATGTATCCTATTCCATATTTACAAATGAAAGGCTTGGACCAAGATTACTCAATTGAAGGACATGATTATAACAACATGGAAAAACTCCTGCCATAGAGAGAGAGAGAGAGAGAGAGAGAGAGAGAGAGATTTTCCAGGATAAAATTTGTAATCTTGGTATATTTTGGCTTAGTGAAATTGGGGGAAAGTAATTTGACCCAAGTGTATTCCACCAGAGAGAAAAATCAATACAATAGATAGAGAGAGAGAGAGAGAGAGAGAGAGAGAGAGAGAGAGAGAGAGAGAGAGAGAATGTGTATGTTAGAATCTTCAAATTGTGGTTTCAAAGTACTGACTTAGTAATAGAGCCGAAGCTGGAGTGTATTATACTTGAATATATACTAGAAGAATCATCAAACCTAGGCTTGGAAGGCAATTCGTATAAATCACGTAGGCACAATAATAACGTTAGTCGCTAATAATGTCAGCAAGTTCTAAGTTCTATGACTAATAATGATAAGGGGGGAATAGGTGATTCGAGCAAGCATCAAAGGTTTTATTTAGGGGAAACCCTTTGCATCCAAAGGCACCCTAGATTATTGCAATTGAACAACAACAATCTCTCAGCATGTTGGGGTACTAGGCACCATAGAAGCATTAGAAATTGCAAGATAGACAAATTATTCAAAATTTTATTAATATACAATCCAAATTAAATCGTGTCTGGGTATGGTATCTAATCAACATGATTACAATTGAAACATGTGTCTCCTTTTGTAGAGGAAGAAGTCAGAGGCCTTAATTTGCTAGGTATGCCCACGTTGCCTAGCACCCCACATTGCAAAGGCAATGCTCTAACAGGCTGCCTAGACCCATCTTGCCTTGAGATTCCAATCTTACTTTGGTGGGAGTTATGACTTGGAGCATGGTGGTTCCAAAATTATTAGCAAGGATTTGTATACCTTTTCCAAAATTTATATGGGAAAGGAGAGAGAGGGAGGTGGGAAGGGGCTTAATTAAGTTCTTAAAGTGAACTTAGTGTGGGTTAACTTCTGAAGTTCCTAAAGTGGTGTTGAGCATGAAGGGTAAGTAGGTTTTCAAAAAGAAAGACCTATGTAGTGGAAGGCATAAACATAAAGAAATCTTCCTTTGAAGTATTGTGATGTAGACAAAAGACTGGACCAAACTCTGCTTGCTTTCCACTAGTGAGGCATCCCATTATATTGATAACCACAAGGACAACAACAACCTATCATTATCTTGGCATCTACTTGAGGGTTCACACCAAAGCCGTCCAGCCACACACCACACCTCCCCCCTAAGGGAAAAAAAGATGGACATCTTTTTAAAATTTTGGGCTAGGAATGGATTCGGCATGAAGGGATCAACTCCAACGCTTCATCTGGGGGAGTGATCATGCAACGACTTAGGGGCTACGGGGCTAAGCTTGGGGGACTAGACTCATCATCATCCCGATCATCATCAAGGCATGGAACTCATACATCTCGCTTATGCAAACATTAGGTCTCTATCCCAATGTAAGGGACAAGACGAGGAACAACCGGGGGCAAACAAAGAGATAAAATTTTTGCGAGATACATCCATCTCCATAAGGGTATTGGTATGATCCAATAAGACAAAGACTAAGAAAAAAAAAGTACATAAAAGGAGACCTAAAATCTTAAACTGAATCATGGAGCTTGATTTCCACTTTCAAAAATGAAAAGACTAGGCACCTCAACACCAAAGATGAAGCAACTCCTATCTTTTCCTATCTTGGAAAGCTTCATATTGTTTGATATGCTGTGTGACTGTCAGTTTATTCCCATTTTTGGATAAATGTAGTTTCTTGGAGCCTACCGCGGTGAGCTATTTCCTGGAGCCTATTGCGACGATGTGTTCTTTGGATCTATCCTTCAAGAACATGGCCATGCTGATGTTTTCTTTGTAGGCATGCAAAGAAATATTCGGAGAATTAGGGGCAGGATTATAAGGGCGCAAGTAGCTGGGACTAGTTGAGTAAGAATTGAGGGGGGTTGCAAGCGACTTGGATTGATGACGTACAAAACCACTAACTTGCGCAAGCTAGGATAGATGATGAATAACACGAGGCCTACAAGGGAGATGAGAGTAGTTTTTTGAATCTTGTTGAAGCTGGACGTTGCAATATAGAAGTAGCAAAGGACAGTTAAAATGACCGCGAGGAACAAAAGGTCCCACCCATGTTGTGGCTCTTGTGTGGAAGCAACCCCGACAGATTGATTGTATCCACCAATGTGATGTATACGGAAGACTCGGCTTGCTCTCCACCAGTGATGTAGCCCATTATATTGATAATCGGAAGGAGTACAACAACCTATCATTACCTTGTCATCTACTTGAGGGTTCACACCAAGGCCGTCCGGCTACACATCCCACTATGAACAAATAGAAAAAGTTGAAATAAAAAATGTTATCAACTGCATGGTTATCACCTCACCACGCGTGGCACCGCCAAGGCCCACGACTTCCTCTGACCCTTCATCCATCAGTTGACTGCAGGACCTCACCACGCCCACTCCCGTCAAAGCATCGCCGCCATCTCCACCAATGTTGGCAACCTCGAGGATTACCGCCAGGTCGAGTTAGCTGTTGCAACTGCTGAAGAAAAGCAGGACCTTAGTCAGGTGGATAGCACCTTGCAACTTATAACTCATGAGAGCTAGGAAGCAGGCGCTGAAGGAGAGCAGGAGCTAATTACATGGACAGCTCCCTGCAATAGGATGATGGCCGCCAGGAAGCAGCTAAAGAGGAGTGGGGCCACTTAATGTGGACATCTCCTTGCAGGACCTAGAGCAACAATAGGATCAGCCTGCAAGACCTATTAGCCCCTCCCGATGTGTGCCAGAAACCCTTGTATCCTGGGGCGCTAGGCGTCCTGATCTTTGATCCGGCGCTAGGCTATTAAAAAAAACAAACGAACCTCCATCCTAAGGCGCTAGGCGCCCTGAGCATCTTGAGGTGCTAAGCGCGCGCCATGTTGGCCTGGTCGATGTCCACAGTTTGATTGTCTGTGTGCATTCTGAAGGGCTAACCGCTCTGTAGGGGATATGTTTGTCCTTTGTTTGGCATTGCATCACCCTTTCCGATTACTTGCGATGAAGTAAGTTGAAGCAACTTTGACTGACCGTGTGCATTTTGAGGTGCTAAGCGCCCTGCAAGTAGTGTTCGGGAAAGGTGTGCCTCAACTTAGCCTTGAGCCGACTGAAAATGAAGATTAGCTGGTTAGGAGCTGGTTACAAGCAATCGTGAAGGGAAGAAAACTGATAGAATATACCAAAAAATAGTTCAAAACTCCTATAAATATGGAAATTTCTACTACCTTTTCCAATTGGCATCTTCACAAGGAGGAAACCCCACCACTTAAGAGAAAAAAAGACTTTCTCAAACAGGGCCTATAGGCGATATCTTTGACATTGTATCTTTGGCCTAACAACTTTCTTGAACTTTAATGATTGGATCTAGGGCGCCTAGCGACCCATAATCACCTCACAATTCGGGATCCATAATCCATACTCCAAGGGCCTTGTGCCCTAGATAGAGAGGTTTTGAATGGTCAAAAATACATTGGAAGTATATTCAACTACAACTGAGAGAGTATGTTGAACTACGTCTCAGAGTGAGCATTCAAGAACCGCCCCATAGTGTAGTGGAAATGTGACCAACGTGATCTTCCTTGCATCTTGGGATGCTAGACGCGAGTGACCTAGAGCCTTCAAAAAAACAGTATGTACAAGTCTCCTTGCATCCTGGGCGCTAGGCGCCCTAGAGTCTCCAAAAAACAATGTACCTACAAAATCATTCTAAAGCTCCCCTTGTATCTTGGGGCGCTAGGCGCTTCAGATACAAGGGGAGAAGCTATGCAAGGTTCTATAAGTCCTAATGGAAATGATGAAGCATTCCACATCAAAGTTGTTGAGTGATAGGGACATCGCTCTTGTTTTCAACTCTTGCTTTCGGGCGATACAACAATCGACCACAAAAGGAGAGATTCTCCATAGGACAAACCGACATAGTATGCATGAGATTGTGAGGGTTCTTTTTGTGCATTTGTCTCATATTTGCCTGAGTCCCACAAAGACTTTTTCATGTATGACTCTGCATTGAGTCAGCATCTAGATGTATGACGCCCTCTTCTGTTTCATGTAATCAACATGCATGATCTAGCTTTTGTCCATTCCTGTAGTCAAGTATTTCATGGTTTTTGCTAGATGACACATGAGAGAGATTTCCATTTCATTGATGTGCAGGTAGATTTTGGTGCAGAACCACGTGGGGAAGGATCTAATCATTCCAATGGTTTGTCCATTCATGGCATAGTTGTTCCTCTAGATTCATTGACAGGTAAGCCAACTGATTCTTTAGCATGTGAGGCATAATGGAGAGGATGGTGGAAGTGAACCTCCATCATATATAAGCCTTATGGGATTGCTGGATTTCTTGAGATTTTTCTCTCCTTGTGTTCTCTTCTAGATTGTGGTGTAGTTGCAGGTGTAGAGACCTTTGTGCCATTGATGAACATGTACCTTTGTTTGCGTTGGCCTTAATCAATTTCGCAGTGATTTTGGGAGGGCCATCTCTTGGTCTTCATGATGAGCTACTAGCCATTTTCCACGATGATCTCTTTCGATCTCTCATGCATTTGGCATTATGCATCAAAAATCCTCTCATCTTGTCCATAATATGTATTGTTGTCCTTAACTTATTCCATCACCAGTGCCATCATTTGAAGCTACAATTAGAGTCCTTTTTTTCCTCTGTCAAGTTAGCATAGGGAAAACATGATGGTACCTGTCAACAACAAGAAGTATCCATGGAGTCTTAGTGAGCTTCTATAGGCAATCCACTTTTATGTCTAAATTGTATGTGAACTTTGATTGTAACATTCTTTGTAGCAACTTATATGAGGAGCTAGGAATACTCTCTAAGAGTGCTTTCCCTGTCAATTGTTTTGGTAAGTGTTGGGATGTTCGACTTTCATGGTATGAGCTTCGACATCGCAATGCACATTTTTTTGGAGACCTTTTGCTTACCTAGAGAGGCACAAAAGATTCAAAGAGGCTTTTGCAACAAGGTATCATGAACAATGTCCTCAAGTTCTAGCAGACAAGGATGCAGCTTTTGTATTGGAATATTTAGTCATCTTGCTCAGTACTAACCAACACAACTCTCAGGTGAAGAGGAAGATGAGTGAAGAAGACTTTATAAGGAACAATCGAAGTATCGATGGTGGCGGATCTTGGCAAGTGGTGTTGGATCCTATCTACCCATGTCATGAGCAGCACACACCATTGATCTAGCTCCGTTTGGATTGTCATAGCTCCAAAGAGTCAGCGCCGATGAAAAATGTAGCCGATTTCAAAGAAAATGTGCATTCCTCTCATTGTTGGTGATGAGCGACGAGTGGTTCCCTTGGATAAAGAAGAACATAAATTGTATGTTTCTTGAGTGTTGAGTAGGTATGTTTAGTGTCAAGTTGGTCGGATGCCTAGAACCCTCAAATGTTGGTCAAAGAGGGACACTTGCAGTGCGTTTGAGAGGGAGTCGAGTAAGGTTGTGTAGGCCTATAAGGAAGACAATCTTGGCAAGTGGAGTTGGATCCCATCTACTCATGCCATGAGCAGCACACACCATTGATCTATGTCTGTTTGGATCTCTATAGATCCATGAGTGAGCGGCAACGGAAAAATGCGGCGTATTTCAGAGAAAATGTGCATTCTTCTCATTGGTGAGCCACGAGTGGTTCCCTTGGAAAAGGAAGCACATGAATTGCATACTTCCAAAGTGTTAAGTAGGCATGTTTAGTGCCAAGTTGGTCAGACGTCTAGAACCCTCAGATGCTGGTCAAAGAGGGACACTTGTAGTGCATTTCAGAGGGAGTAAAGTGAGGTTGCGTCGGCCTTTAAGGAAATCCGATCTTGGCAAGTGGTTTTGGATCCCATCTACCCATGCCATGAGCAGCACACACTCTTGATCTGACTCTGTTAGGATCGTCGTAGCTGCAAGAGTCAGCGACGACAGAAAAAGGCAGCGGAATTCAGAGAAAATGTGCATTCCTCTCATTCATGAGCGACGAGGGGTTCCCTTAGCAAAAAAAGAACATGAATTTCATGTTTCTAGAGTGCTGAGTAGGCATGCTTAGTGTCAAGTTGGTCGAACGCCCAGAACCCTCAGATGTTGGTCAAAGAGGGACACTTGCAGTGCGTTTTGGAGGGAGTAGAGTGAGGTTGTGTCGCCCTATAAGGGTCGATCCTAGAAAGTGGTGTTGGATACCGTCTACCAATATCATGAGCAACAACACCATTGATTTGGCTGAGTTTGGATCACTGTAGCTCCAAGAGTCGACGATGTTTAAAAAAAACGCTACAGATTTTAGAGAAAATGTGCATTCCTCCCATTGGCGAGCGACAAGTGGTTTCCTTGGCGAACATGACTTGCATGTTTCCAGAGTTTTCAGTAGGCATGAGCATCATACACTATTGATCTCACTTCGTTTGGATCGACGTAGCTCCAAGTGTTGGCAACAATGAAAAAACGCAGCAAATTTCGGAGAAAATGTGTATTCCTCTCACCATAGAGCGACGAGTGGTTCTCTTGGAAAATGAAGCACATGAATTGCATGTTTTCAGGGTGTTGATTATGCATGTTTGGTGCCAAGGTGGTCGGTCGCCTAGAGCACTCAGATGTTGGGCAAAGATGAAAAGATACATTGCATCTTAGAGGGAGTAGAGTGAGGTTGAGCCAACCTATAAGGAAAGGCAATCTTAGCAAGTGGTTTTGGATCCTATCTACCCATGGCGTGGGTAACACGCACCACTGATCTGGCGCCGTGTGGATTCTCATAGCTCCAAGAGTCGGCGGTAATAGAAAAACGCTGCAGATTTCAGAGACAATGGACATTCCTCTCATTGGCGAGCGATGAGTGGTTCCCTTGGTGAACGGAGCACATGAAGTGTACATGTTTCCAAAGTGTTTATTAGGCATGTTTGGTGTCAAGGACACCTAAAACACTGAGATGTTGGACAAAGAGGAAAAGATGCAGTGTGTTTTAGAGGGAGTAGAGTGAGGTTCCGTGGGCCTATAAGGAAAGTCGATCTTGGCAAGTGGGTTGGATCATGTCTGCCCATGCCATGAGTAGCACACACCGTTGATCTAGATTCATTTGGATTTCCATAGCTCTAAGAGACGGCGGCAACGGAAAACACAACGGGTTTTAGGAAAATGGACATTGTTCTCATTGGCAAGCAATGAGTGATTCCATTGGTAAACATGGCACATAGTTTGCATGTTTCTAGAGTGTTGAGGGGCATGTTCAGTGTCAAGGTGATGGGATTCGTGGAACCCTAAAATGTTGGGAAAAGAGGGAAAAAATGCAATGCGTTTCAGAGGGAGTAGAGTGATGTTGCGTCTACCCATAAGGAAAGTAATCTTGAAAAGTGGTGTTTGATCCTGTCTACCCATGGCATGATTAGTACACACCATTGATCTGGTTCCAAGAGTCGACGGTGACGAGTCTGATTGGCGAGCGACGAGTGGTTTCCTTGGAGAATGAAGCACAAGACTTGCATGTTTCTAGAGTTTTGAGTAGGCATGAGCAGCATCCACCATTGATCTAGCTTTGTTTGGATTGCCGTAGCTCCAGGAGTCGAGGACAACAAAACAACGCAGTGAATTTCAAAGAAAATTCACATTCCTCTTGCCATAGAGCGATGAGTGGTTCCCTTGGCAAATGAAGCACATGAATTGCATGTTAAGCATGTTTCGTGCTTAGGTGGTCGGACACCTAGAACCCTCTGATGTTGGGAAAAGAGGGAAAGATACAGTGCATCTTAAAGGGAGTAGAGTGAGGTTGAGTCAACCTATAAGGAAAGGTGATCTTAGCAACTGGTGTTGGATCTTGTCTACCCATGGCGTGAGCAACACACACCGTTGATTTGACTCCGTTTGGATTGTCGTAGCTCCAAGAGTCAGCGAATAGAAAAACGCAATGGATTTTAGAGAAAATGGGCATTCCACTAATTGGCAAGCAACAACTGGTTCCCTTTGCAAATGAAGCACATGGATTGCATGTTTCCAAAGTGTTGATTAGGCATGTTTGGTGTCAAGGACGCCTAGAACCCTCAAATGTTGGGCAAAGAGGAAAAGATGTAGTGCGTTTTAGAGGGAGTAGAGTGAGGTTACGTTAGCCTATAAGAAAAGCTGATCTTGGCAAGTGGGTTGGATCCTATCCAACCATGCGCCATGAGTAGCACACACCATTGATCTTGCTCTGTTTGGATGGCCATAGCTCCAAGAGATGGCGGCAATAAAAAACACAGTGGAAAAATTGACATTACTCTCATTGAAAAGCAATGAGCTATTCCATTGGCAAACAAGACACATGAATTGCATGTTTCTAGAGTGTTGAGGAGGCATGTTCAGTGTCAAGGTGATCGGATGCGTGGAACCCTAAGATGTTAAGAAAAGAGGAAAAAATGCAGCGCGTTTCAAAGGGAGTAGAGTGATGTTGCATCGGCTCATAACGAAAGGTGATCTTGAAAAGTGGTGTTTGATCCCGTCTACCCATGGAATGAGCAGCACACATCATTGATCTGGCTCCAAGAGTCGACGGTGACGAGTCTCAATGGCGAGCGACGAGTGGTTTCCTTGAAGAATGAAGCACATGACTTGCATGTTTCTAGAGTTTTGAGTAGGCATGAACAACATCCACCATTGATCTGGCTTTGTTTGGATCGCCGTAGCTTCAAGGGTCGAGGACAGCAAAACAACGCAGCGAATTTTAGAGAAAATGTGCATTCCTCTCACCGTAGAGCAACAAGTGGTTCCCTTGGCAAATGAAGCACATGAATTGCATGTGTCCAGAGTGTTATTAAGCATGTTTGGTGCTTAGGTGGTTCGACACCTAGAACCCTCTGATGTTGGGAAAAGAAGGAAAGATACAGTGCATCTCAGAGGGAGTAGAGTGAGGTTGAGTCAGCCTATAAGGAAAGGTGATCTTAGCAAGTGGTGTTGGGTCTTGTCTACCCATGGCGTGAGCAACACACACCATTGATTTGGCTCCGTTTGGATTGCCGTAGCTCCAAGAGTCGCCGACAATAGGAAAATGCAACAGAAAATGGGCATTCCTTTGATTGGCAAGCAACAACCAGTTCCCTTGGCGAACGAAGCACATGTATTGCATGTTTCCAAAGTGTTGATTAGGCATGTTTGGTGTCAAGGACGCCTAGAACCCTCAGATGTTGGGCAAAGAGGAAAAGATGCAGTGCGTTTTAGAGGGAGTAGAGTGAGGTTGCATCGGCCTATAAGAAAAGCCGATCTTGGCGAATGGGTTGGATTCTGTCCACCCATGCGCCATGAGTAGCACACACCATTGATCTGGCTCTGTTTGGATGGCCATAGCTCCAAGAGACGGCGGCAATAAAGAACACATTGGCAAAATTGAATTGCTCTCATTGGCGAGCAATGAGCGATTCCATTTGCAAGCAAGGCACATGAATTGCATGTTTCTAGAGTGTTGAGGAGGCATGTTCAGTGTCAAGGTGATCAGATGCCTAGAACCCTAAGATGCTGGCCAAAGAGGGAAAAATGTAGTGCATTTTAGAGGGATTAGAGTGAGGTTGCATCGGCCTATAAGGAGAGGGATTAGAGTGAGGTTGCATCGGCCTATAAGGAGAGCCGATCTTGACAAGTGGTGTGTGATCCCATCTACCATGGTGTGAGCAGCACACACCATTGATCTAGCTCCGTTTGGATCTTTGTAGCTTAAAGAGTCAACCACAACAGGAAAACGTAGCGGACTTCAGAGAAAATGGGCTTGGCGAGCAATGATTGGCTCCCTTGGTGATCGTGCATTGCATCCTCTCTCTCTCTCTCTCTCTCTCTCTCTCTCTCTCTCTCTCTCTCTCTCTCTCTCTCTCTCTCTCTCTCTCTCTCTCTCTCTCTCTCAACAAGCTTTCTTAGCGATCTCTTTTGGTGAATACATAGAAAAAAGCTCGCTCCGTGGACAAAAAACTCACTCAAAAATCTCGTTAAGGGAGCTATTTTTGTGAATCCATAGAAAGAAGCTCGCTCCATGGACAAAAAGCACACTCAAGAAGCTTGCTCCGTACCCTTCCCCCACATAGACAATGCAATAAAATGCAAAGTGCAAGGCTCAATTCTTTGACATGTTCATTGTGGGAAGTTGAAGCAAACTTAAAGCTTAGAGAGAGAAGTTATCACTTCTTATGCATAAAACCTATGTGCAATGCAAAGGGACGCTTGAATAGCAATCAAGCTAAGCAAGGAGATATGCTTAGCTAACCTAGCAAGGGGGTTAATACAACTACACACTCACAAAATACAAGGCCTAGTGGAGCTAGGATATATTAGACCTTATCAGGCTCTAAAATCACATGATAAGTAAGGGGATTATGGAGGGTAAAATTAGGCTTGCATTCATGATAATAGGGAGAGCATCATGTGCAAACAAGCAAAGAAAAATCAGAAGACTTGATACATAATGGGGATGATCACAAATTGGGTGTATGTATGGCTATATGTATCATGAGAAGTCAATGCAAGCAAGTCTAGTGGGCAAATATAATGTATCTTGTCAAGTGTGCTAAGAGGAGAGCTGCATGGTGTGAGCTTAGGTACAAAACCTAGCAGTACATATGTCTTTGTATTATAGGGAATATTTTAAGAAAAATTGTATCAAGGATAATGGTTGGGATTCTGAATTAGCTTTGTAGCATCCATGATCACAAATAAATACCTCATCAACGTGCAAGCTAGAATCTGCCAAATATATGTGCACTATTGGCTTTTTCTCATATGGGGGCCTACAAACTATGCAACATACATGATGGTGGGCAAAGCTGACGGGTGAGCATTGCAGGTATACTAACACCCCCACCCTTAATGAACACCCAAAGATGCTTTACGTTGGTTGTGTGCTAACTCTAAATTGATGAAAGTGTCTATGTAGTTGGTCTTTTTCAAGAGCTTTGGTGAAGATATCTCACAATCATCTTCAACAGGACAATACTTTAGCTCCACAATCTCATCCTTAATAAGCTCTCAAACATGATAATATTAAGCCTCAATATGCTTTGTGTGTGCCTGGAAGAGAGGGCTCTATCCTCATGTAACTCTAGTTGTCACATTGAAGTGTTGTTGCTGAATCAATAGGAACACCTAAGTCCATGAGAAATCTCCCGATCCAAATTGCTTCACAAGCTGCAAAACAACCAGTTTTATACTCCACTTCTATATTTGAAAAAAGAGAAATGATTGACTGCTTCTTGCTAATCCAGAAAAACACTCCAGAACCAAGTGAGAAACAATATCAAGAAACTGACATTTTAGAATCACAATCTCCTATCCAATCAAAGTCACAATACCCACTTAGGTATTTGTGCAAATGCCATAGAAAATTACATGGCCCAAAGTACCTTTAATATACTTTAGAACACACATGCCCCACCTTTCAATAAGATTCCCTAGCTTGATTGGAAAACCTGCTCAAAACACTAACTGCAAAACAAGTGTGTGGTCTATTATTACACAAGAGAATCAAACTTATCACAACCTTCCTATACTTCTTGATGTCAACTAAGGGAGAAGAATCCTCCATGGAGAGTTTCATATTCACCTCCATTGGAGTGCTCACAGGTTTACAATTTATCATTCCAAATTCTTTTAGAATTTTTGTTGCATACTTTTGTTGAGAGATGAATATGCCCTTTGTGAATTACCAAACCTCAATCCCCAAGAAATAATGTAAAATCCCCAAGTCTATCATTTCCAATGTGGAGCTCAAAATCTTTCTAGTTTATTGAATGCGCTCTACATGATCAGTTCAAAATTAAATCATTTACATACAAGATAGCCATGACTTGATTTCCATTCTCTCTTAGTATATACTGTACATACAAATTTGCATAAGAAGCACTCCTTTTAAAGCCAAGATTTTTGAAAAACCTATCTATCCCGACATACCATGCACTTGATAACTACTTTAGGCCATATAAATCCTTTTAACCTACAAGCCTTTGTTTTAAAATGGGATGACTCAAACCATGATGATTGCTTGACATAAACCTCCTCCTTGAGAAGTCCATTTGAAAGAGTTGATACTACATCCATTTGAAAAACAACCCAGAAAAAGATAGCAATAATAATAAATAAGGTAGATAGTGGTCATTCAAGCTACGGGAGCAAAGGTTTCACTCACATGAGACCCTTCAATTTGTGAAAAAACTTGTGTTACTAACCTTGCTTTGTAGTTTTCCAATGAGCCACCTTGTGTTTGACTTTGTCAACCCATTTGGTGTCGACGACCTTCTTCTTTGGTGACCAATCTTTCCATGTGTTGTTCTTCATACTCTGATTGCATTGCTTCTGTTCACTTTGGATTAATCATGGCCTCTTCGACGGAGGTTGGGTACTTTACATAGCCCATAATTTTAGTCATTTGAACAATGTTAAGGATGTGTTCAGAGGCACTTTTTGCTCCTCTATTCTCTTTGATATTTGCAAATCATCCTCTTCTTCATGAGGACAGTAAACATGAGGGCTTTGATCATTTAAAGAAATGTTGAGCCCACTTTGCTACCGGCTTCTCCGCCTGTGTGCAACTATCCTAGATCTTTGCATCTCTTTTAGCACAAAATACTTAGGTGACCAAATCTCTCATTTCATAACTAAGTTATACCTTTTTCTATAGTTATCGTAAGTTTAGAAAGCTCATCAAGATTGGTGCTCTTTACTCCATTTCCCAATGTATTGCCGTGAGAATCCAAGAATTTGACTCCAGTTTTCTTGAAACAAATTTCAAGGCCACGATTAGTGATTGTAGCAATCGAGAGAAAATTATTCTTGATTTTTGGCTTGTATAACACATCGGAGAGTTGCTTAGTTTCACCTTTAGCTGCTACAAAGAAATTGTTTCAGACCCTTTTGCTAGAAATTTTGCATTATTCCCAACAATTACACTAATGGGTATTTGTAGAGTCTTTCAAGAACTATACCAATCTTTCTTATTAGTTATGGGTTGAAACGATCCACTATCCAGAATCAAACAATTACACTAATGGGTTTCTATAGAGGCTTCCAAAAACTATATCAATCTTTATTACTAGTCATGTGTTGGGATGGTAGTATTTGTTGGAATATCTATTGATCAAGACATCTCCTAAAATAATGAGTAAATTTAGGCAAAGATCAATTGACATCGAGGCTCATAATTTTCTCCTTATTGAAGATGAGTTGTATAGGTCAGATAAAGACCAAAAACTTGGCTTATGTGCTCGTGAAAATGAATACATTCCTATATTAGAGCAAGCACATGCAAGAGATTAGTGGGAGGATATTTTCCAGCTGGCATATAAGAGCGATGCTCAATATTCATTGTAGCCATGAATTGCTTAACCAAGTGGTTTAAAGCAAAAACCACTAGGAAGAATGATGCAAGGACACATGGCTTAATTCTTGTATAACTATGTTTACAAGATATGGTATACTTATCAAGATAGTGAGTGATAGGGATACACACTTCTTGAATGAATTGATCAAACACCTAGACATATAGTGTTACCATATACATGTGGTAGTGATGTGTGTGAACACACTTAGGACCGTCAAGGCATTTTTTGCCTCTTTAGGAGGTTTTCCTCCCTGTGCATTGTATATACGCCCATCATTCTAGGGCTATCATGGGTATATTTGCTTAAGCAAAAGTCCAAAGTATTTATGTGCTTCAAACAATTTCTAGCTATGGATGAAAATGTCTCAAAATGTACTATGGGAACCCTCCGTTCCGATCGAGGGGGGGGGGGGGGGGGGGGGGGGTATATGTCTCATGAATCTAATGCATTTCTGGCTAGTCGTGGGATAAAACACCAATGTACAGTGCCTTATACGCCTCAACAAAATGGTGTTGCTAAGAGGAAAAATAGGTCACTTACGGAAATGGCATGATGTATGGTCAAAAGTCAAGCTTTGCCGCATTCATTCGGCTTGAGGCCATCGTGTGTGCCACTTATGTACTAAACAAGTGTCTGATAAAAGCTTTGCAGCCTATTACTCCATATGAAACATGGAATGACAGAAAGCCTTCTATTGAGCGCATGCGTGTTTTTGACTGTTTGGCATATGCTTTGGTGCTTAACGTAGAAAATTGGATGATAAGGATGTCAAATATATTTTTGTTGGTTATAGTGCTAAAAGCAAAGGTTACAGGTTGTATCATCTGCAAACAAAGCGTATTTTTGTTTCACGGGGTATAATGTTTGTGGAAGATTTTGTTCATCCCTTGCTATTATGTACTAGAGACAATAATGTAAGCTCAGAGGACATTTATGACACTTTGTTGAGTGGTAGAAATTCAAATGTAAATTCCAATGAGGCGAATGTATAGCCTATGGGGGTTTCTGAAAATGTTATAGATTAGCCTATTATTGAAGCAGATGTACATGATGTACTTGATGAGGAAAGGGCTGCAAATGAGCAGGCTAAGGTATGCCAAAATGGATGGTGTATATATTACGTGATAGTAAATTGGATGCACCTTTGTCTAGTCACACTCGTTTAGGCTCTTGCCATGCATCTTATGCATCGGATTGTTATGCTTTGGCTGTGTCTAGCTTACATGATGTTGAGGAACCTCTGTCTTTTGATGAAGCACATAATTCAAAAAATTGGATGGCTGCCATGCAATTAGAGTATGATACATTTATAAAAATGACACATGGACTTTATGTGGTTTTCCTCCTGGAAAAAAAGGCGGTACAAAGTGGGTTTACAAGTTGAAACGCAAGCCGGATGGTGAGATTGATCGCTATAAGGCTCAACTTGTTGCAAAGGGTTATGCACAACAAAAAGGCATAGATTATGAAGAGAATTTTCCTCCCACTTGTTGTTTGACTACTGTGCGTTTTATATGTGCATTGGCAACTAATTTTGGTTGGGATGTACATAAATTAGACATTGTTACTGCTTTCTTGAATGATGACATATTTGAGGAAGTTTATGTAACGCAGCCTCGCGGTTTTGTCTTTAAAGGACAAGAGGATAAGATGTGCAAATGTAACAAAGCTTTGTATGGGTTGAAACAATCTCCTCGTGCTTGGTATGAGAAGGCTGACACTCATTTGGTCAAACAAGGCTTTCAAAACAGTCCAACAGAAAACACATTGTATGTCAAGCATGAGGGTGATGTACTTTCTCGTTGTGGTTTTTTATGTTGACGATTTGCTAATCACTAGACCAAATGAGATACATATTGCTGAATGTAAGGCTGATTTGAATGCTACTTTCAAGATGAAAGATTTGGGGTTGTTACATCATTACTTGGGTATACAATTTAAGCAGTGTGATGGTGGTATTGCCTTGTGGCAAAAAAGTTACATAGAGACATTGCTATGTAAGTTTGGACTTGAGGATTGCAAACCTATTGCCACTCCCATGGAAACATGTTTGAAATTGAGTCTTCATGATGCTGGTGATCCTGCAGATGTCACTCTTTACCAAAATGCTATTGGATGCCTCATTTATGTATGCAACACGAGGCCGGGTATTCAGTTTGCAGTCTCACAGGTCAGCAGATTTATGCATAGCCCAGGGTCTAAGCATTGGCAGGCTGTCAAGAGGATTTTCCACTACTCTCAATGAGTGGCACTTTACATCTTGGCTTGTTTTATCCCAAGGGGGGATCATTGCCACCAGACTTACATGCTTTTTTGGACTCAGATTGGCCTAGTTGTTTTGACACATGAGTGTCTATAAGTGGTTTTTTTTTCATGCTTGGCAGTTCATGTATATCATGGTTGAGCAAGAAGCAACCTATTATGGCCATTTCTAGTTGTGAGGCTGAGTACAGGGTAGTCTTCAGAGCTATGGTTGATTGTGTATGGCTCAGACTCCTTATGGATGAATTGGGTGTTGAACAGGACATTGCCAACACTATCTACATTGGCAGTCATAGTGCGTTGGTAGTTGCAAAGAACCCAGTTTTTCATGCTCGCATAAAGCACATTGAGGTGCATTACCACTATGTCAAGGAGAGGCTCTCAGCAGGAGAGATCAGCTTGTCTTATGTGCCAACACAGGACAACCTTGCATATCTTTTCACAAAGGCATTGTCTCGTGAGAAGCTCAAATCTTTTCGCAAACCTTTGGGCTTACTCCCCTTTGTGGACTGATCATGTTCGTAGGGCATGGCACTTCCCTTTACTCATGTGCTAGCTCTGGTTCACCGCATCACTCCAGGGGGGATTTGTTACCATATACATGTGGTAGTGATGTGTGTGAGAACACTTAGGACCACGGTGGCATTTTATCCCTCTTTAGGAGGGTTTTCCCCCCGTGCATTGTAAATACGTCCATCATTCTAGGGCTATCTATCTTTCCATTGCACATTAAGTAATACACTCTTTGTTGTGTGCCTTGATCTTCTCCAAGCTGTGTGTTTCGTGCAACCCTAATTCCAACATATAAAATTGATTATAAAACTAATTTGACATATAGAATTGATTATAGAACTACTTTGAACACTACTCCATTCAATTTAGTTTACATGCTAAATGTCACATGTCATTAAATCTAATATCTAACTTTACCAAATGATTTTCTCATATTAAACTGATCATTTTTTATGGAAAGATAAAAGAGGAACAAGAGTTAGGATATAGATATGTGCTTCTAGATCTATCTTAGCACGTGACCAAAATGAGATATGGTTGCATCTCAATAGGGATCCAAAAGGAGATGGTCTACCAAAGAGAAATGTGCAATAAGTGCTTCTAAACTTATCTCAGTAGGGGACCAAGAGGAGAGATGGCTACATCGCAAGAGGGGTCCAAAAGGAGATAGTCTATCAAAGATCAACATGCATCTAACGGATCTTAAAAGACCTTAGGGATAGCTTCATTAAAGATCTCCATAGGTTAGTGTTAAAAGTCCTTAGACCTAGGACCTTTAGGTACTTTAGACCTTAGGCAAGCTAGGCATGTGCTTAAGGTGCTTGTCGTACTTAATGACTAAGGTGCTTGAGGTGCTTGTCGGTGAGATTTTTTGAGATTTTCAAGGGAAGCTCTACTCGATTTTTTCCAAATTCTTGTCATACTTTTTACGCATCTGTATCTTACTCTCTGATGCTATAGTGGTCGATTTACTCCCACTTTGTTAGTGATTGAGTTTGACTCTCACTTTGATAGGTTTTTTTGTCACTTTTGGACATGGATTTGTGTTCTTGCTCTATGCTCATTTGGTTACATCTTATAGGTAGTCATAGGCTTTTGCACCATTGTCCGATCATGTAGGGTAGACACATATGTGCTATTTATTGGTATGACATCTATCATGTGTGATAATTCAAAGTCTAGAGTGACGATTTGTGAGAGATGGTATTCTCGTAGCTGCCAATATATGAAATGTTGCATTGTGGTCACACAAGGAACATTAGGCACTTCTATTTCAAAGGTATGAGGAAGCAACAGAGATACAAGTGTGATGCATGTGAGGTTTTGACACAGGCTAAAGAGGTGGATTCATATGCTAGTGATGGTAATGTGATGTTGACCTCTAGCATCCCTCTTACTTACATGTCTAGTGCAAGTGACACTTCTTCCCAATGGTTACTAGATGATTGTGAAATCTTCCATCATATCACACCATGTTGTGACTAGTTTAGCACTTTCTCTAGTGGGAGGCTTGGCTATTGCACTTGGTTGATGGATCAACATATGACATCAAGGGAGTAGGAGATATATGTTTTTCATTACCCAATGGTGCATCATATGCACTACAACATGTGTGATATGATCCTCAATGGAGACAAATTTTGGTTTCAATGAGACAACAAATTATGGGTGTCACATACTGCTTAGAGAGAAATCATTAAAAATGAATTACAGATCACTAGTGATTGCAAGGGGAGCCCTGAAGTGACTCAGTATATGCTATGCGCATATCTGAGGTATGAGACGACATAGTCTCAATATTGTTGTTGGCATGCGATGAGCAAGAGAAGAAACGCACTTCCTTGGTGAGTGGGCTCCACCATGCTCAATGAGATAGAGATTTAGCAATGCAGGGCATGTCAATAGACTCTATAGAGACAGAGATGGAGTGGCAGTGCTTTAGTGGACACGAGAGGTGTCATTGAAGTCTATGCAGATAGAGGTACATAAGATTTTCTCCCTAGAGACAAAGACACACATGGATGACATGTAGTTCTTTGATATATTGCTCATGCTAGAGGCCGGTGATTTGCTCCCTAGAGACAAAGACAAAGATGGATGAATGACACTAGCATGATGCATTATGGAGCTATGTAGACCATATAGAGATGTCTGTAGGATTTGCATGCAGACTCTAGCATGGGATACACACGCTCACCTATCACTAGAGACAATATGATTGTATGTAGATCAAGTGAGGGGACCAATGGGCATAGGTTAAGAGAGTCTCTCCCCTATTTTCTTATACATGCTAGTATAGTTTAGCTAGTAGGATCCACTTATCAACACATTTGCCCTTAAGTGGGAGGTTAAAGATGGATGTGTGTTTGCCTCGAACTGTGCATTGGTGTCCAATTTCCCACTGGCTGCACTAACTTACCTTATTCCTTTATATACAAAGAATAAGGAGATAGAGACTTCTACTCTTTTCTCCACCCACATACAGTCTTCTTGCTCTTTTGCCCACACATGCTCACCACACACACATGTATTTACACATGGCTCTTTACAATTTTGTAGACATAGCCAAACACTCCCAAATATCTCCTAAAATGTAGCTCTATGATCTGACCATGGAGCCAGAAGAGTAACTTCATTTTCTTGTGAATTGAATGACGAGTATTTGCACCCAACTGGCATACGTAAAGTGTCCAGTGGTTAATGAATACCAAGTAGCTGTTTTGCTTAAAGCCGTACTTGATGTAGACTATGATCAAATTATCGCCATAATAAAAGATAAGGATCATGTATCCAACATTGAGGACATCATCAATTCACTCCACGATCACAAGAAGAAGATGAAAGACACAAGGACCTGAGGAGGAGCTTTTGTTGATGCATCATCAAGGAACCCAACAATTAAGAGATGCAAGCACTGCAACCGCAACAACCATTCATGTTACAAAATTAATCCTTGTGTGCATTGTGTTAAAAATAACCATGGCTCTAATTGTTGTTTGTACAAAGATAAAACCATAGATAAATACAAAGGAAAAGTCAACATAGATGAAGAATCAAGTGATGAAGAGAATGAAGCAGTATACTTCATAGATGTACTCCGAAACACACACTCTACTTTGTTTGCTCCTACACCCTTGTTGCCTACTACTCTCAAGGGGATAAGTCTTTGGCCTACACCCTACTGTCACATTTCTCTAGGGAAGGTAGTTATATTGGTCTAGACCCTACTGTCACAACTCTCTAGGGGAGGCAGTCATTTTGTATACCCCACTGGAAGAATTTTGACCTCCTTTGGTGTTCTCAGACACAAAAAGTGAAGGATTGTCAGGTTTTGTGCCTAAGCTCACACCATGGAGCTCTCCTCTTAGCACATGACAAGATACATGGTATTTTCCCACTAGACTTGCCTACCACCTATAGTAGATGCTTGCATTGACTTTTTATCACACACACACACACACACACACACACACACACACACACACACACACATCATTTTCATCGGTGGCATATTGTTTTGAGAATGGATATTGCTGATATTTAACAATGCATGGATGGTAGGTATAAGCTAAAAAGGTTTTAAGTAGGATATGGATAACAACTGATAAGTTCATGTAATACGTATTCAAGGCTAATGAATCCGTTGCCTTGTTTATATGGATGCAGGTGAGGACTCTATCTTTACTTAGGATCTTTTTGGATTAACTATTGTTCATCATTGTTGAATCTGGCCTCTTTCACTTCATAATATGTTGTTCTTGACTATCTTATATACTAAACACTAAAATGATACCTCATTTTCACTATGATGTTAAAAAATGAATCAAAAACTGAGTTATTTTTGTGCTAATCATTGTCCTTTGTTTAAAGCCAACTGTCTTTTGAACTGTTATGTTCTTTTGTGTATAAGTAAAAGTCTAAAAACAACAACACACATGCCCTAAAAACAAGGTTCTCCTAGAAAGCTGAGAAACCAGGACATTGGCGTTGGAGAGTTTTGTCTATAGGCTTTGATGGACCCATTGTCTATAATTCCTTGTTAGGTGGACATGTGTTAGGTGGTCTTTTCCTATTTATAGATCAGATTTCTGCTCACAACTATGGCAGTCTTTGACTTTGCTGGTTTTAGGTTGCTAGTGAATCCAAACTTACTTACCCTTGTGTATTTATTTTGCTTCTTATGTTTGTAGGAGCATTTTACCTATAAACAAGCTACTCTTGGATGGACGGTTTATTTGAGGACTATCCATAGAAACTGGTTAAAGCACGGAAAACTTCTATGACTGACTATGCACGGAAAGCCTTAAAACTCTGGTCGGAGTATAATCCTCTTTGTTAGTGTTGTCACTTATAGCTCCAATGAGACTCATGGATTTTTTGATATGATACAGCTCTTTGGCTTCAGACTTGATTATTCTATTTCGATCTCATCAACTTGATGAAGGCAGTAGGCCCATACTCAATGGACCTACTGCTTACTCATTGAGTATGGTGCGTGGGTCAGGGCGGACGCGTGCGCGCATGCGCGCACACACACATGTCACTTTCATATGTGGCTTATTGTTCTGAGAATGAATACTTGCTGATATTTAACACTGCATGGATGGTAGGTACAAGTTAAAAAGGTTTTAAGTAGGACATGGAGAACAACTAATAGATTTGTTGACACCCATATTACGTATTCAAGGCTAACGAATCTGTTGTCTTGTTTATATGTAGGTGATGACTCTATCTTTACTTACGATCTTTTTGGCTTAGTTCATGTCCATCACTATCAAATCTGGCCTCTTTCACTTCAAAATGAGTTGTTCTTGACTATCTTATATACAAAACACTAGAATGATACCTCATTCTCACTGTGATGTACAAAAAGAATGAAAGATTGAGTTGTTTTTGTGCTATCATTGTCCTTTGTCTAAAGCCAGCTATCTTTTGAACCATTATGTTCTGTTGTGTATAAGTCTCAAAACAGCAACACATACATACGCACACACACACACACACCCACACCCACCTACTCACCCATGGTGGAGTATGGACAACCAAAATGCTCTTTGGGTTGATCCCCTCTCATTCGACCATCCATGATGTCACATGTAGTCTCCTCTACATGGGCCTATATAATGGCTCACTATGTACTAGCTTGTTGGTTTAATAATCAATTCACTTTGTGTTCATCTCCATTGTGTATTGAGTCTGCTAATTGTGCTTAGCTTGGTTGCACATGATGCTCTCCCTATCAAGTCACTTCTCCAAAGCTCACATCTCACGCATAATATCACTTTAATATGAAGTATATTCCTAATTGGAAATAGGAAATCAAGCTTCCTAATCCAAATAAGCTCACAATTCGGCCTAGAAAGTGAGCTACTAGAACGAATAATATATTTTAGTAAGGAGAGTAGAGAGACAATGATGCAAAGTAGATAAGTGAAAAATCAGAATTTAAATTAGAACTATTACAAAGTGATGGTATCATCCAACTCATAGAGCTTCAATGTCAATTTAAACAATTAGAGCTAGTAGACAACAAAAATACAAAAGGCTGGTTATCCTTTGATATATGATGCCATGATTGATGGAGATGGCCATATTACCCTATATTCCCCCCCCCCCCCCCAAAAAAATAAAATAAAATAAAATTGAAACAATAAGATGAGAGTTCACTATGGCCTATACAAGGTTAAGACCATGAAAAACATTTAACAATAAAAGTTTCTTAGTGAAAGAAAACAAAAAAGTGACGCTAACTTTTTAAAACATTTTTTATACCAATTAAATATTATATATTTTTAAAAAATATAATAATAAACTATTTAGATCATAATATATTTTGAAAACATCAAAAAAATTTTAGAAAAATCTTTTGAAAGCATTGTAACAAATTGAAGAAAAGAAAAGGTGGAAGAAAACAAGAAAGATTATGTGTGACCCATATATTCAATGGTACACAAATGTCAACAACTTTCGGAAAGACCTAGGAAAAATATTAAAAAAACAAGGATTTGCCATATGACATAAGTTATAGACAAGTTTTATCCAATGGTCCACAGTTGCACCAAAAAATCAACCCTTCTCTATGGACTCCTTAAGTAGTCCAAGAAGAAAGAAAAGTGGCTCATGAGGGAGGAATATGCTCCAACTTTGGGACCAAAGTCTTAGAATAACGTAGAAAATCACAGAGCTTAAAGGCAAAGCTTTGTGGGGCTCATGATTGGTGGTGAAGAGTCTCCACATGGGGCCGTTGGGCATACTGGTTGCAAGACCAAGACCTTAGGTAGACCAGGCAGGTGTGAACTTTGGAACTTTATAATAGACTCTAGAGTTTGAAGTTTGACAAAGAAAGCATTTTAGAGGTCAGGGGAGTGCAAGTTGTTATCACCCTCCTTTTTCCCAATGCACGTCGTCTCATGCAGACTCACAGCATGCTACGTCTCGGCCTTTTGGGCTTTCCCGTAGCCCCACAATCCTTAGAGAGAGTGTAGCCGGCCTCGTACCTGACTCAGCCGCAGGAGCAGCATAAATATTGAGAGAGAGAGAGAGAGAGAGAGAGAGCTTCAGCCTCTTCCACACCGGCCTGCTCCTCCTGTCTCTAGCCTATCTGCTTCACACACACACACAGAGAGAGAGAGAGAGAGAGAGAGAGAGAGAGATGAAACGCAGGCCCTTCTTCCTATTGGCCTGCATATTTCTGACGTGGAGCTTCCTGTGTGGTTGCCTGGCTGTAGCTCCGCCCACGCGCCTCCTGGTAGACTCTGACGTGGACTATGACGATGTTTTCGCCATCCTCTATCTGCTCAAGCAGGACCCCTCGCTATTCAGCCTGCAGGTGTTACACATTTCTCCTCCACACTCCTCTCCTTGCTTCAACTGTGGGGAATCGCAGTTCTTTAGCCACTTACGTTAATACTCTGTGTGTGTGTGTGTGTGTGTGTGTGAGAGAGAGAGAGAGAGAGAGAGAGAGAGAGAGAGAGAGAGAGGCTTGGTGTCAGTTTTTTGCGGACATGGCAATAATAATATAGAACCAATCCCCACTTCAATGGCTGTAAGGAATGTAGGGGACGCTTCAAGCACAATGGTCCCATCACAAGTACCTGGAGGCTGGAACAGGAGTCCCTTGGTAGGCAGCCTAGTATTCTATTCTCCACGCGGCAATTTGGTTTGGTATTTGGATCATGGGCATGGCAACAAGTTGTAGCGTCAGAATGCAAATCCATAACAAACCATTTACCACATGGAGGTTTTATGTAAACCACTTGGTCTCACATGAGACAAACCCTACAAACCACACAAGTTAGAGGCAAAACAGCAAATGCCAAAATGAGCCAGCCCAGATCAAAGATCTGAGGATACCAAGCTCCATGAGCTTCCAAAAGGTTTTGTCGCTCCGTGAACGCTTACAAGTATGACCTCAACAAGAGAAAGTGAGCCAAGTTGTTGCTTGTGATGTGGAGGCCTGCCTTGATACCAATTGTTCAGAATATAGTTGCATGAATGCATGCAAAGATGGAAGATGAAGGAGAAGCTCAAGAGCACAGAACATGGAATTTGTGTTGTCGAGTGTGCCAATACAAAGATAAGGCTTGCCCTAGAACGATGGGGGATATACATAAGCCAGGAGGAAAAACTTCCTACTGAGGAAAGAAAGTGCCCTAGCAGTCCTAAGTGTGTTTGCATGGAATTTCTACCTCAATATAGGAATAGTAAATGCTCCACAAAGTTGATAGAACACAAGCTTCAAGAGAGCTATTAAAATGGCTTCCAATAGTGAATTACGCCAATTAATGTTTAAAAAAAATTAAAAAAATTACAAAAGTTGTAACATCTTTTGATATACGTTGTGTTACAACTATACCTGCCAAAGCAGGTTTCATGGCCTTCTATGTCCAGAAATGTAGAATTGTATCAAGTTTCAGTCTAGTCGGTAAGACGTGCCGAGTCAACATTTGTCCGTAGAGTCTACCATGTGTCACAAAAGGGAGTGCACATGAACAATCAACGAGGTGAAAATAAATAGACTTTCAACCAAAAGAGACGAGAGAGAAGATCGACACAAGAATGGGGACCAGAAGATGGGTTGGTCCTCCCTCCCTCCCTCCCTCCCTCCCTCCCCCCCCCCCCCCCCTAAAGATTCTAGGGAGAATTTTTTTTTACAAGCACAAGAACCAGAGTAACCCCTCCGTTCACCACCAATTGGTTGCCGTCTCGTTGAGATACATCCCAACATGGCGCAACTTGGAGTTTTCAATGAAGTTTCCATTGGCAAAAGCAACTTCAAATTGTCTAATGAAAGGCAGTGCCTTGGAGATGTCTCTGTGTCTTTTGTAACTGTCAAGATTTGAAAATCCGCATCTTACGATGATGCTTGCGGTTATCCTTCTTGAACTTGGCTTCTCTTTAGTATTATGTAGGGAAATAGTAGGAGTTTTCTTCTTTTGAAGAAGGCTTAGATACGGTATGAGTCTTGAGAAGTAGTAGTAGTAGTATAATTAGGAGAGTATGATGGAGAAGAGATAGAGACATCATTGCTTTCGTTTAGCAGAGAGAGTTCTTTTTCCTGGCCCTTGCTCTTGGAAGGCCATTTGTTCCGATCTAGAGATCCCTCGTGTGCTTCAGTGTCTCTTTTCACGTTTTTCTCTTGCAGATTGTTTCCATCGGCAGGATTTTTCGGACACCCATCGGCATCTGTTCCTTGCGGCTTCTTGATGCCTTCCAAAACCTTTTGGGCAGCAGGCAGTGTGAGAAGCTGCTGCAATTTTGCGAGTTGAACTCGTACTTGCTGAAGTTCATCTTCAATGGTTCTTTCGTGGCTCGTCATGGTTCTTCCCGTTCCTTCTCGGAATCGTCCTCCTTTGCTTGAAAAGAGAGGAATCCGAGCTTTGATACCAACTGCCACAAACAGGAGCGCGCATAAATAATAAACAAGCTGAAAATAGATAGATTGCCAACCAAAAGAGACAAGGGAGAAGATCGACACAGTATTGGGACCAGAAAATGGACTGGTCCCCTCACCCCTTTAAAGAGAATCTTTATTAGGGAGAATCTTTTTGTACAAGCACAAGAACTGGAGTAACCCCTCCGTTCTAAATCTCAGTCTCGATGATCAATTTCTTTCCGTGCGGGAAATTCAAAGAGATGAGCTCTTAATTCCGTTTTTGTCTGTACTTGGAGCGTGAAGCTCCACAAATTATTCCTGATTCTGTTTCCGGAATCCGTGAGCGTAGGCTGAGCACTCCTTGCTCCTTCTCCATGACAGAGTACGTGTAAAAGCGCAAACACGAAACAACTCATAGAGCGTATTCACAATCGGTACCCGTTGCTTCAAGTGCAGAAAAGCAACCATCACATGCTGGCTTCACATGATCACTTGCAGATTCGCGACGGCAGAGTCTTCAAGAGCTAGGTAGCAAAACTGAAAGATAGAGGAAGAGAGCTAGCTGATTTTATAGGCATTGGGGACCGGCGGCAGGAAGTCCGCAATAATAGCTGCAGTGGGAGCGCCAGAGGAGAGAGAAGGCTAGCGGCAGTTTTGACTACGCAAGGGAGAGAGAGATTGCTTGTTTATTTTCAGCCTAGGAGTTAGTGTTGCCTTCTTCTTAAAAGAAGCCTTGCTTTATTTTAATCATTGGGCTGCTGTCACGTGACACATCCAAACTTATGTGTCTGTGGACAAGCTACAGCATGACCAGGGTTCAGTTCAGTCAAGTCAGTCTAGAATAGGAAGTGATCTGGCATTTTGTGAGTCTGTTTGCAGACCGTGCATGACCAGACATTTAGATTAGATGCATATCCTCCGGTTGCACACAGCATGACCATCAACGTTACCATCAAAATCCATTAGAATCTATCAAGGGAATTTTCTAGTGCATAAAACCTATTTTTCCTATTTTTGACATTTTTCACTTATTTATTAAGTGACTTTTGTTGGGCACTAGGTAGGGCAATTTTGCGAAGATAATATATAAGCAAACCAGAGTTAGCACTTTCTGGTAGAAGAGGCAGCAGGAGCATTCCTCAACAGACCAATTCTCAAGCAAGACCAACATTGGAAGCCTGGCGTTTTTCTCAAGCACTTAAGCGTTTCCAATTTAGCAAAGAACTCCATCGCCACCAGCCACCCAGTACCACTTGCAGATTCACGGCGACAGTAGACAGCAGATCAGCCCTAGCGTTAGGAGATTCCCTCACAACAGCAGATCAGCCCTAGCGTTAGCAGTTTCATCAGCAAGGACAGATTTCAGCCCCTAGCGTTTTTGGTTTGCAGATCAACCACAACGATTTTGCAGACCTTCATGACAAGGATATCAAGAACACCAACATTTTCAGTTTTCAGCAGTCAGTACCCGCAAAAGAAGTCCCGAATCTCGCAGATCTCACCTTCCTGTAGCAGATCCTCACTGCACGGTCAGATCCGCAAAGTTTGCAGTTTCAGCTAGAAAACACAGATTTCAGCATCTGCGTTGTCATAAAATCTAATATCTAACCAATCCAAATGATTTTCTCATATTAAATTGATCACTTAATGTTGGAGAATGAACGGGAACAAGTGTTAAGATATAGATATGTGCTTATAGATCTATCTCAACACGGGGCCAATGTTAAAGGGGCCCAAATGAGAGATGGTCTATCAAAGAGCAAGGCTAACCAATTGAGCATAAGATCTTAGGGTTAGCTTCATTGAAGACCTCCAATAATGTGTGTAAAAGTCCTTTGACCTTAGGTAAGCTAGGTCTGAGCTTGAGGTGGGAACTCGGCCCAAGCTCGTGCTTGAGGTGCTTGATTAAGGTGCTTGAGGTACTCAACCTGCTGCATGATTAAGGTGCTTGAGGTGCTTTGACATGCTTGCCTGAGATGCTTGTGGGAACACCCCTAGTCCAAGTGCTTAGTCATGCTTGATGACTAAGGTGCTCGAGCACCAAAGGTCAAAAAGATCTCTACAAAGAGGGGGGCGAGCCCTTTTCTTAGGGGCTAGAGAGAGAACACACACTCTCAAGGAAATCCCAAGCTTAAAGAGGCAACAGGGCCACATGTCAAGCCCCTACCCATGTTACCTCCATGAGGTGCTTGAACTCTATTGGCTAGGATTAAAAGGGGTCCAATGATAATTTACAACAATTATCTAATTGTTTTTGCATTTATCAAGTCCTCTCTCTCAAAGGGGAAAGGGGGACACTTGTCCCAAGACTACACCTATTGCTAGAAATGGCTCAAGCTTGTGATTGGCTAGGCTTGGCATGAGCCAATGAGCTTCAATGATGAGCTAGAAGAGGGGGTCGACCTAGCAAGGAGGGGGGTTGCTTAGGGGGTATACTCACCCACACACACTCACAAACACTCATTGTGTGCTATGCAAAGTGCAAGAGCTCCCTCTCCTTCTCCAAGCAAGTAGAGGTTGAGAGCCTACACCAACACTCTTGGATATGGAGTGCAAATCCAACCAAGAGCCATGCTTCAATGCTTAAGCTTGCCATCTCCTTCTTCTTCATTACTATGCTATTATGTATGCTAGCAACAAGAGTTATGATAAGTGAGGAATTATTTCTTTCTTCTACGAAATGTTTCTTCTTCCTCTTCCCTACCCTCATTCCCTGCTAGCTCTCTCCACCTTCGAAGGTGTTTGAGGTCTTGGGACTGAGGCTTGGGATAGTTAAAGCTTTCTTCAAGTTTATGTTATGTTTGTGATGCATGAAGCCTTCCATCTTCATTGCATCACCTAGGTCACAAGGAACACAAAGATTGTATTGTAACAAGTCTCTCTTAATGGGAGAAATCATAATACAAATGCCTATTGGAGGGGGGACCGGCTCCACATAAATCCGGTCCTCAACTGTTGTCATGTTCTCTAAATTCTCTCTCTTGCAAAAGTATTGTTCATGCCAAGGTAACTAATTGCTATGATTATGTTGCTATCTTCAATTATGTTCACCTGCTATGCTCACAAAGTCATTTCTCAAAAGTACTCTCATTAATTTCCGCTACTCTCAAATTAAGTAGGCCAATTCCATTACATGCGTTTTCAGCGCGTCGTCGTCGTACCGTCGTCATCGACATCGTCACCGACATGGAGTTAGAATTCAGTAGATAAAGATTTGCAGATTTCAGCCATAAGCATTTTTAGATTTCAGCCCGTCTCGTCGTCGTCCTCATCTTCGTCGACATCGTCGACAAGTCCAAGCATTGTAGAGATGTGTGCAATCATAAGTAGACCGCTCTCACCATAGAGAGTGGGGCCTTCGGAGGAGGGTTTGACAACATTCTGGCGTCGTATTCTCTTCTCTCTCTATCTCTTAGTCTCATGCACCTTCATTCACAGTGTTCATCACTTTGTTTGTGTCCATTGCACTCTCTCACTAAAGGAACGGAAGGCTCTCCCTTCCGTAAGTTAAAGGAACCCTTGAGCACAGTTCGAAGCACTCATCTTGAGCAAAGTTCCACATTCACTTTCGGTGCACCTTACATTGGTATCAGAGCTTTGGTAGTGCTCTGTATCACTCAAGGAAAGAACCACAAGAATTTTTTTTTGCTTGTTGCGGTCGTACGTAACCCAAGTCCTCTTGGGCGTGTCGATTCCTAATCGTGTTTTTGAAGAGTGACAGGAAACCCAAGAAAGAAGGGCTTGTCCAGCCTCCCCTTGTTTTTCTTTTCACTCATTGAGAGCGGACCATGCACTTAGCGGCCGGCCAATCGACGTGAGGCGGGAAAAAGCAACCTTGGTGTGAGCGCAAGGCCGCCAAGCGGTGCGCCCGCGGAAAAGAGCAGAACTCAGGTGAAGAGATCCTTCTCTAACACAGATTGCAAAAGAAGAACCTCAAGACCCTCAAGAACTCAAGAACCTTAAGAACCCAAGACCACAAGAACCCACAAGGACCCTCGACTTCAGTGGATGGTCATCACTCGAAGCGGAATGGATACTTCGCTTGGAGGTGATGAGCATGAGAGAGGCGAAGAAGAATTTTCCCCACCAGGAGCTTTTTTGCTTTTTCTGACCCTCCCCGTTCCCCATCTACACCAAGGATTGCACTAACTCCTATGGAGGCTTTTGACAAGATGATGATGGACAGGAAGGAAGAACGCGAAGCACGAAAAGCAGAAAGAAGGGACGACTTTGAGCGTGAGTGCGAGCAAGCACGCTTGGAGGCCGCAAAAAGAAAAGCAGAAATAAAACGTGAACACGAAGAAAGAATGGCAGCCATAGAGCATGAGTACAACGAAAGGAAAGCCGCCTTGTTCCGATTCTTTTCTGAAGTGCAGGCACAGATGCAAGAGATTCGACTCTCTCAGTCTCTACTTCTCCAAAGCAAGACACACATGATTTGCATGATGATTTGAATGATAACGACAAGCATGAAGAATGGCATGACAATGACAAGCATGATGATTTGGATGACAATGACAAGCATGATGACAAGCATGATGACAAGCAAGATGATTTACATGATCAAGATGTGATTTCTCACGAGCATGATGATTTGTATGACCACGATGTGAATGTTCACAAGAATGATGGGTTAGTTGATACTGTTTCTAGTGAAGCTAATCTCATTGCAGATTTGATCAATCACGAAGAACCGATCTTGGTTCTCGAGTCAAGGTCCAAAGAACCCGCTCAGGAAGAACCGATCTTGGCTCTCGCGCCTAGGTCCAAAGAACCCTCACAGGAAGTTGTAACAGACTTGGACACTCCAAGTCAAGAATCAACCGCGACAGCACCAAATAACCACTTCAAAACAATTCACAGATCACAATAGATTTGCATTGGCCCGGCGGAGTTCCGTGCCTAGAGATATTGGCCCCAAAGACTGGCGCCCCTTTCGGTATTTCTTTTTGTATTAATCAATCATCAAAGTACAAGAGAGCGGTTAGGGTTTCACCCTCAAACTCTGCGTCCAGATGCTCTGAGAAGTGAGGCCCTCACCACTAATTTAAAGGTTACAAGGGATGCCCAAAAGCAGAGCCCCAAAAGCTTGAAAGCAAAAGCAGATTCTCTCTCTCTCTCTCAATGAGAGTCAGTAAAAAGCAAGTTCTCTTTTTCTCTTTCTTTCTCCCAAATCAAAGCGAAAAGCTGAGATTTGCGTTTTTTTTTCTTTTTTTTAATATTCCGTCTCCGCGATTTCCGGAAATTAGGGTTTCTGGCAGAAATTAGGGTTTCTGCTGTCCGCCACGTCATCACTTTGTGACATACCCCCCTCTTGAAAACATTGTAATCGACCACGATTACGCCTGCAAAACCGACAAAAGCCATAAATCGTCTTAGCAGACACTGACTGTTAGTACCTACGTACTAGGAACACACATCTAGCACATGTACAAAATCGACAGTCACATCACACGACATCACAGGACATCACCAGACATCACAGGACATCACACGACATTCAACATTCATTCGGATCTTAGACCATGATTTATTGGCAACGTAGCTAGCAATCACATCTAGGTCCAATCGGGACCTCAACGATGTCCATTTGTCTAACCCCTATTGCAACCATGTCTATTCGAGATCAATCAGACCAAAATGCTGCAGTCATTTCGGCTATCAGTTCCTGCACTCACAAGAAGTCAAGAACAAATCAATATCATAATCAGGAATTCCATTTCATAAAGTCATCCAGCAGAATATTGTCAGCTCTCAGTATCCCTGAAGCTCAAAGAGACATCAGTGACTTTAGTATCAAAATCGAGGCATCTGTTGACAAAGGAGTGGAGTAACTCCCATCTTGTGCATCCCACTGCACCAGATCTCCGGCCAAGTTGAATTCTGGGTTCCGTTTGGAGTAGACTATGCTAAACCAAAGCATCGAGGTAAAGTTTCACAATCCGAGGAGTATGTGCTAGGTCCTCCTCCTCCTCCTCCATCCACTTCGCATCAGATGCAGGAAAGTTCTTGAACTAAACCAAGAACCGCCTTCGGACTTTACCTTTCTTCGTATCATTATGTACCAAAATCTGTTCAGGAACAAGGATCTCCTCGTTTTCTTCCACTGCGGGTTGCTCATCAGGCTCCCCATCATCAGGCACATCACCCTTAACAGGGTTCAAGAGACTCACATGCAATGCATTATGAATCCTCGAAGTATCTGGCAGTTCCAATCGGAAGGAGACATCATTTATCTTGTCAGTGATCTGGAAAGGTCCGTAGTATCACATACTAAGCTTTGGAAAAAGCCTCTCCTTTCCCTTTTTCTTTCGCAGGCGTGCCTTCTCAAAAGTAAGAGCACCCAATCATCCTCCTTCAATTTCAAGTCGCGACGATGGCGATCCGCTGCCTTTTTCTGTCGTTCTTGAGACTCCTGTAAAGTCTCGCGAACCTTGGCAAAAGCCGTATCCAAATCTCGCGAATATTCATCCGCTTCCAATATCTAATCTTTCGTGCTCAGGAAGGATGGAACCTTCGCAGCACTTTCAACAATCTCACATGGCGTCTTCCCCGTCGAAGAGTGTATCGTGTTATTGTAGGCAAATTCCACCAAAGGTAAGTTCTTTTCCCATTGAGTCTTCTGATCCGAGATACAAGACTTCAATAAATCTAAAATCACTGAATTGGCAATCTCACATTGCCCGTCAGTCTGCAAGTGGAACGATGACGAGAACTGCAACTACGTGCCAATGTTCTCCCAAATTGCCTTCCAAAACAAACTCATAAATCTGGGGTCTCTGTCGGAGACAATCGTCTTAGACGTGCCATGTAATCGAGAAATCATCGTGATCTTTCTGTGTTCTCGGGAGATCACAAATGAAATCCATTGCAATACTTTCCCAGGGGTGGGTGGGTACGGGTAAAGGCTGTAACAATCCCTGTGCCTTATGCCTGTCAAACTTGACCTTCTGGCATACCAAGCAACTGCGCACAAACTCTTCCACATCCTTTTTGAGTCTCGGCCCAAAGAAGTATCTCTCTACCCCCTTCATGGTGGTAGCAATGCCGCGGTGACCCGTAAAAGGTGGACAGTGGCATTCAGTCATAACCTTATCCCTCAACGGCTGTGTAACGCACAACACACTCTTTTTCATCAAGTAGCCTTCCCGAAGGGAGTATCCCGCTACTGTCTCCCCATCCCGTATCCGTGTGAAAATATCTGCAAAATCTGTATCTGTGGCATACTGATCGACCATATCCTTAGAGCTCCTATGATGTATCGCGGAAATAGCCAGAACCAACGGTTTTCGAGACAAAGCATCTGCCACCACATTCTTCTGTGCGTGCACATGGACAATCTGGAAGTGGAACTATGACAAGATGTTCGTCCACCGCATCTGCTTTTCCGAAAGCTGCTTCTGTGACAAGAAGTAGCGCAAAATCTGATGGTCTGTAAAGACAGTAAAATCCGCTCCGAGTAGGTAATGCCGCCACTGAGTAAGAGCATGGATAACCGCCAAAAGATCTTTCTCATAAATCTGTGCTGTCATCTCCGGCCTAGAGAACAAACGGCTCTCATAAGCTATGACATGGCCTTGTTGCAGCAAGACCGCACCTAGACTACAACCACAAGCATCACAATATACTTCAAATGACTTTTGCAAGTCGAGCAAAGTCAAAATAGGTCCCGTAGTCAATTTCTCTTTCAATGTCCGAAAGGCAGTCACCTCTGTGGGTCCCCACGAAAAAGGTACTCCTTTCTGTGTCAAGGTATGCAAAGGGGAAGCAACCTCTGCAAACTTTCGTATGAACCGCCTGTAGTACGAACACAGTCCCAAGAAGCTTCTAGCTTCATGGACATTCCTCAAATCGGGCCAATCACGGATAGTCTCTATCTTGGCCGGGTCCATTTGCACTCCTGCTGCTGACACAATGTGTCCCAAAAAGTGTATCTCTGGTAGGAAAAATTCACTTTTCTTTGCATTAATCACTAGCGTGTGATCTCGTAATGCTTGAAAGACTTGAAGCAGATGATCTCTGTGTTCTGCCTCATTCTTCGAGAAAACAATGATGTCGTCAAAGAAAGTGCCAACAAATAGCCTGTACTCTCGAAAAATCCTGTCCATCATCCGGTTAAATGTCGCAAGAGCATTGGTTAAGCCAAAAGGCATCACCAAAAACTCAAATAACCCAAAAGTCGTCCGAAAAGCTGTCTTGTAGACATCTCCTGGCGCTATCCTGATCTGATGATATCCACTCTTCAAGTCAATCCTGCTAAAACACGAGGATCCCTGTAACTTGTCGAGTATATCATCGATCCTAGGAATCGGAAATCTGTTCTTGATGGTGATTTCGTTGAGAGTGCTATAATCGATGCACATTCTCCAAGATCCGTCTTTCTTCAAAAACCAACAACTCTGGAGAGCAATACGGTGAAGTACTAGGCTGGACAAGAACCTTTTCCAAGAGGTCTTTCACGGGGTTCATAATCTTTTCATTCTGTACTCGGCTCACACGAAAAGGTGGCCGACTCGGTGGCGTGCTTCCAGATATCAGATCAATGGTATGATCTTCAGGCCCTCTCAAAAGCAATCGGCATGAGCGTGGAGAAAAAATCTTGGCGTTCTTTTCTTCAAGTCAAAACATATTCAACCTTTATCCATCGTTCAGTTCTCCCAAAAGAATGAGTAAGAAAACTGAAGTTCATCAAGTACAATCTCTAAGCCCTTCATTTATCAAAGTCGCTTTCTTGGCCCGGTAGTCAACCACGGCGTAGTTCTTGTGGTACCAAGGGATCCCGAGTAGAACGTCACTCGCGTGCCCTGAACCACCCTGTCATTGCAAACAAAGTTTGCCAATGCTCAGTGTAATGGCAACATCCCATCCGGGTGCCAGTCGAACTACCTCCGCCTGTAGCGTCAGTCTGTCGGGCGTAGTTCCAAATCGAGCTGCCAATTCCAAGTGAAAAGAAGTTGGCCTTGGCTCCTTCAAAAGAGCTTCCTGATCCTTCACTTTGCCCCGAAAGCGGCAAAGTTTGTATTTTCATTCATTAGATTCGGTGCAGGTCCCACGCCATGTGGTACTAGTTCTGCTTTTCTATCTGCCTTTTCTGCCACATTCCTCAGCTGCTCTCGAACTCTCAGACCTGTCGTCGTCTTTATCATTCTGTTCTTTCTGTGCCTTATCAGAGCACTTCGCGGAGATATGTCCATGTTCCCCGCATCCAAAGAACTTCCCCTCTCTGATGAAGCGAGCTCTCTCCTCAGGAGTAAGCTTGGGTCGTGCATCCTTTTTTTTTCTCTGGGTTGCTCTTTTTCATTCTACTTTCATTCCCAGAAGTCTGTTCGGCTCGTTGTGTCATGGCCTCATCTGTGGGGTAGGTCAGACTGCCAGAGTGAATGGCAAAGCCCCGCTTCGCATGACTCATCAACTCCTGAATAGAAGCTGACTTCTATTCCAAGCAGTGATATCGGATCTCTGTAGGTAGACCCAAGGTAAACCGCTCAATCTGTTCTCTGAATGAGATCTTCTTGAATGAAGAGGCGGGTAGAAGAGTTCCAGAATCTTTCACAATAAGCATTGATTGTATCTTTCTTGGTCATCCGAAGATGGTTCCAAGCAGCTCGTACATCTCGTTCATATTCTTGAGTCAACCAAGAAGAAATAAAAAGCCTCTTAAATTTCAGCCATTTAACTGGCGCAGTCTTGTTTAAAAGAAGCGTGGACCACCAAGTACGAGCATTCCCCTTAAAGTAAGAGGCAGTTCTCCGAATCTTGGAGTGCTCTGAATAGCGTCCTCCCGCGAAAGCGATGTCAAACTGCTGTATAAAAGACAAAGCCTTCGAAGCATCTAAGTATCCTGAAAAAGTATCAAACTTGATCGAGTGGCCACCTTCCTTAAACTCTCGGACTTTCTTGCTTTCATCTTCGAGAAAGTCATACTGGTTGGCTTTGTAAAAATTCTTCTTGTTCGCATAAAACTTTCCGTCATCGGAATCTGAGCTGTCTGTAGACGAGTCCTCAATAGGACTGTCAGTCTCTGGGCGAGATGTAGCCTTCTTTGCCTTTTTCTTGCCCTTTCCGAAGCTTTGTTTCTTGCTTCGCTTTTTGCTTTTTTTGTCTTCTTCGCTCGAGTCTGAAGAGCTAGAAAAATTGTCAGAAGAAGAAGAAGAACTGGGTAGGCCTTCAAACTTGACGCGCTTCTTCAGTTTCTTTGCCTTGTCGAATGTCGACCGACGACCCAAATATCCCGGGAAGTCAGTGCCTTTCTTATGCTTTTTGCCGTGCTTTTTGTCCTTCTTTTGCACGTCGAAAAGCTGAGCAATCCGTGCATCAACCACGTTCTCTAGTTCCTTCTCCGTATATTTCTTGGAGGCAGGAGATTTCTTGAGAGCGGGTTTCGGTAGTGGTGTTGTGGTTCTCTGCCACTCTGTCTGTACCTCTTCCAAAGAGGTCTGGTTCATATATTTTGCCATCTTCGGGTCCTTGGCAAAATTGAGCACCATCTTTGTTGCATCGCCGATCAACTGGCGACGCTCTATCTCTCGCCGCTCCGCCTAAGTAGGCCAAGGCGGGCCATACTCTCTGCCTGAATCTTCGTTGTGATCCCAGCCCGCATCTCCAGATGCAGAGGGAGTCGACTGATCATTGCCTGAAGCCATAGGTGCCGCGGAAAAAAAATTATCGGGGATCGGATTTCCCGTAGAAGAGAAATCGGCCGTGCTCTGATACCACTGTAACAGACTTGGACACTCCAAGTCAAGAATCAACCGCGACAGCACCAAATCACCACTTCAAAACAATTCACAGATCACAATAGATTTGCACTGGCCCGGCGGAGTTCCGTGCCTAGAGATATTGGCCCCAAAGACTGGCGCCCCTTTCGGTATTTCTTTTTGTATTAATCAATCATCAAAGTACAAGAGAGCGGTTAGGGTTTCACTCTCAGACTCTGCGTCCAGATGCTCTGAGAAGTGAGGCCCTCACCACTAATTTAAAGGTTACAAGGGATGCCCAAAAGCAGAGCCCCAAAAGCTTGAAAGCAAAAGCAGATTCTCTCTCTCTCTCAATGAGAGTCAGTAAAAAGCAAGTTCTCTTTTTCTCTTTCTTTCTCCCAAATCAAAGCGAAAAGCTGAGATTTGCGTCTTTTTTTTTTTTTTTAATATTCCGCCTCCGCGATTTCCGGAAATTAAGGTTTCTGGCATAAATTAGGGTTTGCAGGAATTTTAGGGTTTCTGGCAGAAATTACGGTTTCTGCTGTCCGCCACGTCATCACTTTGTGACAGAAGTACTATGTGTTCGCATGATTAGTTAGTACGCATTGTACGAGAGTTTCATTCGTGATCGTTTCCTGTATTTTAGTCGGCGTTTTTATGTGATCCCCTTTCCTAGTCATGACATATTGTACGTTGAGCACGTTTCGCTCATGAATGAGCACGGATGTATGCAGATTGTTCATGACAAGCTGAAAAGTATGCATTCAAGGAAGTCACATTCCATGTCTCTTCCTTGGCATGACATGTTTGTAGAAAGAGCACAAGAAAGTATGAGCACCAAGCATGGGCATTTTCATTGTGAATTTCCACAGTTGATTGCTTTAGATCAGAAGAGAACGATTCGATCTCATTATTTGCGTGTGTGTGGTGAACGGTTTGGCACTCCGTCTCTTTGTTCATCTACATTGCATGCACAGTCTTTGAGAAAGACAAGATTTTTTCCAAGTCACTTTACATGGAATAGGTATGTTCATGTTTTTGTGTTGGGAGTGGTTTCAAGAATTTTCAACCATGGAGATTCTTGAAGAAGAATGAAGCATGACTCTAGACGAAGTTGAAGCATGAAGGAGCCACAGAAGACTTTGTGTCGCTTTTGGCGCGGCCCCAAGAAGCAAGCGTTGCAGACCTTTATGAAGTTCAAGTACCGCACGACCCATACATCAGAGTGGGCCGGCGAAGAGTCCCTTTTAGGATTCCGGATGCTATTGGTAATCTCCCTCGACGCCATATAGTCCGGTACCAGTACCTCATTTTGAAAAGGAGGGGATGTCACGTGACACATCCAACCCTATGTGTCCGTGGACAAGCTACAACATGACCAATGTTCAGTTCAGTCAAGTCAGTCTAGAATAGAAAGTGATCTGGCATTTTGTGAGTCTGTTCGCAAATCGTGCATGAATAGACACTTAGATTAGATGCATATCCTCTGGTTGCACATAGCATGATCATCAGCATTACCATCAAAATCCATCAAGGAAATTTTCGAGTGCATAAAACCTATTTTTGACATTTTTCATTTATTTATTAAGTGACTTTTGTTGGGAACTAGGTAGGGCAATTTTGCTAAGATAATATATAAGAAAACCAGAGTTAGCACTTTCTGGCAGAAGAGGCAGCAGGAGCATTGCTCAACAGGCCAAATGTCAAGCAAGACCAACATTGGAAGCCTGGCATTTTCCTCAAGCACTTCAGCGTTTCCAATTTAGCAAAGAACTCCATCGCCACCAGCCACCCAGTATCACTTGCAGATTCACGACAGTAGACATCAGATCAGCCCTAGTGTTAGCAGATTCCCTCACAACAGCAGATCAGCCCTAGCGTTAGCAGTTTCATCAGCAAGGATAGATTTCAGCCCCTAGTGTTTTTGGTTTGCAGATCAACCACAGTGATTTTGCAAACCTTCGCGACAAGGACATCAAGAACACCAGCATTTTCAGTTTTCAGCAGTCAGTACCCGTAGAAGAAGTCCCGAACCTCGCAGATCTCACCTTCCCGCTGCAGATCCTCACCGCACGGTCAGATCCTGCGAAGTTTGCAGTTTCAGCCAGAAAACGCAGATTTCAGCATCTGCGTTTTCAGCGCGTCGTCATCGTACCGTTGTCATCGACATCGTCACCCACATAGAGTCAGAATTCAGCAGATAAAGATTTGCAGATTTCAGCCATTAGCATTTTCAGCTTTCAGCCCGTCTCGTCGTCATCCTCATCGTCGTTGACATCGTCGGCAAGTCCAAGCATTGTAGAGATTTGTGCAATCATAAGTAGACCGCTCTCACCATAGAGAGTGGGGCCTTCGGAGGAGGGTTTGACAACATTCTGGTGTTGTATTCTCTTCTCTCTCTATCTCTCAGTCTCATGCACCTTCATTCACAGTGTTCATCACTTTGTTTGTGTCCATTGCACTCTCTCACTAAAGGAACGGAAGGCTCTCCCTTCCGTAAGTAAAAGGAACCCTTGAGCACAGTTCGGAGCACTCATCTTGAGCAAAGTTCAACATTCACTTCAGCTGCACCTTACAGCTGCGGGGCCGGTCAATTTTGTGAACTTGTTAAAAAACTCAATAAAACTCAGTGAGCTGAAAACTAATGCCACACAACACTTCCCAGGCGCCCGTGATTGTAATTCTCAACCACAGATGCAATGCAAACATAGATTCCTCGTGGGAAAGCATCTGCTTTTCTTGAAAAATACTCCGCTTTTCAGAAGAAGCTTTTCAGAACCCATCTTTACTCTAGTGTCTATGTCTTTTTATGCGTATTCCTTTTTCGAGTTCAGATTTCCTGCCAGACCACTGGAATATTCTCTTATCAATGCTCCCATCACCCATCACGCGACGCATCGGGAATGCACAGATGCAATGCAAACATAGATTCCTCGTGGGAATGGAAAATACAAAAAAATATTCTGCTTTTTAGAAGAAGCTTTTCAGAACCCATCTTTATTCTTGTGCCTACGTCTTTTTATGCATATTCCTTTTTCCAGTTCAGATTTCCTGTGAGACCAATGGAATATTCTCTGATCGATGCTCCCATCACCCATCACGCGACGCATCGAGAATATCAACTTCCCGGTCTCTTCCATTGAACTAACGGTACAACTCCTTCGCAATCCACCCATCATATGATACAACAGAGTTGTTTGTTCCTGATGGCTTTATCAATTCTTGTAGATCTACAGTTCCTAACCTTTACAGTTCAAGTGTACACATTTAATTATCCTAATTTCAATAAATAGAAGTTACTTTAAAAAAAAAAAAAATCCATTTAGCAACACCATGTTTACTGTATAGTTATTGGAAATAGGGAAGGATGTTGCAAGTTAATTGTAAACGAGTTGGTACAAAGTAGAGATGCACTAGAATCAGATTCACTTAGCCATCACGTCTAGATCTTGCTGATTCCTAACAGATGTCTAGATGCACTAAGTTTATCAGATCACCATCAGCAGACAAATTGCTATAGACATTTCATCTTTCTTTACACTACTCTATCAATACACATGAAAGAGCACATGTAATAAGTCAATCGAGGAAATTCCCAACTCAATCTACATACTTTCATAAAGTCGTTCCGCAAAATACTAACAGACTATCAGTATCCCTAAAATCTCAAGGAGAAATTAGTGACTTTATTCAATCTATGTAACTTGTGACAAGGAAGTGGAGTGGCTCCCCTCTTGTGCAACACACACTGCACCAGATTCAATCCATTGAGTCGATGTGCACTTAAGGAATAGTGTCACAAAGTGATGATGTGGCATGGCAGAACCCAGCTGAAAAGTCTAAACCCTTCTGGAAAGAAGAAGAAGTTGTACCAACTTACAGGTTCGTATCGTGTGGCCCAAGGCTTAAAAACCCTTCCAACTTGTAGAACTTGGCTGAGGGGCCTAAAACCCTTAAAAATAAAGCACAAGACCCAAACTGCGTATAGATGATGAGATGACAGACTGTACGAATTGGCCCGCAATTTGTTGCGGAATTACAAAAGCCATGCTGACGTGGCAGTGTGTATGAACGGCCCTATGGGCGCTTGTTTTTGGAGCGAGAAGCTTTTAGAAGCTTAGATTAGCCTAGGAGCACTGAGAGGAGGAGGACCTTCGGACATTGTTGTCACGTGCACATGGCTCTGTGTGCCATGTGGACATACTTCATCGACTTCCAGAGCCAGTTTTCCTCTTCTTCCTAGATAGAGATGTCTAGAATCTTGGGAGGATTAGTACCGGCAATTTTGTGAGCCTGTTTGCAGGACCTCCATGTCCGACAAGTCCATTAGGTTAGGTTTTCCAATTTGGAACCCTTTTGCATAAATGGTTTGTATACGCGTTTTGATAGATGTTACTATACTATGGTGGGCATCTGGCATGACAAGCATGTAGTTCTAGGTTAGAGGAATCTGACGTGCCAAACCGTGCGTCGATTGGATTCCCGGTTGGGCGGATGTGCGACAGTTGCACCCAGATTTGGACCCCCTCTGGTCTTATTTTTAATGAATCATTTTGATGATTTATTTGTTGGAATTGGTGGACGGTTTTCCCGAACCAGACAATAACCAATATTTAAGCAAACCTGAGCCTGGCTTTTGGAGACAAGTGAAGAGCACAAGTGGAGAACAAAGGGCAGCGTTTTCTGGACTTCCCATCAGCTAGCGTTTTCAGCAGCCACTTCAGTCAGCCAGCGTTTTCCAGTTTTCAGCCCTGGCGTTTTTTGGACAGTAGCAAGACAGCCATCGTTTATCGCTCCTGGCCCAAGCGCTGCAGCAGTAGCAGATCAGCCCTGCATTTTTCAGTCAGATCAGCCCTACGTTTTCAGTTTTCAGCCCATCCCTTGCCGGGTGTGCGAGAGATCCGCAGCGGTTCTCATTGACGGATGCGGTCTGGTACTTAAGTGGCAAATCGAGCCCTCCCCTCGGCAATTCCCTCACCGAAATTGAGTGCTCCATCGCTGTCCATCATTGACCTTGTTAAGTATGGAGCTTGATTTACCCTTGTAATTTTCTGTGGTAAAAGCGCACATTTGTAAGGCCCCCATTATGAGGAGAAGCCATCGTGCGTGAAGGAAAATCACTCACCGGAAACCAAAATTTTCAGGGACAAGAATCAGGAATATTCCTTTTCGCTGGAATATTATGGCCGGACGGCGGCTGAAAAGTGGTCGAAAAACAACCGGTCGGTTGGGGCCGGTGGTCGGTAGTCAATGGCCGGTGGTCGGTGGTCGGAAGTCAATGGCCGGTGGCCGGTGGCCGAATTCAATGGCCGGTGGCCGAATTCAAAAGCGGACTTGTCTTCTCAAGGGCGGTCACACATGGGCGGATTGGAAGGTCCGATTTGGACTTATTCACACAAGGGCGGCTACACATGGCTGCCTCTCATAAGAGAGGGCAGCCCTTTTGGCCTGTAAAAGGAGGCCATTTTTACACACATTTCATAGTGTGAAGTTGATGCAACAAGGTGAGTGTGAGGTGGTGAGAGTGAAGCAAGGCGGGAGCTCTATTAAGGGTTTAATCCCTTTGTAAACTACTTCTTCTTTTGAAGTGCTAAAGCCATTGAGTGGCTGCTTTCCCGTGGACGTAGCCCACATTGGGTGAACCACGTATATCGTGTGTACTCTCTCTCTCTCTCTCTACTCCATAATCTCTTGTGTGTAAAATCTATCTCTCTCCATTAAGTTATCTACTCAATTATGTATTTAGCTACGTCTTATTTCCTAACAACTGGTATGAGAGCAAGGTTTGCTCGTAGCTACATTATCTCAAGGAAAGGATTCCTTGAATTGAGTGGGAGTTATGGCGGAGGAAGGAAAGCTCAAGATTGAGAAGTTCAACGGCAAAAACTACCAACATTGGAAGATGAAGATTGAAGACTCTCTCTACCAGAAGGACCTCTATTTGCCACTAGGCGGTCTTGCAAAGAAGCCCGCAACAATGGCAGATGAAGCATGGATTGTCCTTGATCGAAAGGCACTGGGAACAATCCGGTTAAGTTTGGCGTCAACGGTGGCCTTCAATGTTTCGGAGATGAAGACCACGGAGAACTTGATGAAGTCACTTGACGACTTTTACGAGAAACCATCGGCATCCAATAAGGTATTTCTTATGAAGCGCTTGTTCAATCTAAAGATGACAGAGAATGGTTCAGTTGCAGAACACTTAAATGACTTTAACACAAACATAAGTCAACTTCGATCGGTGAAAATCAATTTCGATGACAAAGTGCAAGCTCTCCTTATACTATCATCTCTATCGGATAGTTGGGACAGCCTTGTGATGGCTGTAAGTAATTCTATTTCTGGCACAAATACTCTTAAGTTTGATGATGTTGTGGGTGTTCTCCTAAGCGAGGAAATACGAAGGAGAAGCACAGGAGAATCATCAAGTGCTGCATTGTCAGTGGAAACAAGAGGAAGGCCTAAGGAGAGGTTCAAAAACCAAAAAGGTCGTGATCGCTCAAGGCGGAGCAAGTCACGCACAAAGTCAGTTCTTGAATGTTGGAATTGCGGCAAGAAGGGCCACGTCAAGAAGGATTGTTGGTCCAAGAAGAAGAATGAGACTGAGTCTCAAGACAAGAAGCCAACATCGGAGGCCAATGTGGCAGGTAAAGTAGAGCAAGATGCTCTAATTCTCTCATTAGACAATGTGTCTAATTCCTGGATAGTAGATTCCGGGGCTTCATTCCATGCGACACCATACAAGCAACATTTCCAAGATTACACCCAAGGTAATTTTGGGTATGTATACTTGGGAGATGATGAAGCTTGTGAGATTGTCGGCAAAGGTACAGTTTCTGTCAAAACTGCTAACGGAAATGAATGGAAGCTTAAAGATGTTAGGCATGTTCCTTCTCTTCGCAAAAATTTGATCTCTACAGGGCAATTGGACGATGAAGGTCACAACATTGCATTCGGAAACAAACGGTGGAAGATCTCAAAGGGATCTTTGGTGGTTGCCAAGGGAGAAAAGGTCGGTACACTTTACTTGTGTACTGTTAGCACGCAACCTTCAGCTTGTGCAACAACTACAGAAGTTGACAGTGCAGTGTGGCACTACCGACTTGGGCATATGAGTGCCAAAGGAATGCAAATCTTTCAAACAAAGAAGCTTCTACTAGGTTTGAAAGAAGTGGACTTAGAGTTCTGTGAAGATTGTGTTTATGGTAAACAAAAGAGGGTAAAATTTCAAAAATCAGGAAATGAAAGAAAAAATAAAAAACTTGAGTTGGTTTATTCTGATGTTTGGGGTCCTGCAAGTACACCATCACTTGGTGGCTCATTATACTATGTAACATTCATAGACGATGCGACTAGAAAAACATGGGTTTATGTCATGAAGAATAAATCCGATGTATTTTCCATATTTCAAAGGTGGAAAGTCTTTGTGGAGAATGAAACAGGTACCAAGGTTAAATGCCTCAGATCCGACAATGGAGGTGAATATTGTAGCCAAGCTTTTGAAAGCTTTTGTGCTAGCAATGGCATTCGGAGGCAAAGGACAACCCCAAGGACACCTCAACAAAATGGGATTTCAGAAAAAATTAACGGGACAATCATGGAGCGAGCACGAAGCATGCGGCTACATGCATGCCTATTGCTTGAGCTTTGGGCAGAAGCTGTAAGTACGTCTGTGTACTTAATCAACCGGTCACCCTCAACAGCATTGGATGGGGGAGTTCCAGAAGAGGCATGGACAGGTAAACCGGTGAATTATGCATTTCTCAAAGTGTTTGGGTGTGAGGCTTTCATGCACATAGATAGAAGCCTAAGATCAAAGCTAGATGCAAAGTCCAAAAAGTGTTTCTTTATTGGCTATGGAGAAGGTGACTTTGGGTATCGCCTATGGAATCCTGAAGATGGTAAAATCTTAAGGAGTAGGGATGTAATTTTTAACGAACAAAATATGTACAAGATTACTTGGAAAGAAAACAAACAAAAGAAACAGGTGATGAGTACATGGAGCTTGAGGACGATGAAGACTCAAGGACTGCAAACGGTGACAATGTGCAACAACGTCAACCAAATGAGGAGCCTCAACCTATTCCCCGAAGATCTACAAGAGCAAGTAGATCTCCAGAAAGGTTTGTTCCTTCCTTTAACCATCTCTTGATCTCAGATTCTGGAGAGCCGGAATCATACGAAGAAGCTATGCAACATGAATCCAAAGAAGAATGGACGAAGAGCATGCAAGTGGAGATGGACTCACTACATCGCAACCAAACATGGGAGTTGGTTGAGTTGCTTAAAGGTAAGCGGGCACTTCAAAACAAATGGGTGTACAAGCTGAAGGAAGAAGAAGGTGGGAAGAAAAGGTACAAGTCTAGGCTTGTGGTAAAAGGGTTTTCTCAAAAGAAAGGTATTGACTTCAATGAAATATTTTCTCCTGTTGTAAAAATGAACTCAATTAGGCTTGTCTTAAGCCTTGTGGCTACTCATGATTTAAATCTTGAGCAAATGGATGTAAATACGGCATTCCCTCACGGTGACTTAGAGGAGGAAATCTACATGCTTCAACCAAAGGGGTATGAAGTAAAAGGTAAGGAGAAAATGGTTTGCAGATTAAAGAAAAGCTTGTATGGTTTAAAGCAAGCATCAAGACAATGGTACTTGAAGTTTGATCGATGGATGTTGGATCATGGATTCACAAGATGCAACTCGGATCACTGCGTCTACACAAAGAATTTGGGAGATGGGAAGTTCATCATCCTAATGTTGTATGTTGATGACATGCTGATTGCAAGTGCTAACATGCAGGACATCAAAGACCTAAAAGAGGAGCTGTCTAAATCTTTTTTAATGAAAGATTTAGGTGTTGCAAAGAGGATACTTGGTATGAAAATATCAAGGGACAGGACGAAGAAGACAATAAAGTTATCTCAAGAAGATTACATCAAGAAGGTACTAGAAAGGTTTGCTATGCAAAATGCAAAACTAGTTTCTACACCTTTGGTTGGTCATTTTAAACTAACGAAGGATATGTGTCCAAAGACACAAGAGGAGATAGCCTATATGTCTAAAGTTCCATATGCTGCAGCGGTAGGTTCTCTAATGTATGCTATAGTATTCCTTTTCGCCGGAATATTATGGCCGGACGGCGGCCGAAAAGTGGTCGAAAAACAACCGATCGGTTGGGGCCGGTGGCCGGTAGTCAATGGCCGGTGGTCGGTGGTCGGAAGTCAATGGCCGGTGGCCGGTGGCCGAATTCAAAAGCGGACTTGTCTTTTCAAGGGCGGTCACACATGGGCGGATTGGAAGGTCCGATTTGGACTTATTCGCACAAGGGCGGCTACACATGGCTGCCTCTCATAAGAGAGGGCAGCCCTTTTGGCCTATAAAAGGAGGCCATTTCTACACACATTTCATAGTGTGAAGTTGATGCAACAAGGTGAGTGTGAGGTGGTGAGAGTGAAGCAAGGCGGGAGCTCTATTAAGGGTTTAATCCCTTTGTAAACTACTTCTTCTTTTGAAGTGCTAAAGCCATTGAGTGGCTGCTTTCCCGTGGACGTAGCCCACATTGGGTGAACCACGTATATCGTGTGTACTCTCTCTCTCTCTCTCTCTCTCTCTCTCTCTCTCTCTACTCTATAATCTCGTGTGTGAAATCTATCTCTCTCCATTAAGTTATCTACTCAATTATCTATTTAGCTATGTCTTATTTCCTAACAGACCTCGTCGAGATCTGCATTTTCAGCCCATCATACTGCTCACATCGGGAGTGCAAATCAGCCCGTGGTGGTCATCTGCAATTCCCACATCAAGAAGGATCCAAGGTGCATCAAATCAGCCCCGGAGGTGCCTCATCTTGAGGAGTTACCGCACCGACATTCCCTAATCGAGTCGGTAGAGTCTGCATTGAGATATTGCATTGTGTATACATTCCATTTACGCAATCTAAAGCAAATACCACGTCGGCAACGGTGTGGGGGGGCTTGGAGAGGGTTGGTTGGGACCCCATTGTGTGTCGCTCTTCTTCTCTCTTTTTCTCTCTCCCTCTACACATCTCTGCTGCATTCTCTCAACCCCTCTCTTCACGGGAAAGTAAAAGGAATATTCAGTCAAGTACAAGGCATTCACCTACGCAAGGAAAGAAGGAAAGGATTTGTGGAAGTGTAAAACTAGATCTTCACCATATTCAATTCCGCTGCACCTGACATTGGTATCAAAGCTTTGAAGATTTTGCACTAATCCGCTAATCCCCAAAAAGTTTTCTTTTCTCTCTTGTGTTTTTGGTTGTGTTGGCAGCCCTTCGGTGTATACTCCTCCCACTCTTGGAACAACAGGCCTGCCATTGCGCGTAGTCGTGCGCCTTGAGCGTCGAAAAATAGTAGCCAATTGTATACCGGGTGTTGCATGCGGGGTGCGTCGACGAGGGAGTAGATAGTCTCCGGAAGATTAGTCTGCAACCTTCCTTGAACCAAGAGGAGAAGCCCTTGCATGGTCAAGACTCGTAGCGGTATGGAGACCTCCACCAATGAAGAAGGCGAGCAAGTTCCCCCAATGGATCCTCCCATGAGCCCTCCCCTTACTTCTCCCTCTTTGCCATTAAATCCCATGGATGCTATGATGCGCATGATGATGCGGCAAGACGAAGCTCGACGACAAGAGCGTATGGAAGCGGAGGAGGCACGTCGATTAGAGCGTGCGGAAGCGGCGGAGTGAGAGGAGCGTCGATTAGTGGCCGAAGCCGAGGCTCGTAGGCTGGAAAGGGATTCCATGTGTGATCTCATCATCACCTTGGCGGTGCAATCCGATCCACCATCTTCGGAGCCCGATTATGACAAGCTTGCCAAGATCATCGCGGAGGGGACCAAGGCTACATGATCAACCAATGACCCAATTCCCGAGAAGATCACGTTTAGTAAGTATGACGATAAGATGGATGCTATTGTCATTTACTCTTGGTTGCATCAATTTACATCCTATTTTGCGGTTGTTAAAAAGTCCGATAATAACAAGGCTCTCTTGGCTTCCATGCATCTCACGGGTGATGCCATCACTTGGAAGGATGAATCGATGGAGAAGCAAGAGGCGGCCCATACGACTGCTCATGCTGTGCCCTACCTCGTTCCCCCTCTCGAGCTTAGTTGGAGGAGTTCGCGGAGGATCTCAAGACTCGCTTCCTCCCTCCACAGTACTTGAAGTGATTGAAGGAGGATATTCGAGCTTTGTTTCAACAAGGTAAACCGGTGATGTCGTATGCTAACCGTGTGTCACAGCTAGGTGGACAATTGCGGAAATCGGATGATGAGAGGTTAAGAGGCTTTTCTCTTTGGATTGAACCACTTGATCAAGTTTGATGTGAAGGCCGGTGATCCAAAGACATTGCAAGAAGCGATACACTTGGCTCAACTCCAAGAGATGAAGCACAACAAAGGTAAGCTTAAGATGGCCTCGGGTAATGGTAATTCTCTCTCATGACTCGTCTAAGGAAAAGGACAAGAATTCTAATGGAAATGGCAACAATAAAAAGAACTCTCCAAATTCTTCTCAATCTACTTCTACCTCTCAATCTCAATCTAAGGGCGATAAATTTAAGGATAAGGGTAAGGGAAAATCTGATAAGCCTCAACTCACACCTAATGAAAATATTGCCCAAGGAGTTTTAGGTGGTTCATTAAGTAGAGAGGAAAAAGCATTGTATGCAAAAGAACGTAGGTGCTTCCATTGTTCGGTTTAGAGCAAGAAGAGCAGAAGGGGACTTTCGAAGAGGATGAACTCTTAAAATGTTATGGACATGCTAATGGCCAAAGGGTCATTGTGTTGTTTGATTCTAAAAGTTCTCACGATGTAATAAGTGAATCTCTTGTGAAACGTGCACGTCTTTAGACAGATCCGATCCCCACCATCTCGGTGCAAGGATTTTCTGAAGGCATGGACGCTTCTCTCTCACGAAGTTAATGATGTCAATTTGATTGTTCAATAGACTCAATTTACTCGTCAATTTGTAGTCTCTAAACTTCCAGGATGTGATATCATTTTGGACATTTATTGGTTTCGCATGTTTAAGCCCATTGTTGATTGGGAGAAGTACACACTTTTCATCAATCACAATGTGTCGCAGCCAGTCCTCATTCGAGGCGAGAGCGGCATTACCTCTCTCCCTCTCATTTCTCATGTCCAAGCTAAAAGAGAGCTATGTCGAGGAGCCCAAGTGGCGGTCATCTATGTCAACCCTACATCCTGGAACTTGGGTATTCCTGACAGGTATGGTGAGTTATTTGAAAAGGTTGAGAATTTGTTTCTCGAGGATGATCTCCCTCCTACACTCCCTCCCGAGCGACCCGAAGATCATGTCATCGACCTAGTGGACGGAGCACAACCTGTAAATAAGTTCCATATCGTATGAACAAGGCTAATGAAGAGGAGCTAGAGCGCCAACTAGGTGAATTGTTGGATAGGGGTTTAATACGTCCCACTGTAAGTCGTTTTGCTGCTCCTATTCTTTTTGTTCGTAAGAAAGATGGCTCATCGCGGTTATGTGTGGATTACAAGACCCTCAACAAGATGACGGTCAAGAACAAATTTCCTATGCCTCGCAATCGAGTACATTTTGGAGCGTCTCAATGGGGCGGTGGTGTTTTTGAAAATTGATTAGAAGAGTGGCTATTACCAGGTAAGAGTCGCAAAGCGAGACATCTACAAGACCGCTTTTTGGACCGAACGCGGACACTACGAGTTCATTGTTATGCCGTTTGGTCTAACGGCGCACTGGGTACGTGTAATCGCATGATGATGCGTATCTTCATTGATTTGGTCACGGTAAGTTCGTGTTTATCTTTTTGGATGACATTCTCATTTTCTCTCCTTCTTGGGAGCAACATGCTATTGATGTGGAGAAAGTTTTCGCCCCGCTTGGATGCTAACTGTCTTTATTTGCACCAAAGAAGTCGGAATTTTCTGACTACTGTGTGCTATTTGGGCTACATTATCTCTCTTGAGGGTATTCGACTTGATCCTGCGTAAGTAAGTGAGGTAAGAGAGTGGCCTATGCTTGAGACAACATATGATGTTTGCTCATTTTTGGGTTTGTGTCAAGCATACAATTCTCACATTAGGCACTTTGCACATATTGCAGCACCATTATCCGACTTGTTAAAGGGTGTCAAGACACGTCGTCAGTGCGTCGTCATGACGGATGCTGCTAAGAGTGCTTTTGAAGCGCTCAAAGTAGCGGGATGAGCCTTTTGAGGTGTGGATTGACGCTAGTAACATTGCCCTTGGCGTAGTGTTACAACAAAACAACCTCTTGCAAACTCAATAGTGCTGAGAAGAATTACTCTGTTCATGATAAGGAACTTCTCTCTGTCATTCATGCATTAAAGCATTGGAAGCATTTCATTTATAGGCGTGAGTTTGTTGTCCGCACAGATCACTAGGCACTTAAGTGGCTTCAATCTATGCCTAGTGTACATTGGAGTGATAGGCAAGCACGATGGTCTCAGTTTTTTGGTGGTATGATTGAGTATGTTCTTGGAAAAGCTAACCCTGTTGCAGATGCACTTAGTAGGAAAGGTCAAGTTCTCTCTGTCTCTCTCGTCTCATTCTTTTCTTTCTATTCAAGGTGTTAGCTTTGATGATCTAAAAGACAATTACACGGGTTCTGAGTTTGAAAAGCATCAAGCATTGAATGCACAAGGTTTGTGCAATTATCTCATTCGTGATGGGTGGCTTTTCTTTAGGAACCGCTTGTGTGTGCTGTCTTCTCACCGAGCACCCATTTTGCATGATGCACATGATGCTTTGACGGGTGGGCATAGGGGTATTAATGCTACATTAAAAAAGGTTGAACATTTTTTCTAGTGGCCAAAGATGCCTAATGATGTGCATGATTATGTTACTAAGTGTGCTGTGTGTCAAAAGGTTCAAGTCTCTCATGGTAAGCAAGCAACAAGGGCTACTCATGCCGTTGCCTATCCCTGGCGGACCATTTGAGGACATAAGTATGGATTCTGTAACTAATTTGCCTCCTTCCATATCTGCACGGAACACGCAATGTCTAACCGTTGTTGATCGGTTTAACAAATTTTACATGTTAATCCCTTGTAAGGCTAATGTTACTGCACAAGATGTTGCACGATTGTTCATCAAGCATTGGTATCCATTGTGTGGTCTACCCAAGTCTATCGTGTTGGATTGTGATACTAAGTTCACATCCCATTTTTGGCGTGCTTTGTTTGAAAATTTTGGCACTAAGTCATTCACAGTCTGTGAAACCGGCCCGTGGGGCGGTAGGCATTGGCTTTCACCTGAAATTCTTTACTTTAGGCATTGGCTTTCACACAGAGCACTTTGCAAAGGGAACCTGCAACGGGAATTAACACTTAAGTACACACACGGCTCGGAAGCTAGAATGCCTTGAGCAGAAGCCGACAACCTATAGGCCCCAAAATTGGCGTCCCTTTCGGTATTTCTTTATTCTTTAGGAGGGTAAATTACAAAGAAGAGTCCTAGGAATCCTTTATTTGTATCAAGCTAGATACCACTTGTTTTGGCCAAATTTCGGTAGCATAACAACCCCAAAACTTGCGCGAAACCAATTCCCTTGCTAGAACTCTCTTCCAATGGCAAAAACCCTCTGAATCCTGCCCAAAAACAGTAAATTCAGCACGCTCTATTTACTGGTTTTTGCCCTGTTTTCAGCCCCAAACAGTCCTCTGCTAGTGGGGCACTATTCCCAATGGTTCTGGCGTCCGTATGGCTGAAAAACAGTCAATTTACAGCGCATACACAGCGTTGAAAACGCACCTATACGGTGAGGTTATAACCCTCACCGGTGCTTGCTTTGGAGTAGCAGTTAGCTACCCCTGTTCCTGCTCAAGGAGGCTCTTGCCTCAGTGCAAAAGCATGAACCCACACAGCTGTACATCAATCAAATGAAGAGCCCTCTTGTGGGGCATCACATAACTGCACGTAGGGGAGGGAGAGAGCAGTGTGTAGCGTGCAGGGCATCACTCCTAGCACCACACTGTACATGGGAGGGAAAGAAAGCACTCCATCGCTCTTAACCTATGACAAAAACCCAAATGAAGCCTCTCCCAGCTTAAAAATCAGCGCCCTTTTTTCTGCATGAGGCAAGTTCATGAAAAATTGCCACTTGGCACATTTACAAGCTTTTGCCCGTTTCGGGGTTGCTGCTTAAAAATCTCCCGACTGGTTGCCCAGTTGACTTTGCGGCAGAGTGCAGAGTTGTAAAGTGTTCCCCTGGTCATACCGGAGGTAATGATGCGAACACATTTCACGGCCCAAAATAGCAGTTCCATAAATTTTAGGAAATGATTCCGTTGGGCTCCCAGTGGTCATCTGACCATCTATCCTCATTGGGACCGCATCCAAAAGTGAAATGTGGCCCAACTGTCGGATATTTTCTATTGGTAGTCCCACCTTGACTTTATGCCTTTATTGAGTTCACTTCCTAGTATCCACCAACTTGCTAAGTGCGACGGGGGGACCTATATAATCTTGCTCTGAGGCTAGACATCCTCTTACTATACGATTTCCAGTGCCGACCACTTCCCGTCTGCGGGTGAAACTACCGTTCACATTGGCCATACAATGTCCTACCGTTTGCTACTTCAAAAAGAGGGTCTCAAAAATAAAACAAAACCCATTGGAAAGAAACCAACAACTAAAGTTAGCAGTTGCCATGTCCTTGTGACATAGTTAACAGTTGCCACGTTCCCATGACATACCCCTCTCTGAAATCGCAAACGTCCTCGATTTCATACCATAAATACACGCCACTGATGATCTTGTGCTATTAACACTCTTTTATCATCGCATGTATCCGCAGTAAAGGTCGTAACACATAGATACAAATGACTTAATGAGACCTTCATACTTTTGTCATTTCCATCTATTACACTGAATTCATATGTACATTTCATGTACTAGCTCCATCATTACCCCTCCTTTGCACACGTTGGGTTGGGGCATAAGTAGGTTGTAACCTAAAGGCTTCAAGGTAAAGCTGCAATACATTTGGTGACTCTGACAGTTAATGCTCTTCCATCCACTTTGCATCCATAGACTGGTAGTTCTTGAACTTCACCAAGTAGCGTCTTGCAACTTGTCCTTTAACTTTTTTGTCCTTGTGTGCCAAAACTTGCTCAGGTACGAGGATCTCATCAAGTTCTTCAACTTCTGGTTGATCCTCATCTGGCATATCTTTTGGCACATCACCCACGAAGGGTCTTAGAAGACTCATGTGAAACGCATTATGAATCTTCCATGCATCAGGCAATTTCAGCCTGTAAGCCACATCGCTGATCTTGTCAAGCACTTGAAAAGGCCCATAGTAATGTATACTGAGCTTAGGAAACAGCCATTCCTTGCCCTTCATCTTCTTTAACCTTGCCTTTTCGAATTTTAACAGAATCCAATCACCAGGTGATAACAGCAATTCACGATGGTGACGATCAACAGCCTTTTTCTGTTTTGCCCGAGTCTTCTCCAAGGCAACTTTAATTTTCTTGTACATTTCATCCATGTTCTCAACATATCGATCTGCCTCAAAGATCTTGTCCTTTGTATGCAAAATAGGAGGAACCTTTTTGCCGCCTTCAACAATCTCAAATGGTGCTTTGCTAGTAGACGAATGCATCGTATTATTGTACGCATATTCAAGCATAGGCAAATACTGTTCCCACTTGTCCTTATTATCTGACACATACCATTTCAGCAGATCTAAGACAGTAGAATTAGCCTCTTCTCACTATCCATCAGTTTGTGGATGAAATGAAGACGAGAACTTGAGTGTAATGCCCATGTTCTCAAACAATCCTCTCCAGAACAAACTCGTCATGCGAGGATCACGATCACTGATAATTGATTGTGGCATACCATGGTACTTAAACACATTGTACATGAGCAAGCGTGCCATCTGATCAGATTTTATCTTCTTCCTGACAGGGATAAAATGGGCCTGCTTACTGAACCTGCAGATAATGGTCCATATACCATCATTCCCTGTTGGCGTTCTTGGAAGATCAAAGATAAAGTCCATAGCAATGCTTTCCCATGGCTTATCCGGAATTGGAAGTGGTTGTAACAACCCTGGTGCCTTTTGCCTGTCAAACTTGACCTTTTGGCAAACTATGCATGATCGCGCAAAGGCATCCACATCTCTCCTCAAGGTAGGCCAATAGAAGAATGTCTCTACCGCTTTAACTGTCGCATCAATGCCACGATGCCTTGCATACGGTGGGACATGACTCTCTTCCATGACCTTATGTCGCAGTGGCCTAGTGACACAAAGTCTACCATGCATCATCATAAAACCATCTCTGAGGAGGTAGTGCTCGTGATGTTGCCCCTCTTGTAATTGTTCAAAGATCCTTGCAAAATCTTCATCAGCAGTATATTGTTCCTTCATGTCATCTAGCTCATGATGATAAGGAATTGACACAGCTTAAATTTGTGGCTTTCTTGATAACGCATTAGCCACAACATTCTTCTTACCTTCCACATGCATAATCCGAAAGTGGAACATGGAAAGAATGTTTGCTCATCGCATATGCTTTTCGGATAACTTTGACTATGTCAAGAAGTATCGCAAGGTCTGATGGTCTGTTTGGACAATAAAATCAGCACCTAAGAGGTAGTGCTTCTAGCTAGAAAGCGCATGGATCACGGCCAAGAGCTCTTTCTCATAGACTTGCATAGTCCTCTCTGGCCCTTGCAAAATTCGGCTTTCATAAGCTACTACCCGTCCATCTTGCATTAGCACTACTCCGATGCTACTGCCACACGTGTCACATTGGACCACAAATGACTTCCTGAGATCTGGCAAAACAATTACTGGATCTGAAGTCAACTTTTCCTTTAAGAGACTAAAAGCTGAAATCTCTTTTTGGGTCCATCTGAAAGTGACCTCTTTCTTTTGCAATGTGTGAAGAAGCGATGCTATCTCTGCAAAATTTCTGATAAACCTTCTACAGTAGGAACACAATCCCAAGAAGCTTCTGACATCGTGCACAGTCTTCAAGTCTGTGGCCATGTCTTGATAGCTTCGACCTTTGCGGGATCCATGCTAACACCATCCTTTGAGACTATGTGGCCAAGAAAGTGGATCTCTTCGAGGAAGAATTCACTTTTCTTAGGATTGACAAGTAACCTGCGCAGCTCTTCGAACACAATGGTCAAGTGACGCCTATGCTCCTCTTCATTCTTTGAATAAACTATCATGTCATCGAAGAACGTCCCAACAAACTCTTGATGCGAGCGGAAAATCTGGTCCATCATTCTGTTGAACGTGGTAGGAGCATTTGTTAGCCCACGGCATCACTAGAAACTCATAAAGACCAAATGTCGTTCTAAACCCAGTCTTGTGCACATCCTCTGGCCTTATACGAATTGATGGTACCCACTCTTAAGGTCTATCCTGCTGAAAATTGCAGCACCCTCTAAACGATCGAGAATATCATCAATTCTAGGAATAGGAAACCTATTCTTGATGGTATTCTTATTCAACACACGGTAATCAATACACATGCGCCGTGAGCCATCCTTCTTCTGCACTAGGAGCAGTGGGAAGCAAAAGGGTGAAGAACTAGGCTGAATCAGCCCCTTCTCTAATAACTCCTGAACCTGGCCCATAATCTCTTTCTGCTGCGCCGCGCTAACCCTGTAGGGAGGTCTATTTGGTGGACTACACCTTGGCACCAAATCTATCCGATGGTCCTCATGTCTCTCTGGCGGCAATTGCGACGGTAATGAATCAGAAAAACACTCAACTTTTGCAAAAATGCTGACCTTTCTTTATCTACCACAGATAAATTTGACTGATCACTATCTGAGACATCACGTGCAAAAATCAAGTACACAGAAAGGTGATTCTTTATCACAGAAGTGATAGCAGAAGCAGATACAATAGGGACTGACTCTCCTTTAAGCTTTACATCCAAGATGTGAGTTTTGCCCCTATGCTGTACATTGATCTTTTTGTTGTAGGCATCCAAGATTCCATGCACTCGGAACATCCACGGGATCCCCAACAAGGCGTCACATCCTTCCAACGGCATGATGTAGAACTCTTCTGTGTCCACATACGACTGAATATGCAGATGCAGCTTTCCAATGATGGGAGTAACACACTCTGAGTGGCCAGGACATGCCAACCCTGCCTTTGTTGTGTACCCCATCTTTTCAGCTTTGATGCCCAACTTCATAGCTAACTCTGGTGAGATAAAGTTGGCTTTGGCACCTGGATCAAAGAAGATGAGTGCCGTCTGATCCCTAACTTTACCCCATGCCCTGCATAACTCATTGGCATGTGTATTGGGCCTGTCACCCACCATGTCTGGCACCAAACCTGCCGTGGGTTTAGGCTTCTTGCCTTTCTGGTCTTCTTTATCATCTGAGTCAGTTGGTCTTTTCCTTTGTGAACAATGGTACCAAAGTGACGAGGCTGCTCGCATATAAAGCATTTATTTTCAGCCATTAGGACCTTCTTTTCCTCGAGCGACTTGTGCACAAAAGGCTTCCTTTTCTGTTTCTTTGCCTGCGCTCCAGAAGTCACAGCTGAATCCTTGTTTTTGGTGGCCTTTTCTGACCCCTGTGACGCATGAGGAGCCGTTTTCACAAGGGTTTCTTCGCTGAATTTTTCTTTTGTTGCCCTCCTTTGTCGTTGCTCGGAAACCCACTGTCCTCTCCTTTCAACAAGGCAAGACCAGTGTTCGCAACTTCCATAAGCTGATTGAGGGTAGCCACTCTGTTCTGTGTACAGTAATCGCGAAGCCCTTTAGGCAGCCCACAACAGTACTTGTCTATCTGCTTTGTCAATGGCACAAATCTGTAGGAGGTCACTGAGAGTAATGCTTTACAAAACCTCCTATTGTACTCCAACAAGCTCTTGCACGAAGCTGAAGTAAGCTGGTGCCAATCTGTCATGACATCGGCTTCAAATTCATTTGATAGCCAAGCAGATGCAAACATTTGCTTGAAGTAAACCCAAGTGGCGGGTGCCTTTCCTTGCATTAACAATGTCGTCCACCAAGTAAGCGCATTGTTCTTTAAGAAAGTGGCAGCTTTCCTGACCTTCGAGGCCTCTGTAAAATTCCCTCTTGCATAAGCTGTATCAAACTGTTGGAGGAAAGTGAGAGCCTTTGTCTTATCCTCGAAACCACTGAAGGTACTGAACTTTATAGCTGCACCACCTTCTTTGTAAGCTTTTGGCTTCTCCAGTGCCCCCAAGTTATCATAAGGAGCGGTCTGCAACATGGGCAACGTAGTAGGCATGATCGGCACATCTTGGACATTCACATTTTGCGTCAGAGGTGCGATATCTGGTTGCTGTCCATAAAAACCAGCCATGCCAAAATGACCCTGTGGCACCCCAAACTGGCCGTGGTTGCTTTGAAAACCCTGCTGCATGCCGATACTACCATACATGGGGTTTGGCATGATGCCTTGCATACCCCCAAACACTGTTCCTGGCATGTACGGGTGATTGCTAGGCGCATAACCAGCCATACTTTGGAACATTGATACACCCCCGAAATACCCAAGATGTACCGTGGGTGGTGGAAAAACTGGGTGCATAGCTTGGTATCCAGTTCCCTGTCCATTCAAGACAGCATGCTGACTTTGAAAGGTGGCGGGCTGAACTGGCATAACCTGTGGAATAGGCGCTCTAGCCACCTCTTCAAGCACAGGAGGAACGTGTTTTGGAGCCCTTGACTCCGCAACATGCGAGTGTTCCCTTTCCTGCTTAGTCGCATTAAGTACTTGGGCTTGAGCCTCAACAAGCTCCGTACGCGGCGTAGGTTGCGTATTTTGCTGTTGCACTGGTGGCGCTTGCAAGAACTCCATAAACTTTGGGTTCCGCACCAGCTGCGAATAGACATTCACCGCGGCAACTAACCGAGTCCTGAATGCATCATCCTCAAGTTGCCCAGTCATAAAGCCCTGTACTACTGGAGGGACATTCACATTGACAGGAGGTACAGACTGACGTGGCCGTGAGCTCTCGCCAATCTGGAAAACCATAGGGATCTCCGACCTGTCCTTCGAAGAGGAACCCTCTTCCATAATGCCCTTCCCTTTGCCGGCCATAGTGTAAGCCCGCGTTCCTGCACCCTGTGTCTTTACCCAAAACAACCGAGGCTCACTTTTTGAGGAAAAAGTGATTGATGTCCCGGCAACGGAACCATGAAACTGGCCTGTGGGGCGGTAGGCGTTGCCGAAATTCTTTACTTTAGACACACACAGAGCACTTTGCAAAGGGAATCTGCGACGGGAATTAACACTTAAGTACACACACTGCTCGGAAGCTAAAATGCCCCGAGCAAATGCCGACAACCTATAGGCCCCAAAATTGGCGCCCCTTTCGGTATGTCTTTATTCTTTAGGAGGGTAAATTACAAAGAAGAGTCGTGGGAATCCTTTATCTGTATCAAGCTAGATACCACTTCTTCTGGCCAAATTTCGGCACCATAACAATCCCAAATCTTGCGTGAAACCAATTCCCTTGTTGGAACTCTCTTCCACTGGCATAAACCCTCTGAATCCTGTCCAAAAACCCAAAAACAGTAAATTCAGCACGTTGTATTTACTGGTTTTTGCCCTGTTTTCAGCCCCAAACAGTCCCCTAACTGTCCTTTGCCAGCGGGGCACTATTCCCAATGGTTCTGGCTTCCATATGGCTGAAAAACAATCAATTTACAGTGCATACAGAGCGCTGAAAACGCATCTGTACCGTGAGGTTAAAACCCTCACCGGTGCCTGCTTTGGAGTAGTAGCTACCCCTGTTCCTGCTCAAGGAGGCTCTTGCCTCAGCACAAAAGCATGAATCCACACAGCTGTACATCAATCAAATGAAGAGCCCTCTTGTGGGGCATCACATAACTGCACGTAGGGGAGGGAGAGAGCAGTGTGTAGCGTGCAGAGCATCACTCCTAGCACCACATTGGACGTGGGAGGGAAAGAAAGCACTCCATAGCTCTTAACCTGTGACAAAAACCCAAATGAAGCCTCTCCCAGCTTAAAAATCAGCGCCCTTTTTTCTGCAAGAGGCAAGTTCATGAAAAATTGCCACTTGGCGCACTTACAAGCTTTTGCCCGTTTCGGGGTTGCCGCTTAAAAATCTCCCGACTGTTTGCCCAGTTGACTTCGCGGCAGAGGTGTAAAGTGTTCCCCTAGTCATACCGAAGGTAATGACGCGAACACATTTCATGGCCCAAAATAGCAGTTCCCTAAATTATAGGAAATGATTCCGTTGGGCTCCCAGTGGTCATCTGACCATCTATCCTCATTGGGACCGCATCCAAAAGAGCAATGTGGCCCAACTGTCGGATATTTTCTGTTGGTAGTCCCACCTTGACTTTATGACTTTATTGAGTTCACTTCCTAGTATCCACCAACTTGCTAAGTGCGACGGGGGGACCTATATAATCTTGCTCTGAGCCTAGATATCCTCTTACTATACGAATTCCAGTGCCGACCATTTCCCGTTTGCGGGTGAAACTACCGTTCACATTGGCCATACAATGTCTGACCGTTTGCTACTTCAAAAAGAGGGGTCTCAAAAATAAAACAAAACCCATTGGAAAGAAACCAACAACTAAAGTTAGCAGTTGCCACGTCCTCGTGACATAGTTAACAGCTGCCACGTCCCCGTGACAGTCTGATGGACAAACTGATATTTACAATCAATTGGCATTTGATGTTCTCAAATCATATGTGCATGATAAGCAATCTAAGTGGGAGCAATATTTGCCATTAGTTCAGGCTGTCCTCAATGATTCTTTTTCTAGTGCTATTGGTCGCACTCCATATGAGGTTGCATTTGGCCGACCTTTTCAATTGTTGTTGACTAGGTCAATTTCCAAGTTGAATGATGCTAATTGTGTTAGTCAAACCTACGCAAAGGTACTCGAGATTGTTAAGCTTCGGCTTAGCAAGGCTCAAGAGTCCTATTCTAGGCATGCTAATAAGCATTGACAGGATGTCTCATTTAAGGAAGGTGAATGGGTGTATATTATGATCATGAAGCAACGTCTCAAGCAAGTTGGTGAGGTTTCCTAAGCTCTCTTTTCGTATGTATGGTCCGTTTCCAATCGTCAAAAAGGGTGAACCTCCAAGGAGCGTTCCTGACGAGGAGCAACCGGAGATTGTTGATGAAGCCGAAGTGATGGAACCCAAGCAGATCCTTTTGCATCGATTCAAGCATGGAACGAAGAAGCAAGCATGACAATATTTTCTCAAATTCGAGGATCGAGGGACACAAGAGGCGGTGTGGGTGGACGAGGAGTCCTTCACCGATGACCCGGGTTTGCTAGCCTCATGCAAGGAGGCCATGCAGATCAATACCCGTACCTCACCTTAAGCAGGAGGGGATGTCACGTGCGCCATGGCTCTGTGTGCCACATGGACATACTTCATTGACTTCCAGAGCCAATTTTCCTCTTCTTCCTAGATAGAGATGTCTAGAATCTTGGGAGGATTAGTACCGGCAATTTTGTGAGCTTGTTCGCAGGACCAGCATGTCCGGACAAGTCCATTAGATTAGGTTTTCCAATTTGGAACCCTCTTGCATAAATGGTTTGTATACGCGCTTTGACAGATGTTATTACACTACGGTGGGCATCTGGCATGACGAGCATGTAGTTCTAGGTTAGAGGAATCCGACGTGCCAGACCGCGTGTCGATCGAATTCCCGGTTGGGCGGATGTGCGATAGTTGCACCCAGATTTGAACCCCCTGGACCTATTTTTAATAAATCATTTTTATGATTTATTTGTTGGAATTGGTGGACGGTTTGCCCGACCAAGACAATAACCAATATTTAAGCAACCTGAGCCTAACTTTTGGAGACAAGTGAACGTTGAAGAGCACAAGTGGAGAACAAAGGGTACCGTTTCCTGGACTTCCCATTACCTAGCTTTTTCAGCAGCCAGTTCAGCCAGCCAGCATTTTCCAGTTTTCAGCCTTGGTGTTTTCTGAACAGCAGCAAGACAGCCAGCGTTTATCGCTCCCCTCCCAAGCGCTGCAGTAGTAGCAGATCAGCCCTGCGTTTTTCAGTTTTCAGCCCATCCCTCACCGGGTATGCGAGAGATCCGCAGCAGTTCCCATCGACGGATGCGGTCCGGTACTTCGGCGGCAAATTGAGCCCTCCCCTCGGCAATTCCCTTGCCGAAATTGAGTGCTCCATTGTTGTCCATCATTGACCTCGTCGAGATCTGCGTTTTCAGCCCATTGTACTTCTTACATCGGGAGTGCAAATCAGCCCGTGGTGGTCATCCGCAATTCCCACATCGAGAAGGATCCAAGGTGCATCAAATCAGCCCCGGAGGTGCCTCATCTTGAGGAGTTACCGTAGCGACATTCCCTAATCGAGTCGGTAGAGTCTGCATTGAGGTATTGCATTGTGTATACATTCCATTCAGGATCGATGATATATTGGACAGATTACAGGGTTCTACATGCTTTAATAAAATCGATCTTAAAAGTGGTTGTCATCAGATTAGGATCGCTATTGGAGATATATACAACACCAGGTTTAGGACGTCCTTTGGATTGTACGAGTATTTGGTGATGCTTTTTGGTCGCACAAATGCTCCTACAACGTTCAATAGGATGATGGAATGGGACCTTTTTTTACGACATCGTCGTATTCTTGAAGAGTGAAGCAAACCACAAATACCATCTCTTATAGGTTTTTCGTCACAGAATTGGGCACCCCAAGTCGTCAATTTGACACGTCAGAACAGAGAATCACTTAAAATACTTCACAACTTTATCACACTTTAAAATTAGAGTCGTCATAGTTCTGTGCCTTGAGGTGTTGGCCCCAAAATCTGGCGCCCGTTTTGGTATTTATTTTTATATTAATTCTTGAGCAAAGTACAATGCCCGCGGGAACTCTGCTCTCAGACTCTGCGTTCAGATGCTCTACAACATAAGGCCCCAAGGGTCTTATTTATTCTTACAACATGAGGCCCCAAGGGTCTTATTTATTCTTACAAGGGATGCCCCAAAACTAGAGCCCCAAATGCAGTAAACTCAAAAGCAGTCAACTCCCAAAAGCATCCGGCCTAAAAACTACCAAAAAGTAGCCAACGCAATTGACAGAAATCCGTATAGCCTGCCACGTCATCATGTCAGCGCTTTTTACGGAAAACTAGTACGGCAGCTACTTAGCAACAGTGAGCACAAATTCCGGGGTTTCCGTACAATTGTCCACGTCAGGAATTCATACAGTGCTACCACGTCATCAATTTTTGACATTTTTCAGGTATTACGACAACATAGATTGGTGGTTAATGGAAAGAAGAGCGAGCTTCACTGATCTACTAGAGGAATTATCCGGCTTTTGATGTCAAGCGGATGGAGGAGGAGGACTTAGCAGATACTCCTCGGATATTTGAGCTTTACCTTGAGGCTTTTGGTTTAGCACCGACTATTCTAAGAGTTACCGATGAATCAATTGAATCTGGTGCGTTGCGAATTGTGCAAGAGGGGACTTACTGTCACAAAGTGATGACGTGGCTGCCCAGAACTGAAACCCTAACTGCTGGTGGAAGCCCTAACCCTAAAACCTGCAACCCCCAAAAACTACCAAAAACCCTAACCTTAACCCTAAAACTTGCAAACCTTAAAACCTACCAGAAAATCCTAACCCTAAATTCTACCCTGACCTAACCCTAACCCTAAAAGGGAGCAAGGGTTGAATCCCAGAAAATGTGCACACCTGGTGACGTGGCACCGTACAGCTGAACCCGCTTTTTTGGCACAATTCACGGCAGCCAGCGGCCAGCTTTTCTCTACGCAATTGGAGATAGAGAGAGAGAGAGAGAATACTTTTGCTTTATTTTAAAACTCAAGAGAGCTTGAGAGAGGAAAGAGCCTTTGCTTTTATTTTTAGGCTTTTGATTTGGAGCTTTTGGGGCTGTGCTTTTGGCATCCCTTGTAATCAATAAATATGTGGTTTGGGCTCACACTCTGCAAAGCATCTGGACGTAGAGCTTGAGAGTGAGACCCAACCACTCTTGTACTTTGAACTGATTAATACAAAAAGAAATACCGAAAGGGGCGCCAGTCTTTGGGGCCAATATCTCTAGGCATGGAACTCCGCCGGCGGGCCAATGCAAATCTATTGTGAACTGTGAACTGTTTTGAAGTGGTTATTTGGTGCTGTCGTGATTGATTCTTGACTTGGAGTGTCCAAGTCCGTTACAGTGGTATCAGAGCACGGCCGATTTCTCTTCTACAGGAAATCCGATCCCAATTTTTTTTCAACGGATCTATGGCTTCAGGCAAGGATCAGTCGACTCCCTCTGCATCCGGAGATGCGGGAAGGGACCACAACGAAGATTCACGAGAGGAGTATGGCCCGCCTCGGCCTACTCACGCGGAGCATCGAGAGATGGAGCGCCGACAATTGATCAACGATGCAACAAAGATGATGCTCAATTTTGCCATGGACCCGAAGATGGCAAAATATATGAGCAAGACCTCTTTGGAGGAGGTGCATATGGAGTGGCAGAAAACCACAACACCACCCCCGAGACCCGCTCTCAAGAAACCTCCTGTTCCCAAGAAGTATACAGAGAAGGAATCAGAAGAGGTGGTTGATGCACGTATTGCTCCGCTTTTTGACGCGCAAAACAAAGCTAAAAAGCACGGCAAAAAGCAAAAGAAAGGCATTGATTTCCCGGGTTATTTGGGTCGTCAGTTGACATTTGATAAGGCAAAGAAACAGAAGAAGCATGTTCGATTTGAAGGAGTACCTAGTTCTTCTTCTTCTTCTGACAGTTCTTCTAGCTCTTCGGATTCGAGCGAAGAAGACAGAAAAGGCAAAAAGCGAAGTAAGAAACAACGCTTCCGAAAGGGCAAGAAAAAGGCAAAGAAGTCTAAATCTCGCCCAGTGAGTGACAGTTCTACAAAGGACTCGTCTACAGACAGTTTAGACTCTGACGACGGCAACTTTTATGCGAACAAGAAGAATTTTTATAAGGCTAACCAGTATGACTTTCTGGAAGACAAAAGCAAGAAAGTCCGAGAGTTTAAGGAAGGTGGACAGTCGATCAAATTTGACACTTTTTGAGGATATGAAGATGCTTTGAAGGCTTTATCTTTTATACAGCAGTTTGACATCACTTTTGCGGGAGGACGCTACTCAGAACACTCCAAGATTCGGAGAGCTGCCTCTTATTTTAAGGGGAATGCTCGAACTTGGTGGTTTTTTAAACAAGACTGCACCAGTTAAATGGCTGAAATTTAAGAATCTTTTTATTTCTTCTTGGCTAACTCAAGAGTATGAATGCGATATACGAGCTGCTTGGAACCATCTTCGGATGACCGAGAGAGATACAGTGGATGCTTATTGCGAGAGACTTTGGAGCTCTTTTCTACCCGCCTCTTCATTCAAGAAGATCTCGTTCAGAGAACAGATTGAGCGGTTTACCTTGGGTCTACCTACAGAGATCCGAGATCACTGCTTGGAATAGAGTCAGCTTCTATTCAGGAGTTGATGAGTCATGCGAAACGGGGTTTTGCCATTCACTCTTGCAGTCTGACCTACCCCACCGATGAGGTCATGACACAACGAGCCGAACAGACTTCAGCGAATGAAAGTAGAAAGAGAAAGAGCAACCCAGAAAAGAAGGATGGACAACCCAAGCTTACTCCTCAGGAGAGAGCTCGCTTTATCAGGGAAGGGAAGTGCTTTGGATGCGGGGAATTTGGACATATCTACGCGAAGTGCCCTATAAAGGCACAGAAAGAATGGAACGACAAGGACGACGAAAGGCCTAAGAGTTCGAGAGCAGCTGAGGAACGTGTAAGAAAAGGCAAGATGAAAACAGGACTGGTTCTAGATTGTGTGGTTACGGATCCCAACACCATGGACGAGAGTACAAAACTTTACCGAGCTTGGGACAAAGTGAAAGACCAAGAGGCCCTGATCTTCTTTGATGTAGGAGCCAAGGCCAACTTCATTTCACCGGAATTGACGGCGCGGCTCGACATCTCCCGATCGGATGGGACCACTTGTAGAGGCTGTTCTAGCGGCACCCGACAGGGACGTAGCCATTACACCTGTCATTGGTAAACTTCGGTTGCATTGTTAGGGGTATTTGGGACATGAGGAATTTTACATAATGCCTTTGGAAGGTTGTGATGTTCTCTTGGGAATTCCCTGGGACCACAAGAACAACGCCATGGTCGATTATCAGGTGAGGAAAGCGACATTGACTACAGGGAAGGGCAGAACCATTGTACTTGATATTAAACCAAAGGGCGAGTCTGTCCCTATTGTATCGGCTTCGGCCATTTCTAAATTAATGAAATCCAATCTGTTTGTTTACTCGATCTTTATGAAAGAGTTGGGTGATGAGAATAGGACAAATATGTCTACACTTGATAAAGAACGCCAAGATTTTCTACACTCTCATGCCGATTGCTTCTTAGAGGGCCTGCCAGGTGAGTTACCACTTGCTCGTCTTGAAGATCATACCATTGATCTGATACCTGGAAGCACACCACGGAACCGGCCACCTTACCGTGTGAGCCGAGCATAGAATGAAGAGATTATGAACCAAGTGAAAGACCTCTTGGAAAAAGGTCTTGTCCAGCCTAGTACTTCACCGTATTGCTCTCCAGTGTTGTTGGTTTTGAAGAAAGACGGATCTTGGAGAATGTGCATCGATTATAGAGCTCTCAATAAAATCACCATCACGAACAGATTTCCGATTCCTAGGATCGATGATATACTCGACAGATGACAGGGATCCTCGTGCTTTAGCAAGATTTATTTGAAGAGTGGATATCATCATATCAGAATCGCACCGGGAGACATCTACAAGACAGCTTTTCGGACGACTTTTGGGTTATTTGAGTTTTTGGTCATGCCTTTTGGCTTAACCAATGCTCCTGCGACATTTAACCGGATGATGGACAGGATTTTTCGAGAGTACAGGCTATTTGTTGGCACTTTCTTTGACAATATCATTGTTTTCTCCAAGAATGAGGCAGAACACAGAGATCATCTGCTTCAGGTCTTTCAAGCATTACGAGATCACAAGTTAATGATTAATGCAAAGAAAAATGAATTTTTCCTACCAGAGATACACTTTTTGGGACACATTGTCTCAGCAGCAGGAGTGCAAATGGATCCGGCCAAGATAGAGACTATCCGTGATTGGCCCGATTTGAAGAATGTCCATGAAATTAGAAGCTTCTTGGGACTGTGTTCGTACTATAGGCGGTTCATTTGAAAGTTGCTTCCCCTTTGCATATCTTGACACAGAAAGGAGTCCCTTTCTCGTGGGGACCCACAGAGGTGACTGCCTTTCAAACATTGAAAGAGAAATTGACTACAGGACCAGTTTTGACTTTGCTGGACTTGGAGAATTCATTCGAAGTATATTGTGATGCTTGTGGTCGTAGTCTGGGTGCGGTCTTAATGCAAGGACATGTCATTGCTTACGAGAGCCGATTGTTCTCAAGGCCGGAAATGACAGCACAGATTTATGAGAAAGAGTTTTTGGCGGTTATCCATGCTCTTACTCAGTGGCGGCATTACCTACTCGGAGCGGATTTTACTGTCTTTACAGACCATTAGAGTTTGCGCTACTTCTTGTCACAGAAGCAGCTTTCGGAAAAGCAGATGCGATGGGCGAACATCTTGTCACAGTTTCACTTCGAGATTGTCCATGTGCAGGGACAAAAGAATGTGGTGGCAGATGCTTTGTCTCGGAAGCCGTTGGTTCTGGCTATTTCCGCGATACATCATAAGAGCTTCAAGGATATGGTCGATCAGTATGCCACAGATACAGATTTTGCAGACGTTTTCACACGGATATGAGATGGGGAGACAGTAGCAAAATACTCCATTCGAGATGGCTACTTCATGAGAAAAACCATGTTATGCATTACACCGCCGTTGAGGGAAAAGGTTATGACTGAATGCCAGTGTCCACCTTTTATGGGTCACCGGGGCATTGCTACCACCATGAAAGGGGTAGAGAAATACTTCTTTTGGCCGAGACTCAAGAAGGATGTGTAAGAGTTTGTGCGCAGTTGCTTGGTATGCCAGAAGGTCAAGTTTGACAGGCATAAAGCACAGGGATTGTTACAGCCTTTACCCATACCCACCCGCCCCTGGGAAAGTATTGTAATGGATTTCATTTTTGATCTCCCGAGAACACAGAGTGGTCACTATGGTTCCTTGACTGTTATTGGCAGATTTAGCAAGCAGGCTCATTTCATTCCAGTGAAGAAAACAGTCAAGCCGGATCACTTAGTGAGACTGTTTGTGGTCGAGATTTTGATATTACATGGCATGCCTGAGACGATTGTCTTCAACAGAGACCCCAGATTTACGAGTTTGTTTTGGAAGGCAATTTGGGAGAACATTGGCACGTAGTTGCAGTTCTCGTCATTGTTCCACCCGCAGACTGACGAGCAATCTGAGATTGCCAATTCAGTGATTCTAGATTTAATGAAGTCTTATATCTCGGATCAGAAGACTCAATGGGAAAAGTACTTACCTTTGGTGGAATTTGCCTATAATAACACCATACACTCTTCGACAGGTAAGGTGCCATTTGAGATTGTTGAAGGTGCTGCGAAGGTTCCACCCTTCCTAAGTGTTACCATAAACATGTGGTAGTGATGTGTGTGAACACACTAGGACCGCCGGGGCATTTTTTCCCTCTTTAGGAGGTTTTTTTCCCCGAGCATTGTATATGCGCCCATCATTCTAGGGCTATCTATCTATCCATTGCACACCAAGCTGTGTGTATTTCTCTGCAACCCTAATTCCAACAATTGGTATCAGAGCAAGTTGCGTCCTCTCGGGCTTAGTCGCCAGCTGCTCTAGTACACGCCTGCTCATTTTCTCCGATTTCAGTGAGCTTTGGCGAGCGTTCGCAGGTCGACAAATACTTCGGGTAAGCTCGTAGAGCTTGGTCTGCTCAGATTTTTGATTTGGGCTCATTTCGGCCTCCGTTTCCACTACATGCAGTACTGCACAGGCTATTTCATCATTTTGTGCAGAATTTCTGTCAGTGCCGTTTTCTGCATAACAGGTGCCTTATAGTCTTCTACGGTTTGTGCTATATAGCACATGTTGTTCCCGCTCCATTTCTCCTATTTTCGAGCAGTTTTCACATCAAGTGCAACATTTACCATGGCTGACAACAACAACACAGATGTGTTCAAGATGTTTGCTGCTGAGGACAGGTTGGATGGGGACAACTACCCTATGTGGGCTTATATGATGCAACATGTTCTTGTGTCAAAGGGCGTCTGGAACATTCTGCAAGGCATTGATGTACGTCCTGGTTCTGAGGATATAAACGATGTTGAGGATGTTGCAGGTCTTGCTGTAAGGATTGCTGCTGTTAGAGTTGTTTTGCCTACGGTAGAACAAGCTCTTTGGGATGTTAAGGATACGCAGGCTCATGCATTGATTGCGTTGTCTGTGAAGCGCACCATTGTTCCTCACATCCGTTCAGCAAAATCTGCAAAACAGGCTTGGGATATTCTAGCAGGTCTTTATGCAAGCCGCAATGAGGCTAAAATTGCTTTGCTGCGTAAAGAGCTGGAGTCGAAGATTATGCATGAGGAAGATGATATAGACACTTTCCTTCCTAGTGTCAAGGATATCAATGAGCAACTTATTGCTTCAGGTGAAGTCATTTCAGACAGTTCCCTTGTGCAGACTGTTCTTGATGCCTTACCAGATTCCTACCAGACTTTTGCTAGTACTTGGAGACTTATGACCCAAGGAAATCCAGAAGTTGTCAAGTTTGATGCATTATGCACATTGCTGTTGCAAGAGTCACTTTCCAGAAAAAACAGGACTAGGCAACGTGCAGTTGAACAGGCTTTTATTGCTTCTCAAAGAAAGGTTGGTAACAACAATGCAGCCACTTCTTATGGTTCTGTTGCGAGTGGCAAAAATTCTATTCCTAATGCTTCTGCTAGCAGCACTTCGTCTGGCAATTCTGGTGATAAGGGCAAAAAGAAGATGCGTTGCCATTATTGTAAAGCTAATGATCACTTGATCAAGCAGTGTCCTAAGTTGAAGGAAAAAGAGGCTAAGAAGAAAGAGGGTGGTTCCACTGCAAATGTTGGCTCCACTACAAATGCAGCCATTGTTGAGTCTTTTGTAAAAGGAGACTGTAATGCTGATGTTGATGCAGAATGGGCTTTTAGTGAAGAGTGCACTTACAATCCTGCTGTCCATGATGCATGCTTGTCAATTGCTGCAGATTCACATGTGTGGTATTTCGACAGTGGTGCTACAAAGCACATTACCTGACATCGTGAATTGTTTACCTCTCTCTAGTCTGTCCCTCATGGGAATTCAGTCACTTGTGCCAACAATGCCTCTTATTCAGTTCAGGGAGTTAGAAAGATTGTGCTTACTGCTGCTAATGGCAGTTCTTTCACACTTGTTGATGCACTTTATGTACCTGGGATCAAAAAGAATCTCTTGTCTGTATCCGCACTTGCTAGACTTGGACTTGTAGTCAAATTTGTGGATGACAGATGTACAGTTTATGATCTCAGTTTTGGTGATGAAATTGTTGCATCTGGTCTTTTGTGCCGTGAGCTGTATAAGCTCACTTTGTATGACAAGTGTGGATAAAATTTTAGATTCAAGGGCTATTTCGGATGCAAAACTTTGGCATGCACATTTTGGTCGGATGAATTTTACCAGTTTGCTGCGTTTGCAGAAATGTGATATGGTTGCTTCTTTACCGCCTCTTGAAGCACTTGTCAAACATGTTTGTGAAGGCTGTATTTTGGGTAAGATGCAGCGTTCTAAGTTTCCAACGGATGGTTCAATTCGGGCCACATGCAGGTTGCAGCTTCTGCATAGTGATGTTTGTGGGCCCATGCAAACTCCGTCCTTGGGCAATTATCTGTACTTCGTGACTTTCATTGATGATTACTCCAGGCATGCATGGGTATTTCCGCTTAAAGCGAAGCCCGAAGTTTTTATGTGCTTCAAACAATTTCTGGCTATGGCTGAAAATGTCTCAAAATGTACTATGGGCACCCTCCGTTCCGATCGAGGGGGGGAGTATATGTCTCATGAATTTAATGCATTTCTGGCTAGTCGTGGGATAAAACACCAATGTACAGTGCCTTATACACCTCAGCAAAATGGTGTTGCTGAGAGGAAAAATAGGTCACTGACGGAAATGGCACGATGTATGGTCAAAAGTCAAGCTTTGCCGCATTCTTTTTGGCTTGAGGCCATCATGTGTGCCACTTATGTACTTAACAGGTGTCCTACGAAAGCTTTGCAGTCTATTACTCCATATGAAGCATGGCATGATAGAAAGCCTTCTATTGAGCACATGCGTGTTTTTGGCTGTTTGGCATATGCTTTGGTGCCACAAGTGCAATGCAGGAAATTGGATGATAAGGCTGTCAAATGTATTTTTGTTGGTTATAGTGCTGAAAGCAAAGGTTACAGGTTGTATCATCCGCAAACAAAACGTATTCTGGTTTCACGGGATCTAGTGTTTGTGGAAGATTTTGTTCAGCCCTTGCTGTCATGTACTAGATACAGTAATGTAAGCTCATAGGACATTTATGACACTTTGTTGCCTCTTTTCAATGGTGGAAATACGAATGTAAGTTCCAATGAGGCAAATGTACTGTCACGTGACACATCCCAACCCTATGTGTCCGTGGTCAAGCTACACCACGGCAAGGTTTAGTCAGTTCAGTCAAGTCTAGATTAGCAGTGATCTGGCACTTTTTTGAGTCTATTCGTAGACCGTGCATGCCCAGTCACTTAGCATAGATGCATATCCTCCGGTTGCACACAGCATGATCATCGGAATTCCCATCAGAATCCATTAGCATCAGTTGGGGGGATTTTCCAGTGCATTTAGCCTATTTTCCTATTTTTGGTTATTTTCACTTATTAGTTTTAAGTGACTTTCCAACAAAAGTAGGTAGGGCAATTTTGCTAAGTGAATATATAAGCAAACCCAAGTTAGCACTTTCTGGCAGAAGAGGCAGCAGGAGCTTCCCGCTCAACAGGCAACTTCTCAGCAGTACCCCCCCTCAGCATCAGATCCATCACCATCACCACCCTCCCTTGGCGTTTTTCTCCCTACAGCCAGCCATCGCCATAAGCCTCCAGTTCTTGGCACTTTTTCCCGCGACAGGCTCAGCCCAGCCATTAGCGTTTTCACTAACGCTAGGCAGCCAGCATTGATCAGCGTTTTGTAGCAGATTATCATCCCATGCATCAAAGACTTCAGCATTTTTGCTTGCAACACCAAACCAGCAGTAGCGTTTTTGGCAAGATGCAGATTCAGCCAACGTTTTGAATTTCAGCCCCTTGCCGCAGCAGATACACACAGTTTTCAGCCCTAGACACAGTAGCATATCAGCCCCAGATCGGTTGCAGATGTTCCCCCATTTTCAGCCATAAAAACGCAGCCAAAACAGTCATTTTCAGCCACCGAAACAGTCCCGAAGTTCAGCGATTAGAAGATCACAGATTTCAGCCACCAAGTCGTCGTCGTCATCACCGTCGTCGTCATCGGCATAGTCCAAGTGCATGAGTCCATTGCATACGCATTGTACACCTTTGTGCAATCAAAGTAGACCACTCTCGCCGACGAGAGTGGGGCCTTCGGAGGAGGGTTTTACAACCTCTCGGGTGTCGTATCTCTTCTCTCTCCTTCTCTCAGTCTCATTCACTTGCACGCACAATCCATTCACTTTGTTCGTGATCATAGCACTCTCCACAAGACGGAAAGTTCTCTCTTTCCCTAAGAACTAAAAGGAACCTTGAGCAATAAAGATCACTAATCTTGAGAAAATACAACATTCATTCCCCTGCACCTAACATTGGTATCAGAGCTTTGGAAGTGTTCTACATTACTCAAGGAAAGAACCACAAGAAATTTTTTTGCTTGTTGCGATCGCACGAACCCAAGTTTACTTGGGCGTGGCGATTCCTAATCATGTTTTGTTGAAGAGTGACAGGAATCCCAAGAAAGAAGGGCTTGTCCAGCCTCCCCTTGTGTCTCTTTTCACTCACTGAGAGCGGACCGCGCACTTAGCGGCCGGCCAATCGACGTGAGGTGGGAAAAAGCAACCTTGGTGTGAGCGCAAGGCCGCCAAGGGGTGCGCCCGCAGAAAAGAGTAGAACTCGGGTGAAGAGAAGATCCTTCTCAACACGATTTGCAAGCGAAAGAAAATCTCAAGAACCCCAAGAACCCAAGACCCTCAAGACTCAAGAACCTCAAGACCCTCAAGAACCAAGTTCCTCGTGAACTTAAGAACCAAAGATCCTAGTGCATGGTCGTCACCCGAAGCGGCATGGATACTTCGCATTCAGGTGATGAGCATGAGAGAGGCGACGAAGGATTCTCCCCACCAAGAGATTTTCCAACCCTCCCCCTTCGCCATCTACGCCACGAGTTGTCCTCACTCCTATGGAGATGATAGTCAAGTTGATGTTGGACATGATGGCACAACAACAAGAAACGAATCGAGTTGCATTGGCACAACTTGCAAGCAAAGCAGAAGAACAAGCAACAAAGGACCCTGCACAAGAAGCCAAGGATCGCGAGCGAGACGAAAGAAACGCCACACTTTCCGCAAAACAAGAAGAAAATCGCCTTGCTCAGGACCGTGAGCGCCTTGCTCAGGAACATGAGCGCCTTGCTCTTGCCGCAAAACAAGAAGAAAATCGACTTGCTTTCGAACGCGAGCGTGATGAAGGAGAGGCTCAAAGGGAGATTCGTCATCAAGAATTTATTTCCCACATCCTAGCCTCGAAGACCGAACCACCCAAAGATCGTGGAAGTTCGTCAAGTGGCGCAAGCCACGTCGCGGATTCCAACCATCCAGTCACATAAAAGTTGACTTTCAGTAAGTATGACGGTAAGATGGATGCTACAGTTATTCATTCTTGGTTGCATCAATTTAATGCTTATTTTGTGACAACTAAGAAGACAGGAAATAACAAAGTTTTGACGGCAGCTATGTACGTTGCCGGTGATGCCATCAATTGGTACCACGCATGGCAAGAGGCATAGCTAGCCGCGCACCTAGAGGCAGTCGACGATTTCACGTCCCTCTTTTAGTTGGGCTGCTTTCCAAGACAGCTCAAGGCGCAGTTTATGCCACCTCAGTACCTTGCACGATTGAAGGACGATTGGCGAGCTCTCAAGCAAAATGGTATGCCAGTTATGTCTTTTTCTAATCGTGTTTTGCAGCTAGGTACCCAACTACTCATGCCGGATGAAGAGCGCAAAGAGGTTGTTCTCTTTGGATTGGACGAGTATATCAAGTACGATGTCGAGGTACTCGATCCAATCGATCTCAACAAGGCGGTAGCGATTTCTCTCGCACAGGAGATGAAGCACAACAAGGGAAAGCCTAAGGAGAATAAGACTTCCACAAGTACCTCGCAGACTTCTTAGAACCCTCAGAACGGTAAGAATGATAACTCTTCTAACCAATCTACCAACAGTCTCTCATCAAAGAATTCTTCCAATGAATCTAAGGGTAAGGCTAACACAATTGCTAAACCTAAGCTTACTTTAGATGAAAAGGTAGCACAAGGAATTGTAGGAGGTTACATCACTTCGGAAGAACAAAGCACTTATTCTAAGGAAGGTCGTTGTTTTCATTGTCACATTAAGGGTCACATAAAACGAACATGTCCTAAGCTTGAATCGAATGAATCTAAAGAACCCACAGCACCCACTACATCTGTCAATGCAATGAATGATAACACGGGTGTGCCCAAACTTTCGCAGGACCCTCCAATTGATGATTCTCTCATTAAATGTTATGGTCGTACGTCGGGGCACCGTTTTGTCATATTGTTTGACCCAGGTAGTATGCATGATGTGATCAGTCCCTCTCTTGTTGAGAGAGCCCCCCTCGAAGTAAGTCCGAGATCTCCATCGAGGTCTTTGGCTTTCGTCCTGGTATGGATGCTCTCATCACGAAGGAGTGCCTTGATGTGTTGTTTGCAATTCAAGAGACTGCCTTCACTAGAAGATTTGTTGTTTCTCCTCTCTCAGGATGTGATATGATTTTAGGCATGAAATGGTTTCGTGAAATAAACCCTCTCGTTGATTGGGAGGCTAACACTTGAACTCTCAATGCCAAAAGTGATTTTCCTACTGTCTTTCATGGAGAGGACATTGCTCCTTCTTCATCTCTCATTGCAACTATGCAGGATAGGGTTGAAAGGATACGGGATAAGGAGATTCTCTCAATCTCTTTTTCTCCACAGCATGACACACAGGATTTGCATGATTATGAGAAGCATGATGATTTGAATGATAATGATTTGCATGATGATTGGGATGACAATGACAAGCATGATGATTTGCATGATCAAGATGTGATTTCTCACAAGCATGATGAGTTACATGAAGATGATGTGAATGTTCACCAGGATGATGTGTTAGTGGATGCTTTTTCTAGCGAAGCTAACCTCGTTGTAGATTCAATCAATCACCAAGAATCGATCTTGGCTTTCGAGTCGAGGTCCACAGATCCCCTATAAGAAGATTCGATAGATCCTGAAGAAGCGATCTTGGCTCTCGAGCCTTGGTCCAAAGAACCATCACAGGAAGTATTATGTGTTCGCATGATTGATACGCGCGCATTGTTCGAGTGTTTCATTCGTGAAGGTTTCCTGTATTTTAATCAGCATCGTTATGTGATTCCTTTTCCTAGGCATGACATACTGTATGTTGAGCACGTTTCTCTCATGTATGAGCACGAATGTATGCGGATTGTTCATGAAAAGCTGAAAAGTTTGTATGTTAGAAAGTCATATTCCATGTCTCTTCCTTGGCATGACACAGTTTCCGAAAGAGCACATGATTGTATGAGCACCAAGCATGGGCATTTCCATTGTGATTTTCCACAGTTGATTGATTTCGATCAAATAGAAAAGATTCATTGTTTGCATGTGTTTGATGAACGGGTTGTCACTCCATCTCTATGTTCATTTACATTGCATACATAGTCTTTAGAGAAGACAAGATTTTTTTCCTTCACTTTACATGGAATGGGTATGTTCATGGTTTTGTGTTGGAGATGGTTTCAGGAATTTTCAGCCATGGAGATTCTTGAAGACGGAAGAAGCACGACTCTCGACGAAGTTGAAGCAAGAAAGGAGATTCAGAAGACTTTGAGTCGCTTTCGGCGCGGCCCAAAGAAGCAAGCGTTGCAGACCTTTATGAAGTTCAAGTATCGCTCGACCCACACAGCAGAGTGGGCTGGTGAAGAGTCCCTTCCAGGATTCCGGATGCTGTTGGCGATCTCCCTCGACGCCATACAGTTCGGTACCAGTACCTCACTTTGAAAAGGAGGGGATGTCACGTGACACATTCCAACCCTATGTGTCCGTGGACAAGCTACACCACAGCACTGTTTAGTCAGTTCAGTCAAGTCTAGATTAGCAGTGATCTGGCACTTTTGTGAGTCTATTCGTAGACCGTGCATGCCCAGTCACTTAGCATAGATGCATATCCTCCGGTTGCACACAACATGATCATCGGAATTCCCATCAGAATCCATTAGCATCAGTTGGGGGAATTTTCCAGTGCATTTAGCCTATTTTCCTATTTTTGGTTATTTTTACTTATTAGTTTTAACTGACTTTCCAACAAAAGTAGGTAGGGCAATTTTGCTAAGTTAATATATAAGCAAACCCAAGTTAGCACTTTCTGGCAGAAGAGGCAGCAGGAGCTTCCTGCTCAACAGGCAACTTCTCAGCAGTACCCCCCCTCAGCATCAGATCCATCACCATACCATCACCACCCTCCCTTGGCGTTTTTCTCGCTACAGCCAGCCATCGCCATAAGCCTCCAGTTCTTGGCACTTTTTCCCGCGACAGGCTCAACCCAGCCGTTAGCGTTTTCACTAACGCTAGGCAGCCAACATTGATCAGCGTTTTGTAGCAGATTATCATCCCATGCATCAAAGAGTTCAGCGTTTTTGCTTGCAACACCAAACCAGCAGTAGCGTTTTTGGCAAGATGCAGATTCAGCCAGCGTTTTGACTTTCAGCCCCTTGCCGCAGCAGTTACACACAGTTTTCAGCCCTAGACACAGTAGCAGATCAGCCCCAGATCGGTTGCAGACGTTCCCCCATTTTCAGCCATAAAAACGCAGCCAAAATAGTCATTTTTAGCCACCGAAAGAGTCCCAAAGTTTAGCGATTAGAAGATCACAGATTTCAGCCACCAAGTCGTCGTCGTCATCACCGTCGTCGTCATCGGCATTGTCCAAGTGCATCAGTCCATTGCATACGCATTGTACACCTTTGTGCAATCAAAGTAGACCACTCTCGCAGATGAGAGTGGGGCCTTCGGAGGAGGGTTTTACAACCTCTTGGGTGTCGTATCTCTTCTCTCTCCTTTTCTCAGTCTCATTCACTTGCACGCACAATCCATTCACTTTGTTCGTAATCATAGCACTCTCCATAAGACGGAAAGCTCTCTCTTTCCCTAAGAACTAAAAGGAACCTTGAGCAATAAAGATCGCTAATCTTGAGAAAATACAACATTCATTCCGCTGCACCTTACATGTACAGCCTATGGGGGTTTCTGAAAATGTTATAGATCAGCCTATTACTGATGCAGATGTATATGATGTACTTGATGAAGAAAGGGCTGAAAATGAGTAGGCTAGAGGTATGCCAAAATGGCTGGTACACACTTTGCGTGACAGTAAATTGGATGCACCTTTGTCTAGTCGTACTCGTTCAGTCTCTCGCCATGCATCTTATGCATCAGATTGTTATGCTTTGGCTGTTTCTAGCTTACATGATGTTGAGGAGCCTTTGTCTTTTGATGAAGCACAGAATTTAGAAAATTGGATGGCTGTCATGCAATCAAAATATGATGCACTCATAGAAAATGACACATGGACTTTATGTGATTTGCCTCCTGGCAAAAAGGCCATTGGTACGAAGTGGGTTTACAAGTTGAAACGCAAGCCGGATGGTGAGATGGATCGCCATAAGGCTCGACTTGTTGCAAAGCAATGCACAGCAAAAAGGCATAGATTATGAAGAGACTTTTGCTCCCACTTGTCGTATGACTACTGTGCGTTTTCTATGTGCATTGGCAGCTCATTTTGGTTGGGATGTACATCAATCAGACATTGTTACTGCTTTCTTGAAGGGTGACATATTTGAGGGAGTTTATGTAACGCAGCCTCGCGGTTTTGTCATAAAAGGACAAGAGGACAAAGTGTGCAAATGTAACAAGGCTTTGTATGGGTTGAAGCAATCTCCTCGTGCTTGGTATGAGAAAGCTGATACTCATTTGGTCAAACAAGGCTTTCGTAATAGTCCAACAGAAAGCACATTGTATGTAAAGCGTGAGGGTGATGTACTTCTCATTGTGGTTCTTTATGTTGATGATTTGCTGATCACTGGACCAAATGAGAGACATATTACTGGGTTTAAGGCTGATTTGAATGCTACTTTCAAGATGAAAGATTTGGGGCTGTTGCATCATTACTTGGGTATATAATTTAAGCAGTGTGATGGTGGTATTGCCTTGTGTCAGAAAAGTTACATAGAGACATTGCTATGTAAGTTTGGACTTGAGGATTTCAAACCTATTGCCACTCCCATGGAAACAGGTTTGAAGTTGAGTCTACATGATGCTGACGATCCTGCTGATGTCACTCTTTATCAAACTGCTGTTGGCTGCCTCATTTATGTATGCAACACGAGGCCGGATATTCAGTTTGCAGTCTCACATGTCAGCAGATTTATGCATAGCCCAGGGTCTAAGCATTGGCAGGCTGTCAAGAGGATTTTCCGCTACCTTAGTGACACTTTACATCTTGGCTTGTTTTATCCCAATCATGGTTGAGCAAGAAGCAACCTAGTGTGGCCTCTTCGAGTTGTGAGGCTGAGTATAGGGCAGTCTTTACGGCTACGGTTGAGTGTGTATGGCTCGGACGCCTTATGGCTGATTTGGGTGTTGGACAGGACACCGCCAACACTATCTACACTGACAGTCAAAGCGCATTGGCAGTTGCGAGGAACCCAGTTTTTCATGCTCGCACAAAGCACATTGAGGTGCATTACCACTATGTCAGGGAGAGGCTCTCAGCGGGAGAGATCAGCTTGGCTTATGTGCCAACACAGGACACCCTTGCAGATCTTTTCACAAAGGCATTGTCTCGTGAGAAGCTTGAAGCTCTCCGCAAAGCTTTGGGCTTACTCCCCTTTGTGGACTGATCATGTCCTTAGGGCATGACACTTCGCTTTACTCATGTGTCAGCTCTCGTTCACCGCATCACTCCAGGGGGGATTTGTTACCATATACATGTGGTAGTGATGTGCGTGAACACACTAGGACCGCCGGGGCATTTTTTCCCTCTTTAGGAGGTTTTTTCCCCCGAGCATTGTATTTACGCCCATCACTCTACGGCTATCTATCTTTCCATTGCACACTAAGTAATACACTCTCTATTGTGTGCCTTGAGCTTCCTTCGTCTTCTCCAAGCTGTGTGTGTTTCTTTGCAACCCTAATTCCAACACTAAGCACGAAAGATAAGATTTTTGAAGCGGATGAGTAATCACGTGACTTAGACATGGCTTTTGCCAGGTCCGCGAGGCTTAGCAGAAATCTCAAGAACGACAGAAAAAGAAGCAGATCCCCATCGTCGCGACTTGAAATTGAAGGAGGATGATTGGGTGCTCTTACGTTTTGAGAAGGCACACCTGAGAAAGAAAAAGGAAAAGGAGAGGCTTTTTTCCAAAGCTTAGTATCCGATACTACGGACCTTTCCAGATCTTTGAAAAGATAAATGATGTCTCCTTCCGACTGAAACTGCCTGATACTTGGAGGATTCACAATGCATTTCATGTGAGTCTCTTGAAACCTTTTAAAGATGATGTGCCTGATGATGGGGAGCTTGATGAGCAACCCGAAGTGGAAGAAAACGAGGAGATCCTTGTTCCTGAACGGATTTTGACACATAAGGATACGAAGAATAAAGGTAAAGTCCGAAGGCAATTCTTGGTTAAGTTTGAAAACTATCCTGCATTGGATGCGAAGTGGATGGAGAAGGAGGACCTAGCAGATACTCCTCAAATTTTGAAACTTTACCTCGATGCTTTTGGTTTAGCATAGTCTACTCCAAATGGAACCCAGAATTCAGCTCGGCCGAAGATCTGGTGCAGTGGGATGCACAAGAGGGGAGTCACTCCGCTTCTTTGTCAACAGATGCCTTGATTTTGATACTAGAGTCACTGATCTCTCTTTAAGCTTCAGGGATACTGAAAGCTGACAGTATTCTGTTGTATGACTTTATGAAATGGAATTCCTGAATATGATACTGATTTGTTCTTGACTTCTTTTAAGTGCAGAAACTGATAGACGAAATGACTCCAGCATTTTGGTCTACTGGATCTCGAATAGACATGTTTGCAATAGGGGTTAGTCAATCGGACATCGATGAGGTCCCAATTGGATCTAGATGCGATTGCTAGCTACATTGCTGATAAATCATGGTCTAAGATCTGAATGAATGTTGAATGTCATGTGATGTCCTGTCGATTGGTACATGTGCTAGATGTGTGTTCCTAGTACGTAGGTACTAACAGTCAGTGTTTGCAAAGACGGTTTATGGCCTTTGTCTGTTTTGCAAGCGTAATCGAGGGCGATTACAATGCTTTCAAGAGGGGGGTATGTCACAAAGTGATGACGTGGCTGCCCAAAACTGAAACCCTAACTGCTGCTGGAAACCCTAACCCTAAAACTTGCAAACCTTAAAATCTGCCAAAACCCTAACCTTTACCCTAACCCTAACCCTAAAACCTGCAAACGCTAAAACTTGCCAAAAAACCCTAACCCTAAATTCTGCCCTGACCTAACCCTAACCCTAACCCTAACCCTAAAAGGCAGCAGGGATTGAATCTTGGAAAATGTGCAAACCTGCTGACGTGGCATCGTACGGCTGAACCTGCTTTTTGCAGCGCGATTCACGGCAGCCAGCGCGGCCAGCTTTTCTCTACGCAATTGGAGATAGAGAGAGAGAGAATACTTTTGCTTTATTTTAAAACTCAAGAGAGCTTGAGAGAGGAAAGAGCCTTTCCTTTTATTTTTAGGCTTTTGATTTGGAGCTTTTGGGGCTCTGCTTTTGGCATCCCTTGTAATCAATAAATATGTGGTTTGGGCTCACACTCTGCAGAGCATCTAGACGCAGAGTCTGAGAGTGAGACCCCACCACTCTTGTACTTTGAACTGATTAATACAAAAAGAAATACTGAAAGGGGCACCAGTCTTTGAGGCCAATATCTCTAGGCACGGAACTTCACCGGGCCAGTGCAAATCTATTGTGAACTGTTTTGAAGTGGTTATTTGGTGCTGTCGCGATTGATTTTTGACTTGGAGTGTCCAAGTCCGTTACAGTTACTCCGCTCCTTTGTCACAAGTTATCTCGACTGGAATAAAGTCACTGATTTCTTTTGAGATTTGAGGGTTCCTGATAGGCTGATAGTATTTGCTAAATAACTTTATGTAAAGAAGTACTTTGAAATGGGATTTCCTAAAATAAATTTGTCACATTGCTCTCTCATGTGTGTATTGTTTGAGTACATGTCTGATGTGTCGTGCTCTCATGCTCCTCAGTGCAGGGCCAGAGTAGCCTGGCAAGTCATCACTCTACCTTGTTCTCAGGGGGGGTTGGGGATCATAGACTTAGCACATCAGAGAAAAGCCCTTCTTGGGAAGTTTGTTGTCAGAGAACTGCTTCCAGGGGAGGAGCTCTGAAAGGAGTTTTTGTTTTAGCGGCTTAGAGCTCGAGTGCCTCAGTAGGAGGCCCTTGGAGACCTTCTATCAGATGGATCTTTACAGAGATGCGCAGAGTTGGTCTGAGCAAGAGACTGGAGGATCGTTTTGCTATGAGCCTGCTTCTCTCTTGGGAGTAGCTACGGAGAGGCCTCGAGCAGCACCAACCCACTTGCACGGAGGAGCGCTCGAGGCAGCCCCTTGTTTGGAACCTCATGGTCAGCACTCAGAGAGGCCACTTGGTTGGTAGTAGGCCTCATGTTTCTTAGGGTCCCATGGTAGAGGGTCCAGCACGCACTCTAGGCGACTGGCTTCATTTCTCAGGTTTGCCAGAGGAGTTACAAAGCATCCAGCTACAGGGCACGAGAGGGGTGCAAAGCATGTGTCCGGACATCACAGAGGCAACACCAACTGAGTGGCTCACACCTCTCAACTGGAGGTCCTCATCGCAGTTTGAGCTTGCTTAGAGACTGTACCCTCCATGTTCTTTGAGATCCAAGGTGAGGGTCGACTACATAGAGTCTCAGTAGAGGCTCCACAGGTCGCAGAGTGTTGTCTTCAGAGGATCCGAGTAGTAGGCATCTGTGGGAGGACTTGTGTCATCGATCTTGACCCAGTAGGTCTTGAGATAGGCCATTGGATGCTTTGGGCTTGGGAGAGCTGCCCACTGGCACAAGTGCAGTGGGATCTTGGAGAGTGGTTTTGGAGGGACCCTTTCTCTTCAGCTGACCATCCAGGGGTCCCTATCTTTCAGTACACTGTTCGAGTGGGACGTCACATACTGGCAGCACACAGGAGGAGGGTCTCATAGCTGAGTGCTTGTCAGCTTTTTGGGCGAGGTTGTGGGACGCCAGACAGCCTCGGCGAGTCACTTTGTTCCAGTGGCTAGTTGCACATAGAGCTACAGCAGTGGGGAGCTGGCTAGTACATAGTGGCCTTGCTGCAGCATGCGCAACTTGTAACCATCCTTTGGAGAGTCAGCGTCACTGTCTGTGGGACTGCCCTATGGAACAACAGGTTTGGCTTCGGGTCCATCGGCTGATGCCAACTCTTTCCACAGCGCGACAATACACTTAGGGGGCGGCTGCTTGCTCCACCCTCACGAGCCCTGCACTACAGTTTGAGCTATCCTCCACCAGCAAGATGATAGTGATACAAGGGGGTCGACCTACACTCCAGCCTGCTACAGAGCTTACCCCACAGGAGTGGTGCAGTGAGAGAGAGGTGTGCTAGGAGCCCGTCTGTGGCCTGACACTGGGTCATTTGGCGGGCCCGTTGCTTCCGCATCTTCGAGGCTCGCCTTGTGCCACCAACGGAGACTGTTCAAAAATTTTGGCTGTAATTGATCCATTCTCTCAGGGGACAATTCGAGAGACTTCAGGGCAGCTCCGACCGCCTTCGACTCTGGCGCCCTGGGCCTTTCTTCACCATGATCCGGGGTGAGCCCAGATGGCACTACCGTCCACCTACGTGGCTTTTCCCTCCTCCCATCTCGTGATTTAGCCCTCATTGTACATATGCTGTTTTTTCGTTGGGAGAGTCTCCCCTTATGGTTGATGTAGCCCTCTCTAGTGGAGGTGGTTGTAGCCCTATGGGCAGTTTTATTAACTAATAGAAGGATCTTTTTCTTGGGGTCTACAAATTGAAGAGCACACCCAATGATGGGAGGTCTACGTACAAGGGTAGATTGGGTGCCCAAGGTTTCAAGCAAAAGCAGGGAATAGATTTGATGAGGTCTTTTCACCAATTGTCAAAATGACTACTCGGCAAACAGTACTTGCGAGATTGATTATTGCTTCTACACGAAAAAAGCTACAAAATGTAGTCTTTTGACTTCGATAGTTTATCTGGGTATCAGAAGCTTTGTGGAAATCCATAAAGCATGAATAGATTCGATGTCCATGTTCTTGATCGACCTCAATGATAGCTGGGAGTGTGAGTACATGATCGAGCATAGAGAAACCTCTCCTGAATCCAGCCTGTCCCCATGCTCTGACACCTCTCTCTGCCCAACGACTGAGCTCATGCTCAAGCAGAGAAGCACGAAGCTTGGCAATGTTTCTTTTTTAAGCACAAAAGTTTTCATTACAATCTATTTTCTTATATGTTTGGTTTTACCCTACTGCATTTAATCACAGTCAGATCTGTATCAAGTTAAAGGTGTAGCAACTAGCATGTTTACGGATTTAATTGCTAGTTAAAATCATACTTAAATGTGTGCAGAAATTGTGTTGGATCACTGCACTTATGGGTTTTCTATTCCAGGGTATAACCATCAGTGCAAATGCCTGGGCTGATGCTGGCCATGCTGTCAATCTTGTGTATGACTTGCTTTATATGATGGGTCGAGATGATGTCCTGGTTGGTGTAGGCGGTGAAGGTGGTATATCTTATGAAGGCAATCTCTCTCAGGATGTTGGAGGATATCTGCCTTTGATTGAGCAGGTATGCAATTAGGTTACAATTTCGATGACTGGTTACTATCTCATGAATTTTTTATTTCTTCTCAGGGTACATCGACATGGGGAGGATGTAGATACAGGCAAGCCATTCCTCCAGGACAAGGTGGGCTGCTAGATATTGATACTATGCTCGGAATACGGAAGCAATTTTTACCACAGGTAAGCTCACCATCTTGTTGAGCTTACTTGAAGGTAGTTGGGATTTACCGATGCTTTTTAAACAGGAACTTAATAACTGGTCTGGTATTTAATTGAAGTTCTACTTGAAAATAAAAGAGAGAAAGCAAGGAAGAATAATATTTTACCGTGCACAACTAACAAAATAATCTATTGGACAAATTGAAGTACAAAAGTCACTGTCATCTGTTATATTACTCACAATGATACAAATGCGAAAGTTAAGCTGGCCTGAGAGCCCACCCCCATTCTAAGTATAAAAGGGGGGTGTAGGATGATGCACATGAGCTTATGGTTACTTCATCTCAATTGCTACTGAAAAGTGATGATAGTTTGCCAACATCTCCTTACGATGCTCGCTGGGTTAAGCCAATTTCCTTAATCCATCCGTATGTGGGAAAGGGCGACAATTTGCAGATATCTCCTTATGATGCTGGCTCGGCCACGATCTCCTTAATCTACCTCTATACGTGATGGTGCTTGATGGCATGGTCATTGCCTTTCTTTGGCCCTTGTTGCTTTCTCTATGGTAAAGATGCCAGGGCATCAAATGAAAGCTTTTGCTCTAGTAGGCCTGAGGACAGTTTGTTATCCTCTCCTATTTTAGCTTCACTGTACAAACCTTCATTTTCCATTGGATACCATCCATGCATACATATATTTATAAATGTATGTATATATAAATATTTATAATAATTTACATGCATATATAGAAATGATATCGCGCGCGCGCGCACACACACACACAGCGCCACATAGCAAACTGTAGAAAACTGACAGCCAGGTAAAAAACCTCTCCTAATGAGAGTAAAAAATGCCTTGGCAAGCTAAGTGGAGAGAGGATGACATCAACCTCTGAAAGATAGGCACTTCCACCAAAAGCATACTTTGCTATTGTATATCAAAAACTGGAGCCACTGTCACAAACGGGAGCGCATAACAATATAAAATATACTCGGATAAATAGAATTTATCACTTAATACTGAAGCCAATGGTTATATATATATATATGTATGTTTATACAAAGCTCAAGCAGTCCAATTGTTATTGGGCTACTGTGGCTTGAATTACATAATCCTAACGTCGATTGGAGGGCTCGGAGAATTGAACCACGGAAAGTCCAAAAGAAGAAGAGAATGCCTAATAGGCCTATATATCTTGGAGCCAAGGTATTCATGCGTGCGGCCAAAAAGTATCCAACTTTCTTGATATTCGCAACACCGATCGACACGTCAATAGAAAAAAGCATGGAGGCATTGCCACGTCAATATCAAGATTACAATGATGTTTTTGAGAAGAAGAATGCAGACTTCTTACCGGAGCATCGACCCTATGATTGTGCTATAGAGCTTTAGGAGGGAACCCAATCCCCTTTTGGCCCAATATACAAGCTATCTCAAGATGAATTGGCAGAATTACGAAAAAATATTGATGAGAACCTTGCTAAGGGGTTCATACGGCATTCAAAGTCCCCAGCAGGAGCTCCAATACTCTTTATAAAAAGGAACGGAACCCTCCGGATGTGCGTGGATTATAGGGGCCTAAACAAGATCACCGTCAAGAATCGCTATCCCCTTCCCTTGATCCCAGAGCTTCTTGAGCGCCTCGGCAAGGCAAGAATATTCACAAAAATAGACCTTCTTGGTAGTCAAAATCAAAGAAGGTGATGAATGGAGGACAGCCTTTCGTACAAGGTATGGCCACTTTGAATATACCGTCATGCCATTTGGTCTCACAAATGCCCCAGTAGTTTTACAATATCTTTCGGGAGTATTTGGATTATTTTGTGGTAATATACTTGGATGATATCTTGATATTTTCCAAGGATCAAGAAGAGCATGAGCACCATGTACGGTTAGTGCTTGAAAAGCTTTGTGCATCACAAAGTTGGAGAAGTGTTCTTTTCATCAATCTAAGGTGGAATTTCTTGGTTACGTTATCTCTGAAAAGGGAATCTCGATGAATCCAAAGAAGGTTCAAACCATCCTTGATTGGGAGACAGCCACCTCGGTAAGAGATGTCCAATGTTTTCTCGGATTTGCAAATTTCTATCGTATCTTTATCCAAGGACACTCCAAGGTGGTTACAACACTCACAAGGTTGACAAGCCATAATAAGTTTGTTTGGGACTCAGAGGCCGCGGAAGCTTTTTAGACTCTCAAGCAAGCTTTTACAACCGCACCCATTCTAATTCATGAAGATCCTACAAGCCTTTCATCTTAGAAACAGACGCTTCAGATTTTTTCCTTGGCGCTATTCTATCCCAAGTAGGTGAGGATGGTCGAGTACATCCAGTGGCTTTTCATTTCCGCAAGTTCTTAGCTGCAGAAATCAATTATGAAATCCATGACAAAGAGCTCTTAGCAATCATTGACACCTTCGAAATCTGGCGTCACCTACTTGAAGGAGCTCCTCATAAGATCACTGTCTATACAGATCACAAGAATTTGGAATACTTCATGGCATCCCATGTCTTGAATCGTCGCCAAGCCAGGTGAAGTGGTATCCTATCAAGGTTTGCTTTCCTTATTTCTTATAGGCTTGGCCGTCAACAAGGTAAGCTTGATGCCTTATCAAGAAGATCCTACCTTGTACCTAGAGAAGGCGACACATCATTTGATCAACAAGAGTCAGTGATTTTGAAACATGAGCAGCTTAAGCTAAACGCCACATAAGCCAAGCTCCTGAAGATTTCACTTTTCTTTCTAAGGTGAAGAAGCAAATTGCCAAGGACCCACTTACCCATAATATTAGACAACAACTACAAGGACAAAGGGGTTAATGAGGACTTTCAAGAAATTGATGGACTAATTTACTATAAGGGTCTTCTCTATATTCCGCCAGGACCAAGATGCTTGGAGGTACTTTAGCAGAGGCACGATCTTCCATGAGCAAGGCATTTTAGGGTTAATAAGACAATTGAGCTTCTAGCGTGTGACTTTTGGTGGCCTCAAATGTGGAAGCTTGTCAAGGAGTATATAGGCACTTGTGACACTTGCAATAGATCAAAGGTCCCTCGTCATCGGCCTCATGGGTTACTCCATCCCTTGCCCATTCCAAGTAAGCCATGGTCATCCATCTCCATGGATTTCATTGTAGAGATACCCTTGTCACAAGGATTTGACTCCATTTTAGTGGTCGTGGATCGGTTTTCAAAGATGGCACACTTCATTCCAACCACTAAAACCATCACCGGAGAAGGTACGGCCAAACTCTTTCTATAACAAACTGTTGACGTGTCAAAGCCTTGAAGAATGGAGTCGACTTGCAGATGTCGGCCGAGGGGTCTAAACCCTAAGAAGAGCAAGTAACTGAAGAAGAAGTCCTACCAACTTATGGGGACCCCGTCCGATGGGGCCCCAAGTGGCATAAAGAATTCAAATAAAGCAGGACTCAGACACACACAAGAATTGCGAAGCTGGCTGATGACGTGGCAGATTTTTGAAAATCACGTTGGTTGATTACGTGGCATGCTGTACCGATTTTCGCGTTTTGCGCCGACTGCTGACGTGGCAGGTTGTACGGGTTTCCGTGATTTACGTTGGCAGCTTTTTGGCTTTGCTTTTGGACTATATGCTTTTGAGTTTGAAGGCTTTTTACTATAAACTGCTTTTGGGGCCTAGGACCTTTAAATATGAGGTTAGGGCTCATTCTCTGGCATGCTTCTCAGAGAAGGTGCAGAGTTTGGAGTACCGGCTTGTACTGTGTTGATGCAATATAAAGAAATACTGAAAGGGGCGCTAAGGTTTGGGGCCAATACTCTCTGGGGTGGAATTCCGCCACTCCGTATCGCGTGTTGTCTCTCTCTCTCTCTCTCTCTCTCTCTCAATTCAGTTGTTATTGAAGTGCTAAGAGTTTGTTCAGTCTGTTCTTTTCTATTGGCACGTGGTGTCCGTCTTGTGACAGTGGTATCAGAGCATCAGGCGTGTGCTTTTCTGAAAGCATACCAGTTCGACATCTCTCAGTAGATGTCTCTTCACGAGCAGATGACCTTGGAGGTCCAGTGCGATTGCTATCTTGGGACTATCATTGCCGCCAACAAAAACACTCTCTATCCAAGAGCTGATGGACCATGCTGTGCTCGGCTATGACCTCATGGAAGGAACCTAACCCTAATTTTTGGTGCAGGTTTCAGGATGAAAAGTCAGTCGACTTTTTGAGCTTGGCTGATGTCGAGATTGCTTTTTAAGTTTGAAATCTGTTTGAGAACTTGTTTGGTGATATTGCATCATGTTGGACGCTACATGAGGGAGTTATGGTGCAGCTAAGGCGATTGATTCAGAACTTCCTTTTTGGGGGATCGGACGGCACTCATGACACTCGGGCTAGAGTTCGATGGTCACAATGATTCTCCCCCGCGCAGAGGGTGGTTTGGGTATCAATGATCCTAAGTTGTAGAGCCGTGCACTTCTTACCAAGTTCCTTGCTAGAGGATTTTTCCCAAGGCAATGAACCTTGGAAGATGCTACTTTAGTCCACCTTGGCTACAGTCACACCCACCCATGGTGTTAGAGACATGCACACATGGATTGCGGGGATACTATTTTTGTTTACGGATGCGCCTGTGTATCATCTCCTTTCGTGCGCTCATTGTTATAGATTTGGAGCTTCATTAAGAGTGCTTGGTCAGATGTTCTCCTAGCTCGAGAGAGGTGTGTCAAGCCACTAAAGAATGGAGCCAACCTGCAAATCTCGGCAGAGGGGCTTGAACCCTAAGAAGAAGCAGCAAAAGAAGTCTTTACCAACTTATGGGACCCCGTCCGATGGGGGCCCAAGTCACTAGAGGTAAAGCTGGACCCACACACACACACAAAAGATAGCGTAAAAAGTGATGACGTGGCACGGTTGTACGGAACTCCCGTAAAACGCGTTGACATGCTGACGTAGAAGGCTATACGAATAGTCTCGCAATTCGCGTTGAGAGTGCCACTTCGCAATTGTACGGATTTTTGTAAACGCGCTTTGAATTTATAGCTTTTCATGTAAGCTGATTTTTATAAGCCAAGGGCCTTCAAATATGAGCCAAGGGCTCATTCTCTGGCATGCTCCGCATGAGGTGCAGAGGATGGAGTACCGGCGATGTACTGAGTTCAAGCAATATAAAGAAATACCGAAAGGGGTGTCAAGGTTTGGGGCTCTCTGGGTGGACCTCTGCTACTCCCTGTCTCGTGCGTTGTTCATCTCTTTCAGTTCAGTTGTTATTTGAAATGCCTAAAGTTGTTCAGTCTGTTCTTTTTTGTTGGCACGTGGTGCCCGTCTCGTGACACTGATATCAAAGCTTCAGGCGTGTGCTTTTCTGAAACCATACTGAAGTTTGAATCTGTTTGGGAACTTGTTTGGTGATCTTGTTTGAACTTTGTTTGAAATGGACGGTATCTGTTTTAAACCTGTCTTGGTGCTGATTTGAACTGTTTGACTTTGTTTTAATACTGGCTTCAATGCTTAGTGATTTACTCCCGAGTGGAGTAGTGAGAAATGCTGTTTTGATATTGTTTGAACCTCGGAACGACGTAGACGGGATGTCTAGGGAGCCTTTTGTTGTATGCTTGAAAACCTCGGAACGACGCAGATTGAATGTCTCGGGAACGTTTCGTTGTACATTTGAAACCTCCAAATGACGCAGGTTGCGGTTTGGGGGGGGCATTTGGTTGTAAAAGGCCTCTATATCTCCCGGCCCGGACCTTTTTAGGCTATGTGGGAGTAGTGATGAGGGAGTCGTTGAACAGCTCATGGCCCAAACCTGATGGTTATTTGCGGGGGGAGTGTTCATCGGCAACTTTATGTTTCTATGTCTTGTAACATGCATATGTGAGCATTTGTGTTGCATTGTGATGCGCCAACCACTGAATATTCCTTATTGGATGAGATACTTTTGGGAAGTTAACGACCTAGGATATCAAGAGTTCCGATCTGGAATGAAACTCCTTATTGGATGAGATACTTCTCGGAACCAACCCAAGATATCAAGAGTTCCAATCTAGAATGAAACTCCTTATTGGATGAGATTCTGGGAAGCCAACGACCCAGGAAATCAAGAGCTCTGATTTGGAATGAGAAAACTAATTGTCCCTCGGATTGTACCTTGGAATGACCCTCGGAAATTTTTGAGCTAACTTGAGTTGTTTGCAGACATACGGTAATGGTGGACGATTTCTTTCAAGAAGGGGGGGTGTCACAAACTGCTGACGTGTCAAGCCACTAAAGAATGGAGCCAACCTGCAGATCTCATCTGAGGGGCTTGAACCCTAAAAAGAAGCAGCAAAAGAAGTCTTTACCAACTTATGGGACCCCGTGTGATGGGGGCCCTAGTCACTAGAAGTAAAGCTGGACCCACACACACATACACACAAAAGATAGCGTAAAAAGTGACAATGTGGCACTATTGTACGGAACTCCCGCAAAACGCGATGACATGCTGACGTTGAGACTGTACAAATTGTCCCGCAATTCGTGATGTGACAGTGCCACGTGGCAGCTATATGGATTTTCGCAAAATGCGCTAATAGCTTTTGGCCACCTCCTTTTGGACCAGATGCTTTTGAGTTCATAGCTTTTCATGTAAACTGCTTTTCATAGGCCGAGGGCCTTTAAATACGAGCCAAGGGCTCATTCTCGGGCATGCTCTGCATGAGGTGTAGATGATGGAGTACCGGCGATGTACCGAGTTTAAGCAATATAAAGAAATACCGAAAGGGGCACCAAGGTTTGGGGCCAATGCTCTCTGGGGTGGAACTCTGCCACTCCTCGTCTCGTGTGTCGTGCATCTCTTTCAGTTCAATTGTTATTTGAAGTACTTAAAGTTGTTCAGTCTGTTCTTTTCCATTGGCACGTGGTGCCCGTCTCGTGACAATACGTTGCACATTACTTGTGAGTCATAAGTCTCGGATGCCCAAATGACGGAAAGAGTGATTACATGTAGATTTATCACATGCTTTAATATTTCAGTTTTGGTCTGTGTTGTGGGCTTTCACAGTGGCACGGAGGATTCTATACTTCCATTGGATGTTTGGTCTTCAAGTTGGCTTTTGGTGTGCTCGGCTGGGCTTCAAAGGTATTTGCTTTAGATTGCACAAATGCTGATACAATGGTCTTAGATGCTGAGGTGCTAATAAGATCTTGGTGTAAGTACTTGGATCTGTGAGGCTAATGGTTGAAATGCAAAAACGCTAGTGGAATTGATGGGATCTGCAACCGACGACGAGGCTATGGCTGATGTTGAGAGTGCTAATGTAATAGGATGGCACCACGTGCCAATGGAAAAGAACTGTTAGGTGCAGCGGAATGAATGTTTGCGCTTTGCTCAAGATGAGTGCTCCGAACTGTGCTCAAGGGTTCCTTTTAGTTCTTATGGAAGGGAGAGCCTTCCGTTCTTAATGGAAAGTGCTATGATCACGAACAAAGTGAATGGACACTGTGCGTGCAAGTGTATGAGATTGAGAGATAGAGAGAAGAGAGATACGACACCAGAGACGTTGTAAACCCTCCTCCGTAGGCCCCACTCTCGTCGGCGAGAGTGGTCTACTTATGATTGCACAAAGTGGTACAATGCGTATGCAATGGACTGATGCAACTTGGGACTATGCCGATGACGACGACATTGATGACGACGACGACTTTAGGGCTGAAATCTGTGGTCTTCTAACTGCTGAATTTCGGGGCTGTTTCGATGGCTGAAAATGACTGTTTTGGCTGCGTTTTTATGACTGAAAATGGGGGTTCTTCTGCAACCAATTAGGGCTGAATGGTCTGCTGTCCAAGAAGGCTGAAAATGCTGCTGTTCTGCTGTCACTGAGGCTGAAAACCAAAAAACGGGGAGGATGCAAGGGCTAAAAAACGCCCAGTGCTGGAAATGCCCGGGGATGAAGGAAATCCAAAACGTTGGGGGTACTGCTGGGGTTCTGCTGAGAAGGTGCCTGTTGAGCATGTGCTCCTGCTGCCTCTTCTACGAGAAAGTTAGCTTGGGTTTGCTTATATATTAACTTAGCAAAATTGCCCTACCTACTTTTGTTGGAAAGTCACTTAAAAATAATAAGTGAAAAATACCAAAAATAGGAAAATAGGCTAAATACACTGGAAAATTTTCTTGACTGATTCTGATGGATCCTGAAGTGAATACTGATGATCATGCTGTGTGCAACCAAAGGATATGCATCTATGCTAAGTGACTGGGCATGCACGGTCTATGAATAGACTCACAAAAAGTGCCAGATCGCTTCTAATCTAGACTGACTGGACTGACTGAACCCTTGTCGTTGTAGCTTGTCCACGGACACATAGGGTTGGATGTGTCACGTTACATCCCCTCCTTTTCAAAGTGAGGTAATGGTACCGAACTATATGGCGTCAAGGGAGATCGCCAATAGCATCCGGAATCCTGGAAGGGACTCTTCATCGGCCCACTCTGATGTGTGGGTCATGCGGTACTTGAACTTCATAAAGGTCTGCAACGCTTGCTTCTTTGGGCCGTGCTGAAAGCGACACAAAGTGTTTTGTGGCTCCTTCCTTGCTTCAACTTCTTCTAGAGACCTGCTTCTTTCGTCTTCAAGAATCTCCATGGTTGAAAATTCTTGAAACCATTTCCAACACAAAAACATGAACATACCCATTCCATGTAAAGTGAGTGGAAAAAATCTTGTCTTCGCGAAAGACTGTGTATGCACTATAGATGAACATAGAGACGGAGTGACAACCCGTTCATCAAACACATGCAAACAATGAGATCGAATCTTTCTCTTATGATCTAGAGCAATCAACTGTGGCAATTCACAATGGAAACGCCCACGCTTGGTGCTCATACTTTCATGTGTTCGTTCTACGAATGTGTCATGCCAAGGAAGAGACATGGAATGTGAATTCCTTGAATGCATACTTTTCAGCTTTTCATGAAAAATCCGCATACATTCGTGCTCATCCATGAGAGAAACGTGCTCAACATACAATATGTCATGCCTAGGAAAAGGGATCACATAACGATGCTGACTAAAATACAGGAAACGGTCAGGAATGAAACATTCGAACAATGCGTGCGGATCAATCATGCGAACACATAATACTTCGTGTGAGGGTTCTTTGGACCTAGGCTCAAGAGCCAAGATCGGTTCTTTGTGATTGATTGAATCTGCAACGAGGTTAGCTTCGCTAGACAAAGCATCCACTAACACATCATCCTGGTGAACAATCACATCTTCTTCATGCAACTCATCATGCTTGTGAGAAATCACATCTTGATCATGCAAATTGTGTGTGTCATGCTGTGGAGAAAAAGAGACTGAGAGAGTCTCCTTCTCTTGAATCCTTTCAATCTTGTCCTGCATATTAGCAATGAGAGATGGAGAATGAGCAATGTCCTCTCCATGAATGACGATAGGAGAACCACTTGTGGCATTGAGAGTTATAGTGTTAGTCATAAAATCCATGAGAGCGTCATTATCACGAAACCATCGAATGCCCAAAATCATATCACATCTTGAGAGAGAAGAAACAACAAATCTTCTAGTGAAGGCAGTCTGTTGAATGCAAACAACACATCAAGGCACTCCTCCGTGATGAGAGCGTCCATACCGGGACGAAAGCCAGAGACCTCGATAGGAGATCTCGGACTAACTTCGAGGCGGGCTCTCTCAACAAGAGAGGAACTGATCACATCATGCATACTACCTGGGTCAAACAATATGACAAAACGGTGCCCCGATGTACGACCATAACATTTAATGAAAGAATCATCAATGAGGGTCATGAGAAACTTGGGGCACACTCGTTTTATCATTAACTGCATTGACAGAGGAAGTGGGTTCTGTGGATTCTTTAGATTCATTCGATTCAAGCTTAGGACATGTTCTTTTTATGTGACCCTTAATGTGACAATGAAAACAACGACCTTCCTTAGAATAAGTGCTTTGTTCTTCCACGTGATGTATCCTCCTATAATTCCTTGTGCTACCTTTTCATCTGGAGTAAGCTTAGGTTTAGCAATTGTGTTAGCCTTACCCTTACATTCATTGGAAGAATTCTTTGTTGAGAGAGTGTTGGAAGATTGGTTAGAAGAGTTATCATTCTTACCGTTCTTACGGTTCTGAGAGTTCTGAGAAGTCTGCGAGGTACTTGTGGAAGTCTTGTTCTCCTTAGGCTTTCCCTTGTTGTGCTTCATTTCTTGTGCGAGAGCAATCGCTACCGCCTTGTTGAGATCGATTGGATCGAGCACCTCGACATCGTACTTGATATACTCGTCCAATCCATAGAGAAAAGCCTCTTTGCGCTCATCATCCGATTTCCGTAATTGAGTACCGAGTTGCAAAATACGATTAGTAAAAGACATAACCGGCATACCATTTTGCTTAAGAGAGCGCCAAGCGTCCTTCAATCGTGCAAGGTACTGAGGTGGCATAAACCACGCCTTGAGCTTGTCTTGGAAATCAACCCAATTGAAGAAAAGGGGCGTGAATCCGTCGGCTTCCTCTAGGTGTGCGGCTAGCTGTGCCTCTTGCCATGCGTGGTACCAATTGATGGCATCACCGGCAAGGTACATAGCTGCCGTCAAAACTTTGCTATTTCATGTCTTCTTAGTTGTCGCAAAATAAGTATTAAATTGATGCAACCAAGAATGAATAACCGTAGCATCCATCTTACCATCATACTTACTGAAAGTCAACTTCTCTATGACTGGATGGTTGGAATCCGCGTCGTGGCTTGCGCCACTTGATGAACTCCCACGATCTTTGGGTGGTTCGGTTTTCGAGGCAAGTACCTGTCGAACCAATTCTTGAGTTCGTAGTTCTCTTTGAGCCTCTCACTCGATCTCCAAGACCGCGCTTCGTGCTGTCGCTTCCTCCTTTCTTAGTTCTTTTCTTTCTTTTCGTGCGTCGCGTTCGCGTTCTAAAGCAAGGCGATTGTCTTCTTGTTGTGCGGCAAGTCTTGCGTTTCTTTCGCGGCGCTCGTGGTTCTTAGCTGCTTGCTCACGGTCCTTAGCTGCTTGTTCTACGGCAAGTCTTGCAATTCTTTCGTCGCGCTCACAGTCCTTAGCTTCTTGTTGTTTTGCTTTGGTTGCGAGTTGTGCCAACGCAACTCGATTCGTTTCTTGTTGTTGTGCCATCATGTCCAACATCGACTTGACCATCATCTCCATAGGAGTTAGTACAACTCGTGGCGTAGATGGCGAAGGGGGAGGGTCGAAAAAATCTCCTGGTGGGGAAAAATCTTCGCCGCCTCTCTCATGCTCATCACCTGTATGCGAAGTATCCATTCCGCTTCGGGTGACGACCATGCACTATGATCTTTGGTTCTTAAGTTCACGAGGAACTTGGGTTCTCGAGGGTCTTGAGTTCTTGGGGTCTTGAGGATCTTGAGGTTCTTGAGGTTTTCTTTCGCTTGCAAATCGCGTTTGAGAAGGATCTTCTCTTCACCCGAGTTCTACTCTTTTCCGCGGGCGCACCCCTTGGCGGCCGTGCGCTCACACCAAGGTTGCTTTTTTCCACCTCACGTCGATTGGCCGGCCGCTAAGTGCACGGTCCGCTCTCAATGAGTGAAAAGAGACACAAGGGGAGGCTGGACAAGACCTTCTTTCTTGGGATTCCTGTCACTCTTGAACAAAACACGATTAGGAATCGACACGCCCAAGCGAACTTGGGTTCGTGCGACCTCAACAAGCAAAAAAAATTCTTGTGGTTCTTGTGGTTCTTTCCTTGAGTGATACAGAACACTGCCAAAGCTCTGATACCAATGTTAGGTGCATCGGAATGAATGCTTGCGCTTTGCTCAAGATGAGTGCTCCGAACTGTGCTCAAGGGTTCCTTTTAGTTCTTATGGAAGGGAGAGTCTTCCGTTCTTAATGGAAAGTGCTATGATCACGAACAAAGTGTATGGACACTGTGCGTGCAAGTGTATGAGACTGAGAGATAGAGAGAAGAGAGATACGACACCAGAGACGTTGTAAACCCTCCTCCGAAGGCCCCACTCTCGTCGGCGAGAGTGGTCTACTTATGATTGCACAAAGTGGTACAATGTGTATGCAATGGACTGATGCAACTTGGGACTATGCCGATGACGACGACGACTTTAGGGCTGAAATCTGTGGTCTTCTAACTGCTGAATTTCGGGGCTGTTTCGATGGCTGAAAATGACTGTTTTGGCTGCGTTTTTATGACTGAAAATGGGGGTTCTTCTGCAACCAATTAGGGCTGAATTGTCTGCTGTCCAAGAAGGCTGAAAACGCCGCTATTCTGCTGTCGCTAAGGCTGAAAACCAAAAACGCTGCTGCTTCTCTAGAGTTAGTAGAAAACGCTGCCCTGTCTGGTACTGCTGGCGATCATGGGAAAAACGCCACGGCTGAGTATGGCGATGCCAAGCAGGAAACGCTAGGCTTGACTGTGGATGGCGAGGATGCAAGGGCTGAAAAACGCCAAGTGCTAGAAATCCAAAACGCTGGGGGGTCTTGTTGGGGTTCTGTTGAGATGGTGCCTGTTGAGCATGCGCTCCTGCTGCCTCTTCTGCCAGAAAGTGCTAACTTGGGTTTGCATATATACTAACTTAGCAAAATTGCCCTACCTACTTTTGTTGGAAAGTCACCCAAAAATAATAAGTGAAAAATACCAAAAATAGGGAAAATAGGCTAAATACACTGGAAAATTCCCCTGATTGAATCTGATGGATCCTGAAGGGAATACTGATGATCATGTTGTGTGCAACCAGAGTATATGCATCTATGCTAAGTGACTCGGCATGCACGGTCTACGAATAGACTCACAAAAAGTGCCAGATCACTTCCAATCTAGATCGACTGGATTGATTGAACCCTTGTCGTGTTGTAGCTTTTCCACGGACACATAGGGTTGGATGTGTCACGTGACAAGAACAAACTGAATAGACTTTAGATGAACTAAAGAGAGGCAGTTCACATGAGACACAGAATGGTGGAGTTCCACCCCGAGTATGCACTAGCCCCAAACTGTGGCACCTCTTTCTGTATTTCTCTATATTGCTTCAACATGGTACAACACTAGCGGCACTGCTCTGCATCTCCCACGAGTACAATGCCAGAGAGTGAGCCCTTAGTACATATTTGAAGGCCCTCATCCAAAAGCAGTTTACATGAAAAGCATCTGGGTCCCAAAACATCCGGTCCCAAAATCTAGCGCCAGGGGCAACCATCGCGATTTGCAGAAATCCGTACAACTGCCACGGCAGCATGTCAACGAAAATTGCTGGCGTCCGTATAGCCTGCCACATCATTAGCCTTTACGTAAACTATTGTGTGCGTGTCTGGCTTTACTTTTAGGCCCCATCAGCGAGGTCCCATAAGTTGTTGGGGGTTAGGATTTTAATCCTAACCCTAGTTTAATAATAGGCCACTCAACGAGAATCTGTAAGTTGGCGAGGACTTCATCTTCTTTTGCTTCTGCTAGGGTTTAGGCCCCTCCATCGGGATCTACAGGTTGGCTAGGGTTAGGGCTAGGGAGTCTTGGAACTTTGTACGGTGGTGGTTTTTGCCTCTATGGTTTGTTGTAATTGTTATGTTTCAGGGGTTTTCCCTCTACGAGTTCCGTCTATTCTGTTTTGCCTTCAGGTTGATGGAGGTCTGTCACTTGGTTAGGTAAATACAAAAAGGTCAAGCCCTCCTATTTTAGCACAGAGAGAGAGAGAGAGAGAGAGAGAGAGAGAGAGAGAGAGAGAGAGAGAGAGAGAGAGAGAGAGAGAGAGAGAGAGAGAGAGAGAGTCACAAAGTGATGACGTGGTATGATTGCTCAGGCAGATTTGATGCAAAGAGCTGTATGGAGAGGCTGGCTTGCTGGCAGCCAGTAGGTCGGAAGCCCACCAAACGTGCTGGCAAGCTGATGTGACAGATTGTACGGATTTTTGCGTTTACGCTGGCTGCTGACGTGGCAAGGTTGTACGAAACTCTGTAAATTGCGCTAGTGCTTTTTATGGCAGCCTTTGGAGCTAGCTACTTTTGGGACTCATTGCTTTTGAGTTTAACTGCCTTTGGGGCTCTGCTTTTGGCATCCTTTGTAAGAATAAAAGGAACCCAAGGCCTCACTCTTCAGGGCATTAGGACGTAGAGTTTGAGAGCCAAGGGAGTTGTACTTTGATCAAGCATTAATATAAAAGAAATACCGAAAGGGGCGCCAGTTTTTGAGGCCAATCTCTCTGGGCACGGAACTATGTTGGGCCGTGTTGACCAAAATTGAACTGTGTAAGTTTTGAAGTATTTTAAGTGATTCTTTTGTGTGTCGTGTTCGATTCCCAACTTGTAGGTGACTAAGCCTGTGACAGTGGTATTAGAGCATTAGGTGTGTGCTTTTCTCAAAGCATACCGGTCCTATCAAAGAGCAGATAGGGCACTTTGAAGATTGTTATTGAAGAATCTTCGTGTACGGACCCAGACTTATTAGCCACTCCCACCCTTACTTCATTGCGCATCGGGCGCGCTCCCATCTGCATCTCTCTGTCTTATAGGGCATAAGCCAAAAAGAATCCTAGATTACACATGGGTTCTCGTGGAGAATCTGACAGAGATAACACCTCTTAGCGGAAAGGCAAAGAAGAGTTGAAATCCGGCACGGGAACTGAAGATTTTGGGCAAATTTTTTGGACGGAGAAGTTTGCCAGAGCGAAGTACAAGCGTTAATTGCAGGTTGACACATGTGTGAAAAGATTGATCAAATGACCCAAAAACCCGAGATTGGCGAAACACCTGAATAATTACCCGATTGATGAGATTCACTCGAGATGGCGAGAGATCGTCGAGTCTCCTCTGAGGACTGGATGAAAGCTAAAAGGACAGACGAGTAGAGAAAAGCGGAAGCTTTACTCGCAGGAAGAGCTGGAACAAAATTGTTGACCAGATACTAGAAAGGACACTGAAAGGGATAATGCTGTACTGATAATATGGTTGTTTGTGACAGATAACCAAAAATAGGAGCGAGGAACTCGCATCTGTATTGATTGGGAAGCATGGAGCTAGACATCCACTCTTTTGCAACGAGGTGAGCCATTCCCTTGCGTGTTTTGCAGGTGAAATCGAGGATGAGATGGTGAGATCGAGAGCAACGGATGCTCAAGAATGGATCCGTCGATTCAAGATAATAATGATAAATTTGAATGATGGATGATGACGCATGTTTAATGATTCTAGTACATCAAGATTCCCATATGAATGAGATGACTGGATACTGTGGTGAGCACATCAAGAGTTCTTGCGGGATGAGATGTCTACATAGGGATCTAGGTGCATCAAGACTTCTGGACAGATGAGATGATTAGATGATTGAAACACTGTGTTTCGTATGAACCAAGTGTGTGAATGAAGAACTTTGAAATAGAAATTTTCGAAGATGAATCTGATTTATGTATGATATTAATGTTCTCTGGAAGAACTTGCTAGATGTGTGCAGATAAAAGGTGAAATCGATGATAATGGATGATGAATTGGGAGCAATGACCGCTTCAGAATGAACCTGATAAGTATCTTGAATTTAGAATGAAACTAATGGAAGAACTTGCTATTTGTGAACAGGTAACATGATTAAGAATGAGATGATGATGATTTTGGAGCAGTGATAGCCTTCGAATGAGCTTGATAATTGAATCACGACCGATTCAATGAAACTGTCATGTGCACATCAAGAGTCCCTGCGGGATGAGATGGCCACACAGCTGAAAGTGAATGATTGGACCACTCTGTTCAGTATGAACTTAGTGATGGATTGGGATCCCCGGAAATGATTATTGGCACATGACAATGCTTGAGGAGAATGATTACTCGCACACGATAGTGCTTGAGTGGAAAATCTCTATAGACATGATCGCAATAAGGATTAGTTAATTCGACATCGGTGAGGTCCGGGATGGATCTAGATGCGATTACTAAATACGTTGCTGATAGTCATGGTCTGAGATTTAGAACGAATTTTTCTGTGATTGATTTGATATGTGATGTGACGTGACTGTCGTCTTTGTGCAAGTGCTAGATTTGTGTCATCTAGTGTGTCGGTACTTAGAGTCGGTGTTTATTGAACTGTTTTATGGCTTATGTCTGATTTTGCAGGCATAATCGAGGGCAATTACAATTCTTTCAAGAGGGGGGTATGTCACAAAGTGATGACGTGGCATAACCTCTTGGGCAGACTTGATGATGTGGCAGAGAGCTATACGGACAAGCTGGTTGGCAACAGTACGGAATCCCACAAAATGCGTTGGTAGGCTAACGGGGCAGATTGTACGGATTTTCATGTTTCACGCTTGCTGTTGACATGGCAGGGTTGTACCGAATTCCATAAATTGCGCTAGTGTTTTATGGCAGCTTTTGGAGCTAGTTGCTTTTGGATTTATTGCTTTTGGGACTCATTGGTTTTGAGTTTAACTGCTTTTGGGGCTCTGATTTTGGCATCCTTTGTAAGAATAAAAGGAACCCAAGGGCCTCACTCTTTAGGGAATCTGGACGTAGACTCTGAGAGCCGAGGACCCGTAGGAGTTGTACTCTGATCAAGCATTAATATAAAAGAAATACCGAAAGGGGGGCCAATCTTTCGGCACGGAACTATGTTAGGCAGTGTCGACCAAAATTGAACTATGATTTTAAGTTTGAAGTATTTTAAGTGATTCTTTTGTGTGTCATGTCCAATTCCCGACTTGGAGGTGACCAAGCCTGTGACAGAGAGAGAATGAATGAAATGCTATATTAACGTCTTCAAAAGGACAAAACGACCTATCAGACGAAAAATTTACCAGTGGTGAATCTGATACAATGTTTGAGTACAAAATAAGAGTACAAAGAACTGAAATGGCGGGGGGGGGGGGGGGGGGGGGGGGGGGGGGGGGAAGAGCTGATGCAAATGGGTGATACAAATCAACAGAGATAGGTGGATCAAACTCAGAGGAGATCCTCATCGGTTGCTGTCGAAACTAATCAATATCCTCCATGGTCAGCACTCTAACTGGGTGTCTCTCATGTCGAGCTAGAGTGATCCGGATCCTCTGTTGCAACCTCTGTGGATGTTGTGAGGCCCCCCCACCCCTGGATCTGCCTAGCTCAATTGTTCGATCAATCAACATACCTCTGGTGTGGGTGGGATTTGAAATCTGCTGTGACGGCGCCTCCTCTAGGTGTCCACTGGCTGGTGTAAAAAAATTTGTGATCTGCCTGTGTGAGAGAGAGAGAGAGAGAGAGAGAGAGAGAGAGAGAGAGAGAGAGAGAGAGAGAGAGAAGAAAGAAAGAGAGATTTTTAAAGTCTATGCGAGGCCGAAGTTGGCCTATGAGACAAATTAAATGTACATGTGTGTATGTCCTCCATCTATAGGGAAAGACAAAACAATCCGAACTGGTACAAAATAAGTATAAGGATTAAAAAAACCTTGGTTTGTGATGGGATCTATGGGGGGGAATGGAGCTCTTGTACTAGGGGTATGTGCATGTCTATATGCTCAGTTAGTGCAACCATACAAATGCATCAAGCTAGCTAGCTTCATCCTGTGCTAATAGGAGGGTGTAAAATGTGGTATATGGGAGGATCGTCTGCTGGGATGAACGCAGCTGGTGAGCCATCATCTGGGCTCGTTTCTCCTCATTAGCTCAACGCGCTTGGGTCCGGATCTCCTCAATCTGTCTACGGTGGCGTCGTCTGGCTCGGCTCGAGTCAGCCTGCTAGAGAGTCACTCCCCTCGGTGGATCTAGGAGTGGAGGGGGTGTGGTCAAATCTATAAGTTGTGACCATTTCCCCCCCCCCCCCCCCCCCCCCCCCCCCCGCGTCTCTATAGGTGGCTGTAGCAGTGTGTCTTTGTACCTCTGTATCTCCAGCAGGTAGTGCCCGAACTCTCTCTGATCTTGAGAGTGCATGATCTTGTAACAAAGTGGTGATGTGGCATGGCCCTGGATACACTTACAAAGTGGGGCAGCAGAGCGTGCGCGCGCACACACACACACACACTTATTGGCTGGCAGCACTGAAAAATGCGGAAACAGTGCTAACGTGGCATACCGTATGGACTTCCGTGATTTGCGGTGCAAAAAGCGACTGATTTGCTGACCTGGCAAAGCGTACAGAAATCTGTTTTTGCGCTGCTGAAAAGCTACGCTGGCTGATTTGAGAAGCTTTTGCTCAGTTGCTTTATTTTGGAAGCTTTTAAAAGATAATGCTTTTGGGACTCTGCTTTTGGGCATCCCTTGTAACTTATAATCAAGTAGGTAGGGCCCTCACTTCTCAGAGCATCTGGATGCAGAGTCTGAGAGTGAGAACCCTCCCACTCTCTTGTACTTTGAACACAGCTTGATATAAAAAGATATACCGAAAGGGTCGCCAGTCTTTGAGGCCAATATCTCTAGGCACGGAACTCTGCCGGGCCGTGTCGAATCAATTGTGAATTGTGAACTGTTTTGAAGTGAATCTCTGCTGTGTCGCAATAGAATCTTGACTTGGAGTGTTATAGTGGTATCAGAGTGCGGCCGATTTCTCTTCTACCGGGAAATCCGATCCTTTTCTCGCGACACTTATGGATTCCAACAACGAACAGTCGACTTCCTCTGCATTTGGGGATGCGGGAAGAGATCACGAAGAAGATTCTCACGAAGAGTATGGCCCACCTCGGCCTACTCAGACGGAGATTGAAGAGATGGAACGTCGACAATTGGTTGAGGGCATGACAAAGATGATGATCAACCTTACGAAGGATCCGAAATTTGCAAAACTTTTGACTCAGATGTCCTTCGACGAGGTGCACGCCCAGTGGCAGAAGGCCACAGAGCCACCTCTCAAACCGGCACTCAAGAAACCTCCTACTCCGAGGATGTTTACAGAGCAAGAATGGGAAGAGGTGGTTGATACATGGATTACGCAGCTTTTTGACGCGAATAATAAAGCTAAAAAGCAGAAGAAAGGAACTGACTTCCCAGGTTATCTGGGTTGTCAATCTACTTTTGCCTCGGCAAGAAAGCAAAAGAAGCGTGTGCGATTTGAAGGAGTATCCAGTTCTTCTTCTTTTTCTTCTTGTGACAGTTCTTCTAGCTCTTCTGACTTGAGCGAAGAAGACAGGAAAGGGAAAAAGCGAAGTAAAAAGCAAAGCTTCGGAAAGGGCAAGAAAAAGGCAAACAAGCCTGAGTTTCGCCCAGTTTCTGACAGCTCTACAGAGGACTCATCCTCAGATAGTTTGGACTCCGACGATCACAGATTTTACGCAAAGAAGAAGCATTTCTATAAAGCCAACTAGTATGACTTCCTCGAAGATAAAAGCAAGAAAGTTCGAGAAGTTAAAGGTGGATAGTCAATTAAGTTTGACACTTTTTCTGGATTCCGAGATGCTTCGAGGGCTTTGGCCTTCATACAGCAATTTGATATAGCTTTTTTTGGAGGGAATTACTGAGAGCACTCCAAGATTTGGAGGGCTACCTCTTTCTTCAAGGGAAATGCTCGAACATGGTGGTCATCCTTCTATTGAACAAGAAAGTGCCAGTTAAATGGCTGAAATTTAAAAGGATTTTTATTTCTTCTTGGCTGACTCGAGAGTACGAACCGCTTGGAATCATCTTCGGATGACTAAGAGAGATTCTTTGGACGCATATTGCGAGAGATTTTGGAGCTCGTTTCTACCGGCCTCTTCATTTAGGAAGATCTTGTTTAAAGAACAGATTGAGCGGTTTTGCTGCGGACTTCCTACGGAGATCCGAGATCACTGCTTTAAACAAAAGTCGGATTCTATTCAAGAACTGATGGGTCATGCGAAATGGGGTTTTGCCATACATTCAGGCAGTCTGACTTATCCCACAGATGAGATCATGACTCAGAGAACCGAACAGACTTATAATAATTAAAGTAGAAAGAAGAAGAGCCCCCAAGAAAAGAAGATAAGGATGCACGAGCCCAACTCAGTCTTGGAGAGAGGGCCAACTACATCAAAGAGGGGAAGTGTTTTGGATGCGGGGAACATGGGCACATCTCCGTGAAGTGCCATTAAAAGGCACAGAAAGAACAAGATGAAGAAAGACCAGAGAGTTTGAAAGCAGCTGAGGAACGTGGACGAAAAGGCAAGATGAAAGCAGGACTGGTTCCAGATTGTATGGGTACTGTCCCAAGCATGATTGATGAAAGTACAGAACTTTGCCAAAAGATCAAGAAGCCCTAATTTTCTTTGACGGAGGAGCCAAGGCCTACTTCATTTCACCTGAAATGGCGGCGTGGCTCGAGATTACACCCGATTGGATGGGACCACAAGCGGAGGTAGTTCTAGCGACACCCGGTAGGGACGTGGCCATTACACCTGTCATTGGAAAACTTCGGTTGCATTGTCAGGGGTATTTGGGACATGAGGACTTCTACATAATGCCCATGGAAGGTTGTGACCTGGGAATCCCTTGGTACCATAAGAACAACGCCGTGGCCGATTATCGAGCGAAGAAAGCGACATTGACTACTGAAAAGGGCCGAACCATTGTATTTGATGTGAAACTTAAGGGCGAGTCTATTGTATTGGCTTTGGCCGTTTCAAAAATTAATGAAATCTAGTCTGTTTGTTTACCCGATCTTCTTGAAAGAGTTGAATGATGATCACAGGACAATATGTCTGAACTTGATAAAGTACGCCAAGATTTTCTCCACACTCATGCCAATTGCTTTTCTGAGGGCCTGCTAGGCGAGCTGCCACCAGCTCATCCTGAGGATCATACCATTGATCTGATACCTAAAAGCACACCACCGAACAAGCCACCTTATCGTGTGAGCCGAGCCCAGAATAAAGAGATTATGAACCAAGTGAAAGACCTCTTGCAAAAAGGTCTTATCCAGCCGAGTACTTCACCTTACTGCTCTCCAGTACAGGTTTTGAAGAAAGACGGATCTTGGAGAATGTGCATTGATTATAGAGCTCTCAACAAAATCACCATCAAGAACAAATTTCCGATTCCTAGGATCGATGATATTCTTGACCAACTACATGGATCCTCTTGTTTCAGCAAGATCGATTTGAAGAGTGGATATCATCAGATCCGGATCGCGTCGGGAGATATCTACAAGACATCTTTTCGGACGACCTTCTGTTTATTCCAATTTCTGGTGATGCCTTTTGGCCTTACCAATGCTCCAGCGACCTTTAACCGAATGATGGACATGATTTTTAAGGAGTACAGATCTTTTGTTGGCACTTTCTTTGATGGCATTATTGTCTTCTCCAAGGATGAGGCAGAACATAGAGAACATCTGCTATAGGTCTTTCAGGCATTACGAGATCACAAGTTGGTGATTAATGCAAAGAAGAGTGATTTTTTCCTACCAGAGATGCACTTTTTGGGACACATCGTCTCAGCAACAGGAGTGCAGATAGACCCGGCCAAGATTGAGACTATACGTGATTGGCCCGATTTGAAGAATGTCCATGAAGTTAGAAGCTTCTTGGGTATATGTTCTTACTACCGGTGGTTCATTAGAAAGTTTGCAGAGGTTGCTTCCCCTTTGCATATCTTGACACAGAAAGGAGTCCCTTTCTCGTGGAGACCCACGGAGGTGACTGCCTTTCAGACTTTAAAGCAAAATTGACTACAGGACCAGTTTTGACTTTGCCGGATTTACAAAAGTCATTCGAAGTATATTGTGATGCTTGTGGTCGTAGTTTGGGTGTGGTCTTAATGCAAGGCCATGTCATTGCCTATGAGAGCCTATTGTTTTCAAGGCCAGAATTGACAGCACAGATATATGAGAAAGAGCTTTTGCCGGTTATCCATGCTCTTACTCAGTGGCGACATTACCTACTCGGAGCCGATTTTATGGTCTTTACAGATCATCAGAGTTTACGCTACTTCTTGTCACAGAAGCAGCTATTGGAAAAGCAGATGTGGTGGGCAAACATCTTGTCACAATTTGCAGATGCGCTGGGCAAACATCTTGTCACAATTTCACTTCCAGATTGTCCATGTACATAAGAATTTGGTGGCAGATGCTTTGTCCAGGAAGCCGTTGGTTCTTGCTATTTCCGTGGTACACCATAGAAGCTTCGAGGATATGGTCGATCAGTATGCCACAAATCCAGATTTTGCAGATGTATTCGGTCGAGTACAGAATGGGGAGGTAGTAGCGGGATATTCCATTCGAGATGGCTACTTGATGAAGAAAACGATGCTATGCATTACACAACCGTTGAGGGAAAAGGTTCTAACCGAATGCCACTGTCCACCATTTAAGGGTCACTGCAACATTGATACCACCTTGAAAGGTGTGGAGAGATACTTCTTTTGGCCGAGACTCAAGAAGGACATGGATGATTTTGTACGCAGTTGCTTGGTATGCCAGAAGGTCAAGTTTGACATGCATAAACCACATGGATTGTTACAGCCTTTACCAATTCCCACCCGCCCTTGGGAAAGTATTGCTATGGATTTCATTTTTGATCTCCCGAAGACAGAGTGGGCACAGTATCTGGACTGTTATTGACAGATTTAGCAAGCAAGCTCATTTCATTCTAGTGAAGAAAACAGTCAAGCCGGATCACTTAGCAAGACTATTCATTGCCCAGATATTCAGATTACATGGCATGCCTTAGACAATAGTCTCTGACAGAGATCCCCGATTCACGAGTTTGTTTTGGAAGGCTAGTTGGGAGAACATTGGCACGCGGTTGCAGTTCTCGTCATCTTTTTACCCGCAGACAGATGGGCAATCCGAGATTGGAAATTCAGTCGTACGGGATTTATTGAAGTCTTACATCTTGGATTAGAAGACTCAATGGGAAAAGTATTTGCCCTTGGTGGAATTTTCCTACAATAACACGATTCACTCTTCGACGGGGAAGGCGCCATTTGAGATTATTGAAGGTGCTCTGAAGGTACCACCCTTCTTAAGCACGAAAGATAATATTTTTGAAGCCGATAGTACACGAGGGAGTTGGACACTGCTTTTGCCAAGGTGCGGGAGGCTTTAGAGAAATCTCCGGAAAGACACAGAAAGGCAGCAGATCGACATCGTCGCGATTTGAAATCAAAGGAGAACGATTGGGTGCTCTTACGTTTCGAGAAGGCACGCCTGAGAAAGAGAAAGGGAAAGGAGTGTCTTTTTCCAAAGCTTAGCATGAGATACTAGGGACCTTTCCAGATAAAAGAAAAGATAAATTATGTCTCCTTTAGACTGAAGCTGCCCGATACTGGGAGAATTCACAATGCTTTTCATTTGAGTCTCTTGAAGCCTTTTAAAGGCAATGTGCATGATGATAGGGAGCCAGATGAGCAACCCGAAGTGGAGGAAAGTGAGGAGATACTCATTCCAGAAGAGATATGGGTACATAGAGATAGAAAGATAAAAGGTAAAGCGGTAAGACGGTTCTTGGTTAAATTCAAGAACTATCCCGCATTGGATGCGAAGTGGATGGAGGAGGAGGACCTGGCAGATACTCCTCAGATTGTGAATCCTTACCTTGAAGCATGCGATTTAGCATAGTCTACTCTGATAGAACCCCGATTTCAACTTGGGTGGAATTTGGTGCAGCGGGCTTGCACAAGAGGGGAGTCACTTTGCTCCTTTGTCAACAGATTGCCCCGATTGTTTGATAATAGAGTCACTGATAACCCTATTGGGTTTTAGGGGGATATTGTGGACTAACAGTATTCTGTTGTAATGACTTTAAGATTTGGATTTCCCAATAATATGATACTGATTTGTACTTGACTTGTTTAAATGCAGGAACTGATAGATGAAATGACTGCAGCTTTTTGGTCTGATAAATCTCTATAGACATGATTGCAATAAGGATTAGTTAATCGGGCATTTGAGAGGTCCCGGCAAGATCTAGATACGACTGCTAAATACATTGCCGATTAATCATGGTCTGAGATTGGAATGATTTTTGAATGTGATTTGTCATGTGATGTCAAGTGATGTCCTGTGATGTGACTGTCGATTGGCACATGTGCTAGATGTGTTGTTCCTAGTGCGTCGGTACTAACAGTCTGTGTCTGCTAAGACAGTTTATGGCCTCTGTCTATTTTGCAGGCGTAATCGAGGGCGATTACAATGCTTTCAAGAGGGGGGTATGTCACAAACTGGTGACATGGCATGGCCCTGGACACACTTACAAAGTGGGGCAGCAGAGCACACACACACACCCCGGCTGACAGACAGTCTCGGGAAACCGTTTACATGCTGACGTGCCATACCGTACGGACTTCCGTGTTGTGGCCCAAAAAGCGGCTGATCTGCTGACGTGGCAAAGCGTATGGAAACCTGTTTTTGTGCTGCTGAAAAGCTACACTGGCTGATTTGAGAAGCTTTTGCTCAGTTGCTTTATTTTGGAAGCTTTTAAAAGATGAATGCTGTTGGGGCTCTGCTTTTGGGCATCCCTTGTAACTTATAAACAAGTGGGCAGGGCCCTCACTTCTCAGAGTATCTGGACGCAGAGTCTGAGAGTGAGAACCCTCCCACTCTCTTGTACTTTGAACACAGATTAATACAAAAAGAAATATCGAAAGGGACACCAGTCTTGGGGCCAATATCTCTAGGCACGGAACTCCGCTGGGCCGTGTCGAATCAATTGTGAATTGTGAACTGTTTTGAAGTGAATCTCTGCTGTGTCGCGGTAGAATCTTGACTTGGAGTGTCCAAGTTTGTTACAGATCTTGTGAAGGGTAGACTACCCCCTGAAAAGTGACTCGTACCTGCCTCTAATTTCATCATAACCTCTACATCCGCAAACAAAGTGCTCCTCACTCTCCACCTCCTCTCTTCATACTCGGCAGACCCTCTCCTCCATGGGAATGTCATGAGCGCGCCCCACCTCTATCTCTAGCCTATGTGATGATATTCTGAGCTGACCAATCGCTACTCGTGAGCTGTGTGGTATGTAAGTGTCCATATAGCGTGGTCGTTGTATGAACCGTCCTCTAGTATGGTCAGGAAATGATCTCTGTAGAGTGACATCTTCCGATGAAGGGGAGATATGATCCATGTTTGTTTGATGTGTAGCTGCCAGAGATCCTGTCTGAGCACTATGTTGCTCTCACTACGTGAGAGATGAACCTGGGGTGAGTCGGGGTCATATTGGAAAGGTGGCAGGTTCTCAAAATCAAGGCCATGTGCTCCGAACCATGCTCTGACCTGTGTGTACCAAGCTCTGTCATATCCAGATTCTTCTATCTGTATGGCTAACTCAAATGCTCGCCGTATGAGTCTGTCAGTCGGGAGCTCTCTCACTCACTGGATAAAGGAGATCGTCTGAAAGAGTGTCTCCGCTGCCATGGGGGGGGGGGGGGGAGGCAAGCTCTGCTTTGATGATGTCCTGTGGTACTATGTGTTGCCTCGAAATAAGCGGGAGATCATATATACCTGTGGTCTCTCGATCCAAGCCCATTGGCTATCTGTCAATCCGGGTGCCCACACTGTTGCTGCGTTCATCAAGGCTGGTGTGACTAATGTATCAAATAGCTAGCCCTTCGTGCGTGGCTCCTGAAAGTGTGCGTAATGACATCTCTGCTCTAACATGGCCAAAGCTGCATATCCTCGAGTGAGTCTGTTAGTGGAGGCCTGTGCCATGGAGAAGGGTCCTTGTCTGTTAGAGACGTAGGAGGTGACCACCTCAACTGGGCCTCTTGCTGCTGTGAAAGTGGCTCGCCGGACTGATCACAAATGATCACAAACAAAGTGGGTAAACACAGTGAATGAAGGTGCTGAGATTGAGAGAAAGAGAGGGAAGAATACGACACTAGTATGTTGTCAAACCCTCGTCCAAGGGCCCCACTCTCTATGGCGAGAGAGGTCTATGCTATTGATTCCACAATCCTCGTACAATAGTCTAAATGCAATGGACTTGCCGACGATGTCGACGACAATGACGACGACGACGAGACGGGCTGAAAACTGAAAATGCTAGGGACTGAAATCTGCAAATCTTGTATTTGCTGAATTCTGACTCTATGTTGGTGACGACGGTGATGACGACGACGCGACGACGATGCGCTGAAAACGCAGATATTGAAATCTGCGAATAGCGGACTGAATCTGTAAACGTTGGCTGATCTGACTATGCGGCGAGGATTTGCTGCAGGAAGGTGAGATCTGCGAGGTTTGGGGGCTGCGGTGCGGAGTCGGACTGCTGAAAACTGAAAACACTGGCTGTTCTGACTGTGCGGCGAGGATTTGCTGCGGGAAGGTGAGATCTGCGAGGTTTGGGGGCTGCAGTGCGGAGTCTGATTGTTGAAAACTGAAAACGCTGATGCAAATGGGGGATCTGTCGCAAAGAAACTGCAAACGCTAGAGGCAATCTGCTGTCCCAAAAACACTAGGACTGATGAAGTATCTGCTGCAAAAACGCTAAGGAATCTGCTACAAAGTGTTAACCCTAGGCTGATCTGCAATCTGCAAAACGTTGGGGCTGATCTGCAATTGCTGCAAATGCTAGGCTTCTTGATGGCTGAAAACGCTTGGGATTTGGCCGGTCTTGCTGAGAAGGTGCCTGTGAGTTGGACTCTTGCTGCCTCTTCTACCAGAAAGTGCTAGCGCTAGCTTTTCTTATGTAGTCACTTGCAAAATTGCCCTACCCAGTTTCCCAACAAAGTCACTTATTAATAATAAGTGAAAAATGGCTAAAATAGGAAAAATGGATTCTATGCACTGTAAAATGCTCCTGGTGGGTACTGACTGTAATCTGATGATCATGCTGTGTGCAACCAGAGGAAATGCAACTACTCTAAAGTGTCTGGACATGCACGGTCTGCGAACAGACTCACAAAGGTGCCAAAACACTTTCTAAGCTAACTGAACCCTTGTCATGAAGTAGCTTGTCCACATGCGCATAGGGTTAGATGTGCACGTGACACCCCCTCCTTTTTAAGGTGAGGTACTGGTACGAAACTGTATGGCATCGAGGGAGAGCGCCAACAGTGTCTGGATGAATCCTAGTGAGGCAAGCTTTTCCATGCATGGGAACCCCCCCATATATTTTTGCCCTTTTACCAAAATATTTCCCATTATATAAGTTACTTTTGATTTTTTCTTCTTTTTTCACAAACGTTTTAGCCTTTATTAAATAAATAAGACTTATGCTAATCAATCACGATGTAGCATAAATAAGTAAGCTTTCTTTGTTGATCTTTCTTTTGACTTTAAATATTAAATATATATAAATTACATTATATATTTTAGTATTTTCTAATATATTTTTCATGTATATATATTATTCCACCCTACCAAATATTTTATTCACTAGTTTTCATTTTCAAACCTCAACCCCACTTTCAAATTTCAATAATACCTCCATCTAAATGATTGCCAATCTTTTCAAAACTCTAGGTCATGTTTTCATACACATGAAGGAGCTTACACTTGGAGGCAAGAGAGAAGTCCACTCAAAGGGGACCACCAAAAGACTTTTGTAGCCACAAATAATACATTATTTGGCTGAATTTTTTAAGTAAAGAAGAACCCTGAATCTGAAGGAGCGTTCAACATGAAAGATGTAGCTCGTGATCTCAACTTTTAGCTCAAATTTTTTCAGAATTTTTGGAGTTATGAAAGTGGAGCTATGATTTTTGTAGTGGACCCCAGTTTTCTCATGTAATGGTGACACAGGCCATTCCTAGTTTTCTTCCCTCTAGAATGGCTATGGTTCTACAAGTCTTCAAGCATGATTACAAGAGACAAGGCTCTTTTAATGAGGTCTTGGCAAGTCTAGAGTGATTCTATCACCATTTTTGGAAGATCCATCCTCATCAACAAATATCCACCTTCGACAACCTCTCTTATAATTTTCTTACCTCTCTCTTCTCTCCCTAATAAGCTTATGTCTAGCCAAAGCTAGACTATTGTAAATATCTCCTATCCTCTACATCCTACCCACATTCTCTCTTCTTCTCTCTCTATTGACTCTGGTATTTTAAATAATGAGGAGACAAGATGGGAGCCACAGTCACATGCACCCCATTTTCCTAGTCACCAGAGTGGGACACTCACCTCAATTAGAAATATTGCTAAAACCTTCCCTCTTTCCCTATATAAAGAGGCCATGAGAGCTCACCATGACACAAAAACACACACAACATCACCAAAGAATACACTATGCATTGTGTGTGCCTAGTGCGCACACACACACCCACACCATCACCATCACCGCAATCACCATGCTCGTCTTCAACATGACCTCTACACCCTTGGGCTATGGAAGATGAAGGGCAGCTAAATGAAGGATGATGGCCATAACCCTCGTGCGAGTCTTCGTTATCAACTCCCACCTATCCGCCATATGCTCTACCACTCTCTCCCTTCTCATTCCCCTACCTTATGCTCCCCATTTCATCGCCTTATTCTCTAAATAAAGCTTGAGGTTTTGTGAGTATGTTTTCCTGCAATGTTTTGCCCATGTGAGGTGTCCGGAATCGCCACCTAGTCTTGTGTTTGGAGTGAGCTTGTGTATGTGTGAAGGGTGTGCGGATTCGCCATCCTTTTGTGGTGCCAAGTACTAAGCCGCAATACCCGCTCCCTCTCTCTCTCTCTCTCTCTCTCTCTCTCTCTCTCTCTCACTTGATCTCATTTCCCTTCCTCTTCATCATTACTCCCAAGCATCCATCTCTCTTGGATAAAAACTTTATTATGGTGGTGTGTTGTTTGCGTCCTAGCCGCTGAAGCTAGGTGGTGCCCCCTGTTTGCTTTACCATGACAGGCTCGAGGCGCTCCATTCGGTCCCCGGTGTTTTAGAGGCCGTCGGGGGTTCGGGGTTCGCTTTGCTCCCTTCACTAGGAAGGACTCTTTGCCCGCCCACTCTGATGTGTGGGTCGTGTGATACTTGAACTTCATAAAGGTCTGCAATGCTTGCTTCTTTGGGCCGCGCGGAAAGCGATAAAGTCATGTGTGGCTACTTCAATGGTCCAACTACGTCTATGGACATAGGTCCACCTTCATCGAGAATCTTCGAGGAGGAAAATTCCTGAAACCACTTCCAACACAAAAACATGAACATACCCATTCCATGTAGAGTGACTGGAAAATGACTATTCTTTCTAAATGACTATGCATGCAATGGAGATGAACAAAGTGGCGGAGTGTCAAACCGTTCACCAAATACACGCAAAAAATGGAATCAAAACTTGTCTTTTTGATCTAAATCTATCAATCGTGGCAAATCACAACGAAAATGCCGATGCTTGATGCTCAATCTTTCTTGTGCTCTTTCTGAGACTGTGTCATGCCAAGGAAGAGACATGGAACGTGGATACCTTGAATGCAAATATTTCTTCCTTTGAAGAGAATCCCGCATACATCCGTGCTCATCCATGAGTGAATCATGTGCATCGTATAATACGGCATACTTGTAGAAAGGGTACATGTAAAGACGGTGACAAAAATACAAGAAACCGTCATGAATGAAACACTCGAATAATGCGTGCTGACTAATACTTCCTGAGAGGGTTCTTTGGACCTTGACGCGAGAGCCAAGATCGGTTCTGCGTGATTGATTGAATCTGCAACAATGAAGTTAGCTTCACTAGAAAAAGCATCAACTAAACCATCATCCTTTTGAACAATCATATCTTTATCATGCAAATCTCATGCTTATGAATAATCACATCTATATCATGCAAATCATGTGTGTCGTGCTTTGGAGAAGACAAGACTGAGAGAGTCTCCTCCTTTTTCTTTTCATGCTTCGCCTGCACATTAGAAATAAGAGATGAAGAATGGAAAACTTCCTGCCCACGAATGAAAATGGGAGAGTGACTTTTGGCATTGAAAGTGAAAGTATTGGGTGCCCAATCAATGAGAGGGTTTATGCTCACGAAACCATCGAATGCCTAAAAGCATATCACATCTTGAAAGAGGAGATACTACAAATTTTTGCGGAAGGATACTTGCTGAACCGTGAATAACACATCAAGGCACTCTCGTGTAATGAGAGAGTCCATACCGGGAGCAAAGCCCGACACCTCGAAAGGAGATGTCTTGCTAACCTCCAAGCGAGCTCTTTCGACAAGAGATTCACTAATCACATCATGCACGTTCCTTAAAAAAAAAAAAGACAAGACGCTGACCCTTCACATGACCATAACAATTAATGAGAGACTCATCAATGGGAGGATCATGAGAAACTTGGGACACACGAGTGTGCTCATTTATGGTATTGAGAAAGGATGTGGATTCTATGGGTTCTTTAGATTCGCTAGAGTCAATCTTAGGACATGTTTTCTTTATAAGACCCTTGATGTGACAATGATAACATCGACCTTCCTTAGAATAAATGACTTGTTCTTCTGACGTGATGTATCCTCCTAAAATTCCTTGTGCCGAGTTTTCATCTGGAGTGAGCTTAGGTTTAGAAATTGTGTTAGCTTTACCCTTAAATTCATTGTGTGAGTTCTTTTCTGAGAGACTAGAGGAAGATTGGTTAGAAGAGGTACCATTCTTACCGTTCTGAGGGTTCTGGGGAGTTTGAGAGGTACTTTGAGAAGTCTTGTTCTCCTTTAGCTTTCCCTTATTGTGCTTTATCTCCTACGTGAGAGCAATCGCTACCACCTTGTTGAGATCTACGGGGTCAAGGACTTCAACATCAAACCTGATATAGTCGTCCAACCCAAAAATGAAAGTCTCCTTGCGCTCATCAATCGATTTGCGTAATTGGGTGTTGAGGTGTAAAACACGATTAGAGAAAAAAATAATTGGCAAACCATTTTGCTTGAGACTGTGCCAATCGTCCTTCAACCGTGCGAGGTACTGAGGTTTCATAAACCGTGCCTTGAGCTCGTCTTGGAAGTCGGTCCAATTGAAGAAAAGGGACGTGCCTTCGTCGGCTTCCTCTAGGTGCGCAGCCAACTGTGTCTCTTGCTATGCATGGTACCAATTAATGGCATCATCGACAAGGTACATGGCTGCCGTCAAGACCTTGCTATTCCATGTCTTCTTAGTTGTCGCAAAATAAGAATTAAATTGATGCAACCAAGAATGAATAACACTAACATCCATCTTACCGTCATACTTACTAAACGCGATCTTCTTTGTGACGGGGTTGTTGGAGTTCAAGTCTCTACTACTTGATGAACTACCAACATCTTTGACCGGATCGGATTTCGAGGTGAGTACCTGTAGGACCAACTCTTGCATGCGTTGGTCTCTCTACGCCTCACGCTCTAACTCCAAGGCCGCTCGTCTATCTTCGGCCGCCAAGCGCTCACCCTCCAAGGCTAACCGTCTTTCTTCGTACTCGCAATCCAATTCTGCCTTTCTTTCTTCGGCCGCCAAGCGCGCTTGCTCACGCTCACGCTCTAAGGCTGCCGTTTTTTCTTCGCACTCGTGATCCAAGGTGGCGCGTTGCACTTCTTGTCGTATCATCATGTCCATCATCGTCTTGACCAAAGCCTCCATAGGATTTCGTGCAATCCTTGGCATAGATGGGGAAGGGGGAGGGTCGGAAAAACCTCTTGGTGAGGAAAATTCTTCTTCGCCACCTCCATGCTCATCACCTCCATGCGAAGTATCCATTTCCCTTCAGATGATGACCATACACTGAAGTCTTGAGTTCTTAAGTTCACGAGGAACTTGGGTTCTTGTGGTTCTTGGGTTCTTGTGTTCTTGAGGGTCTTGAGTTCTTTAGGCTCGTGAGGTTCTTCTCTAGCTTGCAATCCGTGTTAGAGAAGGATCTTCTCTTACCCAAGCTCTACTCTTCCCTGCGGGCGCACCCCTTGGCGGCCTTCCACTCACACCAAGGTTTCTTTTTCCCACCTCACGCCGATTGGCCAGCCGCTAAGTGCACGGTCCGCTCTCAATGAGTGAAAAGAGGAACAAGGGGAGGCCGGACAAGCCCTTCTTTCTTGGGTCTCCTATCGCTCTTCAAAAACACAATTAGGAATCGACACGCCCAAGTGGAATTGGGTTACGTGCGACTGCAACAAGCAAAAAAACATTTCTTGTGGTTCTTTCCTTGAGTGATACAGAACACTGCCAAAGCTCTGATACCAATGTAAGGTGCAGCAGAAGTGAATGTTGAACTTTGCTCAAGATGAGTGCTCCAAACTGTGCTCAAGGGTTCCTTTTACTTACGGAAGGGAGAGCCTTCCATTCCTTCAGTGAGAGAGTGCAAATGATCACAAACAAAGTGGGTAAACACTGTGAATGAAGGTGCTGAGACTAAGAGAAAGAGAGAGAAGAATACGAGACCAGAATGTTGTCAAACCCTCCTCCAAGGGCCCCACTCTCTATGGCGAGAGGTCTATGCTATTGATTGCACAATGCTCGTACAATTGTCTAAATGCAATGGACTTGCCGACGATGTCGACGACGATGATGACGGGTTGAAAACTAAAATGCTAGGGGCTGAAATCTGCAAATCTTGTATCTGCTGAATTCTGACTCTATGTCGGTGACAATAGCGATGACGACGACATGACAACGATGCGCTGAAAACGCAGATGCTGAAATCTGTGAATAGCGGGCTGAATCTGCAAAAGCTGGCTGATTTGACCGTGCGGCGAGGATCTGCTGCGGGAACATGAGATCTGCAAAGTTTGGGGGCTGCGGTGCGGACTCAGCCTATTCCGCCAAGAAACTGCAAACGCTAGAGGCAATTTGCTGTCCCAAAAACGCTAGGGCTGATGAGGTATCTGCTGCAAAAACGCTAGGGAATCTGCTGCAAATTGCTAACGCTAGGCTGATCTGCAATTTGCAAAACGTTGGGGCTGATCTGCAATTGCTGAAAACGCTCGGCTTCTTGATGGCTGAAAACGCTAGGGATTCGGCCGGTCTTGCTGAGAAGGTGCCTGTGAGTTGGACTCTTGCTGCCTCTTCTGCCAGAAAGTGCTAGCGCTAGCTTTTCTTATATAGTCACTTGCAAAATTGCCCTACCCAGTTTCCCAACAAAGTCGGTTATTAATAATAAGTGAAAATGGCTAAAATAGGGAAAATGGGTTCTATGCACTGTAAAATACTCCTTATGGGTACTAAGTGTAACTTGATGATCATGCTGTGTGCAACCAGAGGAAATGAAACTACTCTTAAGTGTCTGGACATGCAGGGTTTGTGAACAGACTCACAAAGGTGCCAGAACACTTCCTAAGCTAACTGAACCCTTGTCATGAAGTAGCTTGTCCACATGTACATAGGGTTAGATGTGCACATGACACGAGGCCCGGGTGGTTGTGGGATCAGAGGCTGGTTTGGTACCTCATAGAGTCTCTCTTCATAATCGTGCCATACTTGTGGATCCTCAATAGGGGTATCTGGTCGTGGCTCGCGAAGGGTGCGCCATGATGTGGCATTGTCCATGCTCATGAATAAGCGGTATAGCTCTAGCTCCTGTGGCTCCTCAAAGGCTCGTCGCGTGAGTATCTTCATCTGTTGCTTGGCCTCTCGATCAGTGATCTTCCCAAGGGTCCATTGTGCGTGCGGTACAGGTCTTTGCACTCATCATCATACCAGCTGTTTTGTGGCATAGTCCCCTGGGCGGGGGATGTGGCCTGTGTGGGTGGTGAACGGGAAAGAGCTAGTAGCTGATGTGTGAAGGAGGATGTGATGTGGGAGGTGAGCACGGGTAGTGGTGTAGAGGAGTGGAGTAAAAGGAGTCCCTTCTTGACCTCTGCCGTCATGGGTGTGGAGGGTGTGGTGTTTCCAATGAGGGAAAGTGCAAGATAGGTGTGCAATGTGATCGACTCTAATAGGAATGGGCAGGATGGTGAAAGAGCTAAGTAGGTGGGTGGCCTTTCTAGATCCCATGATGTAATTCAGGATACTCCCTCCTCCCGAGTTGTAACTCCGTGTGGTATACATGTCAACCCTTCTGAAGTTGGCCATCCCATTATTTAATCTAAGCAGATGGTGCTAAGAGCTTAATCTAAGCGATGGTGGCCGTACTTTGTGATACGGGCCGTGTCTGCTGAATTTCTCATGGTAGTTTCGTCCTTTGTGGCGTGCAATGCCACCGGGTCCTCTATGTCGTATGTCTCATGTTGGTCACAACATTCCTGGCGTTGAAGTCTCCCATAAGGAAAACTTCCCCCAATATAGAGTACTCCATAATCTCATCTGATAGGCATTCCTATGGGGATGGTCTATCCTCCCCATGCCTCTCCATCTCTGTAGTAGCAAATCTGGAGCCTGAGGGGGGAAAGTAGCAGAGGGCAATGTAAATGATCCTGTCCCGTGATAGTTCAAAGTGAATCCAAAGGTAGCGGGCCTGCAGGTCCCATGCAACAATCTATATCCTGCTCTCAAGTCCTTGTCTGAAGAGTATAGCTACCCTAGTGTGCTAGCGAGTACTCCCACTGAAAGCCATGGATCCTCGGTAGACTCCACTCTAGGCTCTCATGTGTCTCTGTCAGGAGAATGAGGTCCCATCCTCTCACCACTTCCTCAAGTCTCTCTGGGTGTGTCCATAGATCCCCGTTGCAATTCCAAACTTCAATGTGGATCTCCTCATGTGCCTCATAGGTAGTGAGTCCCTATGCAATGGTCTTGCCATCGATGATGACCCTACCATCTCGGTATACCGCCTTCTTCCCTTCTTTGCGATCTTTTTTGACTCTAGGCATGCATGCACGACGGTGGTCTTGTTGCATCTTTGTGAGGTCGTCGTCAAAGTATATAGGTGGGCCCTCTCGCCCTCTCAAGATGGCCCTCTTTCGGATGAATGAGGTTCGAGACTTCTCAGAAGGGAATTGGAGGATGAGGGCTCTTTTCTGTAGGTCTTTGCCGGCTCTCCAAGCTTTGGAGAAGGGTAGCTCCTTGTCTTCCTTGTACCTGAGCTTCATGCATAGGGCTTTCCCATCGCTCTTGGGTGTGGACCCCTCCTCTTCTTTGATGCCAGTCACTCGTATGTTGAGACGACGGGCTTGTTGCATCTTCTCTTCCTCAATGATTGTGTGTATGATGAGCGCCTCATCTATTTAGGCTTCCACTCGTCTCTTTTTTGATATTCTTCTTGACTACTTTGAGCCATCGCTCTTGGGTGTGGACCCCTCCTCTTCTTTGATGCCACTCACTCGTATGTTGAGACGGCGGGCTTGTCGCATCTTCTCTTCCTCAATGATTGTGTGTATGATGAGCACCTCATCTATTTAGGCTTCTGCTCTCGCCTCTTTTTTGATATTCTTCTTGACTACTTCGACTCATCCTTCCTTGGTGGCCTCCAATTTGTCGGCGATGCTTGCCGTGAGAGCTTTGGTGATCTCCTCCTTGAGGGCTTCCTTGGCTTCCAATTGATCTCTCCTTCTTCGGGGGGAGGGACGCGATAGAGGCCCGGAGGAGTTTGATTTGCTCCTTTAGCTCCTCCTTTCTTTCTTCCATTCCTCTTTCTCCTTTTCTCTCTTCTCCTCCCACTTCTCCTTTTCCTTCTTCCATGCTTCCTTCTCCTTGGTCAAGCCTTCAACCTCTTTCTCAAGCTTGTATAGTCGGTTGCACGCGCGCGAGAAGAAGAAGAAGAAGAAAAAGAGAGTTTTAACGTCGTAGGAAACTATCCCAAGAGACCTTAAAGATCTAGCCGACGAGGAGAGTTGAACTCGAGACTTGTTATTCGTGTCTGTGTGTGTGTGTGTGTGTGAGAGAGAGAGAGAGAGAGAGAGAGAGAGAGAGAGAGAGAGAGAGAGAGAGAGAGAGAGAGAGAGAGAGAGAGAGAGAGAAAGAAATGAAATGAAATGAAATGATATATTAATGTCTTCAAAAGGCCAAAATAACCTATGAGACCATCAGATACAAAGTGGTGAATCTAATACAATGTCTGAAGTACAAGTACAAAAAGTATTGAATGTAAAAAATGAAAACTAAAAATGAAGTGTGACATGTGAAATGTGAAAATGGAGAGTAAGCCCTCAATGACACTCTGAGTGTCGTGCTAGAATGCCTTTGATCCTCTGCTGGGGTCTCCGTCGATGGAGTGTGCTCCTGTGTCTCGGTCGTGGTTGTCTCGATCTCCCGAGCTCAGTCGCCTTGTCAATGAGGGTGCCTCTGGTATGAATGTGGGTACAACCTTGTGCTGGTTGTTGGTCTCCTGGCTCCCTCGATCCAAAGAAGTCTGTGATCTGTCTCTGTGAGACTGTCGTACTCCATGTCTCCTCAGTAGACTATCTCTATGTCGGTGTAGCTCAAGTAGATATAAGCCAAGGCATCTGTGATCTTGATACCTCATGACTCTATCTAGGGTCCAAAACCCTCCCTGAATAAGCAATGGAAGCGCCCTCGTATCTTATAATACACAGTGCAGTGGCATATGTAGTGTAATTCTGTCTCTGGCTCTCTATCGCATAGCTGGCATATCCTAGACTCCGGTGGTATCCCTCTGAATCTACCCGTCTCAATCTCCAGCTGGTGTGAGGATGTGCGAATTTGACCAATAGCACATCGCAGACCATGAGACAAATGAGTGTCCATGTAGCTCGGACGAATCACAAACCCATCTCCCGAAAGTTGGAGAAGATGCTCTTTGTAGAAAGCCATCTTCGTGCCCAACTCCTGCATCGGCTCTACCCATGTCCTCCTGGTGTCCAATTGTATAAGATCCTGACAAATGAGTCTAATGATCTCCGTCCGTGTGACTGGCAGGGAGGGTGCATCCAGGGAATACTGAAAAGGAGGCAATCTATCCATGTTGAAACCATGCCTCTGAAACCATGAGGTCATCTGCGCATACCAACATGATGCGTCTCCTTGCATTGCTAACTGTCTAGAGGACTCAAGAGCCAATCTAGTATATCTGCCTCTATGTGTATCCCATAGATTGTGCATAAAGGACACTGATCTGGTAAGAGCCTCAATCTCTATAGGAGGGGCGGCTACCTCCGCTCGAATAATCGCATGCGGTACGGAGGCCTTGGCTCTAATCATCCGGGATATCATAACTACCAAGGGTCTCTCCATGCTCCTCCAACTGTCATGATTCACCGATGGTCCCCAAACCTGGACCCCATAAAGCATAACTGAAGCAACCAAAGTATCAAAGAGCCATAGCTTTGTTCGTGGTTCTTGAAACTGAACCTGCGAACACATACTTTCTAGCCCTCCCAATGCCGGATAGGCTCTGGACAGTCTAGTCTCTACTGCTCTCCTCAGAGTAAACCTCAGTCCTGTGAATACCACCCCGAGGTATGTATATTCATCTGTGTACTCCACAGTATCCTGACCATATACGAGTGTAGGTGCCGATCTCTTGACCCACTGTGGTGTGGTGTTAAACACCATAACCTTGGTTTTACCAAGGTTCACAGACAATCCACTATCCTCTGCAAAGCTATGCAATGCATCCAGCTGTCTTTGCATGCCCTCTGGTGACTCTGATATCAACACAATATCATCAGCATATAATAATAAAGGGATCCATGTCCCTGCTAGCTGAGCGCCTCTGTCGCCCTCTCTGTCAATGTAGTCAGAGACCTCATCTACATACATACCAAAAAGTGTAGGGGACAAAGGACACCCCTGTTTCACTCCAATAGTGGAATGAACAATGTCAGAAATCCCCTCAAGAGTGCGTACCTGGCCAGTCACTAAGCCGTATAAAGCCATGATCCCCCATATGATCTGTGTGGGTACTCCCAACTTCAGTAGCCTATGCATCAATCTGGCCCTCGGCACTGTGTCAAATGATTTGCGGAAGTCCACAAAGCAACAATACATCCGTCTCATATCAAAATAGAATTTAGTGATTGTGTATAGACCCAACGACTAGGTTACTGAGCTCGCTACTGCTGTTCCCCCTACGCTGTACCATCGCCTCCCCCCCTTTGCCCCCCCCCCCCCCCCCGCGCTGCCCGCCTGCCCTCTCTGCCCCCCTTGCTGCCCTTCTTGTCCGCGCGTTGCCCCACCCCTGCTGTAGCAGCTCGCGACAGTGCCGCTGCTGCCGCCACTGCCGCCCCTGCCGCCGCTGCCATCCTCTGCCGACCCCCTGTTGCATCCGCTCCCACCATTGCCCCCGCCCGTTGCTGCTAGCGCTCCTGCATTAGCCGTCCCCACCCGTTGCCACCCCCCCCCGGGCCCGCCGCCTGCTCTTTTTTCCTCACAGTTGCATCCTGCATATCGGTACATACAGCATTAACTCCGTTTTGGGGCAATGCCTTGCGTGCCCAGTTGCAGATTCCGCCCGCCATCTTCTTCTTACACCTCAGCAGTAGACACAGATGGAGGCTCCAGCTTCGCCACAGAGGGACTCGTCTGAAGCCCCCTCGCCTGACCCCGCTGAGCCCACCATTCGACTTGCTCTTTTGCCGACAGAGCAAGCGAGCCTTGCCGCAGAGGTAGAGCGCTTGCAGGCGACTTCGGTCATCTGCAAGGTTCTCGGCACTCAACCTAGCAGAGGAGAGCTGCGAGACCTTCTCCAGGCCCGCCTTCTCGCAGAGGTGGGCAAGATCTTGGATGTCCAGATTCTCGGACGGGGTTACTACCAGATTGAGTTCGAGACTTCCGAGATGGCCTCCAAGGTCATTGCTATGAGTCCACTGGCCATCCGAGCATCACGTGCCCACTTTCGACAGTGGCGACATGGTTTTGACCCGACTTCGGATGTGCTAGTAGAGGAGGCAGAAATCCCCATCTCAGTCTGCTTTCCGGGTTTACGGAGGGAGTACCTTCCACTTCTCTCCAGGATTGGCTCCGCCATCGGGACAGTCCTGGAGACACCTCGTACGGCAGCATCAGTAGCTGCCAAGGCGGCTGGCATCCCTTCAGTTCGAGTTTTGGTCAGAGATACCCACACGCTCCCGAAGGTCATCCTTCTGCCTCGGGTGAGTGGGGGTTGGTTTTGACAGAGTGTGGAGTACTCGGGTCTCCCGAACCAGTGCTTCATTTGCAGACAGATGGGCCACCTAGCGAAGGCCTGTCCTCGGAGGAGACCACGACCCGCACCCCAGCCTCAGCCTCAACCTGCCAAGGCTGGGCGGCAGCCACAGCCAGCGACACAGAGCACAGATTCAGCGCCACCCTCCGAGCCTGGGGCTCCAGCGGAGGAGGGGTGGCAGCAGGCCCGTGGCCGTCGACGCCAGGGGCCACAGCGACAGCCTGGCACTCAGAGTGGCCCCCAGGTGCCTACTCAGCAGCAGTGGGTTCCCACGGGGAACCGCTTTGGGCCTCTTGAGCAGGAGGAGCCTCCTTCGCCAGCCTCCACCTACGCTTCACCCTCGCCAGCCGCTCCGCCTTCCGATCTCCCATCCTCCTCCTCATGCCCTCCCCCGTCCTCTGCTACCGCTCACCCCCCACCTCGCCCCCCACATGTCTCTGCCGCCCCACTCCGCTTCTCCTCTCCCCCGTCCCCCCCAGCCCCTTCTCCCCCTCCTCCTGCTTCAGTACCTCGGTCGGCTCAGGAGGCTGTACCCTTGCCGGCGGCTAGGAGATCTCTTGGCAGCGCCTTTGCCACGAGTCGCCTAGCGAGAGAGGGTCAGCCCTCCATGCGGCCCCCTCTGCAGATTCAGACATCTTCTCTTGCAGCTATCCCGCGTGGTTTGACGAGCATTGACCTCCGACGCCGCTGGGATTTCTTCGATTACGGGTTTACTCGTTTTCTTGGCGACTCCGCAGCAGACCACGAGGCAGCCTGCTTCAGAGTCCACGCTTTGTTCCTCGCCGCTAGGGGGACAGAGGCCTTGGACTCAGCAGTTGGTTTCTCCTTCCCCCTCTGTGGCAGGACTGAGACAGAGTGGTCCCTCGACTCAGTGGTGGGATGGTTGCATACATAGGTTCTCGAGTTCTCTCACCATATGGGAGAACTTGGCGTTACAGATTTGCTGCAGACGTTGTGGCCACTGGCCAAGTTTGAGGTGACACCCCCAGACTCAGCAGGATGTAGACACATTGTGGTGTACTTTTTTGCTGATACGCAGTGTTTGCCTTGCCATGTATTCATTCATGAGGACTCTTGGACAGAGGAGGTTGCTTTACGCACGGCTCGCTCTGCTTGGGCTTGGACCAGGCACTCACTGCAGTCTCGCCTATCTAGAGGACGCTCGGATGCGGATTACTCCCCATCCAAGCCTGCTTCGAAGATAGCTCGTCTTGCTGCTGCGGCAGCATCTGTTCTCTCTCGCTCCCCATGAGGATCGTCTCGTGGAACGTGCAGGGACTAGGTGGGCCCCAGTTTCAGCGACACCGGGGCCGATTGCGTCAGGAGCTTCAGCGTTGCCTTGTGGGAGGAGAGATTGATCTCCTTATGCTTCAGGAGCACCATTTGTCTGAGAGCCGCATTCGGCGATGTGGTCAGATTTTGCGTGGACGCTATGATACCTTTTGGTCAGCTGCTTTTGGGCCTGGAGGCATCCAGGGTGGGGTATGTATGACTATTGCGGACTCACTACAGCAAGCCATTGTGGGCAGAGGGATTATTGTACCAGGCAGGGCTCAGTGGATTACTATGCAGGTTCAGAGTAGCCTTGTGGGTTTCCTGAACATCTATGCGCCCAATGTGGCGAGTGCTCGTGCAGAGTTTTGGTCACAGATTGTTGAGTCTCTGCCACAGGTTGACCAGTGGTGTGTAGGAGGAGACTTCAACATGTTGGAGGACCCTTCTGACAGGATCGGAGGCAGCCATGCTACTGTGCATGGAGTTGAGTTAGCAGCTTGGGAGAGGTTTTGTATGACGCTGAGGGTCTCGGATACATGGCAGCATTCTGGCTTTGTGAGGCCTCCAGAGAGTCTTGCCTTCTCTAGATCGGACCGCAGAGTGGGAGGAGTGAATCTATCGCGCATAGATCGCTTCTACACTAGTGACCACTTCAGTGACTTGGGGGGATCAGTGGGCATCCTGGCAGGGACATCCTTCTCGGACCATGCACCAGTGATTCTCACAGTGGCAGATAGGCAGAGGAGTGGGAGCACGATGCTTCGCATCCCAGAGCAGGTCTTGTTGGACTCAGCACTCAGAGAGAGGGTCGAGGCTCTATGGACAGAAGGCATGGACAGCCAGGCTCCACCTGCAGACAGAGTGGCCTCAGGCCTAGCTCAGCTTAGCCACTTCTTTCTCCAGGAGTCTCTGGCTCGACGGGCTGCAGCGAGAGAGGAGGAGCAGCGTCTCAGACAAGGCATTGCTTCACTACAGAGGATGCAGGAGCAGCATCCAGACAGTCCATGGTTGGAGGAGCAGTTACAGCAGGCTCGACAGGAGCTTGCTTGCACAGAGGAGAGGCGCCATGAGTTTGCCTTTCATCGACAGGCATCTCAGTGGACTCAGGTGGGTGACAGGGTGACAGGTGGTTTTTTTGAGACAGTGGGACCTCGGCACTCGCATGCCAAGGTCAATCAGTTGAGGAGACCCGATGAGTCAGTTGTTTGTGAGCCTGAGGATATGCGTGCAGTCGCTACTGACTTTTACCGTGAGCTACTGTCGGCTGAGCCCGAGTCAGAGAGACAGGATGCATGCAGGGAGCAGGTTTGGGCACAGATGCCCTGTCTTGTGACTAAGGAGATGCGGCAGAGGCTAGAGTTACCTCTTCAGCTTGAGGAGCTGCACACGGCTCTTAGGGCCCTCCCTCGTGGTAGCTGTCCAGGTGAGGATGGGCTGACTCCCAGCTTCTTCTTGGAGTATTGGGACCTGCTTGGCCCAGATCTTTGTAGTGCCTTTCAGTACATTCTGCACACAGGAGTGATGCCGGATAGCATGAGTGAGGGCCTGATTTACCTCATTCCAAAGGAGGGTGGCTCCTTGGATGAGATTCGACAGTGGCGCCCCATCACCATTCTCAACTCAGCCTACAAAATTCTTGCCAAGGCTCTGAGTTTGAGGATTCAGCCACTTTTGGAGAGCCTTATACATGGGACTCAGACAGGTTTTGTCAAGGAACGCAGTATCCTTGACAACATCTTCACTTTTTGGGAGGCTTCTGCCCTTGCACGGCTCCGTGGGGAGGACCTTGTGATTCTTCTTCTCGATTTTGAGAAGGCATACGATAGAGTCGATTAGGACTTTCTAGAGGGCACGCTACGCAGGATGGGCTTCTCAGAGGCTTGGATCAGAGGGGTGTCAGCTTTGTACAGACAGGCTCACAGTCAGGTGCTTTTGGCAGGAGGTAGAGGTGAGCGCTTCATGCTCACACGATCGGTCAGACAGGGTTGTCCTCTTGCCCCCTTTCTCTTTCTGTTCTATGCGGAGGCGATGAGCAGATTTTTGGTGTCACAGCAGGTTGGTTTGAGGGGCTTAGCACTCCCTCTACGGGGAGATGAGCTTCTGGACGCTGAGTTTGCCGACGACTCAGCCTTGTACTTAGAGAGCCAGGAGGCCAATTTACACAGATGTGGGCAGGCTTTGGAGACCTTCTGCTGTGCATCGGGCGCACTGATCAACTGGAGAAAGACAATGGCTTTCTCGGTTGGTAGTGCTCCTGTGCCAGATTGAATGCCAGGAGAGGGTTTGAGGTGGATTCCTCCAGGGACTGCAGTTCGGTACTTGGGTTGTCAGGTTGGTTTGGATTTGTCCCCCGAGCAGCAGATTGCTCCTCTTCTCCTGTCCATCAGGAGAAAGCTGCTACATTGGAGCTCAGCCCGACTTTCGCTGGCTGGTAGAGTAGTAGTTGCCAACCAGGTGTTGTTGGCGACTATGTGGTACATCACTTCTTGCTGGATCTTCTCGAGTTCTTGCATCAGCCAGGTACAGAGGCTGATCAGGAACTTCCTTTGGTCAGGTCGCGACACTCAGATTGCCCGAGCCAAGGTGGCTTGGTCGGTCATCACACTTCCTTGTTCTCAGGGAGGGCTTGGGATCATTGATCCAGCACAGCAGAGCAGAGCCCTTCTTGGGAAGTTCGTCGTCAGAGGACTTCTTCCCGGCGAGGAGCCCTGGAAGGAGTTCTTGTTGCAGAGGCTTCGTGCCAGGGTGCCTCAGTCAGGAGGCCCTTGGCAACCTTCGACCAGATGGATCTTTACAGAGTTGCGTTGAGTTGGTTTGAGCAGGAGACTGGAGGACCGATTTGCTGTGAGTCTGCTTCGTTCTTGGGAGCTATTACGTCGTGGCCTAGAGCAGAGACAGCCGACGTGCACGGAGGAGCGCCTACGGCAGCCCCTCGTCTGGAACCCCATGGTTAGCACTCAGCGAGGCCACTTGGTTGGGAGTAGGCCTCATGTTTCTTGGGGTCCCATGGCAGCAGGTCCAGCGCGCTCTCTAGGTGACTGGCTAGAGTTCACAGGTTTGTCAGAGGAGGTGCAGGTTGTCCAGCTACAGGGCATGAGAGGGGTTCAGAGCATGTGTCAGGACATCTCAGAGTCAGTTCCAGCTGACTGGCTCACGCCTCTCGATCCAATAGCACCCCGGTGGATGGGAGCCTTCACACGACTGGAGGTTCTCATTTCAGTCAGGACTTGCTCAGAGACTGTCCCAGCCCTGTTCTTCGAGCTTCAGGGTGGGGGACGACTACAGAGAGTTGCAGTAGAGGCCCCGCAGGTAGCAGAGTGTTGTTTCCAGAGGATCCGAGTTGTGGGCATCTGTGGGAGGACTTGCGTCATAGACCCTGACCCAGCAGCTCTTGAGACAGGACACTGGAGGCCATGGGCTTGGGAGTGTTGTCCACTGGCACGAGTACAGTGGGATCCTGGTGAGTGGCTATGGAGGGACCCATTCTCTTCTGCAGACCGCCCAGGAGTCCCTTTCTTTCAGTACACCGTTCGGCTTGGACGTCATATACTTGCAGCACAGAGTGAGGCCCGCCCCGCTGCAGCACGTCATTGGCAGGAGGAGGGTCTCACAGTTGAGTTCTTGGCAGCTTTTTGGCAGAGGCTGTGGGAATCCAGATAGCCGAGGCGTGTCACCTTGTTCCAATGGTTGGTTGCACACAGAGCCACAGCAGTAGGGAGCTGGCTTGTACATAGTGGTCTCTCGGCCGCATGTACAGCCTGTGACCAGTTGGTGGAGAGTCAGCGTCACTGTCTTTGGGACTGTCCCCCGGCCCAGCAGGTGTGGCTACGAGTTCTTCGGCTGATGCCTGCCCTCTCCACGGCTCGACAGTACACTTGGGGGGCAGCGGCTTGGTCCACCCTCACGGGCCCGGCACTTCAGTTTGAGCTATCTTCCACCAGCAAGATGATAGTGATACAGGGGGGTCGACCTACACTCCAGCCTGCTACAGACCTTACTCCACAGGAGTGGAGCAGTGAGAGAGCGGAGTGTTGGGAGCTCATCAGCGGCCTAGCTCTCTGGTTCATCTGGCGGGCCCGTTGTTTCCGCATCTTTGAGGCTCGCCTTGTACCACCAGCAGAGACTGTTCGTGACTTTTGGCTAGAGCTGATCCATACTCTCAGAGGACAGCTTGAGGGACTACAGGGCAGCTCCGACCGCATGCGGGAGCGCCGCGAGGCTTTCCTTCGACTCTGGCGCCTTGGGCCGTTCTACTCCATGGTCCAGGGGGTGCTCAGATGGCACTACTGTCCACCTGTGTGGCTTTTCCCTCCTCCCATCTCTTGATTTAGCCCCATTGTACATATGCTGTTTTTTCATTGGGAGAGTCTCCCCACCATGCTTGTTGTAGCCCTCTCTTGCAGAGGTGGATGTAGCCCTATGGGCAGTTTTCATTAACTAATAGAAGGATCTTTTTCTCAAAACAATACATCCGTCTTCCATGTGCCCGACCCTCCTCAATAATGGCTCTGAGTGTAAGAATATGGTCCAAAGTGGAGAAACCCCTCCTAAATCTAGCCTGTCCTGCAGCTCGTATGCCCTCATTTTCTGCCCATTTACTCAGTTGCTGTTCAAGAATGGATGCATACAACGGTGCCAATGTGTGCCCTATCATAATAGTACGGTAGTTCCTTGGCACCGTGGGGTCCCTTGCCTTGAAGAGAGGTACAATAGTAGATAATCTCCAAGACTCGGGTAGTCCCTCACACATGACACGGTTAAACAACCGCGCAAGAACCTCTGACAGTAAATCTCTAGCATGTATCAAGTGCTCTGCCACCAAACCCTCATGATCATATGCTCTCCTAGTCCTCATCCTATCAATGGCGTTCTTCACCATCTCAGTGGCAAAGAAGGTACTAGTGGCTGGGCATGGCTCTACAGGGTCTGGTAATGGTGGTTGCCCAGGTACTGTATATAATGATGCTGCATACTGACCCCAAATCTCGAGAGAAGTAATCACTGGAGGAGGTGAGTGTTCATGGAAGAGACGCCGGGCCTCACCTGAATCTCGACTCAAAAAGAGCTGATACAAATCACGTTCCATCTGGGCTAAAAAGGCCCGCTTCTTCCGTCGCACTAAACGTCGAAGGGCAATCTGAGACTGTCTATATGTAATGTCTCCAAGTATAAGCTTGCTCTGAATCTGAACTCTCATCTCTCTGCACTCCTCATCATACCAACTATTCTGAGGCATGTTCCCAGAACGTTCGTCTTCTCTGATCTGGTTGAGTGTGTGGGTATGCCTCTGCTGCTGCCCCATGCAAGATCTCCGTCAATAGAGTGGTGATGTCCTCCACTGTATATACAGGCTCGGCTGTCCACATCCGCCTGTAAATCTCCTCCACATAGACTGAGTCCGTCTCTGGTGTAAAAGTATATCGTGTGTGTGCAATCCTCCGTGTTGTCTGAAAGGCGCTATACTAGAAAGAGACCGAAAAAGTCAGGAGAGCATGGTCCACTGCTACTCCAACAGGTCTAGGTCCCACACTGAGATCCTGAATACTAGAGATGAAGCTCGGTGAAGTCATGACATAGTCCACTGTATTGGCCCCATGTCTGTGTGGAAAGCATGTGAATCCCCTAGACAAAGGAAAAATCTCTATGCCATTAAGTATGGCCAAACCATGCGTAGTCGTCATCTCCATGAGATATCTCCCATACTCTGTGTGCTCTTTGTCCTGTGAGTGTCTGTCAAGCTCCATCTCCGATATATCCATCTCTCTAAGCATCTCCTCCGAGGTATCATAAAATACCGTTTGGGAGTTGGCCGTCCTGGCATTAAAGTCTCCCAAGAGAATGATATCTCCATCTCTAGAAAACTCCCATATGCCATCATCAAGTATAGAGAAAGGGGATTGCCCTCTAGGTGAGGTATAGACTGATGTGTTAGGGGGAAAGTAGCACACAACAATGTATAAGAATCTGCCCGTCTCAGCTCTCAGTCTCACCCACATGTATCTCGCCTGGTCATCTCTCCGGACAATCTGTAATAGCAGCTACAACTCCTCCCTGAATAAGACTGCTACCCCTCCTGAACCTTGACTCCCATGCTGGGATCTAGTGTCTAGCCGACAAGCCGTCTCCCATGAATAACCAGCATCAACTGTCGATATTTCTGATGTGTCTCTGAGTAAAAGACAATGTCTCTATCTCTGAAGCTATCCTCAAAGGCACCCACATCCAGCCTATATGATCCATTACAATTCCATGCCGCCATCCGGAGTGTGGTCCCATACGTCTCGCACCGTCATGTTGTGCGTATTTCCAAAACCACTACTTTCCCTCCTCTATAAAAGGCAATTTTTCCCTTCTCCCTTGCTGCTTTGATCTCTGGCATCAACTCTTGCATATGTGCTATTTGTGCTAAAGTAAGGTCATCCCCCATAAATATCCCAGTTTTCTTAAGTACTGGTCTCTTCTTCAGGAATTCCTTCCTTGTTTCCAAAGTCAGGAAAAGCAATAAGTGCTTTCTCTTTGACGTTTCCCTTCTCATCTACTCCCTTCTTTCCTACTCTCCAAGCACTTGTGTGTATAGGTTCCGGGATGCCCATTCGTTTCAAGAGTTCCTTCACTTCTTCTACATTTTCGGTGTCTTTGATACCAGTAATATGCACATGGAGGGCTCTATTCCTCCTCTTCTGTTCCTCCTCAATGGTCATATTGATGATGGTAGAAGTCTGTGCGGCTTCTGGCATCCGGGCCTTCCCTTTCTTTGCACCTTCAATCCATTTTTCTGCTTCGTCAACCTTCTCCTGCGTTTTAAAAAGGCGCTCCGCCCATGAGGAAGCCTCTTTCGAGTTTTGTTCCTCCCCTTCGCGCAGAGTTTTCACCTGCTCCTTAATTTCTTCGAGATCCTTTAGCGTCGAGGGCTGATTTCCCCCCTCCATTTTGGGCATAATTTTGCAAGCTGCAAGTCCCCCTTTAAGCTCTTCAATCACTGCATCCTTTTCCTTCATGCACTTTTCCACATTGGTTCTCCAAGATTCAAAGCTTGCAATTGCCTCATCCAACTTTTTCTGCATAATACATTCCATTACATTCACTTCTGCCCGCATTAGAGCTTGCATCTCCCCTTTCACAGATAGATACATCTCATCATGCTTACCAAGCATCGCTTTATCCAATTCTTTTCTCATATCTGCACACATAGAATTCTTATAACTCTCTGCGTTTGCGTACATCTCTTTCCTGATGTCATCTCTCATAAAGCTGAGCTCCGATTTAATCATCACTTGAACCCTCTCCATCATTGAAACATCTTGGACTCTGACGGTTTACCTTGCCTGTAGAGAGCTTGGCGAGAGTATACTATCTCTGTTCCTCCGCTTGAATGTCGCTTTCATTTTTTGTGGGGTGGTGAAGCCACTTGCATCACCATCCTTGACTGGTTGGTCCATCCGAGAGAGAAGAACAGAGCAAGCATTGAGTCAAGGCCCTCACCAGCTGCCACCACTGGTGTTGATATGACAGAGCAATGTAAGTTGCTGCAGTCTCGCCCTCGTCACCAAGCCCTCGTCCTCGCCCTGGCTGGCTGCCCTCATCCTCGCCTTCGCCCTGGCTGGCTCGCCCTCGCCCTTGGCTGGCTCTTCTCGCCCTCGCCCTGACTGGATCGCCTTCGCCCTTGGCTGGCTCTACTCGCCCTCACCCTTGCTGGCTCGCCCTCGCCCCTCGCCCTGGCTAGCTCGCCCTCTCGCGCTTGGCTGGCTCTTCTCCCCCTCGCCCCTCGCCCTGGCTAGCTCGCCCTCTCGCGCTTGGCTGGCTCTTCTCCCCCTCGCCCTTGCTGGCTCGCCCTAGCCCTAGAGAGAGAGAGAGAGAGAGAGAGAGAGAGAGAGAGAGAGAGAGAGAGAGAGAGAGAGAGAGAGAGAGAGAAATGAAATGAAATATTTTTATTTACGTCTGCAAAAGGCATAAGACCTATGAGACCAAAATACATCATCTTCAAATGATCCAAATTTCCAGTACAGAAAACACAAATGGCTAAGAAATAGGTGGTGTTGTTCTCTGTAGGGAAAAAGACACTACGAGCCCCTAAAGCAGCCAACAGCACAGGCAGTCATGTTGGAAGTACTTTCACGGGGCCGCACAACGGTCATCCTCATTGGATCCCATACAAATTTCGCGACCTTGTTAATGACACATCCAGAAGTCAAAAAAATTGTGGACAGAATATTTATCATGGGTGGCGGTGTTAAATCGAGGAACCCCACAGGCTGCTGCCCAGATGGGCCTCCCAGCACATGTGTACCCACACAGTGTGGAAACCGTGGAAATCTGTTTGATGCATATGACACTAATCCCTGGGCAGAGTTCAACATCTTTACAGATCCCTTTGCAGCTTATCAGGTCGTTCATTCAGGACTTCCCATAACCCTTGTTCCTCTTGATGCAACAAATACAATTCCCCTAACTGCAGAATTTTTCAATAAGTTGAAGGATAACCAAATCACATATGAAGCCCAGTTCGTCTACCAAGTGGTAGACATGACTAAAGAAACATGGTTCAATGATAATTTCAACAAAGTAAGTACCTTCTTCACGCACTTGCAACCTGAAAGCTGAGAACAGACAGATGCTAACTGATTGTTGTAAGCTTCTCAGGAATATTTTCTTTGGGACTCCTTCACATCTGGTGTGGCAGTCTCGAGCATTCTTACCAACTATAGCATTACAAAAAATAAGTACTGTGTGTTGGGATACAGGAAGGTTACTGTGGTAACGTCTAATGCACCCTATGGAGTTCAAGATGGCAGCAACCCAAGTTTTGATGACAGAGCTGTACCAAGATTCCGCTTGCAAAATGGTAGTGTACATAGTGGGCATGTCCAGACCGGGCTACAGGACTCATTTTGCTTGAACCCCAGCAGAAAGGAAAAATGTCAGGTTTGCTTTCTGGGCTCACATCAAAAACGGATATTATGAAGTGCATTTACTTAAAACAATTGATTATGGATAACAGGATGGTTACACTAAGGAGAGCTCTGAAGGTGTAAGGATACAAGTTGGTACCAGCGCAAAATTTCCCAGCCCAAGCTCAAATGAAAGTTTGTTCTTCTTTCAAACCAGTTTCATTGAAGTGAGTGAGCGGTTTTTCTCGCTATAAGGTTTTGTGTGGGGTTATTTTGTATTCATGTGTTTTTAATGGTGATCCAGAGTTTAAATGATCCAAAACACACAGGACTTTACAACTTTGAGACACAATATCCATGTTATAAAGAAGTTCTTTACAAAGCCAAAGAGCTTGACAATAATGCTGGGACTCCAATCATTTTTGATATGGATATAAGTCCGGGGGATATCATTACCCTGTTGTACCTACTGAAGCTGCCAAGGAACATTTTGGATTTAAAGGTTAGACTCTTTGAAAATTTCCATTATCAAAATTGCCACCCCTGATTGTTTCCCTGAAAGTGTAATTTACCATTACCAGGGTATCACCGTATCTGCAACTGGATGGTCAAGTGCTGCTACAATTGATCTTGTCTACGACATCCTTCATATGATGGGGCGCGATGAAATCCCTGTGGGATTAGGGGAGCTTTTTTCCATTGGACAAGCCTATCCTCCATTGAATACCACAGGAAATTGCAAATACAGGCAGTGGATTCCCAATGGCGCTGGTGGATTTATTGATTCTGATACCTTATTTGGTTTGGCAAGGGAACTCCCTCGCAGTCCAAGAAGGTGAAAGAGCATGCAACGGGGGAGAGGAATATCCCTCTTCTCATTAGCAAACATGTTATAACTGTCCTACATAGTCAGCAATCTTGGTGAAAGTGTTTGTGTATCCAGTAATTGGTTGTCAAGTTCAGAACTTTCAAGCCTGCAAAGGTTTATATAGAATTTGGTTTGAACCTACCAGCATCTCTTCCAGGTACACAGCTGAAAATTCTGCAGTATTTGGGGCACCAAGAGACACCAACCATCCGGAGCGTCGGCAGCCAAAAGCACAAGAGGTGATTGAGCAAACATTACAGCAACATAGCAGGGTGTCTTTTCTTACGGGTGGACCGCTTACAAACATAGCAACGTTTCTTGCTTCGAAGTCGAGCCTTCAAAGCATGGTCAAGGTGAAACTTAGCTTTAGCTTTTGTGAGGTGATTGTCATGAAAGGGTCTCCCAGCACTTTTTTTAACTCCTCTCCATGATTTCTACAGGAGATTTTCATTGCAGGTGGCTCTATCAATCACTCAAACAAGTCCATTGATATGGGGAATGTTTATACTCTATCTACAAACAAAAGATCTGAATTCAATTTCTTCTTGGACCCACAGGCAGCTAAGAAAACTTTGGAGTCGCATTTTGAGATTTTCCTATTCCCCTTGGATGCTCTTGGCTGCAGTAGCCTTGTTAAGAGCATCATAAACCTCCTGGACATCCAAAAAGAGACCCCAGAAGCACGGTTTGTGCACAAATTACTGCTTGTGGTGCAAGACCTTGAGAAGCAAAATAACAGATACTCCCACACGGTATGCCCCCTGTGCTACATATTGCTATAGTTATCTGTTGTGTAAATGGCACAATCATCGCAGCATTTGTTGGCACCCCCCTCTATCATTGAGCTGGGAGAAGTGCATGCAATTGCGTTTGCTTTTGAGACACAGAAAACTATGCCTTGGGTTCAATTTTATACCTGTGGAAATTGGTTGGATAATGTAGGTCTTTCTTGGTATGTGTAGGCCAAGCTCATGGAGGAGGTGGTGGCTGCGGTAGCGCTGGCTGAGGCATCCAAGTTCAGAGGGAACCTGAAGCAAGCGCAGATAGTGGTGGAGGCAACAGGCAATTTGGCCATAGATGGATGGACCAGGGTTGTGGACAAAGGCGGCAAGAAAGTGCATTATATGAGCAACATGGCCACTGAGCCCCTGGCCTCCAGCATTGCCCATGCTCTCAATAGCCCCTTTAACACTGCTGTGCTTGCCAGTTTTGATGAGCAAGTCAATTCTTGGACTTCCGGTTGTTAACATGCACTACCCCTAATGTTGCACAGCCAAATGTGCATGCATAGCCCCATGCATGCCCATACGATCTCCCACACGCGATATGGATTTCTTCTGCAAGAGCTGAAGACTTCCATTCTTTTCACTCTTAATTGGCCTTGAAGCCCATGCAATTCTATACAATCATCATCTGATAGGTTCTATTTGAGAAACAAAGTTATATTCTCATGGGGCCAGTGGGAAACCCACATGTGATATTCTCATGCTAAGATGACCAAAGATTTTTAGAAACTTAAAGACAAAATGAACAGGTAAAGAAAAAAAATGGAAAGCCCCATAAAAGTCCCACTTCCTCCTAGCAACACAAAACATTTCAGGAAGATAAAATCCATTATAATCCTACAGCATTGGAGAATGAATGTAAGACGGCCATTTATGAGCTTTTTTTAGACTTTGGCGAAATGGATGACGATATTGCAGCTCCAAATGCCTTTAGCAACGACACCTGACCATGGCAATAAGACAGTTTTAAGCAAAGCAACCACAGTTCTTTCCAAGCTCCCTCTTGTAAGGGTGTTACCATATACATGTGGTAGTGATGTGTCTGAACACACTCTGACCGCTGGGGCATTTTTCCCCTCTTTAGGAGGTTTTTTCCCCGTACATTGTATATACGCCCATCACTCTAGGGCTATCTATCTTTCCATTGCACACTAAGTAACACACTCTCTATTGTGTGCCTTGAGCTTCCTTCGTCTTCTCCAAGCTGTGTGTTTCTCTGCAACCCTAATTCCAACAATTGGTATCAAAGCAAGTCACGTCCTCCCGGGCTTAGTCGTCAGCTGCTCCAGCACACGCCTGCTCACTTTCTCCGATTTCAGTGAGCTTTGGCGAGCATTCGCAGGTCGACAAAAAATTTGGGTAAGCTCGAAGAGCTTGGTTTGCTCAGAATTTTGATTTGGGCTCAATTCGGCCTCCGTTTCCACTACAGGCAGTACTGCACAAGCTATTTCGTCATTTTGTGCAGAATTTTTGTCAGTGTCGTTTTTTGCATAACAATGCTTTATAGTCTTCTACGGTTTGTGCTATATAGCACAGGTTGTTCCCGCTCCGTTTCTCCTATTTTTGTACAATTTTCACATCAGGTGCAGCATTTACCATGGCTAACAACAACAACACAGATGTGTTCAATATGTTTGCTGCTGAGGACAGGTTGGATGGGGACAACTACCCTATGTAGGTTTATATGATGCAATATGTTCTTGTGTCAAAGGGTGTATGGAACATTGTGCAGGGCATTGATGTACGTCCTGGTTCTGAGGATGTAGGCGATGTTGAGGATGTTGCAAGTCTTGCTGCAAGGATTGCAGTTGTTAGAGTTGTTTTGCTTACGGCAAAACAAGCTCGTTGGCATGTTAAGGATGCGCAGACTCATGCATTGATTGCGTTGTTTGTGAAGCACACCATTGTTCCTCACATCCGTTCAGCAAAATCTGCAAAACAGGCTTGGGATATTCTAGCAGGTCTTTATGCAATCCGCAATGAGGCTAAAATTGCTTTGTTGCGTAAAGAGCTGGAGTTGAAGATTATGCATGAGGAAGATGATATGGACACTTTCCTTGCTAGTGTCAAGGATATCAATGAGCAACTTATTTCTGTAGGTGAAGTCATTTCAGACAGTTCCCTTGTGCAGACTGTTCTTGATGCCTTACCAGATTCCTACCAGACTTTTGCTAGTACTTGGAGACTTATGACCCAAGGAAATCTTGAAGTTGTCAAGTTTGATGCATTATGCACATTGTTGTTGCAAGAGTCACTTTCCAGAAAAAACGGGACTATGCAGCGTGCAGTTGAACAGGTTTTTATTGCTTCTCAAAGAAAGGGTGGTAACAGTAATGTAGCCACTTCTTATGGTTCTGCTGCGAGTGGCAAAAATTCTGTTCCTAATGCTTCTGCTGGCAGCACTTCGTCTGGCAATTCTGGTGATAAGGGCAAAAAGAAGATGTGTTGCCATTATTGTAAAGCCAATGATCACTTGATCAAGTCGTGTCCTAAGTTGAAGGCCAAAGAGGCTAAGAAGAAAGAGGGTGGTCCCACTACAAATGCTGGTTCCACTACAAATGCATCCATTGTTGGGTCTTCTGTGAAAGGAGACTGTAATGCTGATGTTGATGCAGAATGGGCTTTTAGCGCAGAGTGTACTTACAATCCTCCTGTCCATGATGTATGCTTGTCAGTTGCTACAGATTCACATGTGTGGTATTTTGACAGTGGTGCTACAAAGCACATTACCTCACATCGTGAATTGTTTATCTCTCTCGAGTCAGTCCCTCATGGGAATTCAGTCACTTGTGTCAACAACGCCTCTTATTCAGTTCAAAGAGTTGGAAAGATTGTGCTCACTGCTGCTAATGGCAGTTCCTTCACACTTGTTGATGCACTTTATGTACCTGGCATCAAGAAGAATCTCTTGTCTGTATCCGCACTTGCTAGGCTTGGACTTGTAGTCAAATTTGTGGATGACAGATGTATAGTTCATGATCTCAGTTTTGGTGATGAAATTATTGCATCTGGGCTTTTGTGCCGTGGGTTGTATAAGCTCACTTTGTATGACAAGTGTGAACAAAATTTTGTAAATGCTGATGCAGATTCAAGGGCTATTTCAGATGCAAAACTTTGGCATGCACCTTTTGGTCATCTGAATTTTGCAAGTTTGCTACGTTTGCAGAAATCTGATATGGTTGTTTCTTTGCCACCTCTTGAAGCACCTGCCAAACATGTTTATGAAGGTTGTATTTTGGATAAGATGCAGCGTTTTAAATTTCCAAAGGATGGTTCAGTTCTGGTCACATGTAGGTTGCAGCTTGTACATAGTGATGTTTGTGGGTCCATGCAAACTCCGTCCTTGGGCAATTACCTATACTTCGTGACTTTCATTGATGATTACTCCAGGCATGCATTGGTATTGCCGCTTAAAGCGAAGTCCGAAGTTTTTATGTACTTCAAACAATTTTTGGCTATGGCTGAAAATGTCTCGAAATGTACTATGGGCACCCTCCGTTTTGATCGAGGGGGGAGTATATGTCTCATGAATTTAATGCATTTTTGGCTAGTCGTGGGATAAAACACCAATGTACAGGGCCTTATACACATCAGCAAAATGGTGTTGCTGAGAGGAAAAACAGGTCACTGACGAAAATGGCACGATGTATGGTCAAAAGTCAAGCTTTGCCGCATTCTTTTTGGCTTGAGGCCATTATGTGTGCCACTTATGTACTTAACAGGTGTCCTACGAAAGCTTTGCAGTCTATTACTCCATATGAAGCATGGCATGATAGAAAACCTTCTATTGAGCACATGCATGTTTTTGGCTGTTTGGCATATGCTTTGGTGCCACAAGTGCAGCGCAGAAAATTGGATGATAAGGCTGTCAAATGTATTTTTGTTGGTTATAGTGCTGAAAGCAAAGGTTACAGGTTGTATCATCCGCAAACAAAACGTATTCTGGTTTCTCAGGATGTAGTGTTTGTGGAAGATTCTGTTCAGCCCTTACTGTCATGTACTAGAGACAATAATGTAAGCTCACAGGACATTTATGACACTTTGTTGCCTCTTTTCAGTGGTGGAAATACGAATGTAAGTTCCAATGAGGCAAATGTACAGCCTATGGGGGTTTCTGAAAATGTTCTAGATCAGCCTATTACTGATGCAGATGTACATGATGTACTTGATGAAGAAAGGGCTGAAAATGAGTAGGCTAGAGGTATGCCAAAATGACGGGTCACAGTTTGCGTGACAGTAAGTTGGATACACCTTTGTCTAGTCGTACTCGTTCAGGCTCTCGCCATGCTTCTTATGCATCAGATTGTTATGCTTTGGCTGTGTCCAGCTTACATGATGTTGAGGAGCCTCTGACTTTTGATGAAGCACAAAATTCAAAAAATTGGATGACTGCCATGCAATCAGAATATGATGCACTTATAGAAAATGACACATGGACTTTATGTGATTTGCCTCCTGGCAAAAAGGCCATTGGTACGAAGTGGATTTACAAGTTGAAACGCAAGCCGGATGGTGAGATGGATCGCCATAAGGCTCGACTTGTTGCAAAGGGTTATGCACAACAAAAAGGCATAGATTATGAAGAGACTTTTGCTCCCACTTGTCGTATGACTACTGTGTGTTTTCTATGTGCATTGGCAGCTCATTTTGGTTGGGATGTACATCAATCATACATTGTTACTGCTTTCTTGAATGGTGTGATATTTGAGGAAGTTTATGTAATGCAGCCTCACGGTTTTGTCATAAAAGCACAAGAGGACAAAGTGTGCAAATGTAACAAGGCTTTGTATGGGTTGAAGCAATCTCCTCGTGCTTGGTATGAGAAAGCTGACACTCATTTGGTCAAACAAGTCTTTCGTAACAGTCCAACAGAAAGCACATTGTATGTAAAGCGTGAGGGTGATGTACTTCTCATTGTGGTTCTTTATGTTGATGATTTACTGATCACTGGACCAAATGAGAGACATATTGCTGAATTTAAGGCTGATTTGAATGCTACTTTCAAGATGAAAGATTTGGGGCTGTTGCATCATTATTTGGGTATATAGTATAAGCAGTGTGATGGTGGTATTGCCTTGTGTCAGAAAAGTTACATAGAGACATTGTTATGTAAGTTTGGACTTGAGGATTGCAAACCTATTGTCACTCCCATGGAAACAGGTTTGAAGTTGAGTCTACATGATGCTGGTGATCCTGCTGATGTCACTCTTTACCAAACTACTGCTGGCTGTCTCATTTATGTATGCAACACGAGGCCGGATATTCAGTTTGCAGTCTCACAGGTCAGCAGATTTATGCATAGCCCAGGGTCTAAGCATTGGCAGGCTGTCAAGAGGATTTTGCGCTACCTTAGTGGCACTTTAAATCTTGGCTTGTTTTATCCCAAGGGGGGATCATAGCCGCCAGACTTACATGCTTTTTCGGACTCAGATTGGGCTGGTTGTTTTGACACGTGAGTGTCCACAAGTGGTTTTTGTTTCATGCTTGGCAGTTCATGTATATCATGGTTGAGCAAGAAGCAACCTACTGTGGCCACTTCGAGTTGTGAGGCTGAGTATAGGGCAGTCTTCACAGCTATGGTTGAGTGTGTATGGCTCAGACGCCTTATGGCTGATTTGGGTGTTGGACAGGACACTGCCAACACTATCTACACTGACAGTCAGCGCATTTGCAGTTGCGAGGAACCCAGTTTTTCATGCTCGCACAAAGCACATTGAGGTGCATTACCACTACGTCAGGGAGAGGCTCTCAGCAGGAGAGATTAGCTTGGCTTATGTACCAACACAGGACAACCTTGCAGATCTTTTCACAAACTTGGCATTGTCTCGTGAGAAGCTTGAAGCTTTCCGCAAAGCTTTGGGCTTACTCCCCTTTGTGGACTGATCCTGTCCTCAGGGCATGGCACTTCCCTTTACTCATGTGCCAGCTCTCGTTCACCGCATCACTCCAGGGGGGATTTGTTACCATATACATGTGGTAGTGATGTGTGTGAACACACTAGGACCGCCGAGGCATTTTTTCCCTCTTTAGGAGGTTTTTTCCCCCGTGCATTGTATATACGCCCATCACTCTAGGGCTATCTATCTTTCCATTGCACACTAAGTAACACACTCTCTATTGTGTGCCTTGAGCTTCCTTCGTCTTCTCCAAGCTGTGTGTGTTTCTCTGCAACCCTAATTCCAACAAAGGGGTGCCCCAAAATTACATGTTTTCTGCATCTCTAAAGTTTCTATTTTTCTTTCTTTCCCATGCAAAGGATGCAAGAAATTGCGATTATCACATGAGGTGATAGCATTGAAACGATGCTTTTCTCTCCTTTTTTCTTTCTTTCTTTGTCTTTTCTAAAGGGATGCTTTATTGCCATCATTCCTATGTACATGTTTACTTGGCTACTTTGTCTAGTGGAGAGTTTGCATCCCCATTACAAGGTCCGGGGGGTTGCTTTGGTGGACTAAGACACTTCTTGGATTGCTCTTCCATGCCATCATTTATCTTTTAGCCATTTATCCTTGCTTGCTAGTTGCACCACATGGCATGTTGAAATTTGGATCTCCTTAATAGAGTAGAATAGATAATCTCGAAATGGACAATCATGTGCCGATGTCAAAAATAAAACGAAAGAGGTAGGTATAGTATTTGAACTTGTTTGCTAACAACAAAGAAGTATTTACTCTCTTAGAGAAATTACCAAATTACAAACTAGAGAGAAGGGAGAGAGGTAGAGGCATAGCATGATGAGGAGAGAGGGAGAACTGGGCCTACATGAGAAATAGGCAATAAACTATGCACCTATAATTCAATTTTCCACATGGCAGTGTTTGACATGTTTAATCAATGGTTTGTGTTTGCTCCCAATAATTCCAAGAAGTTGATCTTTGAAAGATCACTAAATAAGTAAATCCAATGCATTAAAGGAAAGGTAAACAAAAAGAAGAAAACAAATGTATTGACAATGTGAGAACCAATGTGTGACATGTGCATGACATGACCCTCTGTCTTCTGCCTATCTAGATGCCTCAAAATCTATGTACGATAGTCTATCCTATGGCATCTCTTTGAATCTATCTATGAGGCACATGAGTTGAAACATGGCCTCTACCATCATAGGAGGCGCAACAAATTTGCTCGAACAATTTCATGAGGTACCAATAGTTTGTTACATATCCTGTGTACAATCATGAGAATTTGTGGTCTCTCTATATGAGTCCACCAATGGGCAGCAAGGCCTTGCACCCACACCGTTGCTCCACACATCAATGCCGGTGTGACTAATGTGTCAACTAGCCACCCCTTCATCCGGAGCTCCTGAAACTGTGCGTATTGGCACTCCCACTATAGCATAGCCAAGGCTGCATATCCCCACATCAATCTAGCAATGATTGCTAAGCCCATGGTGAAGCGTGCAATAACTACTGAAAAAGTTTACATATGAGGTCATCACCTCCACCTAGCCTCCTACAAGAGTGCAAGAGTGAATGTCACCTAGCTCCTCCCCTATCTAAGGTACGCAAGACCATAACCTTAATTTTCCCAAGATTCATAGGAAGATCCCTCTATGTGCAGAAATCATCAACTTCAAGTAGATGTTGTTGTAAATCTCCTAGAGAGACACTAATACAATATCATCATCATAAAGCATAATATGTATTAGGAGATTTGCCATATCAACTCTATCTCCACCTTCCCTTGCAATGAAGTCAGCCATCTCATCAATATATAGCCCAAAGAGTGAGGGAGAGAGTGGGCATCCTTGCTTCACACCAATGGTGCTAGTCTTGAACATACTGTTAGAGTTCATGCATCTCTCTAGATTCGTCCAGTCATTTCCAGTTTCTCTCGGGGGCAGGTGTTAGGGAGTGAGGGTTGTTTTGTGTCTCTCTCTCTCTCTCTCTCTCTCTCTCTCTCTCTCTCTCTCTCTCTCTCTCTCTCTCTCTCTCATGTCCTGTCTCCTTCTACCTCATCGATCTCTTGTTATGTGCAGTGGAAGTGAATGATGGTGAAGCTCAAGATTAGTGCTCAGTGCGTACTCAAGATTCCTTTTCATGAATGAGAGAAGTTCTTTTACTTCATGAGAGTTGTGCAATACAATCAAGAGAAAAGAGAGAGTGATACTATGAATGAAGGTTGTGTGTGTGTGTGTGTGTGTGTGTGTGTGTGTGTGTGTGTGTGAGAGAGAGAGAGAGAGAGAGAGAGAGAGAGAGAGAGAGAGAGAGAGAGAGAGACTAGATGGGGTCCCAAACCCCTCTCCAAGGGCCCCCCTCTCTATCGCTAGAGAGGTATTTGCTTTAGATTGCAAAAATGTTGTTACAAAATGCTGAGATGTTGAAGGAAGTGGCGGCAGATGATTAGTACTGTGAGGCTAAGGGCTGGATACTGAAAATGGTAGGCTTGGCTTGACTTGGGACTGCAGATATCAGTGACGATAGGTTGAATCTACTATGGCGGAAAATATCGATGGGTACAGACTGAAATTGTTGGTGAAGATGGGCTGAAAAGGCTGGTACTTTGGTGCTGAAAACGTTGATGAAGATGGTTGAAAATGCTGGTATTGTAGTGCTTGAAAAATGCAAAATTGAGGGCTGAAAAATGCTGGCCTTGTGCTACGCGTACTGCTGGTACTTGAAGATACTCTTCTGCTTCTTCTTCTAGTTGTACTTTTCCACATTACGCTTTGTAGACTTCTTACCTTGAGTTATTGAAGATAAAGAAGTAGAGGGTTTGCCTCTGTGCGCGCGTGTGCTTGAAAGAGGTCAAGCTCTCTCCTTCTCTATCTTTACACCCAAAAGAATGCGGGTGTAAGATTGAAGTCCCTCTCTATTTAAGCTAAACCATGTGTGGAATAAGCATATGAAGGAATATCTTGAACTAGTTAAGCATGCATGTAAGTGGGTGCATTCTGGATGCATGCACTAGTAATTAGGGATTAGAATTATTTTTGTTTTGTTCATTTTGTTTACTTAAATTTCCTCTCCATGTTAATATTATTCCTTCCTAATTTTCTCTTTCTCAATCATGCGGTACGTGAATTTTGCATTTATGGTGGTGTATGTGATAGAATGTTCTTATGCCTTTTCCCTATCCATTTGTATATTTCCTTCTTTACAAATAGAATCCAAGTAATTTTGATCGCTTCTAGTATCACTCCCTTTTGCCTTTTCAGTGTATTGTTAAATTGATGGCCCCACTAAGGAGGAATACACAAAGCTCCAATGTTGTGCTTGTAGCTCCAAAAAACCCTCATATTGCAACCTAAGTGAATGCAATTGTAGATAACCACCCTCAACCATAGACCATTGCTGCACCCACACCAATCCTGATAAGTCAAACTGTCAAATTTTTTTGTATTGTTCATACATAAGTGGATCTCAATATAAGAAGTTTACGATGTCTAAAAATAGGTATGTGATTTTCATTACGAGAGACAAGCACGTTGTTGAAAATTACGTGGTACGCCCTAGAACGCTGGTTGTGAGAGTTCATGGCTTAGTAAAAAAACACTTGAATACAAGGTAGAAGCAGGGCGGGATTTCTCTACTGCACCAAGAAAGAACCCTATGTATTCCTTCTCAAAGAGGGTGAAAGTGTCGATAATTAGAATAAAAAAGTATACCACTTGCTTATAATCATGCCACCATGATTGATGTGGCATTTTGAGCCATTTTGACCCAATATCGATAATTTTTGACATTTTATGGCCATTTTCACACTCAAAATTGACCCATCTCTTCTCAAGGAGGTGAGAGGGGATTGGCTAGAAGCTGGTTTCTAGAAGCCGCATGTACCACATGCATGGCAAGGGGTCATGATAGTTGAGCCAATGAGCTCTACCTAAGGGAGTTGAATAGGTGGAGATCATCATGTTAGTACCCATGGTCTTACAAAGCATGGTAGTTAGTGATTACAAAGGGATATTTCACATTTTAAAACTCTAATCTATAGAAATTACATTAAAAGTATTATCACAAAGGAATTTTGTAGATCACTTCGACAAGTTTCAACTCCAATTCGACCTTCCATTTGGTGGTTGTAGCTTACATTTGTGAAGTGCAATCGGGGCACTTAACATTGCAATGCTTTTTGTGCTCATTCTTAGTGCTGATTTTCTCAATGAACAACTGGTATTAGTGAGACGACACTTGTAATTTTTAGCCTAACCACTACTAAGGAAATGATACTACATGTAGAGTAAGGCACCTTAAAAGCGATACTAAACAAGATGATGAAATAAGTGAGAAATAAACCAAACACAACACACTTGCTTAGCTTCCAAAAACTTGATAGGCTTGAAAATGGAATCTTCAAATGAAATGAGAGGCCCCCTTTTTATGTGTAGGTATTTTATATGACATGAGCAATCGTGCATCCTTATCTACATAAACATTGACTTTGATCAGGCTAGACGTATGGCAAGAGGTTTACACTAAGAATGAGAAGAAAGGTATTAATTTTTATAAGACTTTCTCTCTTACTTATTGTATGACTACCATTGATAGCATTTGTGCATTGGTAGCTCATTATGTTTGAAATGTATATGAATTGGGCATAAAGACCTCGTAGATTTACTCATAATGGTTGCAACCAAGTGAATTTGTGCTTAATTGACTACACATGTTTTAACTTTTCAAAATAGTCTAATTAAGAGCACCTTGTATGCCAAGTGTGCAAACGATGTACTTTGATCATTATTCTTTATGTAGATGATATGATGCTCATTGGATCAGATGAGAAGCTCATTGATGACTGTAAGGATGATTTAAATATTCCCTTTTAAAAGCAGGACATAGCATTCTTCCATCGTTATTTGTGCATAGTGTTTAAGCATTTTGATGAAGGTATTGCTTTGAGTTAGGCAAAGTATATAGAGACATTCTTGCATAGAATTGGTTGAGGTTTCTACTTCTATGGAGACATGATTTGACCTTGGTCTTCATGATGCTAGAGAATACCTCGATGTCACTTCACTACATAATAATATACACAGATGGCAAGTAATGGACTTGATCATTACAATTGAAGTATATGGTCATCTCATGTTAGGTATGGGTTGTGTCCTATTGGTTGCCTTGCATTACAAGGATAGATGTTCCGTATGCATTCTCACAGAGGAGAAAACTTTAGGCATGTTCTAGGGCGGAGGCATCGGGAGGATGTTAAGCAAATCTTTTTGTATTTGAGTGAAAGTATCCATCTTGTTTTGTCTTAGCCTAAGGGGACATCATTGTCACTAGATTTATGTGCTTTTTAAGACTTAGATTGAGCTCCTTTCTATGACACTCATGTGTCCACAAGTGGTTTTTGATGCATGTTTGGTAACTCGTGCATCTCATGACTAAGTAAAAAGCATCCTATTGTGGCCACCTCTAGTTTTGAACCTGAGTAAAGGGCACTTTCATAGCTACATTTGATCGATCCCCACTATCTTCATTGGTAGTCAATGTGCATTGATTGTTGTAGGAGCTTAGTGTTTCATGTTTACACGAAGCACATTGAGGTGCATTACCATCATATATGAGGGACTCTCTAGAGAAAAGATTAGTTTGGCCTATATGCATACACAAGATAATCCTATTTATCATTTCACATAGGCTTTGTGTTGTGAACTCATCACTGGGAGAATTTTATCCTCCCTTGCTTGGAAATATGGACATTTCCCTTAGGGTAATACTAATGTTCTATGTTTTGTGCCCTTGAATGACTACTCCTCTAAGATTTGTGTGTGCATTATTGCAATTCTAAATTCAACACTCTCAAACCACCATTTGATTTAATGTAGTTCCCCAAGGCTTTTAATTGTCACCTCTTTTATTCACTTTACCTCCTTAAAGCCTATGAGAAAGTGCAAAACTCAAGTACACTAGGTATTTTTAAAAAATGTCACATCGCTAAGTATAGTTGAAGAGCCAATCACCATATCTTGTTTTTGTGCCTATATCATCTAAATCATGCACAATTTTTTTTAATCCCTACAACATGTACATAAAGACATTTGGGGACAATAGGAATGTCAATCAAGTTCTTATGTATACTTTGTACATACACTGTATTTTTCATCCCTTTGTAACCATACTCCAATGGGGTCAACAATAGGAATTTCAATCAAGTTCTTCTATATACTTTGTGCATATACAATGTATTTTTCATCCCTTTTTAACCATAGTGCTTTGCTAGGATAAGTCTCTAACATCATTTGCACCAAAAAAAGCCCATCTTTAGTCATCTTACAAAGATAAAAATAGCTTCTTCAACATGTAACGTGCTTGAAATTTTGACAGTGGTGCTTGGAACAACCACTATCAACACACTAGACAAGATTAACCTTATGTATTGTCATAAACTTGGAATGCATTGGAGGTTCATATGTATACATTAAAACACATGCCCTAAAATCTTGAAAAACATTAGACATCATCCTTTGCATTTTTTTAATCTCATACATTGATGGCTTCTAATTTTCATTACACTTTCTAAGTTTTCTACATTCCTTCATCGTATGTCCAACGTTTAAAACACGTACATCTTGTCTTCTTTTGTCTATAAAGAGAGGAACTACTAAACAAGGAAGCTTGGGAATTGTTTTTGATGAACCCAAAGTTAGTCTATATATGTTGGTTGGTTGGTTCCAAAATAATGGAAACAACACCATATTTAAAGGTTAACACAATGCAAGAAGGAAGGCAAAAATGACCCTTGTTGTTAGGATTTTTCCTATGTTTTATGCTTCTTGATGTGTATCCTCTTTGATATATGATGATGCCTAAATGCATAAATCCTCTATGATACCATGTGATAGCATGTGCTTACTTTCCAGTTAGGATGATGATGTGTATGGTGAGGTTTTACACTATGATGTCACCCTCCTAGAATGTCTGTATAAGATTTATAATGCATAGTGAAGAGTTCATTTAGATCTACATTGAGTCTCTCTTTCTTTAATTACACCCCCCCCCCCCCCCGCGGCTATTACCCTTACTTATCCACCCTAACCCTGACAAGTGGTATCAAAGTTTGAAAGGGATTCTTCTTCTTAGTTAATTAGTATTATCATCCTAATTGTGGGATATCTCATGGCATTCCATTGAGCCACTACCTTCATTTTGAGTATACTCAATAGAGCAATTGTGGGTTTCTTCTTGCTGCTTCATGTGATAGCATCACTCCCAAGTGAAAACATGAATCCACTGGTAGACCTACATATATATGTGCTATCATCCTAATCCGCATATGTGTAACCTGTAGAGCTACAACTCAGGAATCTTTTGGCTAATGAAAATGTGGAGCATGTGTTTCTTTTGTAGAAGTGTCATCAAAATATTTTGTTGTATACTTAATTAGAACTAACATTTTTTGAGGTGTGCCATAATCGTTAATGGCAAAATGTGTTGTGCTTATCCACTAAGGTGTTGCTGCATTATAAAAGATCAAACCAAACAAGTTGAAAATTGAGGTTTGAGCCTTCTTAATGTTGATTATTTAGAATCTCAAGTCAACCTGCCATCAAAAGCTTTTAGTAGAGTGGATTGGACCATCCGATCATCCTCTATCCAACCACGTCACGCAAGCAAATATTTGTCTCTTGCATTATCTACAACAAGATATTAGCAGCCTATCTTTTGGCTTAAAGCAAGAACTAGGACTACTCTCAGCATTACAAGATCCCAAGAACCATACCAATTGGGGGAAGCTTTTGACACTATCAATCTCACCACCATCTATGACTCTCTCAAACACACAATATTGAGGCCATGGAGTTGAGCTACATCTACAAAGCTACAAAGCCACAAACCTATCAGATTGAGCCAACCAATTCACATCTTCACAAGGCTTACTAGGTTTTGTGACTCTCTACTTGAAGAATCTGAGTACAAGGAAGCATACACATCAAGGATTTGGGCTTTGAAGAGAAGTCAAGTGTGGTGACCATGTAATGGAAATGGCCTATGAACTTTAAGAATAGCGGTATTAAGAGAATTAAAGAGAGCATTTTTGTGAGACTACTTTGAGAACATAGAGGGTGAACTTAATTAGTGGTAGCAACATAACCATTATAATTAATTAACTTTTCATTAACAATAATTTTGCAAGAGAGAAAATTAGAGAACTTGACAACAATTGAGGACCGGATTCATGTGGAGCCAGTCCTCCCTCCAATAGGCTTTTGTATTATAGATTCTCCCATCAAGAGAGACTTGGTATAATACAATCTTTGTTGTCCTTGTGACCTTGGTGATGATATGAAGTTGGAGAGCTTAATGCATCATGAACATAACATAGACTTTGTAAAAAGCATTAACTATCCTTGGCCTCAGTCCCAAGGCCTCAAACACCTTCAAAGGTAGAGAGAGCTAGCGGGGAATGAGGGTAGGGAAGAGGAAGAATAAACATTCATAGGAGAAAGAAATAGTTCCTCACTTATCATTACTCTTGTTGCTTAGCATAGCATAATAGCATAGTAATAAAGATGGAGAAGATGACAAGATTAAGCATTGAAGCATGGCTCTTGGTTGGATTTGAAATCCATAGCCAAGAGTCTTGGTGTAGGCTATCAACTTCTCAAAGAGCTTGGAGAAGGAGATTTAATTCTTCCACTTTCACCAAGTGAGAATGTGTGAAAAATGAGTGTGTGAGAGAGGGTGTATACCCCCTAGCACACCCCTTGCTTGCCTTGGTTGAACCCTTCTTGTAGCTCAAGCTTGAAGCTCATTGGACCCCTCTAAGCCTAGCCAATCACATGCATAATGCATTTCAAGCAACATGGGTAGCCTTTGGACAAGTGTTCTCATTTCCCCTTTGAGAGAGAGAGCTTGAAAATATCTAGATATTTGTTTAGTTGAACTAGAAACTCATTGAACCCCTCTTTAGCCCAGCCAATACGATTCAAGCACACCATGTGTCTAACCATAGGGAGAGCCTGACATGTGTCCAAGTTCCCCTTGAGAAAGAGGGTGCCCTTTGGGGGAGTGGGAGATTAATTCAAAGATTACCCTAACTTTGAGACTTTCCCCTCCTTTGTAAGGTCTCTTTTTTACTCAAGCACCTTACCCCCCATGCATGGGAAGCTTCTCAAGCACCTTCCTCATCAAGCATGACAAGCACCTCAAGCACCTTAGTCAGCAACCATGACAAGCACCTCAAGCACCTTAGTCAACAAGCACAACAAGCACCTCAATAACCTTACTCATCAAGCATGACAAGCACCTCAAGCACCTTAGTCACCAAGCATGACAAGCACCTCAAGATTGGGCCAGGTTCCCACCTCAAGCACAGCCCTAGCTTGCCTAAGGTCTAAGGACTTTTATCACTAATGTTTGGAGGTCTTTAATGAAGCTAACCCTAAGATCGTTTAAGCTCCATTACATGCATGTTTCTCTTTGATAGAATGCCTCCTTTTGAACCCCTATTGAGATATAACCATCTCTCCTCTTGGTCCCTTGCTGAGGTAAACCTAGAAGCAATTATTGCACATTGCTCTTTGGTAGACCGTCTCCTTTTGGACCCCTATTGAGATGCATCCATTTCTCCTTTTGGTCCCCTATTGAGATAGGTTTAGAAGCACATATCTATATCCTAACTCTTAATTACCTTTTATCTTCCCATATTGTGATTAGTTTAATATGGGAAAATCATTTGATAAAGTTAGATATTATATTTTATGACATTACCTCTCTCTTGAAATCATAGTCGTCCTTGACTATGACGTAGAGAAGATAAAGCCTAGTCATTAGTCCATGTTTCTTAGCGGGTAGAGGATCCATTTTTACCCTACGACATCATTCTAGAATGGATGATCAATCCATTGGGTACTCGGGAGACTTAGCCACCGCAAGCATGTCTGCTCTTTAGTCCATATCATACTTCCAAAGTAGAGTGACAAGTTCTACTTGGTGTTTGGGAGATGTCATCACCACAAACATGATCCTAAGCATGCATATTTCTTAAATTTGTGCAGAATAAAAAGATAAGTAGCCTTATAAGACAAAAACATTGTTCATTTGAAAATTTGAGATCTAAAGAGGGTTGTTGTTTGATGTGCCTTAATAGTCTTTTTGACAAGCATAGAGTGTGTTTTCTTGCTAAGCCTGCCGACTAAAACAATTCAAGTGCTTCCCTCAGTCAAATTTGAACTTTTGGCATACCACGCATTTTGTAGCATATTCTTGTAAGTTTACTTTTCATGGTAGATCAATAGAAATACATCTCTACTCCTCAAAGATTAGATTATGGAATCCTTTCTTTCCCTGCATAATGAGAAGCATGGGATTCATACATGACTTTCTTATTGTATGAGTAAGTAACACATACCCTATTGCCATTCGAAAGATAACCATACTTCAAGATGAATGGTTCTTTTTTATTCCCTAACTCAAAGGCTATAATTACGTACTTAAATTCTCGTTCAGTAGCATACTCATCTACCATAAAAGATAGATCATTGTGAGTTTCTATAGACACCACATTTACCCTTGATCGTTGTGAGTTTCTATAGACACCACATTTACCCTTGATCATTGTGAAAGTGCATTGACCACTTGATTGTGCTTGCCAAGCAATGTGAGCAATATGAAATTTAAATTGCGAAAGAAAATTTTTCCACATTTGTTTTTCGAAGAGCTTGGTTTCCGTCATGAAGTTCTTCAGGCTTTGTGATCCATTCGTAGGATGAATGGAGTCCCCAAGAGATAGCGTTTCCATGTGTGTAGGGCATATAGAATAGCTAGTATTTGCCCAATACTCACTTATCAGAGGTAATTCTTTGACTCTCATATGCTATGGCATGCCCTTCTTGAAGAAAAATAGCTCCAAGGCAATAACCACAAGCATCACATTGGACCTCAAATGGCTTTGAGAGATCTAGTAGTGTGAGCACAAGTTGAGAGATAAGCTTCTCCCTAAGCTTCTCAAAAGGTTCTTGCACTTTTTCAATTCATGAATACTTAACGTTATTTTTTGTTAAGTCATGTAATAGTCCTTCTTTTTTGTTAAGTCATGTAATAGTCCTTCTATTAGCGATAATTTTTCTATGAAGCATCTATAGTATGCACACATACCTATAAAGCTTCGTACCTCATATAGATTCCTTGGATTAGGCCATCCTTTTATTACCTCTAGCTTTGTTGGATCCATACGAATGCCATCTTTAGAAATAATGTGACCTAAATATTGAATCTCTTGTAGAAAAAGTTCACTTTTCTTTTGATTAATGAAAATCTTATTCTCTCTCATAACTCATACTCGTTGATCTTGAAGGTGTCGCTTGTACTCCTCAAGAGAATTTGAGTGGCTTGAAGATTTTTGTCCATCATGAGTTTGAATGCATCTGGAGCATTTGTCAGGCTAAAACTTGTAACTTATCAAATAGATCTTCTACCCCGTGGCATGGGAAATCTCATTTTTTTTATAGTGATCCTATTTAGTGCTCTATAGTCAACACACATGTAATAGGTGCCATCTTTCTTTTGCACTAAAAGTAATGGTGAATGAAATGGAGAGGATCTAGGCCTCACCATCCCCTTTTCCACCAATTCATGCACTTGCCTCATGATCTCTGCTTGTCGAGCTTGTGAAACTCAATAAGGAGGCTTATTAGAAGGTGAGCTTCCTGGTAGGAGCTCTATTGCATGGACATCATCCCTCATTTTGGAGGTAACTCACTAGGGATGTCATCAATGAAATCTTGGAATCCATTTAGGAAATTAGACAACTCTAATTCCTCTTGATTCCCCTTATTTCTACTTGTGAAACCATTGGAATCATTTACAGATTCTCCAGTAAAAATCATATCCGTTAGAAGTAGATATTTTCATGGAATTATCAAAAGCAAACATATTTACGAGGGATATGGTGTTCCTTGACTCATTAGCATCTATGTACATGCTCTTTTCCCTGTAAGTGAAGTAGATTCTCCTTTTAGGGAAGTTCATGTTGGAAGACATGTGGTTAAACCATGGTGCCCCAATGATAACATCCTCATGTTTGAGAGGGGAGATGAAAAAATACTCTTTGTCCACATAGCTTTGGACATGAATCCTCAATTTTCCAATAAAGGAAAATTGAGACGTCTTGTCCCTTGATAGCTCCATTGGCTTTCAATGCATCTCCCATCTCGTGGGCTTGTATGCCTAGCTTGGTGGTCAACTCCGTGGATATGAATTTGTGAGTTGAACTAGGGTCAAACAAAATAAAGGCATCATGGTTTTGCATCTTTTTCCAAGCATAGGAAAGGAGAAATCCTTGACAATGAGCATCCTCTTTTGGAGCTTCAACCATAGAGGCTCTAGGCGGCTCATTGCGCACATTTCTTTGGGTGAAAGCACGATAGGCTTGTCCTTGCTCCCCGCACGTGAAGCACCAGTTATCTTTGCAACAATGCTCTATCTCCTTGGGAGAAAGTCAATTCTTGTCTTTGTAGACTCCTTTCTCCTTAGCTTTATTGTTGTTGATAGTGTTGCCTTGGGAAGACTTTTGAGCATTGTTCTTCCCCTTTGCTTCATTTCAATCTTTGTTTTCCATGGGCTTGGCATTCGTTTTAGCCCTTCTTCGGTTAAGGAGAGAGAGCCTATGAGCCTTGGCTTCCTCCTTTGGAGAGAGGAACTCCACCCCAAGATGATGATCCGAGATTCCCAATAACTCCACGATGTCCTTTGCATGGCGGAAAAAAACCTTTCTATTCTCGGCATCCCATTAGCAATATTGCCAATGGGAAGGGGCTCTTGATGATGTGGCAGGCCGAGATTTGAGTGGCGCGGAATCCGACGGGACCAGGGCCGAAAATCATCGCGAGGTGGTCCTGTGGAAGATTCATTTCTGCAACGGGCTCGTCCGAGCACCAAGGCACCCAACGCGTCCTCTTTCTTTCCCTCCTGCGCCTTCTGCACTGCTCGCTGCCATATCCTCCTCCTCTTTTTTTAAGTCCCTTCACATTAGGGTTAAAAAAAAAACCCTTCCTAGCTTAATGGGCGGCCATTGAAAAGGCCTTTAGGCGGCCGGCCTTTGTAAAGGGCACCACATTTGGCATACAAATTGGCCAAGGAAATTCCAACACTCGACAACCTTGGCACCTCCCCATTTGATATACATACCGATTGAAGCATTGCCATTAACAACATCTTTCTACAGCCGCCCTCGACCGACATTGTCATCGAGAGTCTTGTGCCCATTTTAGTATTGCGGACCTTGCCACAAGCATGCTAGATGCAAGTTTAAGTGATTGCCTTTGGAGAGTTATCCATCTTTGCATTTGTTGAAAATAGCCAGCTTCCTAGCCCTGCTTCTGTTAGGTTTAACCCGCAATCATTGCATTCCAAAAGACGTCATTTCGGACATGATACTCCTCAAGCACTTACTGCTCCTGCATTGGCCCACAATTGGCATACACATCGGCACCGCACTGCATTAAGCCAGATGAATGTGATTGAATAGGGCGACCAGGGCGGTTCGAACCCAGCCCCTGGCGATACTTAAGTTGGCCATATCTTGCCACCCAAAATCCCAATCACCGATCTAAAAAGACCGACTCACTCCAAAAATTGAGCACTTCAGCCTGATGCATTCATTCCAGTTTTGTCCCCTCAGTTGCAGTTGCCCAATCCGGTACGGATCTGCTGTGCTGACTCAACTTAAAACTGTCATAACTTCTTATCCTTAGCTTCGATTGACGGGCCGTAAAGACAAGCATGGAGAGCTTTTTGAGTACTTCAACTTGGATTAAGAAAATCTCAGCTATGACCACTTCAAGAATACTCATTGCTTAGCATTACCAAGACATCTTCTGGCCCTTAGAGCCGCATCTGACACACTTTTAGCTTATAAATTGGCTTGTTAGCAAGCCCTTATAACTATTGATTAATCCTGTAAGATTCAAATAAACCTGTTTGGCATTCCTTTGCTCATTTTCTTGTCATGGGAGCGGAGCGGCACGACATTCACCCCCTCTGAACCTGCACAGCCTCCGGTCTGTGCCAATCGGTCTTCAAGCTGCATCTTCTATAAATACCTTAAGCAACTTGTCATCAATCTCACGTAGTTGATAAAGCTATGTAAAACAAAAAGAAGGTGTAAATCATAACATCAATAGTCTAGCTAAATTATCTGGTAGCTGTCCCATCACAATCCTTGAACCGTAGTGGTAGTATCTCCAAAGCTTTCAATTATATAAAAAAAAATCTGTTTAGTGAACCCCGCCAAACTCAAGTGCTCCAGTTACTTACGCACACAGCTTGACCATCAGCTCTCTTTAAGGAACCCTATCAAGCTCAAGTATGCCTTACTCTGTCTACACACGAAATGGTCGTCAAGTCCTTTACTTCAAGTTCTGGTAGCAGAACCATCTCAGAAGATGTGAAGATACTATAACAATTGTCCAAGATGTCAACTGGAAGCTAGCCATGTAAGATTATTGATCATATAACCATAAACAATTCTGTCTTAGCATACATCCAAAAATAAATCTATTGCCAAGTAACCTGCTACTACAGGAAAATAAATGATGTCTTTGAATCTGAATGTTTCTCTTCAATAGCTCCTAGGATCAAATGGGATAATAAGGAATTGCCCCAATAGTGGAGCAACATAATATTCACATGAGAACACACATCATGTATCAAACAACTTCAAGCATTTCTGCTCCAAATATGCTATTCCTGGATCTAGCAGAAAGAAACCACAATGTAGACCCAAGAATACCCATCCATAATGTACCTGTTTTTGAAGATCTTTTGAATCACCTGGATCAAATACCATTAATATCACATAGCATTGATGGCCTTCACAATATACTAGAGCTTCTCCTGAAGCATAGTGCAGCAGCCACATCTCATAAACTTTTGGTAACTTAAGGTCGTTAGCAGCAAGAATTAAAGAACTCTGACTCCCTTTTACTGATAGCCAGGACATCACTGACATAATAATTAGGAATAATATCCAAATCCATCCACATTTGGCACATTGCCCAAAGAAATGAAAAATCCTGAGCACTTTATGCATTATTAGGGATGATTTAGCATCATCACCCCTTCTAGCTTCATAGCCATTACAAAAAATCTTAGGACTTTCAGAACTTGTATCATCAGAGAGATTTTTACCTGGCTCTTGAGGTTGATAATGAATAATAGCTTTTTCCTCAAAATATTCATCCATAACATCCTTGGGAATATCATCCTTGGAAGTCTCTGCATTCTTCAAATCTATAAGAGTTGGCTCCTCTTGTAGCCGTATAGATGTACAATCTATGTCAATATCTTGTTCGCAATCAGCATGACCTAGGCAATCTTCAATATCGCCCTCTGCTTCCTCATCTGCATCCATGCTACTTAGCAAGCCATTATAACTTTGAAAAGGTTCATCAGGAACCCCTCTGTACATGGATCACAAGGCTGAGCTATACTGCTATAACCTTCTCCTTCAGATTGGGTCAAAAAATCTTCAATTATGGAATCTGCTTTTTTGATAAGAGAATCGGAAAACATATTTCCAAAAGCAACCATAAGGTCATTGGAATTATCAGGTACATCCTGTGTTAGGTTCACACTCTCAACCACTTCATCAGCTATTGCATGTATAACAGATTTGTTTATGCAATCATCTGTAATAACTCTGTTGTCCTGCTTAGCTATAGTGTCGATAGAACCATTAGAAGCCTGTAGTGGCTCATCTTCTTGGTAGACTTGTTGAGAGCATCCCATGCCAAGGTCAGTAGCTTGAAATTTTTTTGGTGTACAGTCTAGCTCTTCACTAGAACCATTATTCGAGGTAACTTCCATGCGAGCAATCTTCGAAAAAAATTCAAACATTTGTGTTTCAGCAGTAAATTCATTATGTACCTTTGCTTGGTTGCTCAAAATATGGTCCTTTGTCGTTGAATCTGCTTCTTCCAAAGCTATATTTTCCTTGGCTTTACTTCTTGCAGAAATATGATCCCAAAATTGATTGTAATTAAGGAACTGCATCTGATTCCCTTCTTCTTTATAGAAAATAATCTGGCCTCATTCATTAATCTCCTTTATTGCTAACTCGATAATTCTGGAGCTTTCATAAACAAAACCATCTGCAAAATAGTCCCATTGTGTGGGGTATGTCTCTGCCAGTTCTCGGACCGTATCTTTAAACTCAGAGGTTACCACTTCTTCAAAGGTTGAAATCATCCGATCTTCTGGAATTCCTCGTCTCTTCATCTCTGCTTGATAGCATGCAAGGAGTCCATCTGGATCATGTCCTTGAAAAATTCCATACTGCTCATGCACGACATCAAGTGCCATCTCCACTGCATCATCAAGCTGCTTTTTCTTCTTCATAGCTTTTACTTCTTGCAAGCATCCCTGAACTAAGCCCAACATTTTGGACAGATCTGCTGTTGCTAGATTTTTATCAAATCTATTCAGGTTGTAATCTTCAATAAACTGCTTCAATTATGTAGGAATCTCCATCCTGACCTCCCACCCCGGCTCGTTTCACGTCGGGTTCACCAAGAATGTCGGGGGATAATTGTGCTAATGGTGAGCCGGGAAGGCACCGTGCCCCTGGCTGTGAGAGGTGCGGGGAAAAGAGGAGCAGCATGCACAATTAATGACAACAGTGCTCAAAACAAACGGTTCTCTTAATTCCAGTTAATCAACCGTAATCATCATTAATCAATCATTAATGGAGGATTAATGCTCCTTACAAGTTGAAACCTGGCTTAATCCAGGTGCTAATGAAGAAAAGTGAAAATGACCTGCTTAATACTGCCTTCTGCTTCTTCTCATTAAGGCATAGGAACTTTCATCTTCCAATGCCCGTCTGATTTGGCTTAAGTTTTTTCTCTGATTTGAATGGGTTTATCATGATCCGCCTTAAGTTTGGTTCGATTCAAATGGCTAATCAAGGTTTAATGATATCCAGAGCTTTGGCTTGGTTGATCCGAGAAAGCTTCCCCGCAATTAATGAGAGCTTATGAGGTTCTGAGTAGGTTGAGGAATGGTTTAAGAGAGAAATAGGTTAAGCTTGGGAGATTAGGGAGCTTTAGGGATGACTTCAGGGCGAGATTTCCTTAGGCTTCGGAGATTAGAGAGCTTAAGAGTTTTTGTTGTACGGGATTAGAGAGATTTGGTTTATGGCTTCGAGAGCTTCGGAATCAAAAGCTTGGCTTAGATTAGGTTAATCATGGCTTATGTGGTTAAGAGTAGGTTAAGAGAGCCTACATAGGCCTTGGTTTCCCCCTTCGGAGAAAGATAGAGAGCTTAAGATCTTGGGCTAACCTTTGCTTCCGAGTTCAAGAGCTTTCGTATTCTTCGCTTAAGGAGAGAGAGCATATGAGCCTTGGTTTCCTCCTTCGGAGAGAGGAACTCCACCCCAAGATGATGATCTGAGATTCCCAATAACTCCACGATGTCCTTTGCATGGCGGAAAAAAACTTTCTATTCTCGGCATCCCATTAGCGATATCGCTAATGGGAAGGGGATCTTGATGACGTGGCAGGCCGTGATTTGAGTGGCACGGAATTCGCCGGGACCAGGGCCAAAAATCAGCGCGAGGCGGTCCTGAGGAAGATTCATTTCTGCAGCGGGCTCGTCCGAGCACCAAGGCACCCAGTGCATCCTCTTTCTTTTCCTCCTGCGCCTTCTGTGCTGCTCGCTGCCATATCCTCCTTCTCTTTTTTTAAGTCCCTTCACATTAGGGTTAAAAAACAAACCCTTCCTAGCTTAATGTGCGGCCATTGAAAAGGCCTTTGGGCGGCCGGCCTTTGTAAAGGGCATCACATTTGGCGTACAAATCGGCCAAGGCAATTCCAACACTCGGCAACCTTGGCACCTCCCCATTTGACATACATACCGATTAAAGCATTGCCATTAACAACATCTTTCTACAGCCCGCCCTCGACCGACATTGTCATTGAGAGTCTTGTGCCCATTTTAGTATTGCGGACCTTTCCACAAGCATGCTAGATGCAAGTTTAAGTGATTGCCTTTGGAGAGTTATCCGTCTTTGCATTTGTTGAAAATAGACAGCTTCCTGGCCCTGCTTCTGTTAGGTTTAACCCGCAATCATTGCATTCCAAAAGACGTCATTTCGGACATGATACTCCTGAAGCACTTACTGCTCCTGCATCGGCCCACATTTGGCGTACACATCAGCACCGCACTGCATTAAGCTAGATGAATGTGATTGAACAGGGCGACTAGGGCAGTTCGAACTCGGTCCCCGGCGATACTTAAGTTGGCCATATCTTGCCACCCAAAATCCCGATCACCGATCTGAAAAGATCGACTAGCTCCAGAAATTAAGCACTTCAGCTTGATGCATTCATTCCAGTTTTGTCCCCTCAGTTGCAGTTGCCCAATCCGGTACGGATCTGCTACTGACTCAACTTAAAACTGTCATAACTTCTTATCCGTAGGATTGACGAGCCGTAAAGACAGGCATGTAGATCTTTTTGAGTACTTCAACTCGGATTAATAAAATCCCAGCTATGACCACTTCAAGAATACTCACTATTTAGCGTAACCAAGACATCTTCTGGCCTTAGAGCCGCATATGGCACACTTTTAGCTTATAAATTTTTCTTGTTAGCAAGCCCTTATAACTACTGATTAATCTTGTAAGATTCAAATAAACTTGATTGGCATTCCTTTGCTCATTTTCTTGTCATGGGAGCGGAGCGGCACGACAACGTCCTAGTTTTGAGGATGTAGGCATTGTTGAGGATGTGGCAGGTCTTGCTACAATGATTGCTGCTATTAGAGTTGTTTTGCCTACAACAGAACAAGCTCATTGGGATGTAAACGATGCACATGCTCATGCATTGATTGCATTGTGTGTGAAGCACATCATTACTCCTCACATTCTTTCAGTGAAATCTACAAAACAAGATTAGGATATTCTAGCAAGTCTTTATGCAAGCCGCAATGAGGCTAAAATTGCTTTGCTGCATAAAGAGCTGGAATCAAAGATTATGCATGAGGAAGATGATATGGACACTTCCCTTGCTGGTGTGAAGGACATCAATGAGAAACTTATTTTTTGCAGATGAAGTCATTTTAGGTAGTTCCCTTGTGCAGACTGTTCTTGATGCCTTGACAGATTCTTACCAGAATTTTGCTAGTACTTGGAGACTTATGACCCAAGGAAATCATGAAGTTGTCAAGTTTGATGCATTGTGCACATTTCTGTTGCAAGAGTCACAACAGGACCAAACAGCGTGCAGTTGAACAGGATTTTATTGCTTCTCAAAGAAAGGGTGGTAACAGCAATGCAACCACTTCTTATGGTTTTGCTGTGAGTGGCAAAACTTCTGTTCCCAATGCTTTTGCTGGCAGCACTTCCTCTGGCAATTTTGGTGATAAGGGCAAAAAGAAGATGCGTTGCCATTATTGTAAAGCTAATGATCACTTGATCAAGCAGTGTCCTAAGTTGAAGGCCAAAGAGGCTAAGAAGAAAGAGGGTGGTTCCACTGGAAATGCTCGTTCCACTACAAATGCAACCATTGTTGAGTCTTATGTGAAAGGAGACTGTGATACTGATTTGATGCAAAATGGGCTTTTAGTACAGAGTGCACTTATAATCCTGTTGTCCATGATGCATGCATGTCAGTTGCTCAAATTCACATGTGTGGTATTTTGACAGTGGTGCTACAAAGCACATTACCTCACATCATGAATTGTTCACCTCTCTCGAGTCTGTCCCTCATGGGAATTCAGTCACTTGTGCCAACAATTCCTCTTATTCTGTTCAGGGAGTTGGAAACATTGTGCTTATTGTTGCAAATGGCAGTTATTTCACACTTGTTGATGCACTTTATGTACCCGGGATCAAGAAGAATCTTTTGTCTATATCTGCACTTGCTAGACTTGGACTTGTAGTCAAATTTGTGGATGACTGTGCATTTTCTATGTGCATTGGCAGCTCATTTTGGTTGGTATGTACATCAATCAGACATTGTTACTGCTTTCTTGAATGGTGACATATTTGAGGAAGTTTATGTAACGCAGCCTGGCGGTTTTGTCAAGAAAGGACAAGAGGACAAAGTGTACAGATGTAAGAAGGCTTTGTATGGGTTGAAGCAATCTCCTCGTGCTTGGTGTGAGAAAGCTGACACTCATGTGGTCAAACAAGGCTTTTGTAACAGTCCAACAGAAAGCACATTGTATGTAAATCGTGAGGGTGATGTACTTCTCATTGTGGTTCTTTATGTAGATGATTTTTTTATCACTGGACCAAATGAGAGATATATTGCTGAATTTAAGGCTGATTTAGATGCTACTTTCAAGATTAAAGATTTGGGGCTGTTGCATCATTACTTGGGTATATAGTTTAAGCAGTTTGATGATGGTATTGCCTTGTGTCAGAAAAGTTACATAGAGACATTGCTATGTAAGTTTGGACTTGAGGACTGCAAACCTATTGCCACTCCCATGGAAACAGGTTTAAAATTGAGTCTTCATGATGCTGGTGATCCTACAAATGTCACTCTTTACCAAACTGATGTTGGATGCCTCATTTATGTATGCAACACGAGGCCGGATATTCAATTTGCAGTCTCACACGTCAGTAGATTTAGCCCAAGGTCTAAGCATTGGTAGGATGTCAAGAGGATTTTCCGCTACCTTAGTGGCACTTTACATCTTGGCTTGTTTTATCCCAAGGGGGGATCATTGTCGCCAGACTTACATGCTTTTTTGGATTCAAATTGGGCTGGTTGTTTTGACACGCAAAGTGTCCACAAGTGGTTTTTGTTTTATGCTTGGTAGTTCATGTATATCATGGTTGAGTAAGAAGCAACCTACCATGGCCACTTCTAGTTGTGAGGCTGAGTACGCAGTCTTCACAGCTACGATTGAGTGTGCATGGCTCAAACGCCTTATGGCTGATTTGCATGTTGGATAGGATAATGCCAACACTATCTACACTGACAGTCAAAGCGCATTAGCAGTTGCGAGGAACCCAGTTTGTCATGCTCGCACAAAGTACATTGAGGTGCATTACCACTATGTCAGGGAGAGGCTCTCAACAGGAGAGATCAGCTTGGCTTATGTGCCAACACAGGACAACCTTGCAGATCTTTTCACAAAGGCATTGTCTCGTGAGAAGCTCGAAGCTTTCTACAAAGCTTTAGGTTTACTCCCCTTTGTGAACTGATCATGTCCTCAGGGCATGGCACTTCCCTTTACTCATGTGCCAGCTCGCGCTCACCGCATCACTCTAGGGGAGATTTGTTACCATATACATGTGGTAGTGATGTGTGTGAACACACTAGGACCATCATGACATTTTTTCCCTCTTAAGGAGGTTTTTTCCCCAGTGCATTGTATATACTTCCATCACTCTAGGGCTATCTATCTTTCCATTTCACACTAAGTAACACACTCTGAGTTGTGTGCCTTGAGCTTCCTTTGTCTTCTCCAAGCTGTGTGTGTTTTCCTGCAACCCTAATTCCAACAGTTGACCCGTGCTTGTAGCTCAAGCTTGAAGCTCATTGGATCCCTCTAAGCCTAGCCAATCACATGCATAATGCATTTCAAGCAACATGGGTAGACTTTGGACAAGTGCCCTCCTTTCCCCTTTGAGAGAGAGAGCTTGAAAATATCTAGATATTTGTAATTGAACTAGAATCTCATTGGACCCCTCATTAGACCATCCAATAGGATTCAAGCACACCATGTGGCTAAGCATAGGGAGAGCCTGACATGTGTCCAAGTGCCCCTTGAGAAAGAGGGTGCCCTTTGGGGGAGTGGGAGGTTAAGTCAAAGATTCCCCTAGCTTTGGGGCTTTCCCCCTCCTTTATAATGTCTCTTTTTTACTCAAGCACCTTACCCTACATGCATGGGAATCTTCTCAAGCACCTTCCTCATCAAGCATGACAAGCACCTCAAGCACCTTAGTCAGCAAGCACGATGAGCACCTCAAGCACCTTAGTCAACAAACACAACAAGCACCTCAAGCACCGCTTACTCATCAAGCATGCCAAGCACCTCAAGCACCTTAGTCAACAAGCACAACAAGCACCTCAAGCACCCCTTACTTATCAAGCATGACAAGCACCTCAAGCACCTTAGTCACCAAGCATGACAAGCACCTCAAGCTTGGGCCAGGTTCCCACCTCAAGCACAACCCTAGCTTGCCTAAGGTCTAAAGACTTTTAACTCTAACATTTGGAGGTATTTAATGAAGCTAACCCTAAGGTCTTTTAAGCTCCATTATATACATGTTGCTCTTTGATAGAATACCTCCGTTTGGACGCCTATTGAGATGTAACCATCTCTCCTCTTGGTCCCTTGCTAAGGTAAACCTAGAAGCATTTATTGCACATTGCTCTTTGGTAGACCGTCTCCTTTTGGACCCCTATTGAGAACCATTTCTCCTTTTGGTCCCTTGTTGAGATAGGTCTAGAAGCACATATCTATATCCTAACTCTTATTTACCTTTTATCTTTCCATATTAAATGATTGGTTTAATATGAGAAAATCATTTGGTAAAGTTAGATATTATATTTTATGACATTACCGCTTCTTGAAATCATAGTCGTCCTTGACTATGAGGTAGTGAAGATAAAGCCTAGTCATTAGTCCATGTTTCTTAGAGGGTAGAGGATCCCTTTTTACCCCTACATCATTCCAGAATGGATGACTAATCCATTTGGTACTCAAGAGACTTAGTTGACGCAAGCATGTCTGCTCTTTAGTCCATATCATACTTCCAAAGTAGAGTGACAAGTTCTACTTGGTGTTTGGGGATGTCATCACCACAAACATGATCCTAAGCATGCATACTTAAATTTGTGCACAATAAAAAGAGAACTAGTCTTATAAGACAAAAACATTGTTCAGTTGAAAATTTGAGATCTAAAGAGGGTTGTCATTTGACGTGCCTTAATAGTCTTTTTGACAGGCATAGAGTGTGTTTTCTTGCTAAGCCTGTCGACTAAAACAGTTCAAGTGCTTCCCTCAGTCAAATTTCAACTTTTGGCATACCACACATTTTGTAGCATATTCTTGTAAGTTTACTTTTCATGGTAGATCAACAAAAATACATTTCTACTCCTCGAAGAGTAGATTATGAAATCCTTTTTTTCCCCGCATAATGAGAAGCATGGATTCATACATGACTTTCTTATTGTATGAGTGAGTAACACATACCCTATTTCCATTTGGAAAATAACCATCCTTCAAGGTGAATGGTTCTTTTTGCTTCCTCAATACAAAGGCTGTAATTACGTACTTAAAGTCTCGGTCAGTAGCATTCTCATCTACCACAAAAGATAGATCATTGTGATTCCTATAGACACCACATTTACCCTTGGTCGTTGTGAAAGTGCATCAACCACTTGATTGTGCTTGCCAGCAATGTGAGCAATATGAAATTTAAATTGCGAAAGAAAAAATTTCCACCTCATTTGTTTGTCGAAAAATCAATGATGAAATTATGAGAAAATGAGAAAATGTAATAAAATATAATATCTAACTTTACCAAATGATTTTCTCATATTAAATCAATGATGAAATTATGTGTCTTATCTATCAAAAACATTATCAATGATTTATTGTAAGTGATTAGATAGTGCCTTTGCCAAAAGAGATGGGAGCCTGGAGGTAAGACCTTTCCACTTGAAAGGGATTTTTATCCACTCTTATATGTTTGAGTCTTCTTCTCTCTGTTCATCGACACCATTTGTGAAGGAGGTAAGACATTTCCACCTGAAAAAGGTGGAAAGGTCTTACAAACCTAAAAAAGGTTTGTATGCACTCTTATATTTATTGGGTCTTTTTCTCTCTGTTCTGCAGATCCAAACTTCTTGAAATTGCTGCATTGAATTTTCCCATAAGTTGTGTTTCTAATGCGTTTAGAATCACCATTTATGATGTTTCCTTGAATTGTTGTAAAAGTGGTTAGCACCACGTGTCTAGAGCCATTAGATGGGTCTCTCAAAGCTTCCTCTTGATGGACTTGGGCTACAAGTGCTTGCAATTGCATGTGGGACTTGGCTTGATTGATGACAAAGGATCACCAACTTGCAAGTAGAGCCACCAATAGAAGCATGCATTGAAATGTTTCTAAAATATCCATTCCAGAGATGAGAACTTCATGAAAAGTGTTTCCAATTGTCAAGGAGTTTGACTGTAGACTAGCCTTCTTGCATAGTATTTTTTACAATCCTCTTCATCACAGAGACTTGATAACAAGGTCCATGTGCTCATAACTATTGTTGAAAAACTCCCACATAGCCTTGAAGGTGAATAGATTCCTTAGAATTTGCACTTGCCTATCCTCACAGTGGAGTATAAGCTCCATTTGAGCCATGATGTCCCTTGAATTGCATGTTGAGAGTAGCTCTGTGTCGGAGATAAACTTTCCTTCACTTGGTCTTCCTTCATCTCCAGAGACAATCTTCTAGAGACCTAATTGCTTCAAATATAGCTCCATTATTAGCATTCACATATTGTAATTATTTCCATTAAACTTGTCAATGATTAAGTTTCATGACTTGGTGGTCATGACCATTGGTGAGAATGCGCTAGACATTCTAGTTGAGTAGAATTTGGACGTGAGAGATGGGCGAGTTAAAGATTGTGCTTTGAGAGAGGGCTCTTAGAGTAATTAGGAGCTCAAGTCCTATGCTTTAATACCACGTGACCTTGATCTCTATAGATAACAAGATGAGAAACGAGAGAAGGGAGAATTAGAGATGGAGAGCAAAGAAGTGATGAGAGAGGGGAAAGAGGAGAAGACACCAAAATGAGGGGGATTATTGAATTTTGAATTTCTTAGACTACATCACAAGGAGTATGCCTTTTATAGATGAATACATGGGCATATAGATCCTGCATGGATAGGGAGTGGGTGGTGAGGTTTGAAACCTTTGCAACGTAATGATTTTAATCCCAAGGCTTTCCTCTGTGTCGATGGCCATCCCTTTTGGCACCTGAATGTTTTCAAGAAATGAACAATGTTGTCCCATGGAGTGTTTCCTAAAATATTGAATAGTATAAGTTGGGTATGCAAGCCGGGGTACAGTGGCATCTGTCTGTGGGAACACCCTCATAGTGCATGCAGCTACTACAGACCAGCGCTTTAGTGGAGTTTTCATTTGATACACATTTTTGCTTTATGTATGTTGTAAGGTTTTAGAAAGAACACATCAATCAAAGAGTAGCGTGTTGTTTTTTTTGCTCTACCGAATCTCTCTCTCTCTCTCTCTCTCTCTCTCTCTCTCTCTCTCTCTCTCTCTCTCTCTCTCTCTCTCTCTCTCTCTTTCTCTTCCTCGTCTGCTGCACCATAGCATCTCGCCATGCCTCCATAGCCCTGTCCTCAACATCTGGTATCAAAGCTTCTCTTCCCGGCCATAACCTTGCAAAGAAGAAGAAGCAAGTGCCATGTGAACAGTTCCTGCTTGAAGAGATCGCAGAGGTTCAACCTTCATCAAATCACGTGGTCTTAGGCTCATCAGAAGCACCTACGGGAAGATATCAAGAGACCGTTTCTATCAAGTGCTCAAATTCATCACCCACAAGCAGGTATAATTCAATCATGCTTGGTGCAAAATGCAGCACACTGGTTTTGGCTTTTTCATGAAAGCTTACCACTTTCTTTCATACCTTAGACTTAATTTATGAACTGCCCATCCAATTTCTTGTCCACCCTTCCTATCTAAGCCGTGTTTCCTACATACATGCTCATATTGCCACTATTCGCTACATCTCTATGCATATTTTAGTTGAGCCTCGTGTTCCGATGCACTATGACTACACTATTTTGCTAGTGTGCAAAATTTTTCAATTTTTCAAAAAAAATTCCAGAAACTCAATTGTCATCAAAGTTGCTTCTCAGAGGTTCGACTGCTGCAAATTGACTCTTGAATTAAATTCAATTGTTGCCGACTCTTTGACGGACATTACTTACCTTCGCCATCATAAAGCTATCATTGACATGAATATGGCATCAAAGGTGGATAAATTCAACGGATCTGGTTTTCATACTTGGCAAATCAAAGTCAAAGGTTATCTGATGCGGAAAAACCTATGGAACATGGTCAAGCCTCTCGCAACCGACGAAGCAGGCACTACAGCTGTAGTAACTCAAGCCCTCTCTGCCGAGCAACAGAGGAAAGACGAACAAGCTTTTGGTATCATTCTAACTTCCTTAGAGACCACTTTATTTATTATTTGGATGATGTTGATTCTTCAAGTGCTGCCTGGATAGAGTTAGAGAAGATTTTCGATGCCAAAGCTAAGTATTCAAAAATGAGTTTAAAAATGGAATTATATTCTCTCGCATGAGTGAAGATGAAAACATTGCATCTTTAGCTAGTAGACTAAAGAGCATCAAAACAAAGCTCGTTTATGTTGAAGCCCCTGTGCCAGATGAAGATCTGATAGCCGTTTTTTTGAATAGTCTATCGGCAGAATTTTGTCAAATTGTCACTATTTTAAAGGAGAAGGATCCTCTGCCTTCTTTGGATGGTATTGTTAACTCATTGCAGGAAGAAGAGAAACGAGTACCATGAATTAGCTCTCTCGTACCGACAACATATGTAGCCCGTGGTTGCACTTCAACCGCAAATTCAACTAGGCCTACTACCAGCACTAGACCTTGTGCCGTACGTGGACGCAGCAATCATCAAACCAAGGACTGTTTTAGCAAAAATCCTTGCACCCATTGTGGAAAGACTAATCATCCTTCGGACAAATGCTTTAAGAAGAATAAGCGACAAATCAATATGGTTGAAGGTGATGAAGATGGTGCAACACCAATGCTTGCACCCATTGTGGAAAGACTAATCATCCTTCGGACAAATGCTTTAAGAAGAATAAGCGACAAATCAATATGGTTGAAGCGACAAATCAATATGGTTGAAGGTGATGAAGATGGTGCAACACCAATGCTTTTCGTAGAAAGTGATGTCCTGTAGTTTTTTTAGTTTGTCTTTATGCTTCCTTTATGTCAATCATTTATCAATAATTGTACGAGTTATAGACACTGCCACATAAAAAGTGGTAAGAACACCCTTTTGTTGTTTGGTCCAGTTCTGGTATGTCTCACACTGATAGTTATTTGAGGGAAGTACACACACACACACCTATGTTATAGTCAAGGGGGGGACTTCTACTCATGGTTTCAGGTGAATGGACTCTACCATGGTCTGTATCAAGTCCATAGTCAGTGGTTTGGTCTTGAGGGGGGAATTGTTGGGTATGCAAGCCCGGGTTCAGTTGGCATCTGTCTGTGGGAACACCCTCATAGTGCATGCAGCTATAGACCACCGCTTTAGTGGAGTTTGCATGATACACATTTTTGCTTTATTTATGTTGTAAGGTTTTAGAAAGAACACATCAATCAAAGAGTAGCGTGTTGTTTTTTTTGCTCTACCTTATCTCTCTCTCTCTCTCTCTCTCTCTCTCTCTCTCTCTCTCTCTCTCTCTCTCTCTCTCTCTCTCTCTCTCTCTCTCTCTCTCTCTCTCTCTCTCTCTCTCTTCCTCCTCTGTTGCACCACAGCACCTCGCCATGCCTCCATAGCCCTGTGCTCAACAGTATGGCATCTAGGGATTGATCTTGGATGTCAACGACATCATCATTTGGCATATGGGTGGCCCTGGATAGGAAATCAACTCCAAAATGTTTGTTTCATGGCTTGTGTCTAATTTAGAAGTCAAATTCTTGGAGCAACATCATCCATCTGGGTAATTCTTTTGAATTTTCTTGTTGAAGCTCTTGGAAATTCCACTTTTGATGATTCCTTTTAAACAACTGATGAGACTTTCCTTTGAAGCTTTTGAAGCTTGAATTTAAATAGCCTTGGTGCCCCTTTTAAAATGCTTTGGTTGAAGCATTTTACCCTTTTTTTGGCTTACTGCTGCAGGTGGGAAGCTGCTATTGTAGGCTGCTAGCAACTTGTGGGAATAGCCCCTTAAAGGATGGCTAGAAGCCTTTTGAGCCAAAACACATCGGGTTCCTTGGTGCGGGGATACCTTATAAGCCGGTCAACGGTACAGTAGTCTTTGCAAGGCTGGGCAGCACGGGCAGAGAGCAGCCTCTCGGACAAGCGGGGTCAGGGGACCCGGGAAGGCCCTTGGCATGCAGAAAAAAAAGTTTGGCGCGCGCAATTGCACGTGAGTCACCCCCCACAGACCCACTATTGTTCAAAAAACCACTTTGAAGGCGTAGTTGAGATCCGCCCACTAAGCATTGCTTGCCAAGCGGGTTAAGCCCACAACCCACCACTCACATGCCAATTAAAGTATGACGGGCTAGACCAAGAGACCCAATGGGCTCCACGTGATGATCTCTTCAAAACAAAACTTATTGTCCTCGGCTCTACATGGTTTCACCCACAAAAACACACACACCTATTTTAAGCAGCAGATTTGAGGATGGGGATGAGGAAGCTCCCGACCTCGGATTGCAGAGCTGAAAAGCTTGTGTTTAGAGCTTCAAGATTATGTAAGTTATGCAAGGAAAGGATAAAAATCAATGAATCTAATTAAGGGAAAAATTAGCAAAAAACCGTCACAAAAGAGAAATCTAAGATGCGACCATTGATGCAAAAGTGCCTATTAGCAACTCCTAATGATGAGTAATTCTTCTTCATCAGCTTAATGAACATGGGTAGTGGCACATTCTTTCAAGGGTGCATATCCCATCGTCGATTAGCTTCAAAAGAGTGATTAGGATGTGTTTAAACAGAAGGAAATTATGCAATGCAAAGGAATGCCAATACTACCAAGTGCTAATCACACAAATGCATGGTAATAAACCTAGCTAGAATTCCCGAGCTCTGATATTACTTGATGGGAATGGGATCGTGCTAGCTAGGGTGGATGAAAGACAAACATGGTGTACACAAGTGAGTGTGTGTTGGCTAGATTATCACTCAAGAAAATTAGGTTCCAAGATCAATTAACTTGGACTCATAAACACAATATTTGCTAAGCTATCACAAGCTCACCAAGGGAGATGAAATGCAAAATAGACTTGTGTTTACACATTCATGAAACGAGCTTTAAGTAGCTCTACAGTCTTGCACCACTGCATGTGGGATACATCACCTTTCATCTCCTTGACTCATACTCTAGGACATTAGGACAAAGCTCACACTTTACATGCCGAAACTGGGTGTGCCTCAGAATTCAAGTTGTATTACATCCGCATAATTGTGCCACACATGTATAGTATTTGGAGGTAGTCGATGGTTTTGCAGCCTTTAAAAAAGTGACATGTGACTCCATAGCTTACATAAAGGCACATTGAACTTTAAGTGGGAGATTGTTGAGATTAAAGGGCCGTCATGCCCAATAGCTATGTTTGTTAATGCTCATGCACATTCCTATCACCTAAGACAGACGTCGTATTATTTATTTGGTAGAGTCAGGTACCGGGCTTGTCGGTCCAATAGGAAAAGGGTAAAAGTGATCACCGATGAGATGCGCACTCTAACTGGAACATTCAAGGGATTATTTGGCTAAGCAGGCGCCCAAGTGTGAATGGGGCGAGCTCATATAAAAGTCAACTAAACCTAAAATTCACTCATTCTTTCATTTGTGCAATTGAAGAGTGCTCTTGCTCCATCTCCATCTTCTTCTTCTTCATCTCCTTGTGTGTGTGTGTGTATGCGTGAGAGAGAGAGAGAGAGAGAGAGAGAGAGAGAGAGAGAGAGAGAGAGAGAGAGAGAGAGAGAGAGAGAGAGAGAGAGAGAGTGCGATCGAGCATTGCGACGACGGCACGGCGACGGCGAAGCAGTTGAGCGCGTGCAGAGGCGGCTCCTTCTTCTTCGCGACAAGAAATCCTCCATGATAGCAAGCGTAGAGTGGTGAGTGACACACCATCGCTATCTTTGAGATTACTAGTTTAGGCTAGTTGCGTGCTTGGAGCCATTTGTGGCTCGCACACAGTGTATAGACAAGTTCCTTGCATTGACACGTGCGATAGATGCGTACATTTTTGGCGCCGCTGTCGGGGAATGCCATACACTAAGCTTGAATGACACTCTGTGCTTATTTGTGGTGCAATTTCAATTGTAGGAAAGGTAGGGAAGGAAGGTGTGTGTGTTGAGAAGAAGGAGTTTGTTTTGTTGCTGTGTATTTCTTTGTTAATGAGGTTTTGAAAGGTACTGTGTTTTCTCTGTGATAAGGTGTTAGTATTAAGGTTGTAGATCCATAATGTTAGTTCTGTGTAAAGTACAGTAACTTGTAAGTAGAAAGTAGATCTATTAGAGCTAATGAAGTGTGTAAGTCTGTAACAGTAGGTGTATTAGTTGTAAGTAGGTAGGTAGAGTGTGTGTGTGCTCGCGCACACAACGCGGTCGCGGTGACCTTATCCCAAAAAAAAATTTAAAAAAATTTAAAGGGAGGACCGGGATCGAGAATATCCCCCAGACCCAAGCCCAGCTCACGCTTAAGCTCAGGCCTTAGTCGCCCTTTAAAATAACATATTTTAGCCTCACACGTAGCTAAAACTCGATCTTTTGAGGACCAGCGGAGCTTCAGGTGATCGAACATTGTGCTGTAAAGCACACCACGACCCTCTGAGTGATACGCTCGTTTCGAGCTATCACACACTTTAATCAAAAAACAGATCATTAAAAAACATTAAAAAAAACGAGTGAAAACGGACGTCTAAAAAAGTAAGTGATTAACCTTCGAGGGTTATTCATCGACACTTGTAGGGTGCCAAAGGCACATGCATCTGCACTCTTTTTGTGTGCTAGAGACGAAGCAACTAGAGAGAATTTTGACTTACGCGAATTCTCAATATCCACCTACCTTAGGTTCCAAGCCCTCAGCAGGGACCCAAGGTAGTACAAACCAAGACCCAAACATAGCGTCTAGTGACTCTTCCTCTGACTACGACGTCATGGAGGGTTTCCCAATGCCTAATCCCGATAGCTCAAGCCAAGACATGCATGCCATGGGTCCACGGTCTGGGCCGAGCGTGCTTAGCCGCTTGAAGGAAACCTTTAGTAGAGCCACTCGCTCCAAACATGAAGCTAATGATGTAAATGAGGGGGGTGGGAAAGTAAATTCGCCATTCATGACCAACGTAGACCCTATGCGCTTAGAGAGTGTACACGTGAATACTTCATTCATTGCACTCCCTGACTCTTCAGAGCTATTCCCCTCTGAGGTCATATTACCCGATGGTAGAAGCCTTGCCAAAGTGCAAGAGGTTGAGCGATATACCATCGCGGCTAGAGAAAAAGAAATTGAGAGCTTACGCAAGGCAGAGCAACGAAGAGAGTTGAAAGCGAAAGCCCCTATGTCCATATCCTTGCTAAGAGAGCAATCGAGTGCTTCTTACTTAGCAACCGCTAAGGGCCAACCCCTAGAAAGCAACAATGCATCTAGCTCAAAGGACACCCCTAGCACCTCAATCCTAGATGGAGCGTTCTTAAATGAGAACTGGGAGTACGAAATACAAACGAAAACTTAAACCGATCTATACATAGGTCACACCTATCACGTGGGTTGGTTAGATGTCCTACAATCCACAATGGCATGCATGTTTGGCTTAAGCTATCGGGATTAGGCATTGGGAAACCCTCCATGAGGTCATAGTCAGAGGAAGAGTCACTAGCTGCTATGTTCGGGTCTTGGTTTGTACTACCTTGGGTCCCCGTCGAGGGCCCGGAACCTAAGGTAGGTGGATATTGAGAACTCGCGTAAGTCGAAATTCTCTCTAGTTTCTTTGTCTCTAGCACACAACCAGAGCATAGATGCATGTGCCTTTGGCACCCTACAAGCATCGGCGAATAACCTCGAAGGTTAACCGCTTACTTTTTTAGGCGTCCGTTTTCACTCGTTTTATATGTTTTTAACAATCGTTTTTTTAATTAAAGTGTGTGATAGCTCAAAACGAGCGTATCACTCAGAGGGTCGTGGTGTGCTTTACAGCACAATGTTTGGTCACCTGAAGCTACGTTGGTCCTCAAAAAAGTTGATTTTTAGCTACGTGTGAAGCTAAAATACATAATTTTAAAGGGCGACTCAGGCCGGAGCCTGAGCGTGAGCTTGGGCTTGGGTCTGGGAGATATTCCTGATCCCGATTCTACCTTTATTTTTTTATTTTTTATTTTTTTTGGGATAAGGTCGCCGCGGCCTGCACGCGAGCACACACACACTCTACCTACCTATTTACAACTAATACACCTACTATTACACACTAACACACTTCATTAGCTCTAATAGATCTACTTCCTACTTACTCTACTTTGCATTACACAGAACTAAAAACCTTAATACTAAGACCTTATCCCAGAGAAAACACAGTAACCTTTCAAAACTTCATTAACAAAGAAATACACAGTAGCAACACAAAATCCTTCTTCCCAACACACACACCTTCCTTCCCTACCTTTCCTACAATTGAAATTGCACCACAAAAGAAGCACAGAGTGCCATTTAAGCTTAGTGTATGGCATTCCCCGGCAACGACGCCAAAAATGTGCGCATATGTCGCACGTGTCAATGCAAGGAACTTGCCAATACATCGTGTGTGAGCCACAAATAGCTCCAAGCACACAGCAAGCCTAAACTAATAAGCTTAAAGATGGCGATGGTGTGTCACTCACCGCTCTATGCTTGTTGTCGTGGAGGATTCCTTGTCGCGAAGAAGAAGGAGCCGCCGCTGCGCCGCGCTCAATCCCTTTGCCTTCGTCGTGCCATCGTCGCAATGCTCGATCGCACTCTCTCTCTCTCTCTCTCTCTCTCTCTCTCACACACACACACACACACACACACACACACACACACACACACACACACACACACACACACACACACACACACACACACGCACAAGAAGATGAAGAAGAAGAAAATGGAGATGGAGCAAGAGCACTCTTCAATTTCACAAATGAGAGAATGAGTGAATTTTACGTTTAGTTGACTTTTATATGAGCTCGCCCCATTCACACTTGGGCGCCCATGCTTAGCCAACTAATCCCTTGAATGTTCCAGTTAGAGTGCGCCTCTCATCGGCGATCACTCTTACCCTTTTCCTATTGGACCGATAAGCCCGGTACCTGACTCTACCAAACAAATAATACGACATCCGTGGTAGGTGATAGGAATGTGCGTGAGGGTTAACATTCAACTACCTATGCTCCACAACCACAACACCCAAGTTCTTATTTCCATGAGACCATACCGGCTAGCATTAGCATGTCACATCCGATGTTTGCTATGCCTAGGGCCACACATATGAACTTTGGGCTCCCATATGGCACCACATCGTACCCAACGTGGAACCCAAGGGCTTCCTATGCGCCAAGCCCAATGCCAATACCTACTTCACATGTAGTCTCCGGAACACCTTCACCCACGGTGCCTGCTCACTTAGGTGACTTGGCAACATTTTCTCAAGCTATTGGTCGATCTATTGCTGAGAATATGCGTAACACGCATGATAGAGCACCTAGAAGTAATGCAGTACAAATAGCCAAGCTCACACAAAAATTTAGTGGAGACGGGGATGTGAGAAAGCATATCCAAGTGTTTGAACAAATATGTGATTCTCTAGGAGAACACAATGACCTACATAAGAATAATGCTTTAAGCCTAACCTTAAGTGGGAAGGCAGGGGATTGGTATAGAACCCTAAGGGTGGAAGAAAAAACAATTTACCCTACTCTTAGAAGACTATTCTTGAAAGAATACATACAAGAGGGAGTGCTTTGCCCGGGTAGGTCACCTAATAAAAAAGCATCCTATCACGTGAGTTCAACAGAAGGGTATTTAAAGTAGTTGAAACTTACAGAAATATATATACAAAAGGATATTATTTTTTCAAATTTGAAAAGAACTTACATATTTCAAAAGAGAAGGGTACACTATATTATTAACAAAATTCACAGATAAGGGGTTTTACAAACATGTCTTGAACGCACGTGATATGGTGTTTTACACATAGTAAACCCCCCGAGGTGCTTTGGGGTGTAGCCTCTCAGCTCCAGAGAGCCCAACGAGAGGAAGGGGAGTCGGTGAGAGACTTTATTAGTCTCTTGAAGCATTTGAATTCTTGTTGGAATCCAAATGAGCGCTTCAATAATAATCAATTGCTTGATAGATTCATTAGGGGATTACGACATGAGGATATCTACAATGGCCTAGTCATTAGAGGTATCACCACTTGGGAAGCAGTCACCACCAATGCGATCCAATTGGAGGATAATTTAATGATTCTAGGAGAAAGAGTGTCTGTTGAGTCTAAATCTATTAGCTCGCAAGCATCGAGGAATCAGCCAATGACCCTAAAGCCTATTGCTAAGGAGCCAAAGATATCTGAGATGACTTTAGCAGATCTCACCAAGGCTATTCAAGAGAGTCATAGAGATAATCGTGCTCCGCAAAACAATCATATGTATCCAAGAAGGGAGCAACAATGGTGCTCAGTATGCTATGGACCGCATAGTACCAGTGAACGCCCTACTTTTAAAGTAAAATTCAATGGGAATTGCAATGCATGTGGGAGGTATGGTCATCGAGCTAAGGATTGCATAGTATGTAAGCACACGATGGCCAATAAACCAACCTTAGCATGGACAGACACACCTCAAGTGTCTGCATTGATGTCGGTCCCACCTCTTGAACAAACGACACAACACATGGTTCTTAAGGCCCAATATGTTGTTCAAACAACACCCTTACCACCTCCAGTGCTAGGACCTTAACAACCACATCCAAGAATCACTTCTATGAATCAAGTGGGTTGTGAGTCATCTATTGCTTGCTTGGAAGGCTGTGAGGAAGATATAGACCCTAATATTGCCTATGGGATGTATGTGCTTGAAGAAAGTCCACAATACTACATGGAGGACTATTGGGGACAAGTCAAACATGTCTATCAAGTAGCTGCTCTTGCTGCAAGAGGCCAAAATATCAATTACACTGCTAAGAGATCACCTCTTCAATGCTATGAGTGTGGAGGTCCGCATCGTGTAGCCAAGTGTCCTATTAGGCTACAAAAGAATGCCACACTAATGAAAACCAATCAAGCGAGCACATCTATAATGCCGATACTCATGTGTAATCGATGTCGTATAGATCATTTGATTGCCCAATGACCAAATAATCCAAATGCACCGAAGATCACACCATTAAACTTAATTAAGGTTACCGAGGAGCCATCACAAGGTACACCTGTAGTACCATTAACTGTACTCACACGATCAATGCTCCAAAAACAAAATTATATTCTTGAGGAAATTATATTCTTGAGGAAAGAGACACGGCATCAATTGCCCAATCTCAGAAAAAGAAGAAAACACGAAGGAAGAGATCACAAAAAGCAGCGAAGTCAGACCCCAATTCAAAGACCAACATAGGGACTGGTGATGACCCTGTATATATGAACGACAATGAAGAGGATTCTGATTCAGGTGAAACCATGGAGACCGAAACAACCACTAAGATAGAAACCAACAAGGAAGATCTTCATGAGCCACAATGGACAGGATCCAAGAAGAAGATAGGAACTTATACAAACCTTACAAAGGAGATCGAGCGAGTCAAGCAATTAAGGAATTTGGTAGAAGATACCCAAAGGGATCTATAACCAACACCTACACAGATCCAGTTTACAGAAACCGTGTTCCCTACGTAACAACAACCTCACTAAGTCCATAGACCCTTAGCCATACTTAGTGTCATTCAAGAAGAAAGTGACTTAAAGTCATGGGAAAGTGGGCGTACTCACTTCTTGATGGAAAGAATGTTTAGAGAGGGATTGGGTCCACCTAGCAGCAACCATAGACACTTGGGGAAATAAGGGGACGACCTGGGTAACATCTGAGGGGGATGAAATTCCCATACCCTTAAATATGCTACAAGCAATGCATATATCTTCTGACAATACTCATCCTAATATAACAAAAAAAACATACAAGTGGGTCCCTAAAGCTTCTTTAGTGACCATAGCCAATGATAAAAGACAGGAGCATGGTAAGAAACGTCTCATTCGCCCCAAGAAATGTAAAGAAACATTGCATTGGATTCTTAAAAAACTATTGGAAGCCCAAGGCTACTATAACAGAAATGATCAAATCTGGGTGCCAAAACATAAATTGTGCTCTTACTTGTCACCGAGCCCATGTGAGCTCAATCTTGTAGCTCCAAAACAAATTGAAGATCGCGAAAAGGAAAAAAATCACGGAATGCTACATACCCGCTCCAGAGCTAGTTTGGGTACCAAAGAAAGAACAATTTGTTTCACCTAGCTCAAGAACAGGGAAGTCAAATGAAGCTTCTTGCTCTTCATGTAATTTCTATATGGAAGTAGAAGCTTTGACACAACCTCCACCTACCATTGTATATATCCATACAAGCAAGAAAGAGTATGCACCTCCCGTTGTATATTCACCACCTACAACAACGTTACAAATAAAATCATAGGAGAGTACCTTGCCACCCTTGCAACTAGATGAAATGCATAGGGCGGTCAAAAACTATTGGTTAAAGCCTTCACCCATAACAACTTGGAACAATTGGTTTCAAAAGGTGATGACATCATTCCAAAAGGTATGATTTACCCAAGGAATGGGGGAGTGTTTGCTAACATCCATCATTCACTTGCTTCCCTCTCAACCTTCCTCCCTAACCTCTCAATCTCCAATCTTAGGGAATGTATATATAAAGCCTTATACTCACAAAAACAAGATAAAAAAGTAAAAGAGCAAGAGCCATAACACAAAATCATAAAAACACATTATGCACAATAACACGATCCTTGTAATATTTGCACTCTAACCATCATCTATTTGCATGTACAGATATGGCTAGTACGCTAGAGTCATTCACTCTTGCCTTGGGTGAGAGGTACCCTCGTTACTTATCACAAATGTTTCACATGGTCTTTCCGGTGCTTGCCTATGAATGGGATTTGGTAGGTATGCTACATGTGAGAGGAATTTCGAGGAGTTAAAATGGTTGATACGTCTCTTGACTACAAGTGATCCATACTTAGTAGAGAGTGTATCTCCCATTGCACAAGCCTATCCTTTTGACTAAGATGACTATAGGCGCCTAGTGACCTTCTTAGTAAACATTGGTGCCTCTGATGATGAAGAAGATTTACATGATTATACGCATGGCACATATGGTCTCACGAATGATGACTTTGTTTTTGTCGATAGGGGTTTGGCCTTAAGGTTTTCCCCCAATCTCTATCCTATTCCCTTGACTCTCTAGGGGGAGTGCAAATAATTAGGTTAGGGCTCCTTATGTTTTTTAATTGTGTTCAATAAGTGTTGGTACCTTTTCCCACGGAAGTGCCTCCTAGAGGTATTCTTTGTGTTTCCTAGTGTGTAGAGGAACGTGTTGCTGTTGTTAGGATTTGGACCTTCATGAAATCTTTCTCTCCTTCACACTTCAAATCAATCACAACCATCAACACAAACAGGTGTTTCTTGTCCATTAGCATTGCCCCTTATCTTTTTGCATCCATGTTTGTCTGCTTTAATTGTGATTGGTAGCATAATATTCAACGCATTTTCTTAGTATCAAACATTAAATTCAATTTAGTTTTTTGTCATAATCACTTGTCTAGGTTTAAAAATCAAGGAGTCCGACTAAGCTAGTTTGACCAAGCTAGGTGTTACAGATCTTCTCTTAGCACTAGTTTGGTACCAAAATAGGACACTTTAAGTGTCCTTTTTTTACAAATTTAAATTAAATGCTACTTACATTAAACGGTTTATTTAATAAAACCCTCTTGATATGCTTAAATATATTAGCTAGAGGGTCTTTTAAAAATATAACCTTGCATTTTAGAATCTATCATGATCAAGAACTATACTCATCAAGTTGACCCTTGTAAGACTGTGATTGACGTTTTGAAGAAATCACCTTTATAAGCTTTAAAAAAAATGAAGCGACCTTGTAAAAAATTTTAGGTGACTCTTTCACAAATTTTCCATAGATAATTTACAATTTCATGTGCAAAAAAAAAGACTTTGGAGTATATAAAATAATGGAAAGTTCCATGTGTTTGATATGGTCATTTCAAACATATCATTGTATACAAAGAAAAATATGTTTTTGATGTATTTGTGAGTTTTAGAAAGTGACACATTGATTCCCTTTTCCTTTAAGCACTCAAGATGGCAAGTAGAAGCGCTTTGGTATGCAACAGTTATTGAATCATTTTAAATATTCAAAACTGCATAAGAGAAAAAATTCATATTTTCATTCTTGGCACATAAGCATTCAAAACCTCAAATAATATCAAACTTTCCATGTAGATCAAGTAAATGTATCAAAGTATATGGTACATACACAATTGGGGTGCCTAAAACCTTGGTTTCAATGTTATTATGGAGAACTCAAGATTTTCAAGAGTTTTTGCACGATAAAAATTTCAAGATAGAGTTCAAGCAACGAGATTTAATTGAGTTAGGGAGCCCAAAAAATATGTATTTTTTTGGTTTAAACATATAAAGTCATTTGTAGTTGTCAAATTGCACTAGAATAGTACCAATTCCATGAGGGGACCTTTGGAAGACCAAAATTATGCTCTTATTCAGCACGTGCTCACGTATAAAATTATGTCTATAACTTGCATGTGACTTGAAAACTTATCTTGAAGTGCATTCCATTGTTTTGTAACACTAAGTGCTAACACTTGGATTTTATAAACGTAAAACAGCTTGAAATTTTACTAAAATTTATGTCTTATAACTTACCAAAATTCTCTCGATACGGATTGTATTTTGATATGGAGAAAAATCCAGTGTTTTCTTTCCCTCATAACCAATCTATGGTAGAAGCAAGGTGTAAAAAATTTCTTTCTAACTTGACAAATAAATTGCCAAAACTTGGTAGAAAAACAGGACACTTTAGTGTCTCAGGACACTTAAGTGTTCAATTACAGAACTAGTGTTAATACCATGGGGAATGCCTTCCTAATAATCAATGGCTACTTAGGTTCTTAATCCAAATTAGGCAGCACTGTGTGAAATGTACTAGGGCTTTCTAGTGGGCTTAGTCCCTATTGACCTTTAGCTTAAGTATTATAAATGGAGTTTACTAATGTGATGAGCTTGGGGAGGGTAACAATGTTATATGACCACCCAAAGTTACAAAGTTAAAATGCTGAAAACAAACAAGCAAAAAAAAAGAAAAAATCAAAGTGCCACAATGTAAAATCTTAAGCTAGAAGAGAAAACTCAGCTTGATTTGGTACTCCACTCACATGTATCGCCTATGGTACTAGAGCCCTAGAGGTTCCCAGTGTGGGTGCTTTTCCTTGAAAAGCAAAAAACCCAAGGCATACAAAATAAGCACGCACATCAAAATTGAATCACTGTGAAAAGACTTTGGGGGGTCAAGGAAAAGGAAATAAGTCAGGTGATGATTTCATGAGCAATTCCTTTTATCGTAGCTTAACTACAAGGTCTTCTAGGTATAGCCTCTAGTCAGCCCTCGGACATGAAATACTTGGCTCTCGCAATTAAACAACTTAATTGACCAAAGAAAATTGAGAAGCTTGCCCATGGTATTAATAGTCGATCTTTAGTGCCTTTCGACCGTTAAATTAGCTACCTCAGACTTGTTTAATTTTTCACCTTTACAATTGTTTATGTGTTTGATTATATTGTAATTTAATTGTTTATTGCTGACAAATGGTTTAAAATTTTGTTACCAATCAAATTGTATGCGTACAACTGCATATGATTTTTAACTGTATATGAGAATGCAATTATTGTGAAAATTTGTTTGATGTTTTAGTGACTGAAGAAGGCTAAGGACATTCATCTCAAATGCTCTTCCACCTTGATGAATGAGCTTCAACTCAATAGCTTTCGAGGACGGAATATACATCAGGAAGGGGGGCATGTTAACCCTCACGAACATTCCTATCACTTAAGACAGACGCCGTATTATTAATTTGGTAGAGTCATGTATCGGGCATGTCGGTTCAATAGGAAAAGAGTAAGAGTGATTGCCGATGAGAGGCACACTCTAACTGAAACATTCAAGGGATTAGTTGGCTAAGCATGGGCACCAAAGTGTGAATGGGGCGAGCTCATATAAAAGTCAACTAAACATAAAATTCACTCATTCTTTCATTTGTACAATTGAAGAGTGCTCTTGCTCCATCTCCATCTTCTTCTTCTTCATCTCCTTGTGTGTGTGTGTATGCGTGAGAGAGAGAGAGAGTGCGATCCAGCATTGCCACGACGACACGGCGGTGGCGAAGTGGTTGAGCGCGGCACAGTGGTGGATCCTTCTTCTTCGCGGCGAGGAATCCTCCACGACAGCAAGCATAGAGCGGTGAGTGACACACCATCTCCATCTTTGAGCTTACTAGTTTAGGCTAGTTGCGTGCTTGGAGCCATTTGTGGCTTGTACATAGTGTATCGGCAAGTTCCTTGCATTGACACGTGCGACAGACACACACAATGTTCAGTTGCCAACTAACCCATTTACTAACTTTTGTTATCTTATCACATAGACTAAGAAATAAGGGAGCTATAGAACATTGCCTCTTGTAGGAACTCCACCCATAGACTATGTTTACTCTCTCCTCTCTTGCTGTCTCCCTCCGTGCACACACACCTAGCCTGCAACAACCCCCCTCACCCCTCTTCTCATCCCTTTTGTATTTTTTTTTTCTTTTGGTCTCTTGTTTTCTATGGTTTTTCTTGTTGCTCTCTATTTGTGTGCTCAAAGGACTCCCCTTTTTTATTTTCCAGCTTCTCCATGCAGCTTCTTCTAAACCAGTGTCGCCTTGAATTTTCTATTCAAGATGTGCTCTTTTTTTTGCAGTTTTAAGCAACCTCCTTCAACAAGTGAATGGTTTCTTCAAACTTCAAATTCATCGATGCTTGTTCTAGTTTAGAGCTATTGAGGCTTTCCTTTTGGAACTAGTGGCTTCTTTGTGTTTCCCTTCAATCACCCTCATCCTTATCCTCCTTTGCTAGCCATCTAGTGGTAGTTGGCACTGATTGGAGGTTTTTAGATGAGATCCTGAATTTCTATTTCCTCTGGGTAGCTTTCATTACTTTACTGATTTCTTTCTTCTTTTTTTCATTCTAGCCTTTTGAGATCATTGAATATAGTGTGATGTTGGTCGATGTTGATTGAAATCCTCCCTTTTTTCTATGTGGCAATGGAACACTTTGGCTTGTGGAAGGAAGGACTATGTAGGGGCGAAGTTTTTTGCTAAGTCTCAAATAATGATGAGTTTTTGGCATGCCCAAAGGGCATGGGCTATAGTGTTGAGTACCCTTTTTGTCGCTTATTGAAAATAGCGATATTTTATTTTATTTTATGAAAATAATATTTTCTTGAGATTTGTGGTAGAGAAATTTTGTAATTGGCTAAATAAAAAAGGAGTGGCCCATATTTGTAGGGGAGCATCATTCCTTGGGATGGAGATCACACAGGTGACTAGAGCATGGACAAGCCTCAACATTATATACCACGGGGTAGTAAATAAAGTTAGTGTGGTGGGATCAACAATTGAGAATCCCAGTCATAGAAAATGAGGTGCACATAGACGCCAGATGTTGAAAAATAAACAAGGACACAAGAAGTAAACAAGGACATGAGGAGGAGAGTAAACCTGAACTAACTTTATAATATTGTGAACACACAATGATTGTAACAAAATTTATAATATTGTGAATGTAGTGCTTAGCTCACCACGCTTCCATCCACGAGGTGGTGGGCTCAAATCTCAAATTGGCGATAGACCGTTGACTTTTTTCTACACCGTCTCGTGCCTCAAGATTCACGTGCTTTAACCCCCCACCACCCTGAGGCCATTAAGGCCGCGTGGCATATAGTGTTCAGGGTGGACAAGCACAACATCATTTCATGCAATGGAATGTAGTGGCCAACATTTGTTGTATGGAAGCTAGAAATAAATGCTAAACAAGCCATGTGTGTATAGAATGTCTGAGAGCCTATGAGGCATACACTACTCCAAAGCTCTACAACCGCCTTGTTATCACCATTGCCTTGGCAGCGGTGCAGCATGGTGTAGCAATGGCAAGATACAAGCTACTGCTACCTTTGTGTGCACCAAGGTCACCTACTAGCTACTTATTAATATGGACATGCTAGGGACTTCTTGATATAGATAGATAGCAATTTTCTCCCTTGACATTCTTGTTGATATCAAGCACAACAATGAAGTATCGATATTGTGCCAATGACAATATTACGAAGTGCCGGGGAATGGCCTAGGAAGAGCAAGAACAAGAGGCCCTGTCTAAAAGTGCTTAGGTGCAGTTTGCTTCAAACAATATTTCCATGATATTTTTGTATGGAATTGTATCTCAATGGATTGGTATTACCTTCAATTTCATAAAAAGTTATACTCATGTTTTGCTTTTCGTTTATTAATCAGAGGGAGGATTAACCAAAGGTGATCTCAAGAGACTAGAACATTACTAGGTAGAGCTACATACAACAATGAGTGTCCTTCAAAATTCTTAAAAGGCATGAGGAGCATTAACTTGATAAGGAACATACCGGTACCTCTGGATGCATGTGTGGGAAAAACTAGCAATACTTGTTTCCTAGCTCTTCTACGTTTTGTAACTCTTCTAATGAATGAATGCCTCCACTCTTCACTTTTTCATCTTGTTTTGCAAAGGAGTGTTCAGAGATGGGGGATTTTGCAAGTTGAATCTCTCTCCTTTCTCTTTGTCTCTCTCTCTCTCTCTCTCTCTCTCTCTCTCTCTCTCTCTCTCTCTCTCTCTCTCTCTCTCTCTCTCTCTCTCTCTCTCTCTCTCTCTCTCGTGTCTAATTATTCATGTTTGATAGTACCTTTTGTGACCCATTCTCATCTAAAACCCTACTTTGATAGGAATGTTGACTGCATCGCACTTCTTATAAGAGACCATATTCAGCCTACGGTTGTGCATTTCTTTTTGAAGGACATGAATTTCCTTGCATTTTTCAGCATTTATTGAGTCTTAATTCAATGCATGTCATCCTTTGTTTTGAGTCAGTTCTAGGAATACTTCTCATGGTGAGCAAAAGTACCTTGCTTATAATTGCTACTTTGCAAGACTTTCGTCGCATATAGAAGCCATTAAGTTTATGGTGATTATGGTGTTTGCATCAACACATGATATGCAAGATTTCAGCTTGATCTTTACTCTAGGCTCTGTGTGTCATTATAGAGCATTCCCAACAAGGGCTAGAGGCATGTTTTTGAAGCTTATTTTCTCTGGAAAACTATTCACAACCAAAGGCTAGCTTGAGTTGGGATCTACCACAAGACATCTTTTTCAAATCAAAGAGCTCAAGCAGAAGCAAAATTTGGCTAGTGTGTGTGCTATAGCTTGGATGAGGTGACTTGGTCATGTATTGCCTCTTGCTATGTGCTTTTCTCTATTCGGAAGAGCTTGAATTTATGACATCCATTTTTACAAACATCTTGGTTGAGGCCTTTTGCACATTAGAGCTTTAATGAGCCAGCCTTTGCAAGCACATTTTTGTGGTGAGCTCAAGACTTTGAGCATGCAGAAACCATTTTTTCTAAGTGTTCCACTCTCAAGGGTTGGGTTGAAGTGATTCCCAAAAAAGAAAAGCCTACTTGGAAGTTTATTTACTCTATCATGACCGAATCCATGGAGCCCTACGTCAACTAGTTTCAACTCTTTATTGGAATGCTTCGTCTTGTTACTACTGATTATGGAGTTGCAAAATCACAAATTGCGGTGAATGCTAATTCCAAAGCTAAGCATGAAACTTGATCTTCACTATGTTACCCAGGTTTGTTTATGGTAAGTTTATCTAAGTACCATCAAGGAGTAGTTTATCAAACATACAACAAGAGAGAGAGTGAAGGGAGGAGCCCAATCTGGTGGGGCACACACAGATGGAGGTTCGCTATGAATATGAGGTTCCTTTGACAATCTATGGAAGTAAGAATGTCAATCACTAAAAGAGATCATTGCAAGTCATCATTTACCTAATAAGTGCAAAGAGAGTAGATGTATTTGTATACACATAAGTGTGCTTTCATGGCTTGAATTTTCATATCACCTTTGTCAAATTCTCATGTCTCTCTGTTGATTAGTTTCATTATGTTATGTGAGTATTTGAATTTTTTTCTTGACAATGACCTAGCATATAGTTTTTTTTTTAATGAAAATCTTGTTTTGGATGGCCCAAAGTTTTAGGCTTTGTAGCTTGTGAATGAGTTTCTTGATTTAAATATAACCCTTATACAAGATTAAGTCAAAGAACAAAGCCAAGAAATCAAGTTAGAGAGCAAGGCAAAGGAAGGAGTCATGGTTATCGCAAAGGAAGAGTGTACAATGTAGGTTACCCAAGAGGCAACAACACAAGATATCCATAGACAGATTTTGACATGTGAAATTGCAAGCTGAATATCTGGCCTCGTGTTGCATACATAAATGAGCTAGCCAACAGCAGTTTGGTAAAGAGTGACATCAGCAAGATCGCCAGCATCATGTAGACTCAACTTCAAACCTGTTTCCATGGGAGTGGCAATAGGTTTTCAATCCTCAAGGCCAAAATTACATAGCAATGTCTCTATGTAACGTTTCTGACACAAGGCAATACCACCATCACACTACTTAAACTGTATACCCAAGTAATGGTGCAACAACCCCAAACCTTTCATCTTGAAAGTAGCATTCAAATCAGCCTTAAATTCAGCAATATGTCTCTCATTTGGTCCAGTGATCAGTAAATCATTGACATAAAGAACCACAATGAGAAGTACATCACCCTCACGCTTTACATACAATGTGCTTTCTGCTGGACTGTTATGAAAGCTTCGTTTGACCAAATGAGTGTCATCTTTCTCATACCAAGCACAAGGAGATTGCTTCAACCCATGCAAAGCCTTGTTACATTTGCACACTTTGTCCTCTTGTCCTTTTATGACAAAACCGCGAGGCTGCATAGGACTCCTCAAATTATGTCACCATTCAAGAAAGCAGTAACAATGTCTGATTGATGTACATCCCAACCAAAATGACCTACCAATGCACATAGAAAACGCACAGTAGTCCTACAACAAGTGGGAGCAAAAGTCTCTTCATAATCTATGCCTTTTTGCTGTGCATAACCCTTTGCAAAAAGTCGAGCCTTATGGCGATCGATCTCACCATCCGGCTTGCATTTCAACTTGTAAACCCACTTCGTACCAATGGCCTTTTTACCAGGAGGCAAATCACATAAAGTCCATGTGCCATTTTCTATAAGTGCATCATATTTTGATTGCATGGCAGCCATCCAATTTTCTAAATTCTGTGCTTCATCAAAAGACTGAGGCTCCTCAACATCATGTAAGCTAGACACAACCGAAGCATAAAAATCTGATGCATAAGATGCATGGCAAGAGCCTGAACGAGTACGACTAGACAAAGGTGAATCCAATTTATTGTCACGCAAAGTGTGCACCAGCCATTTTGGCATACCTCTAGCCTGCTCATTTTCAGCCCTTTCCTCATCAAGTACATCATGTATATCTGCATAAGTAATAGGCTGATCTGTAACATTTTTAGAAACCCCCATAGGCTGTACATTTGCCTCATTGGAACTTACATTCGTATTTCCACCACCGAAAAGAGGCAACAAAGTGTCATAAATGTCATGTGAGCTTACATTACTGTCTCTAGGACATGACAGCAAGGGCTGAACAGAATCTTTCACAAACACTACATCTTGTGAAACCAGAATACATTTTGTCTGCAGATGATACAACCTGTAACCTTTGCTTTCAGCACTATAACCAACAAAAATACATTTGACAGCCTTATCATCCAATTTTCTGTGTTGTGTTTGTGGCACCAAATCATATGCCAAACAGCCAAAAACACGCATGTGCTCAATAGAAGGCTTTCTATCATGCCATCCTTCATATGGAGTAATAGACTGCAAAGCTTTCGTAGGACACCTGTTTAGTACATAAGTGGCACACATGATGGCTTCAAGCCAAAAAGAATGCGGCAAAGCTTGACTTTTGACCATACATCATGCCATTTTCGTAAGTGACCTGTTTTTCCTCTCAGCAACACCATTTTGTTGAGGTGTATAAGGCACTGTACATTGGTGTTTTATCACACGACTAGCCAAAAATGTATTGAATTCATGAGACATATACTCCCCCCCTCGATCGGAACGGAGGGTGCCCATAGTACATTTCGAGACGTTTTCAGCCATAGCCAGAAATTGTTTGAAGCACATAAAAACTTCAAATTTCGCTTTAAGTGGAAATACCCATGCATGCCTGGAGTAATCATCAATGAAAGTCACGAAGTAAAGGTAATTGCCCAAAGACGGAGTTTGCATGGGCTCACAAACATCACTATGCAGAAGCTGCAACCTGCATGTGGCCCGAACTGAACCATCCTTTGGAAACTTAGAACACTACATCTTACCCAAAATACAGCCTTCACAAACATGTTTGAAAGGTGCTTCAAGAGGCAGCAAAGAAGCAACCATATCAAATTTTTGTAAACGCAGCAAACTGGTAAAATTCAGATGACCAAAATTGCATGCCAAAGTTTTGCATCTGAAATAGCCCTTGAATCTGCAACAGCATTCGCAAAATTTTATCCACACTTGTCATACAAAGTGAGCTTATACAGCCCACGACACAAAAGGCCAGATGCAACAATTTCATCACCAAAACTAAAATCATGAACTGTACATCTGTCATCCACAAACTTGACTATAAGTCCAAGTCTAGCAAGTGCGGATATAGACAAGAGATTCTTCTTGATCCCAGGTACATAAAGTGCATCAACAAGTGTGAAGGAACTCCCACTTACAGTAGTAAGCACAATCTTTCCAACTCCCTGAACCGGATAAAATGCATTGTTGGCACAAGTGACTGAATTCCCATGAGGGACAGACTTGAGAGAGGTAAACAATTCATGATGTGAGGTAATGTGCTTTGTAGCACCAATATCGAAATACCACACATGTGAATCTACAGCAACTGACAAGCATGCATCATGGACATCAGGATTGTAAGTGCACTCTGCGCTAAAAGCCCATTCTGCATCAACATCAGCAACACAGTCTCTTTTCACATAAGACTCAACAATGGCTGCATTTGTAGTGGAACCAGCATTTGCAGTGGAACCACCCTCTTTCTTCTTAGCCTCTTTGGCCTTCAACTTAGGACACGACTTGATCAATTGATCATTAGCTTTGGCAACACATCTTCTTTTTGCCCTTATCACCAGAATTGCCAGACGAAGTGTTACCAGCAGAAGCATTAGGAACAGAAGTTTTGCCACTCGTAGCAGAACCATAAGAAGTGGCTGCATTGTTGTTACCACCCTTTCTTTGAGAAGCAATAAAAGCCTGTTCAACTGCACGCTATCTAGTCCTATTTTTTCTGGAAAGTGACTCTTGCAACAACAATGTGCATAACGCATCAAACTTGACAACTTCAGGATTTCCTTGGGTCATAAGTCTCCAAGTACGAGCAAAAGTCTGGTAAGAATCTGGTAAGGCATCAAGAACAGTCTACACAAGGGAGCTATCTGAAATGACTTCACCTGTAGAATTAAGTTTCTCATTAATATCCTTGACACTAGCAAGGAAAGTGTCCATATCATCTTCCTCATGCATAATCTTCGATTCCAGCTCTTTACGCAGCAAAGCAATTTTAGCCTCATTGCGGCTTGCATAAAGACCAGCCAAAACATCCCAAGCCTGTTTTGCATATTTTGTTGAACAGATGTGAGTAACAATGGTGTGCTTCATAGACAATGCAATCAATGCATGAACCTGCGCATCCTTTACATCCCAACGAGCTTGTTCTGCCGTAGGCAAAAATAGCAACAAGACGTACAACATCCTCAACATCGCCTACATCCTCAGAACCAGGTATGTCTTGAGGTGGCATACCTTGCATCTTCTTTCAAGCATTGCAACTAGCAAGAAAATGATTGAGAAAGTGCATTGTCTATGATATAGAAAGTAATCTTAAACATGTACTAGTCATGAAAGGTAGTGCCATTGTCCGTCTCTCAAACTAGTTTTGAGTTGCAAACAAACAATAAAGATTGAAGGTTTCTTTTTATTGCAAAATGTGTTGAAACGAAATTATTATTATTGAATATATTTTTAAGCTTAAAATGTGTTGAATTGAAGTGATCTTTGCGATGAGATTAAAAACAAAGAGCTTAAACATTAAAACTATCTTTGCAATGGAAAACTTGATGTAAAAGAGGGTTGTTGAGAATAGGGGCATATCATCTCGTTTGTAAAGTCCTTATGATGGCATTGGGTTCTCATGGATTGGGCTAATTACCAAAACTAAGATTAGACAATATGATATAAAAGCTTGCCTTTTTTTTTGAATAGCGAGTCTCGTGATTTGATCACGAGACAATTATTTATTTCATACGAGTTTGAGTGCTTTCTCTTAGTTGTTTAAAAACTAGCATGAAAAGATGACATGATATCATTTAATTAAGATTTTATAATAGTTTTGTCTTGGTTCAAATCAACGATTGAGCGTAGCTATCTATCTATCAATTCATAAACATTCAAAAAGAAAGTGACAAATCATTTCTTCAAAGATCGTCTAAAATTCATATTTCATTTTATCATCAGTTCTCTCTTCTTTGGTGTGTGTGCATGTGTGCACTTGCGTGTGAGTATCCATCCGTGCACGTGTGTGTGTGTGTGTGTGTGTGAGAGAGAGAGAGAGAGAGAGAATAAAGTTATTTGCTTAAATTTATATTTTTCACTTCTTAAATTTTATTTCTTGTTTCTTTTTAACATAAACGGCATGCTAGTTTGATGTTTCATTGACTTGTTATTTTCTTTAAGAGGACTTTTTGCCTTGCCACTTTTTACCATGCATGATACCATGGGAGAGAGTTACCTCCTAGATGCAATAAGGTTAGGCAAGGGTCAGAAAAAGTGGAAGAAATCACATGCATAAGCCTTGCAAGAGAGATTTATCTCTCAAAGACTTCAAGATCGGCCAAGAGCTAGATAGAGAGCAAGAGAAACAAAGGGATTATTAGTAGAGAATTGTGTGTGTGTGTGTGTGTGTGTGTGTGTGTACATGTACATACACACATGTGATAAATTCTTGTGAATCGTTCTCATCTCATGCATTAGGAGATAACAAGATGTTCTTAGCATGAGCACACATGTGCACGTGTGTACACGCACATGTGATAAATTCTTGTGAACCATTATCATTTGATGCATTAGGAGATAACAAGATTTTCTTAGCTATTATATGCAGCGTGATAATAAATGGGTTATGCTAATTGGGGAGGACAAGCAAGCGCTCAATTCCTCAGAGTTTGTGCGATTCCATCCAAAACATATGAAGGTAGGGATATAAAAGTATGCCCAGAGTTCCATACTAGATTCTCCCTAGAGAGGGATATGTGTGTGTGTGTGTGTGTGTGTGTGTGTGTGTGTAAAGTCATCATCAAACTTAGTGTGCATTTATCCAATCCATTGAAGCCATCATCATAAATTGTTTAGCATGTTATATACTCAAGAAACATATGTCTCCATACATGTGTATATCTATATAAAAGAGAGAGAAAATCAAGAGAGAATCACCCAAAGGGTGCTAGAGTAATGTGTGTGTTTTAGTTATTTACTTATATTACCCACAGATGAACATATATATGTTCAAAGGTCAAGATACCCAGATAAATACAACGTTAATTGTACAAAACAAAAACATAGGTGCAACACCATTGCTTCAGTGATCAAATACAACATTTAAGCATAACAGCATATATACAATACAAGTTGAGTCATGTGAAGCTCTCATTAGGAGTAGAAGAAATGTGGTTTTCTCATATGATACGGTGTAAGAATTGAGATATTAACATTGGATTATTTTGATCATGTTTAGTAAAGCAAAAATTGAGTTGTTTTACTAGTGAGATATAGTTATGCTCTCTACCACACACAATGGTATTGTCTTTATTCACTAGAATTAACTATTCGCTTCAAAATTTCTTCTTGGTGTTTGGAGTTTCTCGGACATGAGGAATAGGTGCAATGAGCCTAGTGTTTCTACTTCATATAAAACACTAGGGCAACTAACATGAAAATCATCTTGCTGTAAAGATTGACTTTGCTCCTCTTGATATTATCTTTAGCAATTCTAGCTATGTGTAATGGTTTATGGAAAAACAAAGACAAGTCATAGCAACAATCTAATGAAGAAGGAAAGAGTTGAGCCAAAAAGAATCTGGCTCTTGGGAAAGATGATAGCTTTGAGTAGATATTAGGAAATGTAAATAGGTAATTTGTTATCTTAAAAATGGAAGCCATAGAGACGTACAAAGGTCTTGAGGTTAGAGCTGGTATGTTTTTCCTCAATATGTCTTGAGGTGGCATACCTTGCATCTTCTTCAGTGTTAGGATTTGAAGGGCAACCTATTCTTTCAAAACATGGATTGTAGAAAAATGCACCCTTCCCTATAGAAGGGTCTATTTTCAATTTGCCCTTCCAGTGAGAAAATTTCGCATAATTTACAAGGCAAGATACTATATTTAGTCAATGAGTATAACCAATATACATATAGATATTGTAAATGAGCATTAATATATATAAAATATTTTTTAATTAGCTCTTCCATTGACATGTATTCTATTTTTTCACCCTTCTTTATAGAAGGATAATTTTTGAAGAAGCCCTTCCAATGACAGACTCAAAAAAACTTTGGCCTTCATACGATCGACAAAATGTCTTAAAAAGGGCAGATGAGCATCAAATCCTATCACTGAGATTCTTCTTTCAAGCACTGCTTTACTAGCAAGAATATGACTAAGAAATTGTTTTTCTATGATATAGAAAGTAATCTTAAACATGTACTAGTCACGAAAGGTAGTACCATCATCTCTCTCTCTCTCAAATGCTTTGTTAGATGATAATTGAGATTTAAAATGTGAGTCAATATAGACTACAAACAGGTGTTTATAAAGGCAAACGACAAGCATTGACGTGATGTTTAGTTTTGAGTTGCAAACAATCGATAAAGATTGAAGGTTTCTTTTTATTGCAAAATGTGTTGAAACGAAATTATTCAATATATTTTTAAGCCCAAAATGTGTTGAATTGAAGTGATCTTTGCGATGAGATTGAAAAGAAAGAGCTTAAACATTAAAACTATCTTTGCAATGGAAAACTTGATGTAAAAGAGGGCTGCCGAGGATAGGGGCATTTCATCTCGTTTGTAAAGTCCAACAAGTAACACAAAAAATTTGACTTTTCTTATGATGGGATAAAGGATATTGTATTAGATAGCTGGCATTGGGTTCTCATGGATTGGGCTAATTACCAAAATGAAGATTAGACAATATGATATAAAAGCTTGCATTTTTTTTTTAATAGCGAGTCTCGTGATTTGATCACGAGACAATATGATATAAAAGCTTGTATTTTTTTTTTAATAGCGAGTCTCGTGATTTGATCACGAGACAATTATTTATTTCATACGAGTTTGAGTGCTTTCTCTTAGTTATTTAAAAACTAGCATGAAAAGATGACATGATATCATTTAATTAAGATTTTATAATAGTTTTATCTTGGTTCAAATCAACGATTGAGCGAGCGTAGCTATCTATCTATCAATTCATAAACATTCAAAAAGAAAGTGAAAAAATTATTTCTTCAAAGATCGTCTCCAATTCATCGTTCATTTTATCATGATTTCTCTCTTGTTTGGTGTGTGTGCCTGGGGGAGTCACTATGGATTTCCATATGGTATCATGTGAGTGTAGGAGAGGGGGGGTTTTAAACATAAGCGTATACAATAGGGGTAGTCCCTCCATTATTTCATGTTCGTACCGTATGCATAAGGGAGGGGGGGACCTACCCCGCCGGGGGGGGGGGGGGGGGGGGGATATTAAGTGCTTATGCCATAAGACACATGTCCTAACAAGTCAATTAAAGAATCTTTCACATGAGGGTGTTGTTCTTGGTATTTCAAAGAGTTAATTTACTCCACTAGCAAACTAAAATAGCTTTACCAATGAGAAAATATGGTACCTCCATGTCCTCCCCTTAGCTAACATCTTTAAGACTTGTTCAACAAGCTTCTAGATTTGTTGGGGTTGATGCTACCACAAACTTGACTAATCTTCTTCTATGTAGCCACTAGGCATCAATATCTTGGACATTCAGACTCTCATTAGCCTCTTCAACATCATCATCATCAATACCACCATCTGCATAGCCTTTGTATCCACATCTGCACCCTCATTTTATTTATTGTTGTCTTCTTGCACATCATCCAAGTCACTCTTCTCTTCTTCTTCTTTGTATGCAAACTCAATAGCAACACCAATGGCATGATCAAGAGCTTCTCTGCACCCACGATACCAGCTTTAATACCATCATTGTAATCAGTTCCTATTTGATACACACACTCGTTCGTGCTTTCTGTGACAAATGCTCAAAGATCTCAGCACACCTTTTCCAAGTGCTGCCCAAGCTCCCCCAGGTCAGTTGCGTCCATTGTGTGATATGGGATTACATTACAAAATGATAGAGCTTTATCTTAGGCCCGTGCCACACATGAGCAATTGGACATGTCAGAAAGTGCAATATTGGACAACGTGTACATCACAAATCAAAAAAATTAAGAATGTGGAACAAAATGATTTTGACAGTAAACGACTATAGGTCCAGAAATTCCTCACAGCCCATCAGTGTTTGAGAAAAATGATTTCAAAAATGCCGGTTGAGGGCAAGTGCAAAAGGAGAATTTCTATCGCAAAATAGAGAAAAATAGTGTAAAATTTTGAAAAACTAAACTTATTTTTTACATTTCCTCTTGACAAATTCAAGAAAAGAAATTTTGTATGTTTGGGAAAATGGTTTTTCCCCGCACACTGCAGCCCATGATCAATCTATCATTTGAACACACATCGAAGCGAATGTGTGGAGGTGTGTGATACGAGCCTTGGCCACAACCTATATGTCTCCTTTTCTCTGTTTGGGCGGCAAATGAAATTGCTCTTAGGCCGACATGCAGAACAGCTGGGCAGGATATGCAGGAGGGCGTCAGAGACAATCGAGGGGGGGATCAACGTGCAGGATGTAGGCCACGTCTGCAGGGGAGATGGAGGAGGAGAGGAGGGAAGGAGGGGGTGGTGGAGAGGCTGGCGTGCAAGCAGTCGAAGAGGAGGGTGCCGGGGGGGGGATGTGTCTATCGTGCCTACCTCGTCTGCTACCATCCGCGACCAACTATTGTGGTCGTGCCACCCAATTGGTGCCCTCTGTGCAACCCGCTAACTTGGTCTACAGCCCCGCCATCAGTAGGTGATTTTTGCATGGCATGGATGACACACAGGTGATTGTTGTCCTGCAGGATGCTGATGTTTAAGTGGATGTAGGCATAGGTGAGGTGAGCAAGCATTCTGGTACAATGGCACCATGCAAGGTTTGTGAGGTGAGTGTGTTGTTGAGTGAGAGATGCTTGTGTGTATATAAAGTGCTAGTATGGTTTTGTGTTGCATGCTTAAACTCGAGTACTTGGTATATATAGAGCAGCTATGTAATGTCTTTGAGAATGGCAGGTAATTCTAATTTTGCAGAGAGTTGCAGCATTGATAAGTGCATGAATCCTGATGCCATGAGTAGCAGCGAGGAGATGGACTTTGAGCAAGGTTTCTTACCCATGTGAATGTTATGCTACTTGAATCTTTTTATGGTTACATGTCTTTTCATGATGTGTTGTTTATGATCCGATGATTGGTTTTCATAGAGTTGAAGAAATTTGTTGAGGGTTCTAGCAAAGGTGGGCATGCGCCACTAAGTTGCAGTCGAGCGCCATGCACTAACCTCAGCCCGGCTCCGAAAGGGTGTAAGAGGGTTGCGCAAAATAGGGGAGGTGTTGGCAAGTCATTTCTTGACAAGAGGAGCGGCAACATGGAGGGTGAGGAGCCATTCCATGCATTTAGTTCCTTCCTATTGTGATTGCCATGAGTTTTCTAATTGTGCTAGTTGCCTTGATGCTGGGGAGATTGGTGGTCTCTATTCTAGCTGATTGTATGATTGCGTAGGGTTGATTATGCCATTCTGCTGGAATTTTGATCGTCCTTGTTGTGGTCAAAGTGTTTTTTGTTGTGCATGGCAGTAGTATTCATATTTTGTTGAGTTGCCTTGGTGCTAGGGATATTGATTCTTTGTGTTCTAGCTGATTATGCGATTCTGTAGCAATGACTGCACCATTCTGCAGGACTTTTTGATCGTCCCCCTCTTGGTTGCAAGAAAAAGTTTGGTTTGGTTTTGGTTAGAAATGGTTGGATGCGTTTATTGTCTTGGTTTTGTGACTTCATGGAATCCCCCAAATTTACTCTGTAGCATTGAGGAACACCTTTTGAAGCGGTACTCTCTCTCTCTCTCCCTCTCTCTCTCTCTCTCTCTCTCTCTCTCTCTCTCTCTCTCTCTCTCTCTCTCTCTCTCTCTCTCTCTCTCTCTCTCTCTCTCAAGCTCTCAAGCTCTTGATCCCCTGCACGTAGTTCCTTCTTGTAGCGAATGCCAAAAGTATGCTAATTTTTTCGGTTGCCTTGATGTTGGGGAGGTTGGCGGCCTGTGTTCTAGCTGACTATGCGATTGTGCAGGGCAAATCATGCCAGTCTGTAGGGTTTTTAAATCATCCTCCTTGTGGTTGCATCCATTCTTGTTTTGAATGCCAGAAATATTTTAGATTTGTTGAGTTGCCTTGGCGCTGGGGATATTGTTGCTCTCTGTTCTGGCTAGTTATGCAATTTGGTAGGCTGATTATGCCATTCCGCAGGGATTTTCTGTCGTTCCCTTTGTGGTTGCAACCAAAAGTTTGCTTTGATCTTGGTCAAAAGTGGTTGAATGCATTTACCGTGTTGTTTTTGTGTATTCGTGAAATCCCTCAGTTTTATTTAGTGGCATTGAACAACAGGTTCTGAACTAGAATTAATATCTCTCTCTCTCTCTCTCTCTCTCTCTCTCTCTCTCTCTCTCTCTCTCTCTCTCTCTCTCTCTCTCTCTCTCTCTCTCTCTCTCTCTCTCTCTCTCGGGCTTACACTCAGGATTGGCCCGAGGTTTGAGCATCATACCTGCCAGCTGACGACAACACGACATTAGGGAAATCAACTTATTGGGTTGTGTCGTGGCCGCTACAGCATAGATTATTGATTTCTTGTTGGACGTGTTGCAGCTTCTGAGGCAATACAGGGGCACCTTTGAAGGATGAGATGCGCTCTTGCTCGTTTGAGCTGTCCATTACCTTGTTATGAGATGACTGAAGGTCCAAGCTAGATGGAAAGCTAGCAAGACTAGGAGTGGCTTGAGAGGTGCTGCTATAGGCTGAACTATTGGGGGTTCGTGCTCTCCATCATGTCAACCATCTAATCTTCAGTTGCATTTTCTACCGCAGTTTATGTAATGGGTAGATTTGGTATCATCTTTGTCTTTTGGGTCGCAGGAACCGAAGTGTTGTTGTTGCCTACAACATATTTCTCCTTGTCCCTGCTACTCATTGCGTCGTCCTTGAGAATTATGCGTGCTAGTTGTGACTTTGTAAGCGCTTGATCCAGTGGAGAATTGTGCTCAATAAAAGCTTGAATCCAATTTTTCTTTTGCAAGTGCCATGTGCTAAATGGTTTGACAATTTTCTTGGCTAGTGAATGCATGTTTGGTAGGGGATGCCTAGCGATCAAAAACAACAAAGTCAATGACAAGAGGAGTGTCGATTATGAGTGGCTCTATTAGTGCTGATTATCACTATGGAGAATACAAACGTTGAGGGAGAAGAACACACCGATGTGATGATCCATAGCATAACCAGAGCTACTCAAGTGGTGGATTTCAATGATAAAATTAAGTTGCAGCACTCATTTATTTCAAGGAATGTGGAATATATCTAAAGGCTTGTAAGCACGAAATTAACTTTCTTGTTCATCCATGTATGCAAAGAAAGTTTATATTTCATTGATTAGCTTCATTTCTACTATTTTGGAAAGTAGTGGGACCAAGAGAAACCATTTGGGAATAGCAGTTGTTGCATATAACATTACATATTTTTTCCCAACTTAAATAATTGTTTGCTTCAAGATCTTGGGATAGAGACAAAATGAGAGTTTATTTAGCCAATTTAAAAGCAATCAACACGATGACTCTTAAAGCAGGTTATTTCAATGTGAGGTTACTCACTCCTTTCTTTGCTCCTCATCAAAAGAAATTATTTGGTGGAAGATTTTTGCAATCCTCTCCTCTCGACCAGCTCCCATGGTTCATGATGTGTGCCTATATCTCCTTGTGTCCTCCCCCCGACGCGACCAACATCACTAAGCAGGACACTTTTCTAAAACATTCCTTGCATTTTGAATTCATGGTTTGTTTTCTTAACATCTATTGCAAATGAAAACGCGCTACAATTTACACTTATGTTCGTTTGCACTGCAACATGTATTTTTGCAAAAGCATGTGCTTCTAAAATTGTTATGTTACTAGCATACATAAAATAGTGGGTCATTACATTCCGTACGAAATCCGTATGAGGAGGGAGGGATGGTTGCGAAAACATTCATATCTTGTCCATATGTGGGGGGGTAGGTTAGCATGTAAGATATCGTACATAGGGGGGTTTCTCTAATTTTGATGCACGCAAGTGACATCCCCCATTACTAATAGTGAATCCCGTGGGTGTGTGTGTGTGTGTGTGTGTGTGTGAGTGAGAGAGAGAGAGAGAGAGAGAGAGAGAGAGAGAGAGAGAGAGAGAGAAAAGTTATTTTCTTAAATTTATCATTTTCAATCCTTAAATTTTATTTCTTTTTCCTTTTTAACATAAAAGGCATGCCAGTTTGATGTTTCATTGACTTGTTATATTCTTCAAGAGGAGTTTTTGCCTCGCCAGTTTTTACCATGCATGAAACTATGGGAGAGAGTTACCTCCTAGATGCAATAAGGTTAGGCAAGGGTCCGAAAAAGTGGAAGAAATCACATGCATAAGCCATGCAAGAGAGAGTTATCTCTCAAAGACATCAAGATCAGCCAAGAGCTAGATAGAGAGCAAGAGAAAGAAAAGGATTATTAGTAGAGAATTGTGTGTGTGTGTGTATGTGTACATGTACATGCACACATGTGATAAATTCTTGTGAATCGTTCTCATCTCATGCATTAGGAGATAACAAGATGTTCTTAGCATGAGCGCACATGTGCACATGTGTACTTCGCACATGTGATAATTTCTTGTGAACCATTATCATCTAATGCATTAGGAGATAACAAGATTTTCTTAGCTATTATATGCATCGCAATAATAAATGGGTTATGCTAATTGGGGAGGACAAGTAAGAACTCAATGCCTCACAGTTTGTGCAATTCCATCCAACACATATGAAGGTAGGGATATAAAAGTATGCCCAGAGTTCCATACTAGATTCTCACTAGAGAGGGATGTGTGTGTGCGCACGTGCGTGCGTGCATGCATGCATGTGCATGTCTGTGTGTGTGTGTGTGTGTGTGTGTGTGTGTGTGTGTGTGTGTGTGTGTGTGTGTGTGTGTGTAAAGTCATCATCAAACTCAGTGTGCATTTATCCAATCCATTGACGCCATCATCATAAATTGTTTAGCATGTTATATACTCAAGAAACATATGCCTCCATACATGTGTATTCCTATGTAAGCCACAAAAGACAGAAAAAATCAAGAGAGAATCACCCAAAGGGGGCTAGAGTGATGTGTGTGTTTTAGTTATTTACTTATATTACCCATAGACGAACATATGCATGTTCAAAGGCCAAGATACCCAGATAAATGCAATGTTAATTGTGCAAAACAAGAACATACGTGCAGCACCATTGCTTCAGTGATCAAGTACACATGCAAGCATAGCAGCATATATACAATACAAGTTGAGTCATGTGAAGCTCTCATTGGGAGTAGAAGAAATGTGGTTTTCTCATATGATACGGTGTAAGAATTGAGATATTAACATTGGATTATTTTGATCATGTTTAGTAAGGCAAAAATTGTGTCGTTTTACTAGTGAGTTATAGTTATGCTCTCTATCACACACAATGGTATTGTCTTTATTCAATAGAATTATTTATTCACTTCAAAATTTATCCTTGGTGTTTGGAGTTTCTCAGACATGAGGAATAGGTGCAATGAGCCTAGTGTTTCTACTTCATATAAAACACTAGGGCAACTAACATGCGAATCATCTTGGTGTAAAGATTGACATTGATCCTCTTGATATTATCTTTAGCAATTCTAGTTATGTGCAATGGTTTCTGGAAAAAGAAGACAAGTCGTAGCAACAATCTAATGAGGGAGGAAAGATTTGAGCCAAAAAGAATCTGGCTCTTGGGAAAGATGATAGCTTTGAGTAGATTGTAGGAAATGTAAATAGGTCATTTTGGTATCCTAAAAATGGAAGCCATAGAGACGTTGGGATGGGGGAAATGGACACAGTCGGGTTGTACCAACGTACAAAGATCTTGAGCTCAGAGCTGGTATGGTTTTCCTCAATATGTCTTGAGGTGACATACCTTGAATCTTCTTTCAAGCACTGCAACTAGCAAGAAACAAACTGGTCCACCATGACTAGCAATGTCAAGTATTGAACATCTTAGTAGATTTAGTGATTTTGCAAGACCATGTACAATTGTGGGAAATGTATGACGGGAGCCTTTTATATATTATCTCAAACATCAAAAAAGCTATATAGAAATTGGATGGATTAGATCAATGAAATTGCAAATAGGAATTCTTATTGTGGCATTATGTTGGAAAATACTAATAGATTAGTAGATGTACATGTTTAAGATGCTCACGTCCCTCCCTTAAGTTGTAATATAGTTTCTTTTTCGTGAATGACTAAGAAAGTGCATTGTCTGTCTTAAAAATGTACTAGTCATGAAAGGTAGTGCCATCATCTGTCTCTCAAACGCTTTGTTAGATGATAATTGAGATTTAAATTGTGAGTCACTATAGACTACAAACAGGTTTTTATAAAGGCAGACGACAAGCATTGATGTTGTGAGTGGGATGAAAACACACACAATGCCTCTATATTCACCTGACACACACTCTTGGGATGATACACACACACACTATGGGGCGCCACTCGGCTTACAAAAACCACTTGGCCGAGACAGGGAACACACCGATGGAGTGAGAGGAGAGAGACTATCCATCTGCCCACTCAATATAGAGACACACACACACACACCCAAAAAACTCGCTCAAAAGAGAAATATTTTTGATGTTTAGATACAATTGATCTTGAGCCAACAGCAATGGGGCAAATAGCTCACACAATATGGATGAAATATACCAGATACAATCACAAATTTGAGTAGAGGCTTTGCTCACAAGAGAAACTTACACAACCAAAATAGAAAAAAAAAGTGAGGAATTTGGAAAACTAGACATCATCATTACGTCCAGAATAGCCCATAACCCTAGTCTACAATGTAAAAGTGCTCAAATCCGACCTCGGATGAAAAGTTTATGGCCAAAACAGGCTCCAAAAATAGCAAAAACTCAGTTGCACTTGTTCCTCCTCCTTTATCCACATTTTTGTTGGTTTTTGTCTCAGGTTTTTCAGTGTCCACACTTCACTTTTTCCTTTGGGCACCTTTGGCCTTTTGATTAACCTCAAACGGACCCCGAACAGGCCAAAAACTGGCCACGTAGTGCATTTTTGTCACCCTTCTACATCCATCCGCACACCTGGCACTCAACTTTCTCCAATACTGCATCCTGCAACCACGTGAAGTGGCCCCCAAATATAGTCCTCATGATGACCTTTCTGCATAATCATCACAAGAAAACACCCACGTTGTGTCCTCGCTTACCCACGTGCAAATATTGACCCCATTCAACCTCCCGATGCCACTAAATGCCATCTGACACACCTGCTTACCTCATGTCGTCGGCCCGCGGATAGCTTCCTCGAGAAGTTTTACACGCTACTAACTCCTCATTATTATAGAAAAAACACATTGGTACTGGTGATAATAAAAATCGATGTACTATGTATACGATGTCCTACCTGTACACATATGGGCCCCACGTAACCACCTGGCTCTAGAAAATGGGCAATTCTTTTTTCGATTCACCATGCATGTGTATTTACATATGTGCAATCACTTATTTAAAAAAACTCCTAACATAATTTGCCCATCCCTTAGCCTACTAGATCATTCACGATCAGCAGAGCAACAAAAAGAGTATGAGACTCGCCGTGTCACAGGTCTCCTCATCCCTCACATACATTACTTGTTTTGCAGACATCTCATCTTGCTCCACCATCATCAATCTAGCATGATACAATTTAAGATGTAGTCCATTTACCCTTGACTTATGTAGATTCCCATACAGGTTAGCTAACTGATATGTACCATTCGAAAAACACTCCACTACCTTGAAAGGGCCTTCCCACTTAATTTGAAAATTCTTTTGGAATGTCTTGTCCAGCTTACTGTTGTAGCGTGAAACCAAGTCATGTTTCTTGATACCCTTACTTTTGACCTTTTCATTTATCTTTTCTAAAGCCTTATCTTGCATCTGTCCATAATGTTCCAATGCGCTCATCCTATCTAGCTGAACCTCATGTAATTGTAAGAGCCTCTCTTTGAATGCATCACTGGACTGCCCAAGCAACTTTTCTAACATCTTGACCACAGGCAACTCTACTTCCACAGGCAATAGTGCTTCCTTTCCATATACCAAATGAAATGGAGTAAACCATGTACGTGTCTTTACCTAAGTATGGTAAGCCCATAATACACTAGGCAATTCCAAATCCCAATTCTTTCCTTGGTGCTCTATCACTTTCGAAAGAATTTGTACCAACTCACCATTGAATCTTTCATTTCAGCCATTACATTGTGGATAATAAGAAGTGGTCTATTGGTGCCTAATCTTCATCTTAGCGCATAAAAAGTCTAGCAATTTAGCGCTTAATCTTGGCCCCTTATCCAAAAGTAGCTCCAGTGGCACCCCAAACTTGCAACATATTTCATCTTACACAAATTTTGCCACATCCTTTGCAGTGATTTGTTTTACTGCTATAGCCTCTGTCCATCTAGAGAGATAGTCCACTAGTCAAAATATAGCTTTTGTCCCTGCTTGTGATCAATAAAGGCCCTATTGCATCAATCCCCCATTTTTCAAACACATCAAATGCTATAATGGTTTTTCGTAGCTCTGGCTTCAACACTCTCTTCTCAAATGCTTGACACCGCAAGATCTTATGCAAGGTGATCTTTAGAGCAAAATTTCTGCCACATGCGCCTTCATGATTCTCTTCCAACACTCTATAAAGCTCCTCCCGCCAAGGTACATGTCTCAACATGATATCAGCCCCTTTCATGTATAAGACATCACCAATCAATTTGTACATGTATGCTCTATGCACAAAACCATACTTCCTAGACTTCTGAATATCCTGTGGAATGATTCTCGTTAGCAAAAACTGCTCTTCTTGAGCCATACTTTCCCAGCCATGATAAAGAGGTAAATTGGTCCTCAACACAAATATCTCCCCAATCATGCTTTGAGCTGCTTCATGTGCCTCTCTATTTAGAGCACGTTCAATGTGTCTGATGCTCCATGCTTCAAACTTTTTTAACAAGCCTTTAATTCTGAAACACATTTCCTTCAATAAGGTGTTCTTGCTCTTCCACACACCCAACACTTGCTTCACAACTAATAAGGTGTGAGGGCCATACCCAGACTCGACCCTACTCACCTCCCTCAGTCCTTCAGACCGTTCCAGGGAGTGGCATAGATCTATCTGCAGGTATCCCTCCCACTTGGGACCGACATTCAGACAGGACTCCGACCTATCTCGAATGCCAACCCAAGGGGGTACATCCATTCATTCAATGATTCTATCCACTTCTCATAATCAATCTATCCTTGATAGCTTTTCGCACCCAAAATCTTGGTCCTTATTCTTGATTCTCTTGATCTTTAACTTGAGGATCTGCTCTTGCTTTCTTGTTCTCCCTTGGTTCATGGCGATAAGCCCTTTTTCCTGACAAGCAAGCACGGCTGTATCACTTCCCCTAAGAAGAGGGATCTTGCAATCCTACCCGGTCTCGCTCATCCCCGATTACCCATTTTTATCCCACGTAGTCCTAGCGTTTAACATAAATTTTCTTAAATCAACATCCGGCCATCTGACCCTCCGGATCCACCCACCCACCGAACCATTTCATGAAAATCCCTTCCCGAGGTAGTACTTAACTACTACAAAATCAGGAAGACAGAAGACTATTAGACATCATCAAACAACAAGCAGCATGCAATCTGTTGCATACCCACGTTCAGGGAAATTCATCTGGTTGTTCCCACCAGATATTTATTTAGAAACTTTTCATTCATCTTCTTTCCTTTATTTTCTATAATTAGCTTGCAACTAGTTTTATTACTAATCAAGCAACACATTTAGTTTCAACCAATTCATCTTGCCTTCCCATTCAGGTAAAGATAATCGGTTATAAACCATCAAACTGGCAGCACCTTCACAATATTTCCCAGAATTAAGTGTTTGGGAAAGGCTCATCAAGTAATTTAATCATTCCTTTCTAAGAATTTTATTTCAAGAGGTATAGCACCATCTCGTGACAGATGCACAGGATAGCCCCTATATTCCTAGCCTTTCCAGTTCCTTTTTAAGCAACCAAGTCAAACAAATTTCCTTAATTAAATTCACATCATCCTCCCTGAGTATAACCTTCTCATCCAACTATTGGCATCAGGCCATACCCGGATTATGGCCGATTTCCAATAAGATACCGCGGGTACTTCACCCGGCCGGGCAAATATAAAACAAACCCATTCATCGCTTATCCCTCAGGCATGAATGACTTAGGTATAACAACTTGCCGGTTACGCTGCCCTAGCCAAAAAGGGGCAATCTCCAACAAGTTCCCTAAGACAATCCTCTCAATGGGCCGGCCTTTCAATCAAATTGACCCCAAGAAGATCCATCTTGGTTTCCGGTCATTTCCAGACAATCTTCAAAACTCCTAGTTAAATCTATGTTTTGCAATGGGCTATCCCTATCACCTCTTGAGATTCCTTTTTAACTCCTAGTTGGTAATTCCCACGTTAATTCATTTATAAACCTTAATTCCTACTTTCATTAATTATCTACCATCCAAGTTTATTTAGAAAATACAAGCGAGTTTTTGCCATAGATAGTTTGATGGTTAATGTCTCTTCGGAAAAGCCAACTTTTTAAGTTCAATCCCCGTTTTGTCGATTCCCAAGTTTTTGCAATCCTTTGCCATCCATGGGCATCTCCATGGAAACTTGTAGAGTTTTCGGTTCAAACAACACGGAGATCAATTCCGCGAAGTTATCCCCTATCTCCCCCATCCCGTATTTGCAAACAAACTTGAAATTGAAAAATTTAGAAATACTCTTCAATACCAAAAATTGAACTACTTCTATCGAGTTTCAACAACTATTCTCTCATTATGGTGCCTAGATTTCCATTTTAGGAAGCTAGAAGGTCATCCTATAATTTATGAGTTTTCGAGCTTTCCATTAAAGCTTAAACCTAAAATACAAGGTAGTCACTAAAGCTTACACCTAAGTGCAAAGTTACCATTAATCCTTAGCTTAAGAGTGCAAATATACCTTTGAAAATTAACTTAATGATGCATAGATACTCTTAGCACTTAACTCTAATTGCGAGGTTTCCATTAAAGCTTAAATCTAAAATACAAAGTAGTCACTAAAGCTTACACCTAAGTGCAAAGTTACCATTAAAGCTTAGCTTACGAGAGCAAATCTACCTTTGAAGCTTAACTTTATGATGCATAGATACTCTTATCACTTGACCATAATTGCAAGGTTTCCATTAAAGCTTAAACCTAAAAATGCAAGGTAATCACTAAAGATTACATCTAAGTGCAAAGTTACCATTAAAGCTTAGCTTACGAGTGCAAATCTACCTTTGAAGCGTAATTTAATGATGCATAACTACATTAATACTTAACCCTAATTCCAAGGTTACCATTTAAGCTTAAACCTAAAATGATGCACATAAATCTTCCTAGTATTAAAACACATGGATTAATAATCCTACTAGAAATGAAGATTACCTCCTCTAAACAAGAGGGAAGTGTGGTTGACGTCCTTTTTGAAGAGATGTGAGGCTCAAGGATAAAGGAGAGGGATTTAGGATGAAGAGGAAGGAGAGAGAAGCTTCTTCACAAAACCCTCAAGGGTTTGACCTTCAAGAGAGGAAGAGAGTTGAGGGTTTGGCCTTCAAGAGAGGGAGAGAGCAAGAGCAAGGTTTAATGGAAACCTTGAGTTTCTTAAGCATAGTCTTGAGCATGGCAAGTATGCAAGTATCTTAGCAATATGTGTGTCTAAAAATACAAAGGAGAGGGGGTGTTTATATAGGAAATGGTAGGTGAAATTATCTTCTCAATTCCTATTGGACCCCAATTCTCTTCTCAATTCCTATTGGACCCCAAATTCTCTTCTCAAATGCTATTGGACCCTATTTCTCTTCTCAAATGCTATTGGACCCCAATTCTCATCTTAATTCCTATTGGACCCCAATTTTCTTCTTAGGTCTTATCTCTTAACTTTATCTTTCAATCAAGTTAGTCCCTTTTTCTCCCAGTTCCCGATCTAGATCAGTTTCCATGCGGATTTTGACGAAGAAGTATAAAAATAATCTTAATCTTTTTGAAAAAATATAAGGATGATGTAATTTCTTATCCAAAATATCCTTATCTTTTCATTCTGGAGTAAAGTCTCATTGTCCGCGTGACTTCTTTGTTGGTCTTGCTTTTTCAAAATTATTTTCCAAGCTGAAAAAAGTTCTGAATGGCTCTAGGTTTTAGGGAGGGACCTTACAAACTCCCCAACAAAAAGAAAGAGTTGTCCTCAGCTCGGGACATGCTTTAGAGAGTAGACAGACTCCATCTTTGGTCAACTTATGATTGAAGATGGTCATTAACTTTAGGGTATTTAAATTAAAATACAGTGAAGCTGGTATGGACCTTAAATAATACACCTCTTCCATTTTTATTTTTATTTTATAGCATTGACTCAAAAGTCTTAATTATAAAGAAGTCTTAATTATTCGGGGTTACTTTAATTACTGAGTATGATCTTACTCAATAAGGTATTTTTTCTTTGGTGTGACCGGATTGTGTTTCTTTTATTAGGTCTGAAGAACATTTCTTCACCTCGCTCTCTATCTAGCCTTAATACGCTTACCATTCTTACCTAAACTTTAACCTTTTTTTTTCTTTTTTTTTTCCGTTTTGAGAGTTGACTCATTTCTCTATTGAAATCATCCAACTATTACCATATTCTTGACAGTGAAAGGATTTCATACTCATCTTTCAATCAAATCTTGCAATATCTCCTCCCTTGTGTACCCAATTTATTTCCTCCATCCTTATTTCTCTTATGTCTATAGCTTATCTTTCAATTGGTAATCAGATATTCCATGTATCATAACAATTAGACTTGTAAAACACCATACACGATTTGAATCTCAAAAGAATTGATTGACTAGAGATGCTTGAATTCCAAAAAAAATTACATCAAAGTGCCATCGATATCTTGAAGAATAATTATAAGTTGTTCCAAAGAACCAACCAAAAATATGATCAAGGGTTTGGAAAAAAGGGAGATATTGGTTTGATTCCAAAATTTCCACAATATTTGAATGCAAGCTTATGGAATTTCCCTAGCTTTAAGGAGCTATGTTTGGGTTTGACTCTGAGGAGAACTTATTCGTCTTTGCTAAAGCTTCTAGTGGAGCGGTGAAGATTAGCGTAGCTCTTCTGCCTATCACTAGCTCTCTTCAGGTTGTCTCTAATGACTAGAAGTTGATGATCTATCTCTTATAGGGTAGACTTAGCGGCAGGAACATGAAGAGCTGGGTCAGCTAATCGAATAGCGACTAAACATTCCTGGCCATACAGGGCTTTAAAGGGTGACATTTCGAGGCTGTGATGGTGAGAAGAGTTATAAGCAAACTCAACTAGGGAAAGAAACTTGATCCATTGCTGGGGCTGTTGGTTGTAGTATGCTCGAAGCATATCTTCAATGACTTGATTCACTTGCTCAGTTTGACCATCAGTCTCCATATGATATGTTGAGTTGAGATTCAGTTGGGTACCCAGAGATCAAAACATAGCTTGCCAAAACTTTAGAAGTAAATTTGGCATCCCGATCACTGATGATTCCTGCAGGGATTCCATGTAATCTTACTACCTCTTTGACAAAGACTTGGGCTATGTAGATAGCGGTGGTTGTCTGCTTGGTTGGAATTAGATGAGCCACCTTAGGGATCTTATCTACTACGACAAAAATAGACTTGGCCCTCGATACTACTGTGTCAAAAGGACACGAGATCCTGGGTTCTCCGCAAGGTTGTTTTTTCTTGTGCAGTTTATCCCCCATTCTAAGATTTGCCTTGATACCATCTGGAGTCTTCCTCTTAGAGGTCCTTTTCTCTTCTCAGCTCATACCCGAGAAATTGCTCAAGCTGTTTCTCGTAGAACCATTCCAGAGGGTGAGCATCCTAACATGTGTGGCGCTTGCGATACTTGGTTATGTGACCATATATTAGAGGATCTTCATGAGTTGTAAACTTTCTTGCCTCTCCGTAATTACTTCCTGCCTCCCTTGCAATCCTTTTTGGCTTTAATTGAAGAAATAACCCTTTTTGAAAAAAATTGAGTATAGTCAGTATTTCCTTTGCTTCAAATGTCAGTTCTCTTCTTCAATGGCCAATGAGTTTTTAATGACTTCTCTTTACTGTGTACTTTTAATTTTTGCAGTTGGTCTTTCGTCTACAATAGTCTTGAGTAAAGATTCCCACTTTAAAGTTCTTAGCTAACTCATAAGTTTGCTTTCTTATTCTTCTCAAGCCTTTGAATGATCTGCAGAATTTGTGAACTTATCTCTTGCACTTTCCCATCTTTAAGGGATTTCTTTTGGTCGGACTTTTAAAAAAATGTTGGTCATCACTTGTACTCTTAAGATTCTTTCTTATGACTTGCAATTTGGCAATCCAATTCTTCACTTGATCAAAAAAATCCTTCAGTCTGAAGATTATCTTGGTACGATTTACAGTAATCTTGAATTCTCATTAAGTCCTAACAATAGAAAACTTGAAAAATCCGCAAGTCTTGCGCTCAACAAGACTTCTTCAATTCAGTGGATAAGTACTCAATTTTTCATTATATTGATGTAAACAAAAATGCCATCCTCTCCATTCCATGTAATCTTCCAATCCTGATAAATTCCAACCTTCATAAATCTCTCATTTATGAGCTTCCTAAAATGTTCCAGCATAGCGAGCCTTCGCTCTAGCATCGCAATTTCCATCCTCTCATAGATAATCCATTGAATGTCTTCTGGCAGATCCCAAGACATCTTGAAAATTTTTGAACATCAAGACTTCATTTGGTAATATAGTTGAAATTTGGGTTCTAGACTGAGTTGTTTTTCTCTCATGCATTAATCTTAAATCCAAAATTCTAGATTCCAAGATCCAAGATTCAATATTAGGCTTTGATACCATTTGTGAAGGGCCATACCCAGACTCGACCCTACTCACCTCCCTCAGTCCTCCAGACCGTTCTAGGGAGTGATGTAGATCTATTTGCAGGTATCCCTCCCACTTGGGACCGACATTTAGATAGGACTCCGGCCTATCTAGAATGCCAACACAAGGGGGTACATCCCATCATTCAATGATTCTATCCGCTTCTCATAATCAATATATCCTTGATAGCTTTCCACACCCAAAATCATGGTCCTTAGTCTTGATTCTCTTGATCTTTAACTTGAGGATCTTCTCTTACTTTCTTGTTCTCCCTTGGTTCATGGCGATAACCCCTTTCTCCTGACAAGCAAGCATGGTAGTTATCACTTTCCCCTAAGAAGAGGGATCTTGCAATCCTACCTGCTCTCGCTCATCCCCGATTATCCATTTTTTTCCCACGTAGTCCTAGCGTTTAACATAAAAAAAATTTAATCAACATCGGCCATCTGACCCTCCGGATCTGCCCACCCACCAAACCATTTCATGAAAATCCCTTCCCGAGGTAGTACTTAACTACTACAAAATCAGAAAGACAGCAGTCATCATCAAACAACAAGCAGCATGCAATCTGTTGCATACCCCCGTTCAGGGAAATTCATTTGGTTGTTCCCACGAGATCTTTATTTAGAAACTTTTAATTCATCTTCTTTCCTTTATCTGCTATAATTAGCTTGCAACTAGTTTTATTACTGATCATGCAACACATTTAGTTTCAACCAATTCATCTTGCCTTCCCATTCACGTCAAGATAATTGGTTACAAACCATCAAAATGGCAGCACCTTCATAATATTTCCCAGAATTAAGTGTTTGGGAAAGGCTCATCAAGTAATTTAATCATTCCTAGCATTTTATTTCAAGAGGTATAGCACCATCTCATGACAGATGCATAGGATAGCCCCTATATTCCTAGCCTTTCCAGTTCCTTTTTAATCAACCGAGTCGAACAAATTTCCTTAATTAAATTCACATCATCCTCCCTGAGTATAACCTTCTCATCCAACTATTGGCATCAGGCCATACCTGGATTATGGCCGATTTCCAATAAGATACCGCATGTACTTCACCTGGCTGGGAAAAAATAAAACAAACCCATTCATCCCTTATCCCTCGGGCATGAATGACCTAGGTATAACAACTTTTCGGTTACGCTGCCCTAGCCGAAAAGGGCCAATCTCTGACAAGTTCCCCAAGATAATCCTTTCAATGGGCCGGCCTTTCAATCAAATTGACCGCAAGAAGATCCATCTTGGTTTCTGGTCATTTCCAGACAATCTTCAAAACTCCTAGTTAAATCTATGTTTTGCAATGGGCTATTCCTATCACCTCTCGAGATTCCTTTTTAACTCCTAGTTGGTAATTCCCACGTTCATTCATTTATAAACCTTAATTCCTACTTTCATTAATTATCTACTAGCCAACTTTATTTAGAAAATACAAGCGAGTTTTTTCCATAAGCAGTTTGATGGTTAATGTCTCTTCAAAAAAGCCAACTTTTTAAGTTCAATCCCCGTTTTGTCCATTCCAAGGTTTTTGCAATCCTTTGCCATCCATGGGGCATCTCCATGGAAACTTGTAGAGTTTTCGGTTCAAACAACACGGAGATCAATTCCGCAAAGTTATCCCCTATCTCCCCCATCCCATATTTGCAAACACTTGAAATTGAAAACTTTAGAAATACTCTTCAATACCAAAAATTGAACTACTTCTATCAAGTTTAAACAACTATTCTCTTATTATGGTGCCTAGCTTTCCATTTTAGGAAGCTAGAAGGTCATCCTATAATTTATGAGTTTTTGAGCTTTCCATTAAAGCTTAAACCTAAAATACAAGGTAGTCACTAAAGCTTACACCTAAGTGCAAAGTTACCATTAATGCTTAGCTTAAAAGTGCAAATCTACCTTTGAAACTTAACTTAATGATCCATAGATACTCTTAGCACTTAACTCTAATTGCGAGGTTTCCATTAAAGCTTAAACCTAAAATACGAGGTAGTCACTAAAGCTTACACCTAAGTGCAAATTTACCATTAAAGCTTAGCTTACGAGAGCAAATCTACCTTTGAAGCTTAACTTTATGATGCATAGATACTCTTATCACTTTACCCTAATTGCAAGGTTTTCATTAAAGCTTAAACCTAAAAATGCAAGGCAATCACTAAAGATTATATCTAAGTGCAAAGTTACCATTAAAGCTTAGCTTATGAGTGCAAATCTACCTTTGAAGCGTAATTTAATGATGCATAACTACCATTAATACTTAACCCTAATTCCAAGGTTACCATTATAGCTTAAACTTAAAGCGTTGCACATAAACATTCTTAGTATTAAAACACATGGATTAATAATCCTACTAGAAATGAAGATTACCTCCTCTAAACAAGAGGGAAGTGGGGTTGAAGTCCTTCTTGAAGAGATGTGAGGCTCAAGGAGGAAGGAGAGGGATTTAGGATGAAGTGAAAGGAGAGAGAAGCTTATTCACAAAACCCTCAAGGGTTTGACCTTCAAGAGAGGAAGAGAGTTGAGGGTTTGTCCTTCAAGAGAGGGAGAGAGCAAGAGCAAGGTTTAATGGAAACCTTGAGTTACTTAAGCATAATCTTGAGCATGGCAAGTATGCAAGTATCTTAGCAATATGTGTGTCTAAGAATACAAAGGAGAGGGAGTGTTTATATAGGAAATGGTGGGTGGAATTCTCTTCTCAATTCCTATTGGACCCCAATTCTCTTCTCAATTCCTATTGGACCCCAAATTCTCTTCTCAAATGCTATTGGACCCTATTTCTCTTCTCAAATTCTATTGAACCCCAATTCTCATCTTAATTCCTATTGGACCCCAATTTTGTTCTTAGTTCTTATCTCTTAACTTATCTTTCAATCAAGTTAGTCCCTTTTTCTCCCAGTTCCCGATCTAGATCAATTCCCACACGGATTTTGACGAAGAAGTATAAAAATAATCTTAATCTTTTTGGAAAAATATAGGCATGACGTAATTTCTTATCCAAAATATCCTTGTCTTTTCATTCTGGAGTAAAGTCTCGTTGTTCGTATGACTTCTTTGTCGGTCTTGCTGTTTTGAAATTATTTTCTAAGCTGAGAAAAGTTTTGAATGGCTCTAGGTTTTAGGGAGGGACCTTACATAAGGCATCACCTTTTATGCTCAACCTTCTAATCCCATGCTCCAAACAAATGTGTAATCCGGCTTCCAACGTAGCATATTGAGCCTCATTGTTACTATGGGCATCCACTTTCAACCCTCTCTTACATACTAGCTTCCCCTCTGGATCTTAAAGTGCTATACCCCCTGAAGCCGCATCATGGCTCTTTCTGTATGAGCCATCAAAGAACAACACATGTGCATTGCTGATCTGTGGAACTTCTTCAACTACCCTTTTCACCGCCTCTTCCTTAACAAGGAGGGGATTCTCCTTGTAAGTTAACAAAATCAGCTAGGGTAGCTCTTGTACTGTACGTCTTCAACTAAAAAAGAGAACTCAAACTCTTGCAGCTCAATTACCCATTTCTTGACCACATTTGACATGTTAGTGTCATTAATTAACTGTGGAAAAAAGGCGTAACTCGTTAAGAAAACAAAAGGTCGTGGTAGCAAGTAATGACGAAATCGTCGACAAGCAAATACTACATTGGCCATCACTAGCTCTACTTCCAAGAATTTTCTCTCTGCTACCAACTTCACTCAGCTTGCACAATACACCGGCCTCATATAATGGCTGTCCTTCCCCTTTTGCAATAGCATGGCTCCAATGGAATCATCCCCTACTAATGGATTTACATAAAACACTTGCTCCCAATCAGGAGCCTGGATGGTTGATAACCCCCTTAACACCTCTTTCACCTCTTAAAACACTTCTTCACACTTGCCATCCTATTTCAATGGATCATGCTTTGCCACTTGTTCTAATGGATAAAGGAGCTGTGAAGACTATGGAATAAACCATGCCATGTACTTCACTTTGTGTATAAATGTTGCCAGTTGCTTCGTACTCATAGGTGATGGAAGAAGAATTATAGACTTAACCTTGTCTGGATCAGCCTCAATGCCATTTTCTGACACCATATGGCCCAATAACTTCACCCTTGGCTGTGCTATATGACATTTATTTGGATTTAGTTGTCCTCCGCATTCATCATATCGAGCCAATACCATATGTAGCTTATCATGTGTTCAACCCTACTACTATAGACACAAAAGTCGTCCATAAAAGCTTTAAAACTACCAATGAATGGTTTCAATACCCAATTTTCTCTCTCTTGATAGAAAGATGGTCCATTTAAAAACCCAAATGGCAATATCATGTAGCAATAACAGCCTCATGGCATAATCAAGGTTGTCTTTTCGGTCTTTAAGAGAAATCTTCAATTGAAAATAGCCTGAAAACCATCACACACACTGTACCTCTCATAAACTGCCACTGAATCCAATATCGATGAATAGAGGATATGGGTTCTTCTTAGTGGTTGCATTTAAGGGTTTAAAATCTACACAAATCCTCCACTTCCCATCCTTCTTTGGGCTGACTACTACTGGACTCACCCATTCTGTGGTCTACCCTACCTTCAATAACTTGTCCACCTCTTCCCGCAAGGCTTCCATTTGCTCTTGACCCATCCTTCTTAGCCTTTGTCGCATTGGCTTAGCACCTTCCTTAAGCTCTATATGCATCTCTTCTCCTTTGAACCCTCTAATCCCTTCATATGAAGTAATGAAAAAATCAGGAAAACTAGCCAGCATGTGCAAATATATCTCCTTCTCCATAGGTGAGAGGTCTCCACTGATCATTTTTGTCATCAATCCTGCTTTCATGACAGTTCAACCTTGGTTTGCATCATCCCTTCAATCACTTCATGAGGCCCTTCACTTTCATCTTCAATCTCATTTGCAAATGCAACTAAACCAGACTCCTGGATTTCTTTGTCCATCAAAAGAAATGCGACATCAACCCTCATCACTGTTGGTCGTGCTATCACTGTCCTCGTTAGTCACTATGGAATAGTCTTCTCATCACTAGACTCATCCTCATCTTCATAAAGCTCTTCCAATACTTTCCTTGTGTCCATATTATATAGCTTCTTGGCACTTGTCTTTCCATAGAGGCTAATCGTACCACATCGCCAATCTTGAACAGCTCCCATTGCACATAACCATGGTCTACCCAATATAATAGGGTATGCTACCAACCCCGCTGGTATCACATGAAAATCAACCACCGCCTTTGCATCATATGCCTCCACTTTCAAGATCTTTAAAACACCCAAACATTTTACTTTTTGATGGTTTGCCAATCTGACCCGAAAGCCTGACACCCCAGTCATTGTAAGACCCATCTTCTCAATGCAGGAGTGTGCTATGACACATATTTGGGATCCGCCATCAACATAACCTTGTCCCATATTTTTTCTTTTGTGTCACACATCTACTATTGGGAAAATGTCTAGTAGCTCATCCATCACCAACACCTTCATTAAACCTCTCTTTGGTTCTTTCTCCATTGGGTTAACCATCCTCTTCCACTGTCGCTTTAGCTTAGGCACCATCTTATAAGCTGCCCAAAAGTAACATCTGCTTTCCTACTTGTCAAATCCTCCTTCAAGTCATAGCTTAATTGCCCATCCCCTAGTGGAAAATCTGAAACATGAAACTTGCAAGAGCCCTTCTTTTCCTCTTGGCCTTGATATGCTTGCCTTCATGGCTCTTTTCCTTCTTCTTAGTAGGATATGGGGCACTTCTTCCTTTAATATCTTGTGTGGTCCTCTTCCCAATAGGCATCAGTAATGTATCCTCTAGATTTGTTGCCTTCTCCAAGGTGACCATGCTTATCACTTTTGTCTTTCCCTTTTCCTCCTGGGTTAATCCACTGGTTCCTTCTTCTCCCTTAATTTCAATGCCATAATCATTTGATCTAGTTTGCACCTGTCTTGGCAATGAATACACGTCTCCCCCATCCTTGGTCGCTTATCACATTGTGGGCTGATGTGGCCCTACTCTCCACAATTATAACACGTGGGCGTCTGCCTCCAGAATCTACCATTTCTTTGTCCAACATCATTCTTGGGTCTTTCTTCACCTCCTGTCTGATTTGCAAACCTCCCCCGACCTTGATTATTTTTTGGTAAGAGATGTTCAAAATCAAAAGGCTAACATCACTTTTGGGCAGCTGCTTGCATTAAACCCTAAGTTAAGAAGGCAGTGGTCAACCAGTGTCAGTACGAGGCTTCCTCGAGTGGGAGGAGATGTGCATGTGGTACAAAATCTAGCCTTAAGGGTAGGGAGTCCAACCAATGTGCTTCCAGTGGTGGATGTTCTTCTTGAGAAGAAGAAGCATGTTGAAGCCTACATTGATGGTGGTGCCCAAGTCTGTGTGATTATTGAATCTGCTATGAGGGATATTGGCACTAAAGCTGTTGTCAGGTCCAATGTGCGAATGAGGATGGCCAACCATGCCAAAGCTCGTTGTTTAGGAGTGGCACAAGATGTGAAGGTAAAGGTTATGGGAGTTGAATGCTTCATCGATTTTTTTTTCATGAAATTAGGAGAAAACGCTTATCCAATTATATTGGGGAGGCCATGGTTGTTGGCAATTGGAGCCAAGCAAGATTGGGAGACCGGGGTGTTTACCTTGCCAGATTGAGAAAATGAAGGACAGATTGTGTTGGATCTAAATACCAAGGAGATTTGTTTTCATCCATCAGTTGAGGGAGATAATCAAGACTTCAGTACCAGTTATGAGTATGAAACTAAGTCTACTTATGATGAAGGGTTGACCAGTGTCGAAGAGGAGGAGAGTGCCGAGGATTTATTGAAGCTGAATACAGTTTATTTGAACTCACAATAGACTCTACCATTGCAAGGAAATGTATGCAAGCTCATGTTTGTAGTCTGAAGGCTAAAGAGGTGGAAGATATGCTAGGTACAAATTTAACAAGCAGGAGAAGGAAGACTATATGGACCTATGTGCATCCTATCCCGACCTATTTGCAACAGAGTATAAAGATTTGAGGGGAGCTAAAGGAGTGGAGCATCAAATCTTACTTAAAGAAGGATACAGACCAAAAGCACACAAGCTCGGGAGGTTGGGAGATATTCAGAAGGAGGCTCTATGGCAAGAGATCAACAAGTTTCTTGAGGCAGGTATTCTATATCCAGTGAAAGAGTCTGAGTGGGTTTCTCATGTTGTCATTACCCCGAAGAAAAATGGAAAATGGTGAGTATGTGTAGACTATAAACCTTTGAATGATGCGACCAAGCGGAATCATTACCCTCTACCATTCCAAGATGAGATTTTAAACCAGGTGGCCGGACATGAACGCTATTCCATTATGGATGGTTTTTCAGGATCTTTTTAGATCGGTATTGCTTTGGAGGACCAGCTAAAGACTACATTCATAAGACTACATTCATTTCTCCATGGGGTTGCTTTGCCTACCGTAGAATGCCTTTTGGACTGGTAAATGCGTATGCGCCATTTCAAGATTGGATGAACAAGGTGTTCGTGCCATACTTGGGTAAGTTTATCAAGGTGTTTATGGATGATATTGGTTGCTATAGTTCTAGGGCAGAAAATTTGTCCAAGTTGAGGCTATGTTTTCAAAGGCTAGATAAAGAAGGAGGTCAGTTGAATCCGAAAAAGTGCAATCTAGCACAACCAAGGGCATTGGTGTTGGGTCATGTGGTATCGCAGAACGGAATTGAAGTAGACCCAGAGAAGGTGAAATCATTGGTTCTTATGGAGCCTCCAACCAGTGCAAAGGGATTGGAATCATTCGTGCATAGTTGAAGTATTTATCCCGCTTCTTTTGGATGTTGTCTCAATATGTATACCCTCTTCAGAAAAGGGCTCAATAGGTGCATGGATTTCAATGGGATGAGGAATCTCACGAGGCATTTGACAAAGCGAAAGGTATTCTATGCCAGCTACCTATAGTGTGCCCTCCTAACCATAATGATGATTTTTATATTGCTATGACGGTGAGAACGGTGGCTATTGGAGCAGTATTGCTACAAAAGGTGGGGATAAGTTATAAGCCTATTTACTTCAAAATTAGGGTCATTAGTCCATGGGACGCTACTTATACGGAGGTCGAACAGTGGGTGATGGCTTTGGTCTTTGCCTACAGAAAGTTCAAAGTGTATTTGATTGTTTGAAAATTTTATGTGTTGCTAACAATTTGTTACCTGAAGTGGTGCTACACTTGAATCAAGGGAAACGAATTATGAAGTGGGTGATAGAGCTCCAAGAGTTTGAGTTTGAGTTCAAAGTGGACCACACGAGATGGTCTCATTTGGCGGATATCCTAGTCAACAAGGAGGTTGAATTACAAATTATCCAAGAGTAGTGCGAGAGGAGGACAAGGAGGAGCCTGACTTGGAAGGGGCCTTCACTATGTGGTTTGATGGCGCTTACAAAAGGGTAACACAAAAAGTAGGTGGAGGTGTGGTCATTCAAGACCCGCACGACACATTTATTTTTTCCAAAGCTTACGACTTGGAGGAGGTGCATACCAACAATGAGGCAGAGTATCCTACTCTTTATCTGGGACTCAAGCAGTGCATTGAGTTTGGCATATCAAGGTTAGTAGTAAAAGGTGATGCTCTACTAGTTGTCAAAACAACTTTTGGGCCAATGGAAGGTAAAGAGGGATTATCTCAAGAATTGGTTTTTCTCCATAAAGAAGTTGTTGAAGTTTTCTGAAGCGATGCAGTTCAAACATGTGAGCAGAGAGCAGAACCAAGAAGCAGATCGTTTGGCTAGCAGTCATGTTGAGACTCATGTGTCGAGTTTGTATGTGGGACCGGCTACTTATGCAAGTAGAGAGACTTTGAAGGATATTGATGATTTCTTGATTACAGGTCAAGAATTTCTTGATGATTTCTTGATAGTCAAGATGCGTACAAAGTACATCTACCAGCAGGTTGAAGGGTGGAAATCTAACCTTGACAAATGTTTGTGGGCTTACAAGACTTCCTATAAGGTGGCTACCAACTTTACTCCATATGAGTTTGTATACGGCAAGGGAGCAGTGTTACCTGTGCATGTGCAATTAGGGGCTCTCAAAGGTTTGTGGCAAATTGATAAGACTCATCAAGATGTTTTGCAGGATAGGATTACAAGCCTTGAGAATTTGAAGATGGATCAGACAGATTTTTATGTGAAGCAACGAGAGAAAAGAGTAGCAAAGTTCAACCAACATTTGCCAACAAAGTTGATTGAGAACGGAGATCTAGTGATGAAGTATGAGAGCTATCTTGACTTCACCTTTCAGAAGAAGTTCAAAAAAAAGTGGACGGGATCTTACAAGGTTCATCAACTTTTTTCCAATGGTACTTATGCACTAATGAGGATGGATGGTTGGTTTCTCAAACACAGGGTTAATGGTCTGCGTCTCAAGCTCTATTTTGAAAGAGAGTTGGTGACAGCAGTGCATCAGGTTCTTATGGAGGGGGTTGGGCAACCAGCCTAAGCAATGTTCCCATATGTCAGGAATAAAAATGTGTACATATGGTCAATTTTTTTTTGACATTTCTCATAGTGTGTTCAGCGTTTGCAGTTTATAAGGTGATCAAACTCTTATGTGGTTGAGCATAAATGCTCAACTAGGGGATGGGAAATGATGGTACAACCAAAGAGTGTCGACTCTAGAAGGTGGCATGGATAGATATGTGTAGGCTAGAAGAAGCTTGGCAAAAGGTTGGAGCAGCTAGGAAGATCATGGTTGTCAATCAGCACAGCGAGAATGTATGGCTGATGTTGTCTATATACCAAGGACAGCTCCATGAAGGGTCAATTGGGGAAGTAAATGAAGGAGATGCAAAGTGAAGCTTTTTGGTCCAGTAATGTAGAGTTTGAAGTGTTGAAGGAGTAGGTCCAAACGGCTCATCAAACTGAGCTACGGAGCCCAAGTTATTGAAGGTTGAAGGTTCAGGGTGTTGCAGAATTTTGTTGGACAGGGCAGCTATGGACAGGTGGCCCACATAGGTGTCAAAGGATATATGTTTAGTGCTAGAGTTAGGGAGCATACCTGTCTTCTCGGATTGCAAATCGGAACTTGGGTTAGCAAGATATAGTCAATTGAAGTTTTTTCGAGGGCCAATTCTAAGCCCACTTGCCCGCATTGGGAAATGCACCATCGGTGTTTTCATGAGCTCGCCAGGTGTTTGGTACATAGTATGCACAATATGATGCTAGCAAGAAGTGACGTCACGGGGATTGGCGTCCAAAGCACGGAGATATGCTCGGCCCAAGTTAGCAGTTTGTGGCAAACGTGAAGAATCAAATATCTTTTCCGGCTTGGGGTGCTCTGATCGGGGTCGGGTTAAACTCAGCCTACGGGGTCGGTATGTGAGCTTGAGTATTGGAAGGTTGGTTTCGATCGGGTTTGATGGCCTGTGCATAGGCCAACTAGACAAGAGATGGCAGATACGACAAATGGAGTGCCAAAGTTTTTTTTCAAAAGAGGTTTTTTTGAAGTTTAAAAGAATTTCCAAGGGGGAGGGCACGAAGGACCGCCACATGGCCATCAAATGGTCCCACATATAGAGACATGAGCGCAGACTGCGGAGCATATAGGCAAGGGGGTGCCCTCCATGGGTATCAAAGAAAGGAAAGGGGGGAGCTCTCCCTCTTGTTGGTGATGGCGGACCCCCACAGGGGCGTTGCTTTGTTCATGCGCGGTGGCATAGGGCGGAGTAGACGACGCATTTTGATGACAAGGGCAGCGTAGTGCGCGGGCCCGCCTGTGGTGGTCGGCTCATCGCGATAGTAGTGATGTGGCAAAGCCCGCCAGGGTGGCTTCCCGCGGCCTTAGGGCCCCAACATTTTTGAAGAAAGTCCCCCCCCCCCAATAGTGACCTCGCTATTGCTGGCATAAGGGGAGGGTTCCCGCAGCAAAGGTGTGAGCCGACAGGGGCGGTTAAATGAGAGGCACGAGGATGTGTCCCATGGAAGATAAAGGAGAAATTTGAGGAGTTGAAGGGGCTTAGCCCGCCACAAGAAGTAGTGAAAAGGACAAAGAGAGAGCATGCCCAAGGGGAGTCCAAGTGCAAAATTGGCAAGTTGAAAGGACAAGGCAAGGTGGGCTCCATGCAGATACCCTAACACCAAGAAAATGCCAAGTGGTAGCCATGCAATGAAAATTTCTAAAAGAAGCTCCAGTTAAGTTGTACGAGCTAGATAGCTCATGTTTTTTTTCGTTTTTAGCCTTAGCCAAGCCTTATAAAAGGGCAAAGGAGTGATTTTTTCAAGCGCTTTTTTCCAGAGGGAGTGATTGAAGGTTTTCAAGCCTGTGTAGTGCAAAGCTTGCCATTGGAATTGCATACTCTATTGTACTACCCCCCTATGCAATAATACCATATATTTGCCCCTACTTCTTGTGTTGCTTCTCCCCATCCCCCTCCTTTTCTCTTGCTCTTTGTGTACTTGCCGGTGTTTGCAGAGGGTTTGCCTGCAACTTGAAGGGTGTCACTAAGAGGGTCGAATTGCGGTGTTTTATGAGTTGGAAAGGGTGAGTTGAGCAGTATGGGTGTGTTTATGTTGAAGGGTGTTTCTTGCAAGGTGTGGGATTGTTAGTGCAAATTAGCCAATTTGAAGGTGTTATTTGAGAGGTTAGGGGTGTTGTGGAATCCCTGGGCTATAGAGATGCAAACATTTTGTGTGTTGAGTGTGTTCCCTATTCCCCCTCTCCACCATCGTCGCAATGCTCGATCTCGCTCTCTCGCTCTCTCGCTCTCTCGCTCTCTCTCTCTCTCTCTCTCTCTCTCTCTCTCGCATACACACACACACACACACACACACACACACAAGGAGATGAAGAAGAAGAATATGGAGATGGAGCAAGAGCACTCTTCAATTGCACAAATGAGAGAATGAAGGATTTTTAGGTTTAGGCGACTTTTATGTGAGCTCGCCCATTCACACTTGGGCGTCCATGCTTAGCCAACTAACCCTTGAATGTTCTAGTTAGAGTGCACCTCTCATTGGCGATCACTCTTACCCTTTTCCTATTGGACCAACAAGCCCGGCCCATGACTACTAGAAGTGGACGTCGGTGGGTAACATGCCCCCCTTCATGATGTAGATTCCGCCCTCGGAATATAATAGCGCAGCATCGGGATCCACGATAGGAGTACATGTGTCAGAAGAAAAGCAACATTGTGAAAGCTCAAAGGCAGCATGTGTAGGCGTGCAATAAGTGAGATGCATACATGATATTCTAGGAAATGCAAAAAAAAAATCATGAATTGTAACATTGCCAACTAGAACAAGCATATACCTGAATGAAATGCAATTGAGTTAAAGTCTATTAGGTTGACTCTAAGAGAAGTACAGAAAAGCTAGGGCTAAAGTAAGTACTAGATTGTCTAATGTTAATTAAAAATGTTAAAGACTAGTGATCTTGTGACTTATACACTTAAGTGTGATCAACATAAAATACAAGGAAGTTTGTGCTATTTGCTTCTTCTCCTTTTTTTTCTTTTTTATTATTTTGTTTCCATAGTTGCTACAAGTAGCTGGGGGACTCAAGGTCTCAAATACCAGCAGTTGGGAGACTCGAGGTCTCAAATACCAGCTTGAGCATAAACTACCCGAGAGACTTGAGGTCTCAAATACCAGCTTAACACATGGACTTCCACAACACAAATCACACTTAGGTGGAATAAGCTAGAGAGAACTATATCCTCATAGCCTAAAACATTACTAAACTTACTACAATTAATAGACTATTTAGGAATTAAAGTCAGCAATTAAGTGGCTTAGTTTAGCCTAAGGTTTTGATACCTACTTAAAGCCAACTAATAGACCAAACTCAAAGACAAGAACAAGGTACTAGAAGTTTGAAAAAATTATAGCATCTAAATTGGCAATGTCACAACTTCATAAATTTTATGCATTGTTAGAAACTTAAATGACAAGATACAAGCATGTAACTGTGGAAAGCATAGATAAAAGGAAGTATTACAAATGATATAATGGAGAACATCCGTTGTAACATGTAAACATCCATTGTCGTTGTCCTTTGAAGGCATCCTTATGTAGTCACAAACTGCACAATAGTCAGTACCAAACATCCGCCTTCCAGAGGCACATCAGTGGGAAAAGGTACCAACACTTATTGAACACAATTAAAAGAATATAAGGAACCCTAACCTAGTTATTTGCACTCCCCCTAGAGAGTCAAGGGAATAGGATATTGTAGAGATTGGGGGGGGGGACCCTAAGGCTAAACCCTTATCCTCGTCGTTGTCGAGAAAAACAAAGTTATCATCTGTCAGACCATATGTGCCATCCGTGTACTCATGTAAATTGTCTTCATCATTAGAGGCACCAATGTTTACTAATAAGGTCACTAGACACCTATAGTCATCTTGGTCAAGAGGGTACTCTTGTGCAATAGGAGACACGCTCTCTACTAAGTATGGATCACAGTCGTGGTCAAGAGATGTATCAGTCATTCTAACTCCTTGAAATTCCTCTCACATGCTAGCATACCTACCAAATCCCATTCACAAGCAAGCACCGGAAAGACCGTGTGAAACACTTGTGAAGCACCGGAAAGCTTCTATTTCCGTATAGGAACTACATGAAGAGCAAGAAGCTTCATTTGACTTCCCTATTCTTGAGCTAGGTGGAACAAATAGTTCTTTCTTCGGTACCCAAACTAGCTATTGGAGCGGGTGTGTAGCATTCCGTGATTTTTTCCTTTCCGCGATCTTCAGTTTGTTTTGGAGCCACAAGATTGGGCTCACATGGGCCTGATGACAAGTAAGAGCACAATCTACGTTTTGGCACCCAGATTTTATCATTTCCTTCATAGTAGCCTTGGGCTTCCAATAGGTTTTAGGAATTCAACGCAACGTTCCTTTACATTTCTTGGGACGAGTGGGACATCTCTTACAAGGTTCCTGTCTTTTAGCACTAGCTATGGTCGCTAAAGAAACTTTAGGGACCCACTTGTATGTTTTCTTTGTTATATTGGGATGGGTCTTGTGTGTCTCAAGATTTATTTCAACTACATCAGTTGAAGCTCTAGAGAGTTGGGCTATGGGGACGTATGGTTCAACCTCTTGGACATGCAATGTTTTGGGTTTTATTTCCTTAAGAGGCAATATCTCAGGGACTATGGCTTGAGTAGCAGGGCTAAGATTTGGTTTTTGTGTTGTGACACCCTCAGTCCCCCAATCAACAGTGCATTTGGAGGCTATCATCCACGTGCGTCCTAGGTTTATATTACACTCCATAGTTCCAGCAGGCATGGCCAAAAAGTCTTGAGCTACAAACCCATTGTCATAACTGACAGAAGTGTGCCAGATTCCAAAAATCCTATTTTTTTCTTATTGACACCCTTGATTTGGATAATACTCTCAGATAGAGGTGGCTTTGCTAACTGACACCACACCCCATATGATATTAGATTATATTTAGCACCTGTGTCCAATAAGGCGTTATATAGCACTTTTCCATAGGAGCTATTTAGCTTAATAGGGTATCGTAGAGGTGTGTTAGAATCCAACCAATCCTCATCAATTTCAACGTGGAATGCATGTGTAACTCCAAGGTTATCCTCTCATTGGCATCTTATGCGTTGTTGTCACTCCTTAGCCTCAGCTTGAGCTTGTATCTTCTTCAATTCTGTTTGTGACTTGGCTACCTTTTTTTTATGGATGCCATGTAGTTCCTCTTGGCTTAAAGGATCATAGTATCTTTTAAATTTTCTCCCATTGAGGAATCCAATGGTTTCAACTCCATCAAGAGTCTCCACATGAATGGTCCGTTGTGGGGTGATTTCATACTCTATATGGTCCTTTTCCCGCATATTTCAACTTTTTCTGTTTGTTACGCACTCCATACATAAGGACTTTATCACCAACATTGATATCTTTGTTCTTTAGATGACAATCAAACCATTTCTTCCTCCTATCTGTCTCCACAAGTGCATTTTGCACAGCTAATTGCCTCTCTTCATCTAGCCTTTCAAGGATATATAATCGCTCAACTAAGGGGCTACCATCCCAACCTTCTTGAGAAGCTACTCGAAGACTAGGAATGACAAACTCCCATGGCATAACCACTTCTTGGCCATACACCATCTTAAACAGTGTGTGTAGTTAATGGCAACTTTGTATATAGTACGATAAGCCCATATAGCTGATGTAATTTTTAAATCCCAATCTGTACGATGAGCCTCAACTGTCTTTGTCAAAATGGAGATGAGAGTTTTGTTGGTACTCTCAGCTTGGCCATTTTCTTGTGGATAATAGATGTGGACTTATGGTGTGTTACTCACAATCTCAAAGGAACAACCAAATCTTGTAATAATGTTCTCAAAGAGAAACTTGGCAGTTGACCTTGCATCAGCTTTGTGTGTCACCATGGCTTCCACCCACTTTGTTACATAGTCAGTGGCAATGATAATATATCGAGATTGAGTGCTACGAGCTGTCGGACTAATTGGGCCTACAAAGTCCAAACCCCATTTTTCAAATGGTTGAGTCACTTTAACAGGATGTAATGGCATTTTACCTTTCCTTGCGTGATCTTATAACGTTGGCATTCATCACATCCTTTTGCAAAAAGGGATGCATCCTTGAATAAGGTAGGCCACCAATAGCCTGATTGCAACACCTTTCTAGTTGTTAGTTCCCCTGAGAAATGTCCTTCAGCTATACCCATGTGGGCTTCTTACAGTATATATAAATACTCATCCTCACGGGCACAACGTCTAAGAATGTCATCCTTCCCTAGCCTGTAGAGAGTTCCTGCAATGAGAGAGTAAGGTTCACATGCTTTTAACAGTTTTCGAGCTTTGTCCTTACAAAGCTCTTTGGGTGGAAAACCATTAACTAGAAAGTTCACAATCTTCTCACTCCATTCAGGTATGGTTTCGACTATGAATAAAGAAGTATCGGGCAACTCATCATCGACTTCAGTAGGGGCTTCACCATTGGGTATGCGAGACAAATGATCCGCCATGACATGTCTTTTACCAGGTCTCACCACAACGGTAAAATCAAACTCAAAGAGAATTAACAACCATCATGTAATTCTTCCCGTGGAACAAGGTTTATTTACTAGATACAACAAGGCTTGATGATCAACATAGAAAACAAACTTGTTGGCCAGAAGGTAGTAGCAAAATTTCTTCAGTGCATAAATCATACCTAAACCTTCTCGCTCTATAGTGGTGTAGTTTCTCTCGGCATCATTCAATTGACGACTTCCAAAGCATATGGGATAGTCCAATTTATGTTCTCCTGGTTGAGCTAGAACACACCCAATAGCAAAGTTTGATGCATCAATATGCACATGGAATATTACATTCCAATCGGGCACTCATAGAATAGGAGCGCTAGTCAAGGTCTTTTTCAATGACTTATAAGCATGGTCACACTCCGCGGTCCAGTGGAACTCAATAAGAAGCTTGTACAAAGGACGAGCTATCTCGGTAAAGTTTAAAATAAACCGTTGGTAATAACCAACATGGCCCATGAACCTTTGAACTCCTTTATAGTTTGTAGGTTGTGGAAATTTAGCAATGGCTTTAATTTTGCTCTCATCTGTGGAAATCCCATTTTTGGACACTATATGCCCTAAAATGACTCCATGTTTAACCCAAAATTGGCATTTGAAAGGGTTTAAGGAGATGCGATACAATCTGCAATTCTAAAACACTTTTCATAAGCATGATAGATGTTCTTTCCAAGAGGAATAAACACAAAGGTCATCTAAGAAAGCTTCACAAAACTCCCTCAAATATTCTCTAAAAGCAGTGTTTATTAATCTTTGGAAGGTAGCAAGGGCATTGGTTAAGCCAAAGCCATAACACGAAATGCGAACACTCCAAATTCGATTATAAAGGTTTTTTTAACTTGGTCCTCTAGCGCAATTGTGATTTGATTGTAGCCAGAGTACCCATCTAAAAAGCTCTAAGCTTCCTTCCCTACAACTCTTTCAAGCACATGTTCTGAATATGGCAAGGGGTAATGCTCCCTCCTAGTGGCCGATCTCTAGTGAAGAGTCACTAGATGAGTCACTACTTGTGTCTTCTGTCATCTAGGGTACCACTAGGACCTAACTGGTTTGTCCCCACATTTGCACTAAGATTTAACTCGGATTCTTTGTCCTCAGAGTCAATTTCAATAGATGATTCTGACCCCAAATTGTGTGGTCTATAGTCTAATGATATGCTACTAGTCCAACCTTCATCTTGTAGGTCATCAGAAGCTATATACATTGCTTCTAGCATATTTAAGGGTATGAGTGGTGCTATTTTGTCCCCTCAGGTGTTACCCAAGTCGTCCTTTTGTTTCCCCAAGTGTCTATGGTTTCTACTAGGTGGACCCAATCCACATTGTCTGACTCTGTCATCCCAGGTAGTACGTCCATATAAGGAGAATCCCCAATATCAGTGTCCACTTTACACGTGTAACAATACTGCAATGGGGCTGAGTGAATGATGGTGTCATATCTATTATCAATCATAAACATGTTTCCTAGAGGATGTGCTCGACCAATTACAAGATCTACTCGAATAACAGAATCTTGGAACTGCAAGTAGACATGGTTTTTAGACCAGTCATGCACCATTTTTGCTTCCCTCATAAAAGGATGTCCTAAGATCATCTCAGACGCCATAGTGTGCTTGGAGAAAGCCATAACAATGAAGGTAATTTGTATTTTATGTCCAAAGACCTTGATCTTAAGATCTTCTAGCATCCCAATAGGTTTAACAATAGACCCATTGGCCATCTTTACTACTATGGTTGTGGTCCCAAGGTGAGGTCTTCCCATAGTTTCCCATCAATTTTTAGTCATAATGCTAACCCTAGTGCCACCATCAAGGATTCCTTTCACAGTTAATCCCTTGGTAGTGATTGGTATGGTTGCATTGGATTCATCGCCCTCAAAGTATTTTCCCAACTTGTTAACAGGTATTTCTACAACAAGGTTATCATCTAGGTTGGGTTGTGTATCTAAGTGTTCCTCCTCTATTGGCATCTCCCCAGCTCCATCCATCTGTGCAAATTGTGGTAGCTCAACCTTCAATTCTCCATTGAGGAAAGCTCGAAGAGCTGAGACTAGCTCAGGGTCTTTATATATTTTAGACATGATGGTGGTTCTAACTTCTGAAGACATCAAATCCATCAAATTGGCAATGTTTAATGGCACCTTTTGGGCTTCAGTCCCTTGACGTGGGGAAGATGGGATCTCCATTTCTTTGATAGGGTCACGTAGTCCCTGTGTAAACATTCTTTCCATCAAGAAGTGAGTACGCCCACTTTTCGATGACTTTAAGTCACTTTCTTCTTGGATGACACTAGGTATGGCTAAGGGTCTATGGACATGGTGAGGTTGTTGTTGCGTGGGAACATTGTGTCTGTAATTTAGATCTGCCTAGGTGCTAGTTCTAGATCACTTTGGGTATGTTCTACCAAACTCCTTAATTGCTTGACTCGCTAGATCTCCTCTGTAGGGTTTGGATAAGTTCCTATCTTCTTCTTGGATCCTGGCCATTGTGGCTCATAAAGATCTTCCTTATTGGTTTCTATCTTAGTGGTCATTTTGGTCTCCATTCTTTCACCTGAATCAGAATCCTCTTTGTTCATATATACGGAGTCGTCACCAATCCCTATGTTGGTCTTTGAACTGGGGTCTGACTTCGTTTCTTTTTACGATCTCTTCCTTCGTGTTTTCTTCTTTTTCTTAGATTGGGCAATTGATGCCGTGTCTCTTTCCTCAAGAATATAATTTTGTTTTTGGAGCATCGATTGTGTGAGTACGTTTACTAGTACCATAGGTGTACTTTGTGATGGCTCCTCGGTAACCTCAATCAAGTTTAATGGTGTGATCTTTGATGCATTTGGATTATTCAAACAGTGGGCAATCCAATGATCTATGCCACATCGATTACACATGAGTGTCGGCATTGTAGACGTGCTCGCTTGATTGGTTTGCATTAGTGTGGCGTTCTTTTGTAGCCTAATAGGACACTCAGCCACGCGATCCACATCAAGTACACATGAGTATCGGCATTGTAGACGTGCTCGCTTGATTGGTTTGCATTAGTGTGGCGTTATTTTGTATCCTAATAGGACACTCAACCACACGATGTGGACCTCCACACTCATAGCATTGAAGAGGTGGTCTCTTAGCAGTGTAATTCATGTTTTGGCCTCTTGCAGCAAGAGTAGCTACTTGATAGACAGGTTTGATTTGTCCCCAATAGTCCTCCATGTAGTATTGTGAACTTTCTTCAAGCGCATCAATCCCATAGGGAATATTAGGGTCTATATCTTCCTCACAACCTTCCAAACAAGCAATAGATGACTCACAACCCACTGATTCATAGAAGTGATTCTCGGATGTGGTGGTTGCGGTCCTAGCACTGGAGGTGGTAAGGGTGTTGTTTGAACAATATTTTGGGCCATGGGGACCATGTGTTGCAACGTTTCTTCAAGAGGTGGGGCCGGCATCAATGCAGGAACTCGAGGTGTGTCTGTCCATGCTAAGGTTGGTCTATTGGTCATCGCATGCTTAAATACTATGCAATCCTCTTGATGACCATACCTCCTACAGGCATTGCAATTCCCATTGAATTTTACCCTAGAAGTAGGGCATTCACTCGTACTATGCAATCCATAGCATACTGAGCACCATTGTTGCTCCCTTCTTGGATACATATGATTGTTTTGTGGAGCATGATTGTCTCTAAGACTCTCTTGAATGGCCTTGGTGAGATATGCTAAAGTCATCTCAGATATCTTTGGCTCCTTAGCAATAGGCTTTAGGGTCATTGTTTGATGCCCCAATGCTTGCAAGCTAGTAGATTTAGGCTCAATAGACACTCTTCCTCCTTGAATCATTAAATTATCCTCCAATTGGATGACATTGGTGGTGACTGCTTCCCAAGTGGTGATTGTTGGGATTAAAGCCCAAGTGGCCTCTTATACGGATATGGCCGGATGCTCACCTAACTCGCTTATCACTAACTCTTTGTATATACTCACTTATACTTGTGTGAATAGTAAGATTTGGGAGATAACCCTTCAACGAATTCTCTGCGTACTGTGTAAGCTCTGTGTGTGTGTGTGTGTGTGTGTGTGTGTGTGTGTGTGTGTGTGTGTGTGTGTGTGTGGATCTAAGCTCCGCTCCGCGACTTCAATTGGTATCAGAGCAAGGTTTAGTGTGTTTTTTCATAATCACGCGCACATACACTTTTCAGGAAGATTCTAGATGCGGAGTTTGGAAATTCACACTCGGCGTTCCGAGTGTTAAGTATGGAGCCTGATTTACCCTTGTAATTTTCTGTGGTAAAAGTGCACATTTGTAAGGCCCCCATTATGAGGAGAAGCCATCGTGCGTGAAGCAAAATCACTCACCGGAAACCAAAATTTTCACGGACAAGAATCAAGGGCAACGTTAGAGGCCTCGGGGGTGGAGGCCCCCGAGACTTTTTTTTCGCCGGAATATTATGGCCGGACGGCGGCCAGAAAGTGGTCGGAAAACAACCGGTCGGTTGGCCGGTGGTCGGAAGTCAATGGTCGGTGGCCGGTGGTCGAAAGTCAATGGCCGGTGGCCGGTGGCCGAATTCAAAAGCGGACTTGTCTTCTCAAGGGCGGCCACACATGGGCGGATTGGAGGGTCCGATTTGGACTTATTCGCACAAGGGCAGCTACACATGGCTGTCTCTCATAAGAGAGGGCAGCCCTTTTGGCCTATAAAAGGAGGCCATTTCTACACACATTTCATAGTGTGAAGTTAATGCAACAAGGTGAGTGTGAGGTGGTGAGAGTGAAGCAAAGCGGGAGCTCTATCAAGGGTTTAATCCCTTTGTAAACTACTTCTTCTTTTGAAGTGCTAAAGCCATTGAGTGGCTGCTTTCTCGTGGACGCAGCCCACATTGGGTGAACCACGTATATTGTGTGTACTCTCTCTCTCTCTCTACTCTATAATCGCTTGTGTGTGAAATCTATCTCTCTCCATTAAGTAAAAAACTCAAAAATTTATTTAGCTACGTCTTATTTCCTAACACCGAGAGTATTTCCAACAGTTAATGCAACAAGGTGAGTGTGAGGTGGTGAGAGTGAAGCAAAGCGGGAGCTCTATCAAGGGTTTAATCCCTTTGTAAACTACTTCTTCTTTTGAAGTGCTAAAGCCATTGAGTGGTTGCTTTCTCGTGGACGTAGCCCACATTGGGTGAACCACGTATATCGTGTGTACTCTCTCTCTCTCTACTCTATAATCTCTTGTGTGTGAAATCTATCTCTCTCCATTAAGTAAAATACTCAAAAATTTATTTAGCTACGCCTTATTTCCTAACACCGAGAGTATTTCCAGCAGGTGACATGCGGTTTTACCCCCCTTTTGAAGTTGTTTATGCCCTCAGAATTTCGTTCTGAGCACTACATCAAAAGATAGATTTCAGCCCGCAAAGAAACCCGTCTTGTGTAGCTTGGCAAGCAGAAGGTGGTCGGCATCAATATCGGCATCGACATACATCACTCATTAGTCTTCAAAGCATCATCTATAGACCAGGTACACATATATATCATCAGATATATGTATTGTAGTCTGCATTGCTACTTCTTATGCTTGGCAGGGTCCATGGGAGGTGTGGCCATACAACGGCTTGACACCACTGGCATGTATTGCAAATTGATGTACTGTGATTGTGGGTCTTCTAGTTGTGAGTCATGCTACCAGGCAGACCACCACAGCGGTCATTAGGACAGTGATTGGTCTATTGTAGGACGTATGCTAGTTCTGGGCAGTTTGCTAAGCTATCTGAGAGGGTCGTGTGTGAGGTTTTTTGAAGCCAAGCACTGGGAGCTAGGTTACCCAGTGTGAGGTGGATTAGGTTGTTGGAGTTCCCCTCTACACGCATTCTCTTCGGCGAATTTTATCCCATACGATGTATGACTTTGTGTAGACACTGGATTGCATCTTATGCGTTAGGCCATTGAGGCATTGTTCAGGGTTCAGTCTTGAGAGAAATACAGGTTCTGTGATCGCCCAGACAGGAGACAGTGTATGCTTACAGGATAGCATATTACATAGATTTTTAGATTTGTCATTGGTCAGCTATTTATGGTTGTTTTTGAGTTATGTTTTGGTTTCCAAAGCTCAGTTTACAAGAGAGACTCTGTCAAAAATTTTCAAAATACTGGCAGTTATTGAGGAGAAGTGTTCAGCTTGTTGTTTACAGCTTGTTTATTGTGTACAGAGGCCAGTTTACAGGGGAAACTCTACTGGATTTTTCCCAGGAGTAAACAGTTTGGCAGACATGGCATCTTCTCAAAGTGAGACTCTTTACAACATAAAGAAGCTGGATGGCACAAACTTTCCATTCTGGAAGAAGCAGATTTGGCAGGTTTTGCTGCAGAAAAAACAAGTGAAGCCACTGAAGCTCAAAGGGGAGAGACCAGAAGGTACGGCTAAAGATGAGTGGGAAGAGCTTGACGAGTTAGTTTGTTCCATAATCATGTTGACACTGGAAAAAAATGTTTACTTTAACGTAGCAGAAGAGACGATAGCGTATGGCATATGGAAAAAGCTATGTGGTATGTACAAGAAACAAAGTGCTGCTTCTTAGATTTACAGGCTCAAGAAATTGGTGGATTTGAAGATGAAGGAAGGGACAGCCATGTCAAATCATCTTAATGAATTTCACACAATTTTCAGCCAGTTAACAGCACAGGAGATAGTCTTTCCGAATTTAGTGAAGGCTATGTTTCTCTTAATCACTTTGCCAGACAGTTGGGATACTTTTTGCACGGCATTAAGTAACTTTGTCACGCAAGAAGGTATTACAAGTGCCAATGTAGAAGGCAGCTTGCTCACAGAGGAAGTGAATAGGAAGAACATTGACAAAGGCAAAGGCAATAGTGCTTTGTTCGTTCGAGGGAGACAACAATCTAAAGAGAAGAAGGGTAAGAAGGCACAAAACCAAAGTAAGTCTCGTGACTCGAAGTCAAAGGATGACATAGAATGCTACCATTGTGGCAAAAAGGGTCACATGAAGAGAGACTGTACGAAGTGGAAACAAGAAAAAGGCAAAACAAAGAGTTCTGAGCAAGATGAAAAGAAGATTTCAGTGAATATTGAAGAGGTGAATGTCACATGATCTGATTCAGACAGTGATTCTGGTATAGCAGCTGGTGACATCTTCCTCACAAGAAATTTTGATTCTGTTTTCTTGACTCAGAGGATGGACATGCTATGAGTGATTGGATTATCGACTCAGGGGCATCTTTACATGTTTCTCCGCACAAGGAGTGGCTTACATCATATGTGGCTACAAGATTATGTCAGACTTGGCAATGAGCAGGTTTGTGACATACTTGGAGTGGGAGATGTGCAGTTGAAGTTTCAGAATGGCTCTTCTTTATGACTCAAGAATGTCAGACATGTTCTAGCAATCCGAAAGATCTTAATCAGTACTGGGAAGTTGGATGATGTGGGTTATGTGACAATTTTTGGGAACAGCACTTGGAAGATCTCCAAAGGTTTGATGACCATAGCACATGGCAGCAAGTCAGGAACTCTGTACACTTTACATGTTTCAGAGGTTAAAAATCATGTAATTAATGTGATTGAGCAGCCAAGTGTGTCACTATGGCATCGTAGGCTAGGACATATGTCAAAAAGAGGAATGGAAATACTTTCTTGTTATGGTTATTTTCCTAGCTTTTCATTTTGAGATTTTGATTTTTGTGAGCATTGTTTATGGTAAGCAAACACAGGAACCACACAGATCAAACAGGAACCGTAGGGACAAACGGCTAGCTCTTGTGCAAAGTGATCTATGAGGACCAATGCCTAGTTTGTTCACTAGGGGGAGCAGCATACTTTTGTACATTCATAGATGACTATTCTTGCAAAGTATGGGTTTACTTCTTGAAGCACAAGGATGAGGTGCTCAAGGTTTAAGACATTCTTGCAACTTGTGGAGAATCAGAGTAGTCAGAAGCTGAGATGCTTAAGGACAGACAATGGTCGAGAGTACGTTTCCAAGGCTTTCCAAGACTTTTGTGAGGCAAAAGGGATAAAGCGGGAACTTACTGCACCAAACAACCCTTCACAAAATGGAGTTGCAGAACGTATGAATAGGACCATACAAGAGAAGTTCAGAAGCATGTTGTCAAATGCTGAATTGCTTGATGGATTTTGGGCGGAAGCAGTGGCTACAACAGTCCATTTGATCAATAGTCTCCTAGTAGGGTTCTGGATAAGAGTGAAGTGGCCAAGATGCTATGGACAGGCAAGGCACCTTCGTATAAGCATCTCAGAGTCTTTGGTTGTGAAGCTTATAGCCATATTTCTAAGGATTTGAGGAATAAGTTAGAACCAAAGAGGAGGAAGTGTATATTTCTTGGCTACGAAGAATCGAGCAAGATGGGTTACCGGCTTTGGGATGCTGAGTCCAAAAAAGTTATTCGTAGCAATGATGTGCATTTCAATGAAGCCAAGTTTCACGCTAAGCCATAGAAAACAGAGGAGATCAGAAGAGTTGTCTTCAGGGAAGATGGACCTAGTGCTAGCACATCAAGACAGCATGGTCAGGCTCAAGAACAGCCTATAAGGGCTAGAGAGGCAAAATCAGTTGTGGTGAGACGTTCTAGGCGTGTCTCCAAACCACCTAATCGTTATGTGCCACCTCTAAATTATGTCATGCTCAAGGATTGTGGAGAACCATCTTGTTACATGGAGGCATTACAAGTGGTTGACTCAAAAAAATGGCAGTTGGCCATGCAATCAGAGATGGCCGCTCTACATAAGAATCAAACGTCGGATTTGGTTCAATTGCCAGAGGGCAAGAAAGCTCTATCTTGTAAGTGGGTTTACAGGTATAAGCTTACTCCTCATGATGGACAGCCAAAATACAAAGCACGGTTGGTTGCTAAGGGTTTTAAGCAAGAACACGGAATAGATTTTGATGAAGTATTTTCACCAGTTGTCAAGATGACAACATTGAGAAGTGTACTTGCTTTGGTTGCCAAACATGATGTGCATTTACATCAGATGGATGTGAAAACATCATTTCTTCATGGAGATTTGCATGAGGAGGTTTATATGCAGCAACCAAAAGGGTATGTTGAGAAAGGCAAAGAGAAATTGGTATGTCATTTGAGAAAGAGTCTCTATGGCAAAGAGAAGTTTCACCACTCTATTCTTTCTCAAGGATACAAGAGAAGTGAGACAGATCATTGCCTGTATACTTGACAAGCTAAGGATGGTAGCTTGATAATCCTAATCTTGTATGTGGATGACATGTTACTTGCTGGTAGACAAACGACAGAAATTTCAGCTCTTAAGTCAAAAATGGCAAAGGTTTTTGACATGAAAGACATGGGTGAGGCAAGTCATATACTGGGTATGCATATCCAGTGAGATAGGTCAAAGAAGATGCTTTACTTATCTCAAGAAGAGTATATTGACAAGGTGTTGCAACGTTTCCATATGGACAGGGGAAAGGCATTGATGACACCATTGCCGTCATATGTGAAACTAAGCAACCAAGATTTCCCACAATCTCAGGTGAAAATTGTTGAAATGGATATGGTGTCGTATGCGTCTGCATGTGGGAGTTTGATGTATACAATGATTGCTACACGTTCGAATATTGCATTTGCAGTGGGAGTGGTTAGCAAATATATGTCAAATCCCAGAAAGAAACATTGGGAGGCAATGAAAGGTATCATGAGATACTTAAAACATACAAAGATTATGCGCATATGCTATGGTAGTCAGGATTTGAGTGTCAGAGGATACACTGACTCAGATTATGCAGGAGACTTAGATAAGAGGAGATCTACATCAGTGTAAGACAAGGGAAGCTAGAGCCTGAGAGTCCACCACCCAACCACCCATTATATAGGCAAGCCCCTGGCCCTTTGCCCTAGTTGGACTCCTCGTTCCACACCGCCTAGCCCGGCCCTGCCCTTGTCTGGAGCCTTGCCGGTGTCCTGACATTACTCCCCCCTTAAGAAGAGTTTTCGTCCATGAAAACAAAAGTAGGAAACTTCTTCTTAAGAACACTAATGTTTTCCCAAGTGTAACCTTCTTCAGGTCGGTCTTTCCACTTGATTAAGGCTTGTTGACATACGTGATGACATGTATGCAACTCATGATAATCAAGAACACGTTCGGGTTCATGCAGTAGGGTAGGAGGTTCAATGACATCAACCAAAACCTGTTGGTCAATGATATTGTCGTCCCCATGTAACCGCTTACGTAAACGGATTACATGAAACACTGGATGAATGCGAGAATGTGAAGGGAGTAATAATTTGTAGGCACAATCACCTACTCTCTTGAGTATTTTGAAAGGCCCACAATATCGGGTAGATAATTTAGGTGTCGGCCCAGTTTTCAGACTTTATGAATGTTCTGGCACATGTAAAAATACTTCCTTTCCTTCTTCGAAGGTAGCTTGCCAACGTTTCTCATCAGCGTACTTCTTATATGGATCCTGTGCTTATCGGACATTCTGACGAGCAAGTTTCAGCATATACATATGGTCTTGAAAAAATCCTTAACCTGCTGGAGTTTTTCGGTTGCCAACCCCACCGTAACTGGTGACCTAGTTTGAAACCCCTACATGAGCATGAAAGGACTAAAACTTGTTATGACATGCTTTGCAGTATTGTAGGCAAACTCGAGAATAGGTAAGTATTCTTCCCAGTCTGACTGTTTTTTGCTAACGTATGCTCTTAGCATATCCTCTAGCACCTCGTTAACCCGTTCCATTTGACCATCCATTTTAGGATGATTAGTTGTACTGAGGTTAAGTTGTGTACCCAATCATTTAAATACAGCTCTCCAAAAGTGGCTGTTAAACTTGGGATCATGGTCACTAACAATGTTACTTGGCAAACCATACGATTTGTATAGATTGTCCACAAATAACTTGGCTAGTTCTGGTGTCTTAACCGTTGATTTGGTCAGAATAAACTTACATAGTTTAGTCAACATGTCTACGACCACCCATACTAAGTCATGACCTCGTATAGTGGTTGGTAAACCTACAATAAAATCCATAGAGATACTTTCACATTTTCCATTGGGAATCTCCAAATGATGTAAGAGTCCTCCTGCTTTCAGGCGCTCTACCTTGTTAACTTAACATTTTTGGCAGTGCAAGACATAAGCTTGAACAAAGCCATGTAGACCTGGCCAGTAAAACTGTCGTCGTACGAGAGCATAAGTTTTTCTAATCCCCAGGTGCCCTGCACTTGGACTATCATGAAATTTATAAATAATTTGGCGCCAAATGTCTGTGTCCGTCGGTACACAAACTCTCCCCTTGTGGAGTAGGTACCCATTGTTGATGGTAAAATTCTTCCATCACTGTAGTTCATCACTTTATAGGAGAACTAGGTGTGGAGGTTAATTCTACACTACCGTCATTGGAGTGAGAAGGATCCCTCTTTTGAACATGGCTCCACACTTTGGAATATGCTTCATCATGCTCATATTTTCCCATGAGAGAATCTAACAATTCACTACGAAGTTCCGTGAACAAGAGCGGATTGATCTTTGGCATTCGACTTAGAGCGTCTACCACTATATTGTATCAGCCTTTGCAATACCTTAGCTTGGCATCATATTCCTGAAGGATCTCGGCCCACCTGGATTTTCGACCCTTTAAATCCGTTTGTTGTGTAAACCATTTGATGCTTTCATGGTCAAACATGATCTCGAACTGAGCACCATATAGATAATGCCACCATGTTTTTAAGGCAGACACTATTGCATAGAGTTCGCGTTCATAAGCACAATAGTTCTGTTGAGCTGCATCCAGCTTCTTACTTTCAAATGCAATCGGCGGCCGTATTCTAACAGGACTGCTCCAATAGCACGATCACTGGCATCCGTTTCCAAAACGAATGGTTTCAAAGGATCTACAATAGCCAGTATAGGAGTTGTAGCTAATGCATCCTTGAACGTATCAAAACTGTGTTGTTGAGCGGATCTCCACTGAAAAGCTTTACCTTTGCCTTTTAGTTGATCCGTCATAGGAATAGCAATTTGAGCATAGTTTTTAACGAACCTTCGGTAAAAACCTACAAATCCTAAAAATATATGTAATTCTTTCAGATTTTTAGGAGGAGGCCATTTCCTGATGGTATCCACTTTGGATTGATCCATGTATAGGCCGTTAGTAGCTGAAATAACATACCCTAAATAATGAATTTCATCTGTGAGAAAATCACATTTAGATTCCTTGGCATATAACTTGTTTGTGCGTAACAACTCAAATACATGCCTGAGATGTTGTAAGTGTTCTTCTTCAAAAGCACTATAGACTAGGATGTCATCAAGAAAAACAATGACAAATTTGTCCAAATGTTGCTTCAAGACCGCATTTAAGCCCCGGTAGTCTATGCACATGCGCATATTGCCATCCTTTTTCTTTGCTAAAAGGATAGGTGAAGCCTATGGTGAAGAACTAGGTTGTATAAACCCTTTGCTAAGGTAGTTAGCAAGCTGACGTTCCACCTCGGCAGCCTCTGAATAACTCATACGGTAAGGTGGTTTACTAACAGGTTTACAGCCTGCAGCCACATCAATGCCATGTTGTACTGATCGTGTTGGCTATAATCCTAATGGAAAATCATTAGGACATACATCTTGAAATTCTTTCAATAATTTCTGTAATTGACTAGCAATGTTTGCTTGTTTAGAATAAGCAATTAGTGGAATAGAGGAGAGAGAAGCATGCGACGTTCAGGAATGTTCAACAGACTCAATGTTAGAAAGAAAATGAGACAGTGAGTAACACAAGAAAACCTAATCTATTTCATTATCAAAATTGAGCTGCATAAGCTCAACGGTACATATCAGTGGTGATGAAGGTATATCTTTTTCTCCTAACAACAACACATGTGTGCCATGGGATTCAAACATCAAGCTGTTGTGCTCATAGCTACGCTTCAGTGATGGTCCTAGGCTATGCAACCACTCCCTACCAAGAACCACATCATTTCTTTCCATGTTCATAACCTGAAAATCCAAACAAGTAGAGTACCCTTGTACTTCCAATGGAACAGCTCGGCATTGAGTATCCCATATTTCAGTATCATGTCCATTCATCATTGCTACCTTGCAGTGGTGGGTACTCGGAGTTTGAGGCAGTTTGAGCTTTTTCACCAATCCATAATTTATGAAATTGTGGGTAGCACCGTCATCTACCAAGATGCGCACCTTGTGCCCTTGCAGATATCCATGCATACGTACTAACTCATGTGGTCCAAAGGTTGGTTGCCACATGGAAGCTGTGAGACAGCATTCATGCACCACCTCAGTGTGTGTTACTTCCACTGTAGAGAATCTTGAAGAAGACTTCAAGAGGCAGCAGTTGCACAGTGTGCACTGCTTTCTCCTTTCCCTGAGCAGCAGATTTCCCCTTGTGACAATCTTTTTTGCCATGACCTCTTCCTAAACATTGAAAACATAACTTTTCTTTCTTGGCTTTATCAAAATCCTCAGGAGAGAGAGGACCCCTGGACCCCTTGGGTTTTTTAGATGCATCTGAATTAGCAACTAGAAATTTTCTTTTATTGTGCCCATACTGAGTGCGTGTATTACCATGTATACTAGCAGGCACATGACTATTATGTGTTTTCTTCTCATCAGGATCATCATGAATATGTGCTTTCACTATGGCTTCCTCAAGTGTTTTAGGGTCTTGGGTCTTGACATACTTCCTAAGCTTGGGTGTCAGACCTTGTATGAACCCTTGTACTTGTTGAAAGGTATGCACGCCTTCCAACTTGAGGATAACATGCCTATAGTGAGAGATATATTCAAGGACTGATGGGTATTGGCGCATGGAACATGTGTCCCAAGCCGTCCAATTCCGATCGGCCTCGTTTGTAGGCAAAAATTCCTTGCTAAATATTGCTTCAAAAGCTGCCCAACTCTATGGTATGATGTTCTTCTCCTTGAGAGACATCCACCATTTGTAGGCCTTGCCTTCCAGAGTTAAGCTCGTCTGCAAAGCTCTAACTGCATCCGGAGTACGCCGTAAGGCGTGAATTCCATCCCACTTGCTGAGAAAGATATTCACTGCATCCTTATTGCGGTCTCGGTCTTCTCCCTTGAAAATTGGTGGTTTAGTGTTCTTTAACAATTCATCCACCTCTTTGGCAGTGAGAGTATGCAACGTATCAGCAGTTGGGCCTTGATCTAGATTAGAAATGCCCTACCCTTGTGTGGCAACGTGCTCATGCATTAATTGAAATACTAATGTGGATAGTTTAGTAAAATTTTCATTTAAAGCTTTAAAATTTGCATCCATGACTATTATGCATGTCTGAAGTGCACGAAATTTTTGAATATCGAGCAATTCGTAAGTATCTTCTCCTGCCGTAGCGTCGCAGCTACTCTCCTTGAGAGGATCCGGCCGCAGGTCATCATTGGTAGGATTAGGACTACTTTGCTCAAAATCGAATGTCATATTGATATCCGAATCCATGGCTACACAGTGCGGTGAAAGAAGTACTCAAAAAAAAAACCTGATATTGAGAGCACTCGCAAAGTATAGGAGCCTTACTAACTCCATCAAAATCGAGAATAGTCCGGTGGAAATGATTTGAATTGTCCGCCGTATATGGAATTCCACTAGCTCTTGATAGCCGAATCAATTAGGCTTGAAGATGCCAACAAAAACTTGTACTGCTTGAGACGTAATCGTTCGCTTTGAAACATCGTAGACGACTTAATCTTCCTGAAGAAAGAAGTTGTAATAGGTACTTGTTTGAAAATCTCAAATCCGTCAAAATTTAACCGCTACCAACTTCTGCAATTTCTAAAATTTTGACAGTTTGCCAAAAAGTGACGGCTTACTGAAGAATTTCTTGCCCCTTGCCGATGAGTTTATGTCAAATCGTGGCCGACAACTGCCGAAAAACCTGTGTATGGGGTGTGTGCCAAGGTGGGCATGCACTCTTGCTTGAGTTAATTGGGTAAATTGCCCAAGGCCAAAGGCCTTAGGGCATTTATAGTGTGAAAAAGGGTGCTGCACAATCGACTATGGCGACCAACAGCGTCGCGAGAGCGAGGGAGAGAGAGAGAGAGAGAGAGAGTGTGGTCTATGCGATGCTTCCCGGGTGTCGCACAATGACGAGAGTTGCTCCTTGTTGTAGCGCGAATCTGCCAAGCCGGGCCACACAGGATATGGTAGAGGTCGAGGGTCTATCCCTCCTCGGCACAAGCACCTCTGCACACTTTGTGGGTTTTGGCTTCCTCACTTAGCAGGCAGCTTTTCACGCCCTCCCTTGCATGAACATGCAATCCTCCAGTGGCTCCACGTCCTCTTGCCCAAAATAGACCATGCTATAATATCAATGTAAGATAAGGGAAGCTAGAGCCTGAGAGTCCACCACCCAACCACCCATTATATAGGCAAGACCCTGGCCCTTTGCCCTAGTTGGACTCCCCGTTCCACACCGCCTAGCCCAGCCATGCCCTTGTCTAGTCCGGCCTTGCCGGTGTCCTGACAATCAGGCTATGTATTTACATTGGCTGGAGGTGCCATATCATGGCGATCTTGATTACAAGATTGTATTATGCAGTCTACTATAGAAGTTGAGTATGTTGCAGCAAATGAGGCATGCAAAGAAGGTATTTGGCTTGGTAGATTGGTAGCAGACTTGGGAATCAAAGTAGATATGCCAGAGTTATATTGTGATAGTCAAAGTGCTATACAATTGGCAAAGAATCCAGTGTTCCATTCGTAGACTAAGCATATTGATGTGAAATATCACTTCATTAGCGAAGTACTTGAAGACAAGCAGATAAAACTGATGAAGATCCACACCAAGGAAAATCTTGCTGATCTACTCACAAAGGGACTTCTAGGAGAGGGCTTTGTGCATTGTCATGAATTATTGGGCATTGGATAGATGGAAGTCATGTAAATCTTTGTACATTTATGTTCATAGATTTACAGTTACTTAAAGTGCCACATTGGACATTAAGTAGGAGGTTGTTCGGATTAAAGCCCAAGTGGCCTCTTATACGGATATGGCCAGCCACCCGCCTAACTCGCTTATCACTAACTCTCTTTATATACTCACTTATACTTGTGTGAATGATAAGATTTGGGAGATAACCGTTCAATGAATTCTCTGTGTATTGTGTAAGCTCTCTGTCTGTGTATCTCTCTGTGTGTGTGTGTGTGTGTGTGTGTGTGTGTGTGTGTGTGTGTGTGTGTGTGTGTGTGTGTGTGTGTGTGTGTGTGTGTGTGTGTGTGTGTGTGTGTGTGTGTGAGTCGATCTAAGCTCTACTCCGCGACTTTAGTGATACCTCTAATGACTAGGCCATTGTAGATATCCTCATGTCCCTAATGAATCTATCAAGCAATTGATTATTATTGAAGTGCTCATTTGGATTACAACGAGAATTCAAATGCTTCAAGCGATTAATAAAGTCTCTCACTGACTCTCCTTCCTCTGGTTGGACTTTCTAGAGTTGAGAGGCTACACCCAAAAGCACTCCCTCTTGTATGTCTTCTTTCAAGAAGAATCTCCTAAGAGTAGGGTAAATCGTTTTTTCTTCCACCCTTAGGGTTCTATACCAATCCCCAGCCTTCCCACTTAAGGTTAGGCTTAAAGCATTACTCTTATGCAGGTCATTGTGTTCTCCTAGAGAATCGCATATTTGTTCAAACACTTTGGTATGCTTTCTCACATCCCCGTCTCCACTAAATTTTTGTGTGAGCTTGGCTATTTGTACTGCCTTACTTCTAGGTTCTCTATCAGGCGTGTTACACACATTCTCAGCAATAGATCGACCGATAGCTTGAGCAAATGTTGCCAAGTCACCTAAGTGAGTAGGCACCATGGGTGAAGGCGCTCAAGAGACTACATGTGGAGTAGGTATTGGCATTGGGCTTGGCGTGTAGGATGTCCTTGGGTTCCACGTTTGGTATGGTGTTGTGCCATGTGGCGGCCCAAAGTTCATATGTGTGGCCCTAGGCATAGCAGACATCGAATGTAACATGCTAATGCTAGACGTTATGGTCCCATGGAGATAAGAACTTTGGTGTTGTCCTTGTGGAGCATAGGTTGTTGAAAAAATGTGAGGGGTAGGGGCTACATGAATACAAGGACCTATAGGTGTATACGATTGGTACACACTTGTAGGTACTGTTGCAGGCATTGAGCTACCATGTAGCGGTGCTTTACTAACAAATGAGGTCCATGGCGTGTTTGTTGGCATGCCCATCATTGGGGTAGGCATGGTAGCCATGGTGTCATCAAGGGAAATATGAGCTAGACTTGGAAAAGTAAAGCTATCACTTATGGGCTGAGATTGCACTAAGACCCCTGGTGAAACAACATATGGAGGATCCATCGAACTTACCGAGGGAGTCTCCATTTTCGATACGGTTGGTTGTTTACCCTTCCCTATATTCAAGAATCTCATGAGACCTGTTGAAGGCATGTGGATCCCCTTGAAGGCATGTGGATCCCCTTGTTTTGTCTCTCTAGCTCAATAACCCTATGGATGACCTCACAAACTCTTTGTTGTTGATCCTGCACACTAGTAGCACCCGTTGTGGATTGTAGGACATCTAACCAACCCACGTGATAGGTGTGACATGTGTATAGGTCGGTTAGAGTTTTTGTTTGTAGTTCGTACTCCCAGTTCTGATTTAAGAACGCCCCATCTAGGATTGAAGTGCTAGGGGTGTCTTTTGAAATGTGGCTCTCTATAGGTTGACCCTTAGTGGTCACTAATTCAGGAGCACTCAATTTCTCTCCTAGCAAGGATATTGACATAGGAGCTTTCGCTTTTAACTCTCTTCCTTGCTCTGCATTGCGTAAGCTCAAAAGGGTCGATTTTTACTTAGGCATGAGGCTAAAATAAGTAATTCAAGAGAGAGAGATGGTGATAGAGGTGCACAGCTGGCCGGGACATGGATTCCACTATTGTTATATGATGATGATATTGTGTTGATATCCGACTCTCCGGAGGGGATGCAGCGTCACTTGGATGCTTTGCATAGGTTTGCCTAGGAAAGTGGTTTGTCTGTCAACCTTGGTAAAACCAAGGTCATGGTATTTAATACCACCCCACAGTGGATCAGGAGGTCAGCGCCCGCATTCACATACGGCCAGGAGAAGGTGGAGTATACAGATGCTTACACTTACCTTGGAGTGGTTTTTAGTGGGCCAGCATTTTCATTAAGGAGGGCAGCAGAGACTAGATTGACCAGAGCCCATGCAACACTGGGTAGATTGGAAAGGATGTGTTCACAGTTTCAGTTTCATGAGCCTCAGACGAAGCTTTGGCTCTTTGAAACTTTGGTGGCTTCTGCATTGCTTTATGGAGCTGAGATTTGGGGACCTTCACTAGATCATCACGGGAGGACAGGCCGCAGTGATGGATGGGGGGACATGGAGAAGCCTCTGGTCTCTATGATCTCGCGGCTCATTAGAGCCAAGGCTTCAATACCACGTGCTATTGTATGAGTAGAGCTAGTTGCCCCCCCCACTAGTGGTTGAGGCGCTCACCAGATCTGTCTTCTTCATACACTGCATGTGGGAACTTCCCAGAGACAGATATGCATGCCTTGCACTTGAGTCCTCTCGACAGTTAGCCATGCAGGGAGATACAGCATGCTGGTATGGGGAGATGACATCATGGTTTCAACATAGACAGATTGCCTCCCTTCCAATACTCACTGGATGCGCCCTCTCTGACTCTTACACAGTTCGAGATCACCAGGCTCATTCGCCAGGACTTGACTAAGTTAGACACCAAGAGGACATGGATACAGCCAGCACATGAGCTGGGCACGAAGATGGCTTTCTACAGAGAGCATTTCCTCCAGCTTATGGAGGATGGTTTTGTGACGAGGCCCAGATACATGGACACCCACTTGTCTCATGGGATACGATGTGTTATTGGCCAGATACATGGACACCCACTTGTCTCATGGGATACGATGTGCTATTGGCCAAATACGCACATCTTCACACCAGCTACGGATTGAGACTCGACAAAGTATAAAAATTTACAAAAAGGGGTTATTTAGGCCTTTAACCCAACAATCACTAGCCGTACAAAATGGCAAAGCAACGGCAATCATATGTTCCGATCCACCCACTTGTCGATCTGGGCTTGAGTGGCGGTGGGAAGGGAAGGCTAAGTAGTCGAAATGGTGAAATCATTCAACCATTCCCAAAGTCGATGGTATGCAATGATTGTGCGGACTTGTGTCCTCCACACAAAATAGTTGTGTGAATCCAACTTCTTCTCCTGAGAAAACTGGGTGAGGGCATAATTGTTGGATGTAGCGTTGGTAGATGCCGACGTAGTCGCAGAAGTGGAAGGGGTTGTAGTTGCAGAATATGTAGTGGCCCCCTTCTGGGACTGTTGTTGTTGCCCCTTCTGCTTCGGAGTCGACATGTCACGTGCTCAAAGACTAGTCCCAGAGGTAGATCGATAAGATCGCAAGTCACCGACGAAGGTACCGTCTCCAATGCTGTAGCAGTTCAAAATAACCACTCAGACAACCACCGGATGTTGTCCTGACGAGCAAGGGAGTGATCAACCGCACAAAGGTAAAAATGTAGCTTGTTGTCCGCCCTATAAACGCTGCAAAGGGTGCTGAAAACGCTTCTGTAATAGAGATTTCAGCGTGCCCATACACCACCAGTCGGTATGGGAGCGTCGTAGAGTGTCAGAGGAGGGGGTTCTCGCACTTCTCAATCGTCGAGGGGCTGAAAACAGAGAAAAAACAGCAAGTAATAAGCACCAAAATGGTGCCGATTGGGTGTAGATATTTGTCCAAGGGTAGGTCTGCAAGTTCTTGGCAGTAGAGAACTCTCCAAGAGAGGGAAAACCGCTTCCTCGAGTGCACAAGCTCGACGTTGTAGTGAAAACACAGATGGTATTCAAAAAATGCAGCAAGTGCAAAAACGCCAGCAGATGCAAAAACGCAAATCTGCCAGCATAAACGCAAGGCTGATTTGGGCTATTTTTGGGTGCGATCTTTAGCAAGGAGGTTAGCCCCTGCAGAAGGTATGCAGATCGAGGCCGTCAAGTGCAAAAATGTAAGGCTGTTTGCAAAAAACGCAAGGGCTAAAAAATGATGGTCAGCATTTTTGCAATTTTCCACGATGGAAGGCTGCAAAATTGCTAGCGCTAGGCTGTAGGAAGGAGATCGATGAAGATCCTCAATGCTTGGCGGATGATACCATGTGAGAGTGAGCAGCGGAGAGAATGTGAGCCACGCGCGCCGAAAACGCTGGAGAGAGAGAGAGAAATGAAATGAAATGAAATGTTATATTAACGTCTTCAAAAGGCCAAAGTGACCTACGGACCAGAAAGTTACAATGTGGTGGATCTGATAAAAAGTCAGAGTAACACGAGTAACAAGAGTAACAAGATGACAAAATGACATAATGACAAAATAAAATACTGTAGAATCCTAAACTGCTAGGTGTGAACTAAGCAGCTAAACAACTGGCTGGGATAGCTAGATCACAGGATATCCAGCATCGGTCGTCGCTTGTGGATCTCATCAATCTCCTGCATGGTCAGTAGTCTGACCGGGCGTCGTGCATGTCGAGCCAAAGTGATCCGAATCCTCTTATGCAGCCTTCGTTGATGTTGTGTAGTCCTCCACAGTCGTGGGCGTCTGGATCTCCCCAGCTCAGTCGCTCGGTCAATCAGTGTGTCTCTGGTGTAAGGCGACGAGCTCTATTATGGTAGTAACTCCTCCGGGTGTCCAGTGGTAGCTCTAAAGAAGTCTGTGATTTGTCTCTAAGACTGGCTAGTCTCTCCTCTCATCAGGCTCTCTTTGTGTCTGGGCAGCTAGAGCAAAAACAAACCCAGGCATCTCTGATCCTCGTACCGCATGACTCTAGAGAATGGTCCAAATCCCTCTCTGAACAAGCAATGGAAGCGGCCTCGTATCTAGTAGTAGACGGGGCAGTGGCATGTGTAGTGCAACTCTGTCTCATGCTCGATGTCACACAGGGGGCATGTCCTGGCCTCTGCTGGTACTCCGTTGTATCTCCCAGTCTCAATCCGCAGCTGGTATGAAGATGTGAGTATCTGGCCAATAGCACATCGTATCCCATGAGACAAGTGGGTGTCCATGTATGTGGGCCTCGTCACAAAACCATCCTCCATAAGCTGGAGGAGATGCTCTCTATAGAAAGCCATCTTCGTGCCCAGCTCATGTGCTGGCTGTATCCATGTCCTCTTGGTGTCTAACTGAGTCAAGTCCTGGCGAATGAGCCTGGTGATCTCGGACTGTGTAAGAGTCACAGAGGGCACATCCAGTGAGTATTGGAAGGGAGGCAATCTGTCTATGCTAAAACCATGATGTCATCTCCCCATACCAGCATGCGGTATCTCCCTACATGGCTAACTATCAAGAGGACTCAAGTGCCAGGCATGCATATCTGTCTCTGGGAAGTTCCCACATGCAGTGTATGAAGAAGACAGATCTGGTGAGCGCCTCCACCACTAGTGGGGGGGGTAGCTAGCTCTGCTCATACAATAGCACGTGGTACTGAAGCCTTGTCTCTAATGAGCCGTGAGATCATAGAGACCAGAGGCTTCTCCATGTCCCCCCATCCATCACTGCGGCCTGTCCTCCCGTGATGATCTAGTGAAGGTCCCCAAATCTCAGCTCCATAAAGCAATGCAGAAGCCACCAAAGTTTCAAACAACCAAAGCTTCGTTTGAGGCTCCTGAAACTGAACCTGTGAACACATCCTTTCCAATCTGCATGGGCTCTGGTCAATCTAGTCTCTGCTGCCCTCCTTAATGAAAATGCTGGCCCACTAAAAACCACTCCAAGGTAAGTGTAAGCATCTGTATACTCCACCTTCTCCTGGCCGTATGTGAATGCAGGCGGCGCTGACCTCTTGATCCACTGTGGGGTGGTATTAAATACCATGACCTTGGTTTTACCAAGGTGGACAGACAAACCACTTTCCTGGGCAAGCCTATGCAAAGCATCCAAGTGACGTTGCATCCCCTCCGGAGAGTCGGAGATCAACACAATATCATCAGCATATAACAATAGTAGAGTCCATGTCCCTATCAGCTGTGCACCTCTATCACCATCTCTCTCAATGTTTGGTTACGGGTCGATTTTTACTTAGGCGTGAGGCTAAAATAAGTAATTCTAAAAGGTGACTGAGGTCTGAGCGTAAGCATGGGCTTAGGCTTGGGTCTGGGGAATGTTCCCAACCCCGGTCCTACCTTTTTTAAAAATTTATTTTATTTTTTTTATTTATTTATTTATGTTTCGATAAAAATAAAAATAAATTTTTTAGCACACACACACCTAACCTACCTACTTACAACTAACATAGCTAACCTACCTACTTACAACTAACACAGCTATTGTTACACACTAATATAGTACTACAGCAACTCATTAGCTAACATATCTCCTTACTGTACCTTACAAAACTAACATTATAGATCTACTACCTTAATTCTAACACCTTATCATAGAGAAAACACGGTACATTGCAATACCTTATTAACAAAAACAGTAGACTGCAGCAGAACCAAATCCTTCTCAACAAGCTACATAGCTTCTTTCTCTACCTTTCCTACATTTCATAATGCGCCACAAAGCAACATAGAGTACTACTCGATCTTAGTGTAAGGCATTTCCTCGACAACAGCGCAAAAAATGTGTGCGTCTGTTGCACTTGTCAATGCAAGGGACTTGTCGTACACTGTGCGAGCCACAAATGGCTGCAAGCACACAACCAAACTAATCTAGCAAGCTCAAGAGAGGAAGGGTGTGTCACTCACCGCCCTACGCTCGCCTTCGTGGAGGATTCCTCGCCACAAAGAAGAAGGAGCTACCACCGTGCCACGCTGAACCGTCGTGCCGTCATCGGAATGCTCTCTCTCTCTCTCTCTCTCTCTCTCTCTCTCTCTCTCTCTCTCTCTCTCTCTCTCTCTCTCTCTCTCTCTCTCTCTCTCTCTCTCTCTCATACACACACACACACACACACACAAGGAGATGAAGAATAAGAAGATGGAGATGGAGCAAGAGCACTCTTCAATTGCACAAATGAGAGAATCAATAATTTTTAGGTTCAGGTGACTTTTATATGAGCTCGCCCATTCACACTTGGGCATCCATGATTAGCCAACTAACCCTTGAATGTTCTAGTTAGAGTGCGCCTCTCATCGGAGATCACTCTTACCCTTTTCCTATTGGATCGACAAGCCCAGCCCATGACTACTAGAAGTGGATGTCGGTGGATAACAGCATACCAGCAAAAGTACTCATCCAAAAAGAGTCTGCTTAGCATATCTTCCCAATGTACTCATCGAAAAAAACCATGTAGCACTAAATTGATAAGACCAACAGATGTACTTGAAAACAAGTTTTCACCAAACATATTTCTTCATGCATGTTTATCAAACAAACCAATGAGATGTTTTACCATACCAAGCAACCACCATTCCAATTCCATCTTCATTTGATTTAATCTCCAGCCCTTTAAGGTGGTTATTGTCAACAATATTCATTTTATCATGAAAAACACAGGTAGACAGAGTCACCCATCCAAACCACAAGCAAACACATGCCATAAGCACATCAGAACATATTTAGAAATGTCTATCGATTCTCAATTACCAAGCAAAGAGGTATTACTATCAAATCTTAACCCATCAAGCCAAAGAACTCCACCTGAGAAGTAGAAGACAAAGAATGAACCTCCAAAGCTTGTTGCTTATCTTTCCCTTTAGCCATAGCGTAGCACACTTAGAGTACAATCACTCAGACAATGCTACCTCACCACAACAACGACTGACAAAATGTACAAAAGCCTGCTAAGTGAGGGAAAACCCTCACCGTTATATAGGATTGAAGGATTAGGTTGAGAGAAACCACAGCTCGTACAATCAAATGCAGCATTATCGCTCATCTACAGCCAATGAGCATTCTGATGGGGCCATGTGTAATGCCAGTAGACGAACTCCAGTAAGGGGTAGAATCTACCACTTGCAAATCCATCTCATCGTGCACAAACTTGCAGGCAAGTAAAACTACCGGCTTCGATATCTACCTCAACTTCTACACGGAGCCATAAGTTAAAACCAATTAAGTGAGGCCAACATAATGTAAACCCAAAAAGGTCCATTCACATATGGCCATGAAAAAGGTCTAGGTCCAGCCAAAAAAATTTCCATGTAATTGCAAGCTGCATAAGATATAATCCAAGCAAGCCCTTGGATAAGATAAAAAAGATTTACCCAGACATGTGTGTGTGTGTGTGTGTGTGTGTGTGTGTGTGTGTGTGTGTGTGTGTGTGTGTGTGTGTGTGTGTGTGTGTGTGTGTGTGTGTGTGTGTGTGTGTGTGTGTGTGTGTGTGTGTGTGTGTGTGTGTGCGTGCGTGCACGCCCCACCCATACCCAGGCACATACCTAATAAGGTTGTAGACCCATTAAGTATTGGCCTACTTCCTTATTAGATTGCAAAGTAAAATAGGATTAATTTTTGCACCTGGCCAGCTATTTAAGCTAATAGCTTTTATTATGCTAGTAACCATTTCATTTCTTAGGAAACCATTATTACAAAATTTGTATACCAGCTTGTTAATTTCTTCAAAGGTGGAAAAGTTATCCGTAGATGAGTATATAATAAGTGACAAAATACCTAAGCAGGTATTACGTGCATTTTTTATAGGTCTGTTACTTTTCCTCTTAACAAATTCGGCAAGATTAAGTGAAAAAAGCGTGTAGTGTATTGTCCAATAAAGGATGAGTGAAGCTGAATTTCCATGTTCAGAAAGTAGGTTTTTTAACTATAGTTTTATCATTTATGACCAACTCTTCTAGAAAGGTAGGCTCTAGCATAAGGGAAGGTGGGTAAATCTCAGCCAGGCAGTCTTTAAAGGTCTGATTATTAATACTCAATAATTCATCCATGAATCTAAACGTGTTATTGTGAAGACTAAAAGTTGTTTGGCCTCCTCATAATATTGTTTCATTTTTTAACACGGCCATTTGTATTCAAAAAATAATAAGTATAAATTGCACATTATTGATGAGTAGGAGAATCCCATAGGTATTCCCATCTTTTGTCTATAGCAGTTTGTTCGCCCTAATTGAACAACACAATTCTGTAATATCCATTTAATTATCATAATTAGAGTAACTTTGTCAAAGCACAGCGATGGATTTTTGACTGAATTTTCAACCCAACAAGGTGTTCTTACCAGGGAGATCTTTTCAAACCCTTGTGTTTTTTTGTTAGAAGAAGCCAGGTTGATAATCTCATCGAGCACTCCCAGAAGGCCGTCATTGTTTCCTGAGAGAGGAATGTTTTCATAACATTGTGTAATATCAGCAGTGAAGATACAATGGATATCCGTAGGCAAGTTGATAAATTCTTAGTACAGCACTCTACCACTGAATCTTTTAAGGTCTATTCTTCATTTAGTACAAAGATTGCAAATCTCTATCGTCTAGGTTCAGGTAGGAAGTAACATCTTTTGTAACACAAGAAAAAATACAGTTTGAAGCATCAATAATCCATCGAAACTTTTGTTTGTGTTTTTTAAAAGTCGGGAACAACACAGGAAGCTTACTTGAAGTTTCATTGTATTCCATATTGTTCAAATCTCTCAGTTTCATTCGCCTTTTCAAATTCATTTACACCCAACCTTACCAAGGCAGCTTCATAAATAATCTTCTTACGGATAACTGATACAGTGTTGTTGTCAGCTTTATCGAGGCCAACTATAAACCAATAACAAGTCAGCTCATGGAAGTCTTGCATAATTTTTGGAGTGACCCAAGTAGTATCCAAGCTTAGCCATTTTTTTGGCAAATGACTAACCTTTTGAAAAAAGACCATCTTAAGTTTTTCAACAGGATCCTGTAGGATCTGTTGCTCTAGTTGGAGCTTTAAGGCCAAGTCAGTCAGATAGTCCAGTAGTGCGGATAGTGCCATTCTAGGATTTAGAGGCTCTACAGGTATGTGATTCAAACCCATTCCAAGTAAATCTCAATAGAAGAAATCTTAATAATAGTTAGGTTTATCGTACAGACATGTACACCAAGTTTACCAAAATCCTTGTAGTATGTGGTAAAAAAAATTCATTTACACCTTACAATAGGTTTATGTCTCAGAAATTCATTTGAGTACACAAAACACTTAATAGGGTCAGAATATTTCCAGCCAAACACCACATTTTTAATAACAGAATGATTACCATATATCAAATCAAAGCAGTCAACAAAAATTGAATTTGGTGAAAAGAAATCCAAAATTATATTGGTGAAATGACAATGAATGAAATTTGCACTACAATCCCCAGTTTTGCTTGGTAGGAATTGCCTCCCGATCCCATTGACCGCTACCTACACAGTCACATTTCCAAAATATTTTTAATAGGAAACCCCCAACCCCTTCCTCTTGTAAAGTTTCTAGACTTTCCTCTTCAAAAACTGGAGTCAGCAACAGTAAGAAAGGAAGTAAACGTGGAGTTTGGATTTAGAAGTGTGATGGGTCTTTTTTGAGAAGGGAACTCATCATCTTAAAAGTTAGTCTTAAGAAGACCTAGAATAGTTTCAATCCCTTTGTAAGAACCGTAAGTGGTAAGGAGCATCCCGGGTTCATTTGCTCCGAGCTCTTTGAGCATGTTAACCATCAATATACGAAATTGTAAGAAGGCAATTTGTGCCAAAACAAATTCCTTGGCTTGCCCAACTAACCAAAAGCAGATGAGAGTAAGATGAAAGGATGTAGGCTTTTGAGAAACATAGATTCTAGATTTTTGATTGCATACCAAATTGCATGGTCGAACCATATAATGCTAGACTCACATGATGCTTTAGGGTCAACAAATCTGCAAGCACACTTGAGATATGGTCTGTAAATATTCCAAAATGATTCTGCATAATAATCAGCATTGTTTTTATTGAATTCCATGAGACCTTTGGTTCTCACATAAAGACCTGCATTAGAGCTACACTTCTTGGAATCCAGAAAATACATGTTGATTGGAGCTTTAATCAGGTCTTCTTTGTCCAAACATTGCACTCCTTTGAGTATCTTTAGCCGAGAATCCTCAATAGTAGCAATTGTAGATTTGCCAAAAAAAAACCCAGGTCTCTATTCAAAGAGGGGCCAGAAAACCTTTATTAGGGAGTAATCAAAGTTTGTGCTCCACCCCTGACCATTCAACCTCCACTTGTTGTATAGGTAGAAATGGGAAAATTCTAGAAACCTTAGGTACCAATTCTAAAAGAAAAGTCTCACTAGGAGAACATAAATCTTTCTAAAATTCTTTAACAGCTTTTGCACCGCAACAGCATCCCTACAGAAAAGACTGTTGGTAGGTGGGAGAATAGGAATAGTCAGGGCCGTGACAAAACTAGGGCTTAGCCCACACTGCTTTCTGAGAAGGTTAGCCAGTTCAGCACCATACAAAGAGAACTTAGCCAAGTCCTCTTTATGAGGTTTAGAGATAGTTGGGATATTAGCAATAACCCTCCTTACTGTTTTTAACCAAAATAGCCAAAGTTTTGGCCCATTTGTCAAAGAAGACTGTGTAAATCAGGAAGGTAATAGGATTACTAAACGAGTCCACAATGAGAGCAGATTCTTTCGCATCTTGTATGCATCTAAGAACCAAAAGTGAAGCCCGTGAAAGTGGATCCATTGGCAAATCTAGTCCCTGATACGAGGAAATTGCATGAAGGAGGTATAGTTAGATATGTCCCAAAAATTTGAAAGGAAATTATGAAAGATAGAATCTAAAAAAACAAACTATAAAGATAAAGTGTAGTGTAATATTCTAGTAGCAACCTCAACCTTCAACCAGTCAAAAAACATTCATAATTACCATGTGAGGCTAGCCCCTACTAGCTCAGACTGATTGTATCACCAGAGCAACCTGACCTAGCAGCACAGTACTAGGATCCTGGTCCTGATCCAATGGTAAGACCGGATCTAGTGCAAGTTGTGTGTGTTTTAGTTATTTACTTATATTACCCACAGACGAACATATACATGATCAAAGACCAAGGTACCCAGATAAATACAAGGTTAATTGTACAAAACAAACTTAGATAGCATGACTTTGTACAAATGAATATCATTAGGTTGATACAAGTCACCATCCCAAAAGGTAGAAATTCCTTCATAGATTTTGAACCAGCAAACAGCCAATCTTCCAAAAGTTAAAGCAACCAAAAAATTGAACCAAAGAGAGTAGCCCTCACCTGCACCCATAGAAACAACACAACAATCTGTTAGCATTGGCTCTGTATGCAGGTGATGCACAGGCATCCTAGTTGTTATCCATGTCACAAAGGTACAACTTTTTTGTGCGAGTAAATTATCATTGAAAGATAAATTTCATTTGACTTTGGTAGCCAATTACATATTTAGAAACATAACTTCATCAACCTATTTAAGCTTAATTACCTACAAACTGCCATTGAATAGCATAAGAAGAAAATTTTGGTAAAGATATTTATAATTTATATCCTTATTCTTGCAATTTCTATTAAGAAAGTCTCTCTTCCTAGAACACGCCATGTTCTTAGCCACAAATGAGGCCACATAATCTGCCCTAGCCGCTTTAATCTTTGCCAAGATTTGTGCACTCTTGATAGGATCGATTATAGTACTCATCCGAGCAGTCAGTTTATACCTTGGTATAACTTGATGACAATAGACAAATCATTTTGGATTTATTACCATTGAATCCATCATATGCTCACTTCTGTATACAAGAAAACCATGACAGTTTCTGCCATAACCTTGAGCACTACTTGCTAGTAAATGACTGGGTTCCAACACTCATCCAAGGAACCCAAGCTTGACACAAATCAAAAGCTATACATAGTAATCAAACAAGCTAAGGTAAGATGTAACATGCAGAGATAGTAATGAATCAATCAATCCAGTTTGGATTAACAAAAACATTGAGCCTGGCTCTATCAAAGTGACACCCTCTTACATCCTGTAGCCAAGAAAACCAAGAGACTAAACAATCCTTCAAACATCAACACCTTTTCAATGTTCCCCTACATACAGTTCGTATCCAAAATAATCAGATTTATGTAATAAACCATGCGTTTTACTTTCACAAATAGGATGTAATAATCGGAAAAAAGGTTATTCTATAGAGTCCTGCAAGGAAACCATAACCCTATCCACCCAGCCATGTATACCACTGTATCGAGGAGTCATTAGTTAGCATAATATGAATAGACATCCGTAAACAGGAACATAGACAACCATATATGCAAAGGTATACAGCATCAATCGAGAGAACCAAAAGATGAGTTATAAATGCCAAACTAGACATTTAAACACCAGGTAATTAGTTCAAACCTACAGCAATGCCATATCAGCAGCATAACTGGTAAGTGTGCCTTTATACCAGGTTACGAGAGCCTTAGGTCAAGGCCCAATTAGATCAAAAGAGATTAGCGCAGAACTCTAGCTAGCCTAGGAGGAAGCCAAATTGAATTGTCACTTCTACAAACCAGCAAAAAGTACACATCCAAAATGAAACTTCTCTGCAAAACATCTCAAGGTATTTCTCAAAAACCAACTTATGCCAAACTGAATCGATAACCTTATTCTGAAGTATGCAACATCAACCAAGACAACCCTATGCTGAGCTAAAACCTGCTAAACAAGAAGGATAGTTACCAGGTTATCAGTACAAACCAAAAGCAACCCCATATCAGCAGCATAAATGGTAGCGATGCCTTATACTAGGTAAAGATAGCCTTAGGTCAAGACTAAATGGAGCTAAGGAGTTTAGTGTAGCACCCATGCCTGTCTAGTATGAAGCCAAAAGAGTGTTCAGATTATCATACCAGCAAAGAGTATTCACCAAAGAAGAATCTACTCAGCATATCAACCTAAGGCATTCCTCGGCAAACCCAACAAAAACCCTCACCTTTATATAGGATTGAAGGATCAAGGCTGAGAGTAAACCACAGCTCATACAATCGAATGTAGCACCATCACTCATCTACAGTCAATCTTCAGTCTGAAGGCGGTTTGCAATAAATGGGGTCATGTGTAATGCCAATAGACGAACTCCAGAAAGGGGTAGAATCTACCACTTTGCAAAGCCAGCTCATCGCGCATAAACATGCAGGCAAGTAAGACTACCCGCTTCGAAACCTACCTCAACTTCTACCCAGAGCCATAAGAGGCCCTTATTCCTCTTTAACAAGTACCATAAAGCATAAAGTAACCTAATTAACAACTTGAAATATGTACCCCAAAAAACAAATGTTGGGTTAAAGCATCAATTTTGGCCGTCATCAAGCAAAAACCAAAACTCACAGGCCCAATGGGCATACAAATCTGACTTACCTCAATCGTATTGGTATGTGTTGTGATAGATAAGAGAGAAATCTGCTAAATCTATCCTAGTTTAAAACTAATTACACACCAGTAAACAACCCCTAATATGAACCTGTTATCAACGTTTTATCCCAGAGTACGCAAACCATATCGCCCACAGCTTGTTTCACGTAATATTCATCCTTCAGGGCCAACTTTACCATTACCATTGTAGCTAGTTTCAAGGGGGGGAAAACCCAAAACTTTAGGCTGTGTAGTATCAAGACAGACCAGACTTACGGCAGTATCAAGTACCATTAAATCCCCTTTATATTGTTGTCCAAACACGGAAATATCTAGCACCAGGACTATGATTATGCATAGGTTTCTAGAAGCCTCAACCACAATTCATTAAGGCAATATACAAGTACCAATTATTTTTGGGTCATAACCCACTATATGAAAAAACCAACTTCCTACCATAAAAAAGGCTGGAAAAACATAAGTAATCAGCATGATTAGTATGGATTTAAAAACCATTGATCCCCACAATGATCAACACCAATTTTATTAGAAAAAAAGGTACTACCAGCCAGTTTCTAAACGTCCATCCTTGAAACAATCAGTTCATGCACATTATGCAATCGCGGCAGAATATCAAGAAAAAACCCAGGTCAAGCCAGGCGGTAACTACGCGAATAGCAAAAAACAACCTAAACTTTTCATAGTAACAGGAAGGTAAAAAAACATTATTGTATGCAATCAAGGTACCATTAACAAGGAGAATACCGACCTGAGACGATAGCTCAACAACCTCCGTAGCTGCACAGTGTTAAAGCCCTCACACCTCACTTTGTAAAACACATGCAAAGAGAGAAATACCCAGACTAAGTGAGTGGCCAAAGCACCCTCACCTTTTATAGCTCATCCAATTTTCTCAAGGTGAGAAGATGCCCCACAATCAGAGTGGTTAGTGGCTACAAGTTCTCAAGGTGCCTCTCTGGCCACCCTTGCTCGCGTACTGGGGAGTGCGTTTAGGAATTAGTAGTAGGTTGTGGTGTGTAGTAGTACAATCAAGGGGGACAAAGAGAGTGAGGGCGTGATGGTTAGGGTAACAATGAAAGCCACGATCCTTACATAATAACTTTAGGGGTGGGTACCCATGTGAAGATACAAGGGAGAGGGTTGTCCCCCCAAAGAAAACCACCCATACGATATTTTTAGGGTACAACCTAGGAACATTGACCAAGGTACATAGGAACACTTGAAAAGACAAAAAAAAATTACATAATTTATCTGTGTGTAGCTATTAAATCTTAGATAATAAGACATAATTGAATTTTTACATTCAAAAGACAGCTGGCAATGGAACAAAGAATAGATAAGTACAAAAACAACTCAGTATTAGAATCATTTAAGTACAATGTTTGTAGGAAAGAGATCCCCTTTTAGTGTGCAGTAAAAGAACTTCCCAAATCATAAGTGAGTGTTCCATCCAGTGTAGGACGTATTGGAAGGCAAGCCAAGCGGGCGTATACTTACCTTCCAATTTAGTTTTTTTTACCTTACTATGCCAACCAATAACAGATGAATGCTCAATGTAAAACTATAGCAAAAAATTCCAACACAACCCGTATGCGAAGCAAGCAAGGGTAGAAAAAAAACTGAGAAACCTGAGTGGTGAGCTCCATAGCTCCTTTTGTGAAGCAAGCAGTAAGTTTTTCAGAAAAAACACGACCCTGGTTAAGTGAGTGGCAGAGATGCATCCTCACCTGTTTAAATAGTGGAAGGAGGAGGGACTGTCAGTCCTCTGAGTGGGATCCATAAGTGAGTCGGGCCGCCTTCTTCGAGACTGTGTGTGTGTTGGCCGCCTTCGTGGTGTGATGAAGAGGGAGAATGTAATCACGCTCGGCCACGTAGAGAAAGAGATCTTTAATAAGATCCTTAGTTTAATAACAAGGGCTATGCCCCATGGTCTTGCTAAATAGTAATAGCATTTTAAGTAGTAACCTTAATGCAACCCAGTTGTTTCCTGGCTAGATCAAACTGGTGCTGGTGCTGGTGGTGGGGGGGCGGGGGGGTGTTTGGTTTTGAAAACAACAAGAATACTATAGTACCATAGTGTGTGTGTGTGTGTGTGTGTGTGTGTGTGTGTGTGTGTGTGAGAGAGAGAGAGAGAGAGAGAAAGAGAGAGATAATAAATTTATTTGCTTTCAATTTATATTTTTAACTTCTTAAATTTTATTTCTTTTTTCATTTTAACATAAAAGACATGCTAGTTTGATTTTTAATTGACTTGTTATTTTATTTGCCAGTGGCAAAGGCTTTAGTGTTTGACTAGTTTTTTTAGCTTTGGAGATAAGAGATGATGATTGTAAGTGGATACCTTCAAATCATTGTTTTGTCTTTAATGCTAAACCTTGAAATTTGAAAACGAAGACAACCTTCTTTATTTTTGCTCTTTTTCTTGAGGTCCCCTTTCTCTCTCACAAGATCACGTTCTTAACCATACTATATTCAGGCTATCTTAAACTCTTTAACATTTCTTATGCTTGATTTCCTTGGCATTTATTAGTCTTTTACAATTTTTCAAGTTTGCCCTTGTAGCTCAACGGTATTAGCGTTTGTAATTCTTAGTTGATACGGTTGTTTTGTACGCGCCCCCTCTCCCCCCCCCCCCCCCCCCCCCCCCCCCCCCAAATGATCAACACCATTTGGGCATCTTAAGGGGATTTTCAAGTCATTCAATACAACCTCTTAATTTTGTGTGTGTATAACTAAGATATTACTTATACACAAAATAACATTACGCTCAAAAGTCAACAAGCTTTAAACATTTGGAAGGTGGTTTGTACAAAAACAATTCTGCATTCGATTCATTTTTGTACAATATGATCAAAATGGCATCTCATTCTAGTTATCCTATACAACAAGATCAAACATCATTTTGAGGATGAAATATGCCATCATCTTCTAGGTTGGAATGTCGCAAAGCTAAACCTTTTTAAGCAAAGATGTGTTACCATATACATGTGCTAGTGATGTGTGTGAACACACTAGGACTGCCGGGGCATTTTTTCCCTCTTTAGGAGATTTTTTCCCCCGACCATTGTATATACGTCCATCACTCTAGGGCTATCTATCTTTCCATTGCACACTAAGTAACACACTCTCTATTGTGTGCCTTGAGCTTCCTTCCTCTTCTCCAAGCTGTGTGCGTTTCTCTGCAACCCTAATTCCAACAATTGGTATCAGAGTAGGTTACGTCCTCCCGAGCTTAGTCTCCAGCTGCTCTAGCACACGCCTGCTCACTTTCTCCGATTACAGTGAGGTTTAGCGAGCCTTCGCAGGTTGACAAATATTTTGGGCGAATTTGTAGAGCTCATTATGCTCAGATTTTTTCTTCGGGCTCATTTTGGCCTCCGTTTCCACTACAGGCAGGTATGCACAGGCTATTTTGTCATTTTGTGCAAAATTTTTGTCAGTGCCGATTTCTGTATAACAGGTGCCTTACAGTCTTCTACGGTTTGTGCTATATAGCACCTGTTGTTCCCGCTCCGTTTCTCCTATTTTCGGGCAGTTTTCACATCAAGTGCAACATTTACAATAGCTGACAACAACACAGATGTCTTCAAGATGTTTGCTACTGAGGACAGGTTGGATGGGGACAATTACCCTATGTGGGCTTATATGATGCAACACGTTCTTGTGTCAAAGGGCGTCTGAAATATTGTGCAGGGCATTGATGTACGTCCTGGTTCTAAGGATGTAGGCGATGTTGAGGATGTTGCAAGTCTTGCTACAAGGATTGCTGTTATTAGAGTTGTTTTGCCTACGGCAGAACAAGCTCGTTGGGATGTAAAGGATGCGTAGGCTCATGCATTGATTGCGTTTTCTGTGAAGCGCACCATTGGTCCTCACATCCGTTCAGCAAAATCTGCAAAACAGGCTTGGGATATTCTAGCAGGTCTTTATGCAAGCCGCGATGAGGCTAAAATTGCTTTGTTGCATAAAGAGCTGGAGTCAAAGATTATGCATGAGGAAGATGATATGGACACTTTCCTTGCTAGTTTCAAGGATATCCATGAGCAACTTATTTCTGCAAGTGAAGTCATTTCATACAGTTCCCTTATGTGGACTGTTCTTGATGCCTTACCAGATTCTTACCAGACTTTTGCTAGTACTTGGAGAATTATGACCCAAGGAAATCCTAAAGTTTTCAAGTTTGATGCATTATGCACATTGCTGTTGCAAGAGTCACTTTCCAGAAAAAACACGACTAGACAGCGTGTAGTTGAACAGGCTTTTATTGCTTCTCAAAGAAAGGTGGTAACAACAATGCAGCCACTTCTTATGGTTCTGCTGCGAGTGGCAAAACTTCTGTTCCTGATGATTTTGCTGGCAGCACTTTATCTGGCAATTCTGGTGATAAGGTCCAAAAGATGCATTGCCATTATTGTAAAGCTAATGATCACTTGATCAAGTAGTGTCCTAAGTTGAAGGCCAAAGAGGCTAAGAAGAAAGAGGGTGGTTCCACTGCAAATGCTGGTTCCACTACAACTTCATCCATTGTTGAGTCCTCTGTAAAAGGAGACTGTGTTGCTGATGTTGATGCAGAATGGGCTTTTAGCGTAGAGTGCACTTACAATCCTGTTGTCCATGATGCATGCTTGTCAATTGCTGCAGATTCACATGTGTGGTATTTTGACAGTGGTGCTACAAAGCACATTACCTCACATCGTGAATTTTTCACCTCTCTCGAGTCTGTCCCTCATGGGAATTCTGTCACTTGTGCCAACAATGCCTCTTATCCAGTTCAGGGAGTTGGAAAGATTGTGCTTACTGCTGCTAATGACAATTCTTTCACACTTGTTGATGCACTTTATGTACCTGGGATCAAGAAGAATCTTTTCTATGTATCTGCACTTGGTAGACTTGGACTTGTAGTCAAATTTGTGGATGACAGATGTATAGTTCATGATCTCAGTTTTGGTGATGAAGTTGTTGCATCTGGGCTTTTGTGATGTGGGTTGTATAAGATCACTTTGTATGACAAGTGTGGACAAAGTGTGGACAAAATTCTGTATGACAAGTGTGGACAAAATTTTGTAAATGTAGTTGCAGATTCAAGGGCTATTTTAGATGCAAAATTGTGGCATGCACGTTTTGGTCATCTGAATTTTTCCAGTTTGCTGCGTTTGCAAAAATCTGATATAGTTTCTTCTTTGCCGCCTCTCGAAGCACCTGGAAAACATGTTTTGTGAATGCTATATTTTGGGTAAGATGCAGCGTTCTAAGTTTCCAAAGGATGGTTCAGTTCGGGCCACATGCAAGTTGCAGCTTGTGCATAGTGATGTTTGTGGGCCCATGCAAACTCTGTCCTTGGGCAATTACCTTTACTTCGTGACTTTCATTGATGATTACTCCGGGCATAAATGGGTATTTTCTCTTAAAGCGAAGTCCAAAGTTTTTATGTGCTTCAAACAATATTTGGCTATGGCTGAAAATGTCTTGAAATGTACTATGGGCACCCTCCATTCCGATCGAGGGGGGGAGTATATGTCTCATGAATTTAATGCATTTCTCGCTAGTCGTGGGATAAAACACCAATGTACAGTGCCTTATACACCTCAGCAAAATGGTGTTGCTGAGAGGTAAAACAGGTCACTTACAGAAATGGCACGGTGTATGGTCAAAAGTCAAGCTTTGCACATTCTTTTTGGCTTGAGGCCATCATGTACTAAACAGGTGTCCTACGAAAGCTTTGTAGTCTATTACTCCATATGAAGCATGGCATGATAGAAAGCCTTCTATTGAGCACATGTGTGTTTTTGGTTGTTTGGCATATGTTTTGGTGCCACAAACACAGCACAAAAAATTGGATGATAAGGCTGTCAAATGTTTTTTTTTTTTTTAGTGCTAAAAGCAAAGGTTGTACAGGTTGTATCATCCGCAAACAATACGAATTCTGGTTTCACGGGATGTAGTGTTTGTGGAAGATTCTGTTCAACCCTTGTTGTCATGTACTAGAGACAGTAATGTAAGCTCACAGGACATTTATGACACTTTGTTGCCTCTTTTTCAGTGGGGAAAATACGAATGTAAGTTCCTATGGGGGTTTCGGAAAATGTTACAGATCAGCCTATCACTAATGCATGTACATGATGTACTTGATGAGGAAAGGGCTGAAAATGAGTAGGCTAGAGGTATGCCAAAATGGTTGGTGCACACTTTGCGTGACAATAAATTGGATGCACCTTTGTCTAGTAGTACTCGTTCAGGCTCTCACCATGCATCTTATGCATCAGATTGTTATGATTTGGCTATTTCTAGCTTACATGATGTTGAGGAGCCGCTGTGTTTTGATGAAGCACAGAATTCAAAAAATTGGATGGCTGCCATGCAATTAGAATATGATGCACTAATAGATACTGACACATTGACTTTATGTGATTTGCCTCCTGGCAAAAAGGCCATTGGTACGAAGTGGGTCTACAAGTTGAAACGCAAGCCAGATGGTGAGATCGATCGCCATAAGGCTTGACTTGTTGCAAAGAGTTATGCACAGCAAAACGGTATAGATTATGAAGAGACTTTTGCTCGCACTTGTCATATGACTATTGTGCTTTTTTTATGTGCATTGGCAGCTCATTTTGGTTGGGATGTACATCAATCAAACATTGTTACTGCTTTCTTGAATGGTGACATATTTGAGGAAGTTTATGTAACGCAGCCTCGTGGTTTTGTCATAAAAGGACAACAGGACAAAGTGTGCAGATGTAAGAAGGCTTTGTTTGGGTTGAAGCAATCTCCTCATGCTTGGTATGAGAAAGCTAACACTCATTTGGTCAAACAAGGCTTTCGTAATAGTCCAACAAAAAGCACATTGTATGTAAAGCACGAGGGTGATGTATTTCTCATTGTGGTTCTTTATGTCGATTATTTGTTGATCACTGGACCTAATAAGAGACATATTGCTAAATTCAAGGCTGATTTGAATGCTACTTTCAAGATGAAAGATTTGGGGCTGTTGCATCATTACTTGGGTATACAATTTAAGCAGTGTGATGGTGGTATTGCCTTGTGTCAGAAAAGTTACATAGAGACATTGCTATGTAAGTTTGGACTTGAGGATTGCAAACCTATTGCCACTCCCATGGAAACGGGTTTGAAGTTGAGTCTACATGATGCTGGCGATCTTGCTGATGTGTTATGGCATAAGTTGCACAATGCGGTCCTGCGGAGGTCTGGACATTGTGGATCAGGAGTCATGCGGCGGCCGTGGAGGAAGTTGTTCACAAGATATCATGGGACAAGAGGAGTGTGTGCACCGTTCCGGATGTGCGCTGGAGCAGCGGTTGTATATGGGGGGGCATACCTGTCTTTGATGTAACTCACCTTTATGTTATCCATTACATCTGTTGTTGTAACTCTGTGTGTCCGGATTACATATGAATGAAGCAGGAGGTGTTCTGTACCTGTGTATTGTGTACTATCTTCTATCCTATTTCTATGTGTTTGATGTTCACATAATGTAAGGTAGTTTGCGGGTAATCATTCCCGTAATGCCTATCGCTCTTCTGCGGACAATAGCCATTACATCTCGCGACCACGATGCGTGATGGATGACCTGCGATGAATATGCATGCACACTAGGTCGCAGGGTTCGCCTGACCCTGTGGTTCCAACTGTAGGAAAACGTCGGAGGAGAGGCGGTTTGGATGAATTTGTTTTTTCTTCACCGCAGGCTGAGGAATCTGTATCTCCATCACCACGCTCGGTGCGTGGTAGGCAGTTGCGACGGGCGAGGCGTACTCCACGCAGGCAGACATGTCCTCCTATCGTACATTCACCCTCACCCACACAAGTTGCTCCACCACCATCTCCGGTAAGTAGTCCGGGGGTGTCTCTGCCACTGTCCCCACCTCCTAGTGTTCGACAGCTTTTTTCGGGAGGAGGTACAGTTAGGCAAGGGATGATGGCACATCCTCAGATTAAGTATAGTTGGTTTTGAAGTCTTTTGAGAGAAGACCTAGATGCACATTTGTGCCAATTCAATAAAGCTTATGGATTGAATCATCCTGGGGTGTGATTCCTCTCCATCAACAATCAGTGTTTGAATCTACACTCTCGGGGAAAGCTGCGAAATGGTTGTTCAAATACCCTGATGATCATTTTCAGACATATGATGAAGGCTTCAGAGCGTTCTTACGAAGGTTTAGAACGAAAAAGACAGTCCCTCAACATTTGGAAAAGCTTCGAACGCTACGGCAGAAGTCGTTGCCAGTGGAGGATTACGCTGCCAAAATTTTGGATGCTTTTGCAGAGGGTACGTTAGGCACAAAGGCCGGCAGCAGAAGTGTTGAATGATTATTTTTTGCGGGGGCTCAACAAGGATCTCAGAACTCCTATGGCAACAGTGGATAAGGTAACTACTCCACTAGATAATGTAATTGCTAGGGTTGTAGTAGCAGGAGAAGCTTTAGAGGATACGGAATCCCCAAAGAAATCAAAGAAAAAAGACAGGAAGAAATTGTTAGGAAATAAGACGTAGCTAAATAGTTAATTGAGTAGATTACTTAATGGAGAGAGATAGATTTATATACACGAGATTATAGAGTAGAGAGAGAGAGAGAGAGTACACACGATATACGTGGTTCACCCAATGTGGGCTACGTCCACGGGAAAGCAGCCACTCAATGGTTGTAGTACTTCAAAACAAGAAGTAGTTTACAAAGGGATTATACCCTTAATGGAGCTCCCGCCTTGCTTCACTCTCACCACCTCACACTCACCTTGTTGCATCAACTTCACACTATGAAATGTGTGTAGAAATGGCCTCCTTTTATAGGCCAAAAGGGCTGCCCTCTCTTATGAGAGACAACCATGTGTAGCCGCCCTTGTGCGAATAAGTCCAAATCGGACCCTCCAATCCGCCCATGTGTGGCCGCCCTTGAGAAGACAAGTCCGCTTTTGAATTCGGCCACCGGCCATTGAATTCGGCCATTGACTTCCGACCACCGACCACCGGCCATTGACTTCCGACCACCGGCCAACCGACCGGTTGTTTTCCGACCACTTTCCGGCCGCCGGCCGGCCATAATATTCCGGCGAAAAAGAATATTCCGGCCTTTAAAGTTGCCCCTGATTCTTGTCCGTGAAAATTTTGGTTTCCGGTGAGTGATTTTCCTTCACGCACGATGGCTTCTCCTCATAATGGGGACCTTACAAATGTGCGCTTTTACCACAGAAAATTACAAGGGTAAATCAGGCTCCATACTTAACAGAAATCTCATCGAAAGTCGCAACACAGTGGCAGTGATAGTTCGGAGTTGGAGTCTGCAGCATCAGACTCCTCAAACTCAGGCAGCAATAATTCGGGGAAAGAGTCGGAAGAGATACCTCGGAAAAAATCCCAGCGTCACAGGAAAGGTGTTTCATCGGATCGTCGAAATCTGTTGCGGTGGCTAAAAGTCTGAAGGAACTATGGTGTACCCAATGTCGGAATCCGGGCCATGCTGCTCAGGAATACGCAATGAATCAGAAGTGGTGTGCGATTTGCATGACCAATACTCATAATACAGTGGAATGTTATTTCAATGGTCAGGGTTGTCGGAGTCGAGGAGACTCTTCTACATGGCAACAACCACAGACACGGCAGGGACAAGAGCCTGTTGTGGCGATGGCTCATGCTCATGCATCAGAGACGCCTTTGCAAGGTCAAGCAGGAGGACGGGGTCAAGGAGGAGGACGAGGTTACGGAAGAGGTGGCCGAGATCCTAATCGCCCCAAGACATGCCTTTTCTATTTGGGGGTTGGGCACTAGCGATCCGAGTGTACTGAAGCTATGGAATATGATCGAAAGAAGCAGGAATGCACTGCAGGGAAACAGCCTAGTGTGGCTATGGTTCAGATTGAAGGATTGGAGGAGTTTGATCTAGTGGTTTCATTAATCACACGATCGGGTAAAAATGTGGTTCCAACATCCGATGTAAAGATTCCGGATTGGACGGCTCAAGAAGAAGTGCGGAAAAAGACGGTGTCCTGGTTGCCACAGTCCGCACCATCATTGAAATCATCAGGACCATCGACTGTGGGCCTGGAAATAAAGGAAGGAAAAGCTGGAAATGAGGATGATATTAATGAAGAGGAGGATTGGAATTTAGTTTGGAAAGAGGTCCTCACATCGCCAATACAAGTACCTCTGGGTTCATTACTGAAATTGGTCCCGAATTTTCATAATGCATTGCTGAGACAAAAGTCCACAGAGCTGAGGGAAGTTGCCATCGGGAAAGTTGAAAGCGAGGAGGATGATTCAGCCCCGTTGCCGGCAAATAGGATCATGGATACCCACATTCCGGAGCTTTCAGTTAGATACCATGGAACATACATTGACAAGGTACTATTGGATGGAGGAGTGGGAGTAAACATTATTACTCAAGCAGCTTGTGAGCGTTTTGGACTCAGTGATTGGGAGCCTTCACCCTTTGTAGTCCACATGGCAGATCAAAGAAGAGTGCAACCAGTGGGGTTACTTCGGGGCATTGTCTTGGATGTGGCGGGCTTATCTTTTGATGTTTCCTTAGTAGTCTTGAATATTGAGGATCATAATCAGGATTATCACATTATCTTGGGGAGACCCTGGTTACGACAAGCGAGGGTAAAGCATAATTGGGAAGAAAATATGCTTACAGTAAAAAAGGGTCGAAGGAAAGTGCAGGTGATGTTGGGAACATGCAGACAACCAGTTCAGGCAGCATGGCCTATGATAGCAGAAACAGTAAATATGGTGGAAGGATTAGAAGAGGATGAAGAGGAGAAATTTCTGAAAGCTAATCCGGATTTGGTTTCTTTATATCTGGCGGATATTTCTCTGATTCTGAAGGGGAACTCGGTGGGGGTTTCAGAAACTCCAGCAGGGATAGGGGAGCAACAACAGGCGTTGCCAAGTCCTGAATCATTGGACGAAGTTATTCAGCAAGAACATGCATTTGAGGCGCAGATGGAGAAAATTACAAGGGTTAAAGAAGATGAATTGGAAAAGGTCTTTCTTGGGGAGCAAGCGACGTCGCAGCCCGTCTACATTAATAAGCAGCTTGAGGCAAGTTTCATAGGCGATTTGGTTAAGTTGCTGACAGAATTTAAGGATGTTTTCGCATGGGAATATGCGGATATGCAGGGATTGGACCCGAAGTTTTATCAGCATACGATAAATCTGAAACCGGATGCGGTGCCAGTGAAGCAGCACTCATATAGGATGAATCCAAATGTGGCAAAGCAAGTTAAGATGGAAATTGATCGTCTTTTGGAAGTGGGTTTCATTACCCCTATTGATAATCCGGAGTGGATTTCTCCAATTGTGGTCATACCAAAGAAAAACAAGCAAATCCGAATTTGTGTGGATTACCGGAAATTGAATGCGGCTACTGTTCCAGATCCTTTTCCTTTTCCAATTCTGGATTCCATTTTGGATGATGTAGTAGGACATGAGATGTATACTTTTTTGGATGGGTTTAGTGGATATAACCAAATAAGGATGGCATTGCGGGATCAGCCAAAAATAGCTTTTATTACCGCATGGGGTGTGTTTGCATGCACAGTGATGTGGTTCGGATTGCGGAATGCGCCTTTAATTTTTCAAAGGGATATGTTTAAAATTTTTGGTCCTTATTTGACGGATTTTATGAGAATTTTTCTGGATGATCTCAGTGTTTTTGGAGCGCAATTAGAGCACTTGAAGCAATTACGGTTATGCTTTATGAAATGCAGAGAGCTGAAATTTAGTTTGAATCCTTTAAAGTGTGCATTTGCTGTTCGCAGTGGTGGCAGGCTATTGGGGCATATAATTTCCAAGGATGTCGTTTTCGTGGATCAAGATAAAATAGCCGCAATTATGGAAGCACCTCCACCGGTGAACCAGAAGCAGTGTCAGGTTTTCTTGGGTCAAGCTCGTTGGCATGGGAGGCATTTGCGGTTTGTCGTGCATTTGGCAATCCCAATTACTCAGGCAGCGCATGCTATAGATTTTGAGTGGACGCAGGAATGTGATCTGGCTTTTTGGAGATTAAAACTTCAACTATCCAAAGCTACGATTATGCTTCCTCCGAATTGGGGGCAGGATTTTCATGTGTTTGTGGATGCTTCGGATTGAGCTATTGGCAGTATGTTGATGCAAGAACAAAGTCAAGGATGGTTCCGACCTGTCTATTATGCCAGTAGACGATTATCATCCACAGAAAGGAATTATTCAGTAACCGAAAGGGAATGTTTAGGGATGATTTATTGAGTGAAGAAATTTCGGCACTATCTGTTGGGCCGACGTTTTTTCTTCCATGTGGATCATTCGGCTCTTTTATACCTGGTACGTCAACAGAATTTGACGGGAAGATTGGCAAGATGGGTGCTTTTGCTGTAGGAATTTGACTTTGAGGTCATACATCGTCCAGGAGCTCAGCATGAGGTGGCTGACTACCTATCCAGGTTAGATTCTAGTGAGCCACCGACGGGTGTAGCTGATGAATTTCCGGATGCATCTTTGTTTCTAGCAGGTGTGGTTGCAGAGGATGCAGTAGTTCCACAACAGGCAAGGGTCGTTCCTAGCATCCCATGGACATGGTATGAGGAGATGTTTCATTTTCTCGACAGTGGCTATCAGAAGCAGGAATTTTGAGATTACTATGGGGAAGCTCTATTATTGTACGGCGGCGGAGGTATTACTCAGATGTGTGCTACCACAAGAGCAGGAAGCGGTTTTGTAGGAAGTCCATACCGGTATTGCGGGAGGCCACTTTGCAGCATTAATCACGGCTCGAAAGGTTCTCCAATCCGGATTATGGTGGCCTACATTGTTTCAGGATGTGAGAAATTATGTGCAATAGTGTGATGTGTGTCAACGGATGGGGCAACCAACTAAAAGGTCCAGAATGCCTTTTCAGCCGGTTTTTTCCTTGGAGCCTTTTCAAAAGTGGGGATTGGATTTTGTTGGACCTTTTAAACCAGTTGCAGCTCACACGGGTAATAAGTATATTTTGATAGCCATGGATTACGCTACCAAATGGGTGGAGGCATGGCCCTTGAGAGATAATACTGCAGTTTCTGTGGCTGGGTGCTTATATAAGGATATCTTCTCCAAATATGGTTGCCCTATTGAGCTGGTTAGTGATCGGGGAAGTCATTTTTTGAATAAGGTGATGGAGAGAATGCTACGGGTTTATTTTGTATTGCACAGGAAATCTTCTCCATATTATCCTCAGGCAAATGGGCAAGCAGAATCAACTAATAAGCAATTGATTCGGATATTAACAAAGTTAGTGAATATGCATAGAACAAATTGGGATGTGAAACTTCCTTCCGCCTTATGGGCCTATCGGACATCTTATAAAGTGGCAACAGGATTGACTCCTTTCAAGTTGGCGTTTGGCATGGAGGCAATCACCCCAGTGGAGCATGTGATTCTGAGTCTGTGGATGTTGATTTCGGATCGGCTTCTTCCGAAAGATTCAGTTATTTATCGTTTGGATGTTTTGCAGGAACTAGATGAAGAGCGGTTGCATAGCTTTGCGGTGCTATAGGATCTGCAGTCCAGGCGGAAAAAATGGTTGGATCGCCCGAAAGCACGACAATTTGTCCGGGACAGTTGGTCCTTGTCTTTAATTCCCGCCTTGGGAAGATGCCTGGGAAGCTTAAACTACGGTGGTCAGGACCATTCTGGATCTTTCAAGCATGCGGGCCCATATCTTTTTATTTGGCGAATTTGCGGGGGGAGCTAATTTCTGTACCGGTCAATGGTTTCAGACTGCATCATTATGTTTCACCTACCCCGATTCAGTGCCCCTTTGCTGTGGTACAAGAGCCTGAAGCCGCCCTAATAATGATTGGGGATTCTTTTGCATGCAATCATGGAAAGCCGGAAAAGGGCTATGATGGTTGCGACACCGTGGCTCGCCCTATTTTGGGAACTCATTGTGAGAGGGTTAGTGCATGCAGACGATTGCTTTTGTGCTTCTCCTGTTTTTTGTATCGCGCCTTCGAGGTGTTCTTAGCTCAATATTCTCTGCTCCTGCATCTCATCATCGCCATGACGGCTTCTCTTCTGTAATGCATCCCCTTTACTCCAGTCCAGCAGTTAGCGCTTCGCCGAGTGGATGCCTGGCTGCAAGATTTGCGGTTGTGAGTCTTTGCCAACTTGGATTGGCAAGGGATACTTGTTCACCCACAGGCCACAGGTTTGATTGAGCAACTTGTTGTTGGAGATATGGTGCAACTTAATAACCAACAGATTGATCTGACAACAGAAAGAATTTCAAGGTGTTGTTGTTTGCCCAATGATGGAGTCATGCGAGCATCTCATGTGATTCCTATTGCAGGAATTTAGATTGAAAGTGAAAGGTGAATACAAGCTTTCCGGGTTAACAGATGTAGCGACCAGGCATGCGTACAGATGGTTTCTCGAGGAAATTTGGCTACAAGACAAAACCTATACCATCTCGACCAAAGTAAGAAATGTGTTGCATTCGGCCAACTTTGGGCCAGTGGCTTGGGCAGCAGTTGTCAGAGAGAGACTGTTGGCAGAATGCCAAAGAGTGGTGACACAGCTGGGGCGAAAAATCCCAACCAACACAAAAGTCGGCAAGCTATTAACATTGATATTTCCCTTACAAGAAGTTTTCCCTCTCGCCCTGCGTCCTCTATGCCATTTTGAAGATGACAGATTGGTGGTCCAAGGGACTGTTGCTCCTCTGTCGCAAACCCAGAGTTTGGCAGTTCCTTCTGGGCAAGAAACACAACAGAATGTTGGTACTGAGGATTTTCCGGGTCCATCGACTGCAGTGGTACCCTCTGGAGCACAAGAGATGGCCACTGCAGGACCAGCAACCTGCAAGCGCGGGCGGGAAGAACAGTTGTTTTCTACACCACCTCCTGCGACTGCATCTACTGTGCCGGAGGATTCTGCGGTGGCACGCTGGAGACGTAGAATGCAGGAAAGGGCGGCAATTGCTACTCCGACTAGGACTGGCTCTCCAGCTCTGTGGACATTTCCTCGCAACCGGAAACTTCTGGAGCCACCAATGCGGCTGCTTCGATGGGAGGTACTCTTCCCGCAGTGCTACCATGGGAGGCGATGGTAGCAAACCCTGCTGGCCAAATCCAAGCGTGCGACACTTTTCTGAGCAGACTTACGCAGTCTATTCGTGCGGCCTAGCCAGCTCCCGCAACAGAGGGTCGAGTTAATGAGCTGGAAACGCAGGTAACGGCTTTGCACGCTCGCATTGCCGATTTGACTAATCAAAATGAAGATTTGACTACGACGGCTCGCCAGCAAAATGAAGAAATACAAACGCTTAGGGGGGCTAATGCTGCGTTTGTGGATTCCATTCAAGATGAACTGGTTCAATTGCGAACGCAGCATAGCCTTGCCTCATACTTAGCCTCGCATCCTGGTTATGTCATGATTAATATGAATGATTTGGATGCTTTAGCAGTGGAGATGCAGCAGGACCTCCACCTCTTTTTGGAAAATCAAATACAGAGCTGGAGAACACGGTTGTCTGCTAAGGTGAGAGCACAGTCACCAACTCAGCAGGTTGTGATGTAGCAACCTAAGTCATCCAACACTAACAGAGGTAAGAGTGTCGCTCCAGAAGGTTTTGATATTGCTGATTGGGCGCAAGCTACAGAGGATTGTGCTGAGGCCCAGGCTCATATATCTCGTTTGCAGAGAATGATTCGTCGATTTCGCAAGGAGCGGCGCAGGGTGTGTTTTTGGGTGGAGACTTTGGCTCACTCTTTCTCCCTCAGTCTACCCCCATGTCCTCCATTTTGGTCTGCTCTCAATAGATACCTCTCTCACTATTATCCTCTACATATGCCTCTTGCTCCTTTGTCACAGGCACCGCAGTCTATTTCTTTGCCAACACAGTTTATTCCCCAGGCTCCTTGGCCGAAGCACACTGAGATAGATCCACATCTTTTGGATGAGGTCTATCGGGCCCATACTGTAGATTTTAGAGGATTTGGGTACATTGACATTTCATCTTCACCAGAACAGGTCGAGATCAGCAACCGGAACCTTCCAACTGGAGGGGCTGAGTGTGGGTTCGCGCGATCCACCGTGCGTGTCAGGTGTTACGCCATAAGTCGCACAATGCGGTCCTGCGGAGGTCTGGACATTGCGGATCAGGAGTCATGCGACGGCCGTGGCGGCAGTTCTTCACAAGATATCATGGGACAGGAGGAGTGTGTGCACCGTTCCTGATCTGCGCTGGAGCAGCGGTTGTATATGGAGGGCATACCTGTCTTTGATGTAACTCACCTTTATGTTATCCATTACATCTGTTTTTGTAACTCTATGTGTCCGGATGAAGCAGGAGGTGTTCTGTGCCTGTGTACTGTGTACTCTCTTCTATCCTATTTCTATGTGTTTGATGTTCACATAATGTAAGGTAGTTTGCAGGTAATCATTCTCGTAATTTCTATTGCTCCTGTGCAAGCAATAGCCATTACATGATGTCACTCTTTACCAAGCTATTGTTGGATGCCTCATTTATGTATGCAACACGAGGCCAGATATTCAGTTTGCAGTCTCACAGGTCAACAGATTTATGCATAGCCCATGTCTAAGCATTAGCAGGCTGTCAAGAGGATTTTCCGCTACCTTAGTGGCACTTTACATCTTGGCTTGTTTTATCCCAAGGGGGGATCGTTGCCGCCAAATTTACGTGCTTTTTTGAACTCAGATTGGGTTGGTTGTTTGACACGCGAGTGTCCACAAGTGGTTTTTGTTTTAAGCTTGGCAGTTCATGTATATCATGGATGAGCAAGAAGCAACCTACTGTGGCCACTTCGAGTTGTGAGGCTGAGTACAAGGCAGTCTTCACAGCTACGGTTGAGTGTGTATGGCTCAGACGCCTTATGATTGATTTGGGTGTTGGACAGGACAATGCCAACACTATCTACACTGACAGTCAGAGCGCATTGGCAGTTGCGAGGAACCCGTTTTTTCATGCTCACACAAAGCACATTGAGGTGCATTACCACTATGTCAAGGAGAGGCTCTCAGCAGGAGAGATCATCTTGGCTTATGTGCCAACACAGGACAACCTTGCATATCTTTTCACAAAGGCATTGTCTCGTGAGAATCTTTAAGATTTCCGCAAAGCTTTGGGCTTACTCCCCTTGTGGACTGATCATGTCCTCAGATCATGGAACTTCCCTTTACTCATGTGCCAGCTCTTATTCACCGCATCACTCCAGGGGGGATTTGTTACCATATACATGTGGTAGTGATGTGTATGAACACACTAGGACCGCCAAGGCATTTTTTCCCTCTTTAGGAGGTTTTTTCCCAACAGCATTGTATATACGCCCATCACTCTAGGGCTATCTATCTTTCCATTGCACACTAAGTAGCACACTCTCTATTGTGTGCCTTGAGCTTCCTTCGTCTTTTCCAAGTTGGGTGTGTTTCTCTGCAACCCTTATTCCAACAAGATAGAATTCTCACTTGCATCCATATAAACAAGACACAAAATTCGTTAGCATTGAATACGTTTTATAGGTGTCAATGAATCTATCAGTTGTTATCCTTGTCCTATTTTAAATAATTTGAGTGAATAATCCAATTCTATGCATAGCATTCATTTATTCTAACATCACCTCTGCCAAAATTGACTCTGCAAGCGACGTATAATGGCAGTATCTGCACATAGCGTACATATAAAACAGAAAACTATCAGTACGAGACCGCAAGACCCATGCTCAAATAGGCACCATTGAGATGCAAGCAAAATTTGGACTGAAGTAATCTTCCTATGGGAAATAAAAAGTGCTCTCAACAAAGCTCAATCATACACAAGGTGCTAATCACGTATATCCATTTGGTGTAGTCTAGTTGTAGCAAAGATATGTGTATCCACCAAGGCATACTAGTGATGACGATTATTGACGACTATTGATGATAGTCATCCAGGAGTAGTACATGTTGATTTTGACATCTTAGCACTCCTACTCAAGCTCAACACTATCTCTTGTATGCTAAGCATTGCTCAAAATTATTGTAGCTTCTGCGCTCCAAGGGCCTTCATGAAGATATTTGCAACTTGTTCATCTGTAGTTATGCACTCAAGGCCAATTGAATACTACTAAGGTTGTCACAGTATATTATAATCGTCCTTTGTACCTGTACTCCAAAATCCTAAAGTAGCAATCTCATCCATGCTACTTCACATGTCGTCATTGCAGCATCCATGTACTTTGCCTTTGTACTCAATAGAGCAACCGTAGGTTTCTTCTTGCTACTCCATGTAATAGCAACACTCCCAAGTGAAAACATGAATCCCTTGGTAGACCAACGATCATATGTGCTACTAGCCCAATCCGCATATGTGCAACCATAGAGCTGCAACTCAACATCAACCCTAAAAAGAGTGCATAATCCAAAATGCACTCGCATAGCACAATGTGTGCCTCATGCATCCAAGCGTGGCTTCCTATGAAACTGCATAAACTAACTCACCAATCCAACTATGTAGCTCAAGTTTAGACCTGAGATAGTCAAGTAGACTAAGCTACCAACCATCTTCTTGTACATGGTAGCATTCTTGAGCACTTGACCTACATCATTTTCCAAATTCAAATTGTGATCCAAGGGAAAATCAATTGTCTTACAATCATCCATACCATACTTTTTTAGCATGTCTAAAGCATATCATCTTTGTGACAGCCATACACCCGCTTCTGCGTGAACAATTTCAATGCCCAGAAATTATCATAAGTCTCCCACGTCTTTAGTCTCAAACTCTTGCATAGGTAGAGCATGTACACCCTCTACTTTAGCTACATTATTACCTCCAACAATCAAGCCATCCACATAGATGCATATCATAAGAATTCCTGCTTCATTCTTTCACACCTATAGAGAATGATCGGTGTTAATCATCTTAAAACCCAAAGACATGAAGAATGCCACAATAATCCTCTCATACATTAGCTGTAGGTGCTTGCTTTAGCCAAAATAGTTCCTTTTTTTAACCTGCATACAAGTTCATGTAGCCCCATATTCACATAACCCTGTGGCTGCACCCATATACACAACTTCTTCCAAGTATGTTCAAGAAGAATTTTTTACATCCACTTGTTTCAACACCCATTCTACTAAAGTTGCAACCACTACAATAAACACAGAAGCAGTACGATCTTGGCTACAAGGCTAAATGTATCCTCAAAATCAATCACATATGTTTGTGCATAACCCTTGGCCTCAAGCCTTGCCTTGTACATACTCACAATGCCATTAGAATTTAAATGCTTTATCTGGTAAACCCATTTGCATCCAATTGCCTTATTTCCCTCTACTAATGGCACCAATTCCCATGTTCTATTTGCATCAAGGCCAACCATATCCTCATCCATAGCTTGTTGCTATTTCTCATCCTTAACAACATCTTCAAAACAAGTGGATTCCACTTCTTGTGTAATCTTTCCCGTATAGGCACAATCATGGACCACATTGATATCATGCATCAATCTGAGCAAAGAATTTCTTACTCTCTCAAACCTGAGTGGTCCAAGATCATTTTTGGGTGCCTTGTTCCCTGTTTGCATCCTTCTTGCACCCAAAGTCTTCATAGAGGGTATGACAAACTCCTCATCTAACTCTACTCAGAACCATTGATGTCACCATCATCATGACCAACACTCAAATCGGGTAGCTTAAGGAAATCATCAACTATTTTTCTTCTGTTTTCTTGATGCATTTGATGAGATAGCAGGACTCATTCTTTCATGTAACCTGCATTCCATGGCTTCTCACCATAACCTGCAATAGGTGATCCTACTCAATACTTGTGACTGCACAACTGTATTTTTTGCTGCCACATTATGTCTTACCTCAACCCCTAAATCCTCCTTCACATCAGCATACCAAGTCACCACTTCATAAAAAACAACATCTTTGCTAACCCTAACTTTATATATGACAAGATTGTAACATTTATACCCTTTCTATTGAACACACATTTTTTTGCTTTCAGATCAAGCTTACTTCTTAGCTCATCCGACACATGCACATAAGAAACGCATCCGAACACTTTACAATTTGATACCTCCAATTTTTCACTGCAAAACTTCTCTTATGGTGTCATATCATGTACCACAACAATAGAGTTCATGTTCATAATGTAAACGCCTGTAGCAATAGCCTCAACCCAATAATGATGAGGCATGTAATTCTCATTCATCAATGGAATAGAATCTTCTATTATATGCCTATTCTTACAACACCGTCTTGTTGCAGAGTATACTTGCATGAGAACTACCTCTAAATTTCATGCCTTTTTGGAAAACCATTGAGCTCATTGGAGAAGTATTCTTCCACTCCATCTAAATGCGTGCACTTTACATGTTTCCCACTCTGTTTTTCAATCAAAGCCTTGAAATTCTAAAAGTGTACAAACACCTGCTTCATGGAATAGACCCATATCTTCCTTGTATGGTCATCAATGAATCTCACATAGTACTTGCATCCACCCATATATGTAGTCTCTACCGCCATACATCTGTAGTCTCTGCTGCCATACATCTGTATGCAATAAATTCGATGCATTTCTACTTACCTGCTTGTCATGAAGAAATAATGTTTTTGCCTAGTTTCCAAATGGATAAGCCTCACAAATGTTTTGCATTTCAGCAACTTTAAGGTTAGCAAACATGTAACCATCTCTTTAGTTTGCATCATCTTCAGACTTTGCAAGTTTACATGACCAATTGTTTGTGCCAACTCTCAATAACTACAAAAAATCTTGCACCTTATGCAAACATGGAAGCATTCACCTCAAGCACATTCATATTTAAGTAAACATTTTGCCCACTTTCTTTACTTGAGCAACTAGCTTTCCATCCTTTTTATGCTCTTTGAAAAAGAGATCATCAGAGTTAAACATACGTGCAAACCCTGCTCAACCATATGTCCAATAGAAACCAAATTCTTTATGATATTTGGTACTGAATTACATCAATCAGGTGTTTTACTTCACCATTTGTCATAGACAATGATACATTTCATGTATTCATAATGGGATGTGCAGTTTCATCCCTAGTCTCTACATAGCTAGGACTTTGCATTTCCTTGAGCCACTCATCATGACTCGTCATATGATTTGACACATGCAAGTCCACATACTAAACATTATCACCAAATTTTGCTACATTTGTACACATAGTGTTCAACACATATAGTATTCAATATGTGACGCACCACAAATAGCCTCTAAGGCTCGCCTATATTTTTATTGGTGGTTGCATAATTATTGTGTTGCCTTGTATTTGGATAGTCACATTCAAAGTGACCACGTCTCCCACAACCTCAGCATACAACATTCCCATGTTGACCTCTATTGTTACGTTGCATGTAACATTTAATGGCCTAATAACTTATGTGTAGCGGAAATTAGCATGAACATAGTGGGCGTTTCATTAGAATAGATTCCTAATGAGAATTACAAGAGTGCTTGGGTGGAGAGAGCAATAACACGTAGTTAGATAGCATCGACAATACTTTCAAAAGAGAGAGAAATTAAGCTATTGACAAAAGTTGAGGACCGGATTTGCATGGATCCGGTCCCCCCTCCAAAAGGCTTTGTATTATGGTTTCTCCCATCAAGAGAGACATGGTACAATACAATTCTTTGTGTTCCTTCAAGACTAGCTAGTGCAATGAAGATGGAAACTTCATGCACTAAGCAAAACACTTAACAAACACAACTTGAACTATCCCCGTTCTCAGACCCAAGACCTCACACACCTTCGAAGATGGTGAGAGCTAGCAGGGTATGAGAGTAGATTGAGAGGAAGAAGGAGTATCTTATGAGAAAGATGTACATCTCCTCACATAATCACTCATATGTAGCATAGCTTAGCTTAGTAATTAGCTTGGTAGAGGAGATGATCATGCATTGAAGCTTGGCTCTTGGTTGGATTTGCATCCACATGCCAAGAGAGTGTTGATGTAGGCTTCTATCTCACAAGCTTGGAGTAGGTGATGAATTCTCCATTAAAGCTTGGGAAGAGATAGTCTTCTCTTTCTTCACACATGAGCTTGTGTGAGTGTGTGTGTGATAATGCCTTGCAAAAATCAGCCCCCTCTCTCTCTTGGGCAAGCCCTCTTGCTAATTGCTCTTGCTGAAGCCTCATTGGCCCTCCCCAAGTCAAGCCAATTACAATTAAGCAGCATAAGTGATAGCCTTCTGACATGTGTCCCCCTTTCCCCTTTTGTGAGAGATTTAGGTAATTAAATAATTAAACTAAACTCTCATTGGACCCCTTTGCCTCCTGGCCAATAGGAATCAGGCAAGCCATGGGGCTCCTGAATGCTCATTGGACCCCTTGGGAGACTGCCCAATAGTCTTCTAGGAGACTTAATTCTCATTGGTTTCTTTTATTAAATGTTTTTAAATTAATTAAACTAGATTTACTCTAGCTTAATTCTCATTGGTCCACTTCAAGGGTCATCCAATAGAAATTGGGCACACCTTGTGGGCATCTGGCCTAGGGAGCTGACATGTGTCCCTCATTCCCTTTGTGTAAAGGGAGCCTCTGTGTGTGTGTGTGTGTGTGTGTGTGTGTGTGTGTGTGTGTGTGTGTGTGTGTGTGTGTGTGTGTGTGTGTGTGTGTGTGTGTGTGTGTGTGTGTGTGTGGCTTTCTCTCTCATCCCCTACCTTTAGGGCTCGCCCCCTCCCATGTAGGGATGTGCAAAGACTTTTAGGGCACACACAAAGCATCCAATTTTTCCTAGGGTTGACCTTTGGACACAACCTTTGAATTTTGGAACCTTAGCATTTTGGAAGTCTTAATGGGTTGAACCTTAGGGTCTTTTTAGCCCATTGTACACATGGCTCTTTTGCAGATGGCCCCCCCTTTGGATCCCTATTTTCCCTCCTTTGGATCCCTACTGTGGCCGGTCTGCTAGCTTAACCAATATTCTAGCTTTTTCTCCCCTGGCCTTCCCCACATTAAATGATCAGTTTAATATGAGAAAATCATTTAGGAGAATTAGATATTGATTATTATCACATTGCACATCACCACAACCTCTTGGACTCCCTTTTTCTCGGAAATTTCCTCAACCACCTTTGTTTTGTCTTTGAGCATTATTATGCTGCTATGTTTGGTGGTTTCCTCTTCCTCGACCATCTCCATGACCTATACTGCTTCCTCTTCCTCTTCCTCTGAAAGAGGACCTCTTTAGGATTATTTTTGCCCTACGTAGAGGAGTTCCTCAAGTTCTTCTCTTCCACAATTAGTAAGGACGTCAAATCTCATGTTTCCTCAAAGATGGATACCAGTCTTGAACTATTTGTATTCTAGGCTTAAACCTCGCAGATACACTTCCACCTTATCATCATCAACAGTTGTAGCACCAATTGATGCAAGGGACTCACATATGTTCTTTATCTTCAATGAATAATCATTGATAGATAGGTTTTTCTTATGCACTTATTTAGCTCAATCTTCAATTGCAGCTTCTTTGCTTTTGTGTTGGTCACATCCAATGACAGTAAAGTGTCCCAAGCCTCCTTAGGTGGGAATCTTGTATACGCCCAATCATAGTGTCATGCACACTCACAAAAGCCAACACATGATCTTTTGAGATCCCTAGTTTCTATCTTTAAAGACATTTCTTTTGTTAGGAGTTGCATCTTGGTAACGTTGGTGATGTCTCATGTCTCCATCAATGTACTCCCAATAACCTTCACACAAAAGGAAATTAATCATTCTAAACTTCCAAGCATGGAAGCTATTCTTATCCAGCTTCTCGCTAACAATCGAGTTAAAACCCATCATTCTTGGCAACATGCTTTCAACACTTCACCAAGTCTCTGAGAAGCTTGCTAAAAATAGTCAGTTACCAACTATAACCACAGTAGGTATACATACACCTATTTAAAAATGATAAACAATACCTCACTACATCTAGAATAAAACTTTTTGCAACACCAAAATGTAGATTTGGAGAATCCTGAACCTTAGCATTTCTACATGCAAATGCACTATAATTTCAAAACAGAGACCAAAACATGTCCAAAATGGAAATCCACTACACAGTCACATTTGAAAGGATGCATACACACCATGTTAACCCTCACAGACACCCTATCACCTTCGGTGGATGCCTTATTATTTATTTGATTGAGTCATGGACCAAGATTGTCAATCCAATAGGTGTGTAGGTGATTGCGCCAATGAGAGGCGCACCACTTATCTTATTTTTATAGTAGTTTTGCAACAATCGGCCACTGTGGGCGCCCATGTGTGAATTGGTCAAACTATTATAAAAGGTCCATTTGACCTAAAAATCCTCATTCTTGGAGGTGTAAGCTAAGATGTGCTCTTGCTCCATCTCTATCTCCTTCTTCTTCGTGTGCTCCCTTGTGTGTGTGTGTGTGTGTGTGTGTGTGTGTGTGTGTGTGTGTGTGTGTGTGTGTGTGTGTGTGTGTGTGTGTGTGTGTGTGTGTGTGTGTGTGATTCCTCATTCCTCAGTCTTATGATATACTATACACACTACTTTTTATAGAAATACTAGGACCTCAAGTGAAGGGAGTCCATGTGGGACAAATTTGTCAAGTCCTCCACCATCCCCTTCACACTCACCCTTTGAACTTACTAATTATAGCCCTCTTCCCATCTAGGAAAAGACTATTTTAGGATTTTGAGGGCTTTACGTAACCAAATCGAGGGCTATAAAGCACGAAACATCCCCCTAGCCAAGATGCTCGTTGTGAGCTATTACACGCTATATTCCATGGCTTGGTTAAAAACGGAGACCAAAAATAACAAAAAAATTGGATTGTAAACACCTTAAAAACTAGGTGAGCGGCCTTCATGAGCACTCACCAACACTTCTAGAGTGTTGTGGTCACATGCACCTACGCTCTGGTCGTGTGCTAGAGGACGAGCATATAGAGAGTGTCTCCGTTTACGCGGGCACTCATTATCCCTCCACCTTAGGCTCTAGGCCCTCAACGGCAGGAACCGAAGGTAGTACCACTCAAGACCCACATATTGGGTGTAGTGACTCTTCCTCTGACTATGACATCATGGAATGCTACCCAATGCCTAATCCTGATAGTTCAAGCCAAGACATGCATGTCGTGGGCCCACGGTCCAGTCTGAGCGTGCTTAGCTGCTTGAAGGAAAATTTTCGTAGATCCACTCGCTCTGAACATGGAGCTAACGAGGTAAATGAAGGGAGTGGGGAAGTAAATTTTCCATTCATAACTAACATAGACCCCCTGACTCTTCAAATCTATTCCCCTCCGAGGTTATATTACCTTATGGTAGAAGCCTTGCCAAAGTTCAAGAGATTAAGCGACATATCATTACGGCTAGGGAAAAGGAAATCAAGAGCCTACGCAAGGTGGAGCAACGGAGAGATCTTAAGGCAAAGGCCCCTAAGTCAACATCCATGCTAGTCTAGCAATCGAGCGCTCCTAGATTAGCAACCACTAAGGGTCAACCCATAGAGATCCACATTGCATCTAGTTCAAAGGACACCCCTAGCACCTTAATCCTAGATGGAGTGTTTCTAAATGAGAACTGGGAGTATGAACCACAAACAAAAACTCTAATCGACCTATACACAGGTCACACCTATCACGTGGGTTGGTTAGATGTCCTACAATCCACAACGGATGCTACTAGCATAGAGGATCAACAACAAAGAGTTTGTGATGTCATCCATAGGGTTATTGAGCTGGAGAGGAAGAACAAAGGGATCCACATGCCTTTGACGGGTCTCATGAGATTCTTGGATACAGGGAAGGCTAAGCAACCAACCTTATCACAAATGGAGACTCCCTCGGTAAGTACGATGGATCCTCCATATGTTGTTTCTCTAAGGGTCTCTGTACAATCTGAGCCTATAAGTGATAGCTTTACCTTTCTAAGTTTATCTCATCTCTCTCTTAATGACACCACGGCTACCATGCCTACCCCAGTGATGGGCATGACAAAAAACATGCCATGGACCTCATTTGTTAGTAAAGCACCACTACATGGTAGCCCAATGCCTGCAAGAGTACCTACAACTATGTATCAGTTATATGCACCTATGGGTCCTCATGCTCATGTAGCTCCTACCCCTCCAATTATTTCAACAACTTATGCTCCACAACCACAACACCCAAGCTCTTATTTCAATGGGACCCTACCGGCTAGCATTAGCATGTCACATCCGACATCTGTTGTGCCTAGGGCCACACATATAAACTTTGGGCCACCACATGGCACAACATCGTACCCAACTTGGAACCCAAGGTCTTCCTATACGCTAAGCCTAATGCCAATCCCCATTCCACACGCAATCCCAAGAGCGCATGTCCCCACTATACTTGCTCACTTAGGTGACTTGGCAACCTTTGCTCAAGCTATTGGTCGCTCCATTGCTAAAAATATGCATAACACGCCACATAGAGAGCCCAGAAGTAAGGCAGTGCAAATAGCCAAGCTCACACAAAAATTTAGTGGACGAGGATGCCACAAAGCATATCGAAGTGTTTGAACAAATATGTGATTCTCTAGGAGAACACAATGACCTACATAAGAGTAATGCTTTAAGCCTGACCTTGAGTGGAAGGCTGGGGATTGGTATAGAACCCTAAGGGTGGAAGAAAAAATAATTTACCCTACTCTTAGGAGACCGTTTTTGAAAGAATACATACAAGAGAGAGTGCTTTGGGGTGTAGCATCTCACCTCCAGAAATCCCAATGAGAGGAAGGAGTGTTCATGAGAGACTTTATTAGTCGCTTGAAGCATTAGAATTCTTGTTGTGATCCAAATGAGCCCTTCAATAATAACCAATTGCTTGATACATTCATTAGGGGACTGCGACATGAGAATATCTACAATGGCCTAGTCATTAGAGGTATCACCACTTGGAAAGCAGTCACCACCAATGCGATCCAATTGGAGGATAATTAAAGAAAGATAGAAAGACATCTGAGATGACTTTAGCAGATCTCACCAAGGCCATTCAAGAAAGTCTTAGAGACAATCGTTCTCCACAAAACAATCATATGTATCCAAGAAGGGAGCAACAATGGTGCTTAGTTTGCTATGGTCCGCATAGTACCAGTGAATGCCCTACTTTTACAGTAAAATTTAACAAGAATTGCAATGCCTGTGGGAGGTATGGTCATCAAACTAAAGATTGCATAGTATTCAAACGTTCGATGGCCAATAGATCAACCTTAGCATGGATGGATACACCCCGAGTGCCTGCATTGATGTCGGCCCCACCTCTTGAACAAACATCATAACACATGGTCCCTAGGGCCCAAAATGTTGTTCAAACAACACCCTTACCACTTCCAGTGCTAGGACCACAACCACCACATCCGAGAATCACTTATGTGAATCAAGTGGGTTGTGAGACATCTATTGTTGGTTTGGAAGGCTATGAGGAAGATATAGACCCTAATATTGCCTATGGCATTGATGCACTTGAAGAAAGCCCACAATACTACATGGAGGACTATTGGGGACAAGTCAAACCTGTCTACTATCAAGTAGCTGCTCTTGTGGCAAGAGGCTAAAATATCAATTACAATGCCAAGAGACCACCCCTTCAATGCTATGAGTGTGGAGGTCCACATCGTGTAGCCAAATGTCCTATTAGATTACAATATAATACCACATTGATGCAAACCAATGAAGCGAGCACATCTACAATGCTGATACTCATGTGTAATCAATATGGCATAGATCATTTGATTGCCCAATGTCCTAATAATCCAAATACGTCAAAGATAACGCCATTGAATTTAATTGAGGTTACTAAGGAGCCAACACAAAGTACGCATGTGGTACTAGTGAATATACTCACATGATTGATGCTCCAAAACCAAAATTATATTCTTGAAGAAAGCGACACGGCATCAATTGCCCAATCTCAGAAGAAGAAGAAAACATGAAGGAAGAGATTGCAAACAGCAGCGAAGTCAAACCCCAGTTCGAAGACCAACATAGGGACTAGTGACGACCCCATATGTTTGAACGACACTGAAGAGGATTCTGATTCAGGTGAGACCATGGAGACTAAAACGACCACTAGGAAAGAAACAAACAAGAAAGATGGTCATGAGCAACAATGGCCAGGACCCAAGAAGAAGATAGGAACATACACAAACCCTATAGAGGAGATCGAGCGAGTCAAGGAATTAATGTGTTTGGTACAAGAGACCCAAAGGGATCTAGAGCCAGTAGCACCTAGGCAAATCCAGATTACAGACACAGTATTCCCTACGCAAAAGCAACCTCACAAAGTCCATAGACCACTAGCCATACCTAGTTTTATCCAAGAAGAAAATGACTTTAAGTCATGGGAAAGTGGGCATACTCCCTTCTTGTTGGAGAGAATATTTACAGAGGGACTACCTGACCCTATTGAAGAAATGGAGATCCCATCTTCCCCATGTCAAGGGACTAAAGTCCAGAAAGTACCACTAATATTGCCAAATTCATGGATTTCATGGCTTCAGAAGTTAGAACCACCATCATTTCCAAACTATATGGAGACCCCGAGCTATTCTTAGCTCTTCGAGCTTTCCTCAATGGAGAACTGAAAGTTGGGCTACCACAATGTTCACAGATGGATGGAGCTAGGGAGGTGCCAATAGATGAGGAACACTTAGATCCACAACCCAACTCAAATGAGAACTCTATTGTTGAAATACATGTTAACAAGTTGGGATAATACTTTGAAGGCGATAAATCCAATGCGACCATACCAATCACTACCAAGGGATTAATTGTGAAGGGAATCCTTGATGGTGGCGTTGGGGTTAGCATTGTGGCTAAAAATTGATGGGAAACTATGGGAAGACCTCACCTTGGGACCACAAACATAGTGGTAAAGATGGCCAATGGGACTATTGTTAAGCCTATTGGGATGCTAGAAGATCTCAAGATCAAGGTCTTTGGACACAAAATAAGGAATACCTTCATTGTTATGGATTTTTCCAAGCACACTATGTCATCTGAGATGATTTTAGGACGTCCTTTCATGAGGGAAGCAAAAATGGTGCATGACTGGTCTAAAAACCATGTCTACTTGCAATTCCAAGATTCTGTCATTTGAGTTGATCTTGTTACTGGTCGAGCACATCCTCTAGGAAACATATTATAATTGATCATAGATCTAACACCACAGTTCACTTGGCCCCATTGCAGTATTGTTACACGTGTAAAATGGACACTGATGTTGGGGAAGATTCTCCTTACATGGATGTTCTACCTTGGATGACTGAGTTTGACAACGTGGATTGGGTCCACCTAGAAGCAACCTTAGACACTTGGAGAAGTAGGGGGACGACCTGGGTAACACCTAAGGGGGATGAAATCCCACCATTCATACCTTTAAATATGATAGGAGCAATGCATTAGTTTCTGATTACCTACAAGATGAAGGTTTGATTGACATTGGAACCAGTAGAGTCTCAAAAGACTATAGCGCATACGATTTGGAGTCAGAATCATCAATTGAAATTGACTCTAAAGACAAATAATATGAGTTAAATCTTGATGCAAATGTGGGGACAAACCATTCAGGGCCCACTGGTACCCTAGATGACAATCTATCTAGGAGAGCAGAAGACACAAGTAGCGAATCATCTAGTGACTCTTCACTAGAGATCGGCCGTAATCAAAAATTAGACAAGAAGAGTAAGAGATATAAGAAGCAATGATATCGAGGAAATGTGTGTGCTAGAATAAATGAAAAGAAATCTATCACAAAATGGCTTAATTATATAGGGGCATGTGATGCTCATCGGAAGTTGGTAGATAATTGGGTGAATACCATCAAAGCATTATGTGGTGTAGTCCACAATCCATTGACATCGCACAGCTACAACAACAAAAGGAAGCCGATGAGAAATCACAGTCCACAGAACTACAAGACTCCACAGACTTACACCCTGCACCTAAACATTTCAAATTCTACACCACAAAGGCACAAAGGACACCTATCGATGGAAGTAATGGAGTCTATGATGATCCAATGATAGTTAAGAAAATAGAGTTAGTAGACCTTGGTGAGGAGTCCAAACCTGTTTTCATTGCCCAAGAGATCTGACAGAGACTGAGGAGTATGTACTAAAGGAACTTCTCAAGGAATTCAAGGATATATTTTCTTGGACATATCATGGCATGAAAGGTGTTCCACCTTCCGTGGTTCAACACATGATTCCCATGAATAGCATGGCTAAACCAGGCTAGCAACAACCCTACCCAATGAATCCTAAGTATGCAAAGACTGTTCAAGAAGAGATTGAAAAGCTTGTCAAATGTGGATTCATACACCCTATTGAGCACTCATAATAGGTTTCTCCAATAGTTATTGTGCCAAAAAATAATGGGAAACTCAGAGTGTGCGTGGATCTCAAGAAGGTCAATGCCGCCACTAGGAGGGACCATTACCCCTTGCCATAATCAGAACATGTGCTTGAAAGAGTTGCAAAGGAAAGGAAGCTTATAGCTTTATAAATGGGTATTCTGGATACAATCAAATCACAATTGCACTAGAGGACCATGCTAAAACGTCTTTTATAACCGAATTTGGAGTGTTCACATTTTGTGTTATGGCTTTTGGCTTAACCAATGCCCCTGCTACCTTCCAAAGATTAATAAACACTGCTTTTAGAGAATATTTGAGGGGGTTTTGTGAAGCTTTCCTTAGATGAACTTTGTGTTTATTCCTCTTGGAAGGAACATCTATCATGTTTACGAAAAGTGTTTGAGAAGTGTAGGTTGTATCACATCTCCTTAAACCCTTTCAAATGCCAATTTTGGGTCAAACATGGAGTCATTTTAAGGCATATAGTGTCCAAAAATGGGATTTCCACATATGAGAGCAAAATTAAATCCATTACTGATTTTCCATCACCTACAAACTATGAAGGAGTTCAAAGGTTCATGGGCCATGTTGGTTATTACTGACGAATTATTTTAAACTTTGTCGAGATAGCTCGTCCATTGTACAAACTTCTTATTGAGTTCCATTGGACCGCAGAGTGTGACCATGAGTCATTGAAAAAGACCTTGACTAGTGCTCCCATTCTATGAGTGCCCGATTGGAATGTAGTTTTCCATTTGCATATTGATGGGTGTGTTCTAGCTCAACCAAGAGAACATAAATTGGACTACCCCATTAGCTTTGCAAGTCATCAATTAAATGATGCTGAGAGAAACTACACCACTATAGAGAGGGAAGGTTTAGCTATTATTTACGCAGTGAAGAAATTTCACTACTACCTTCTTGCCAACAAGTTTGTTTTCTATGTTGATCATCAAGCATTGTTGTATCTAGTAAATAAACCTTGTTCCACGGGGAGAATTACACAATGGTTGTTAATTCTTCTTGAGTTTGATTTTACCGTTGTGGTGAGACATGGTAAAAGACATATCATGGAAAATCATTTGTCTTGCATACTCATGATGAATCTCCTACTAGAATTGATGATGAATTGCCCAATACTTCCCTTTTCCTAGTAGAGACCATGCCGATTGGAGTGAGAAGATTGTGAACTTTTTAGTTAACAGTTTTCCACCCAAGGATCTTCGTAAGGATATAGCTCAAAAACGTGTTAAAAGAATGTGAACCTTATTCTCTAATTGCAAGAACTCTCTACAAGCTAGGGAAGGACAATATTCTTAGACGGTGTGCTCGTGAGGATGAGTATTTATACATACTGCAAGAAGTCCACATGGGTATAGGCAGAGGACATTTCTCAGGGAAGCTAAATGCTAGAAGGGTGTTGCAATCAGGCTATTGTTGGCCTACCTTATTTAAGGATGCATCACTTTTTCCAAAAGGGTGTGATGAATGCCAACGTTATAAGATCACACTTACATCCTGTTTAAGATACTCAACCATTTGAAGAATGGGGTTTAGACTTTAGGCCCAATCAATTCGGTAGCTCATAACACTCAATCTCGATATATTATCATTGCCACTGACTATGTGACAAAGTGGGCGAAAGCCAAGTGACACGCAAGGCTAATGCAAGGTCAACTGCCACATTTCTCTTTGAGAACGTTATTACAAGATTTGGTTGTCACTTTGAAATTCTGGGTGACAATGGTACTTATTTTATAAATGGAGTGATAAAGGAACTCACGACAAACTTCATGATATCTCACCATAAGTCTACACCATATTACCCACAAGCAAATGGCCAAGTTGAGGACCTTAATTTCCATCTTGACTAAAACAGGAGGCTCATCGCAAAGATTGGGATTTGAAGCTGACATCAGCTCTATGGCCTTATCGTACTTCTTACAAAGTGACTATCAATTTTACACCATTCAAGATGGTATATGGCCAAGAAGCAGTTATGCCATGGGAGTTTGTAATTCCTAGTCTATGGGTAGCTTCATAAGAAGGTTGGATGGTAACACTTTAGTTGAGCGTTTATAAATCCTTGAAAGGTTAGATGAAGAAAGGAAATTAGCTGTGCAAAATGCACTTGTGGAAAAAGATAGGAGAAAGAAATGTTTTGATCGTCATCTCAAGAACAAAGATATCAATGTTGCTGATAAAGTCCTTATGTATGGAGTGCGTAACAAAAAGAAAAAAGTTGAAATATGCAAGAAAGGACCATATAGTGTTGAAATTAGGGTTGCGGGGAAATGCACACAGCTTGGAGAACACGAAGGAAGCTCATGGCACACAACAGAGAGTGTATTCTCAGTGTGAAATGGAAAAATAAATAGCCCTAGAATGAATGGGTGCATATACAATGCACGGGGGGAAAAACCTCCTAAAGGGGGGAAAAATGCCCCGGTAGTCCTAAGTGTGTTCACACACATCACTAACACATGTATATGGTAACAAATCCCCCTTCGAGTGATGTGGTGAATGAGAGCTACCATGCCCTGAGGACATGATCAGTCCACAAAGGGGAGTAAGCCCAAAGCTTTGCAAAAAGCTTCAAACTTCTCACGAGACAATGTCTTTGTGAAAAGATCTACAAGGTTGTCCTGTGTTGGCACATAAGCCCAATTGATCTCTCCTGTTGAGAGCCTCTCCCTGATATAGTGGTAATGCACCTCAATGTGCTTTGTGCGAGCATGAAAAACTGGGTTCCTTGCAACTACCAATGCGCTCTGACTGTCAGTGTAGATAGTGTTGGTAGTGTCCTGTCCAACACCCAGATCAGCCATAAGGCGTCTGAGCCATACACACTCAATCGTAGCTGTGAAGAGCACCCTGTACTCAGTCTCACAACTAGAAGTGGCCACAGTAGGTTGCTTCTTGCTCAACCATGATATACATGAACTACCAAGCATGAAATAAAAACAACTTGTGGACACTCGCGTGTCAAAACAACCAACCCAATCTGAGTCAAAAAAGCATGTAAGCCTATCAGCAATGATCCCTCCTTGGGATAAAACAAGCCAAGATGTAAAGTTCCACTCAAGTAACAAAAAATTCTCTTGACAGCCCACCAATGCTTAGACCCTAGGCTATGCATAAATCTACTGAATTGTGAGACTGCAACTCAATATCCGGCCTCGTGTTACATACATAAATGAGGCATCCAAGCAATTTGGTAAAGAGTGACATCTGTAGGATCACCAGAATCATGAAGACTCAATTTCAAACCTGTTTCCATGTGAGCGGCAATAGGTTTGCAATCCTCAAGTCCAAACTTACATAGAAATGTCTCTGTGTAACTTTTTTGACACAAGGCAATACCACCGTCACACTGCTTAAATTGTATACCCAAGTAATGATGCACAACCCCAAATCTTTCATCTTGAAAGTAGCATTCAAATTAGCCTTTAATTCAGCAATATGTCTCTCATTTGGTCTAGTGATCAGAAAATCATCTACATAGAGAATCACACTGAGAAATACATCACCCTCATGCTTTACATACAATGTGCTTTCTATTAAATTGTTAGCAAAAGCCTCGTTTGACTAAATGAGTGCTTTCTCATACCAAGCACGAGGAGATTGCTTCAACCCATACAACCCATACAAAGCCTTTTTACATCTGCACACTTTGTTCTCTTGTCCTTTCTTGATAAAACCGTGAGATTGCTTCAACCCATACAAAGCCTTTTACCATCTGCACACTTTGTTCTCTTGTCCTTTCTTGATAAAACCGCGAGATTGCGTTACATAAACGTCCTCAAATATGTCACATCCAAGAAAGCAGTAACAATGTTCGATTGATGTACATCCCAACCAAAATGAGCTACCAATGCACATAAAAATGCACAATAGATGTACAACAAGTGGGAGCAAAAGTTTCTTCATAATCTATGCCTTTTTGTTTCACATAGCCTTTTGCAACAAGTCGAGCCTTATGGTGATCAACCTCACCATCCGGCTTGCATTTCAACTTGCAAACCCACTTTGTTCCAATGGCCTTTTTTCCAAGAGGCAAATCACATAAAGTCCATGTATCATTTTCTATAAGTACGTCATATTCTTATTGCATGGCAGCCATCCAATTTTTTTAATTATGTGCATCAAAAGACAGAGGTTACTTAACATTATGTAAGCTAGACACAGCCAAAGCATAACAATCTAATGCATAAGAGGCATGGCAAGAACCTGAATGAGTACCACTAGGCAAAGGTGCGTCCAATCTACTGTCACACAAAGTATGCACTAGCCATTTTGGCATACCTCTACCCTGCTCATTTTCAGCCCTTTCCTCATCCAGTACATCATGTACATATGCATCAGTAATAGGTTGATCTATAACATTTTTAGAAACCCCCATACATTGTACATTTGCCTCATTGGAATTTACATCCGTACGTCCACCACTGAAAAGAAACAACAAAGTGATATAAATGTCTTGGAGCTTACATTATTGTCTCTAGTACGTGACAGCAAGGGCTGAACAGAACCTTCCACAAACACAACATCTCGTGAAACCAGAATACACTTTGTTTGTGGATGATACAACCTATAACCTTTTCTTTCAACACTATAACCAACAAAAATACATTTGATAGCCTTATCATCCAATTTTTTGCGTTTTGTTTGTGGCACCAAAGTATATGCCAAACAGCCATAGAAGGCTTTCTATCATACCATGCTTCATATGGAGTAATAGACTACAAAGCTTTTCCGTAGTGACCTATTTTTCCTCTCAGCAACACCATTTTGCTAAGGTGTATAACAAATTGTACATTGGTGTTTTATCCCATGACTAGCCAAAAATGCATTAAATTCATGAGATATATACTCTCCCCTCGATCGGAGGGTGCCCATAGTACATTTTGAGACATTTTCAGCCATAGCCATAAATGTTAGAAGCACATAAAACTTCAGACTTCTCTTTAAGTGCAAATTCCCATGCATGCCTGGAGTAATCATCAATGAAGCTCACGAAGTAAAGGTAATTTCTCAAGGACAGAGTTTGCATGGCCCACAAACATCACTATGCACAAGCTGCAATCTGCATGTGGCCCTAACTGAACGATCTTTTGGAAACTTAGAACGCTGCATTTTACCCAAAATACAGCCTTCATAAACATGTTTGACAGGCGCTTCAAGAGGCGGCAAAGAAGCAACCATATCAAATTTTTGCAAATTGGCAAAATTCAGATGCCCAATTCGTGCATGCCACCGTTTTGCATCCAAAATGGCACTTGAATCGGCAAATCCATTTGCAAAATTTTGTCCACACTTATCATACAAAGTGAGCTTATGCAGTCCATGACACAAAAGGCCAGATGCAACAATTTCATCCCCAAAACTGAGATCATGAACTGTACATCTTTCATCCACAAATTTGACTACAAGTCCAAGTCTAGCAAGTGCAGATACAGACAAAAGATTCTTCTTGATCCCAGGTACATAAAGTGCATAAGTGTGAAAGAACTACCAGTTGTAGCAGTAAGCACAATCTTTTCAACTCCTTGAACAGGATAAGAGGCATTCTTGAACGGGATAAGAGGCATTGTTGGGACAGACTCAATAGAGGTAAACAAATCACGATGTGAGGTAATGTGCTTTGTAGCACCACTGTCAAAAAACCACACATGTGAATTTGCAGGAACTGTCATACATGTATCATGTGGACAATAGGATCATAAGTGCACTCTACACTAAATGTCCATTATGCATCAACATCAGCATCACAATCTCCTTTCACAGAAGACTCAACAATAACTTCTTTTGTAGTGGAACCAGCATTTGCAATGGAACAACCCTCTTTCTTCTTTGCCTCTTTGGCCTTCAACTTAGGACACTGTTTGATCAAGTGATCATTAGCTTTACAATAATGGCAATGCATCTTCTTTTTGCCCTTATCATCAAAATTTCCAAACGAATTGCTTCTAGTAGAAGCATTAGGAACAGGTGATTTTCTACTCGCAGAAGAATCATAAGAAGTGGATGCATTGATGTTAGCACCCTCTCTTTGAGCAGCAATAATAGCACGTTGTTGTCTAGTTCTGGTTTTTTTCTTTTTAAATGACTCTTGCAACAGCAATGTGCATAATGCATCAAACTTGACAACTTCAGGATTTCCTTGGGTCATAAGTCTCCAAGTACTAGCAAAAGTCTTGTAAGAATGTGGTAAAGCATCAAGAACAGTCTGCACAAGAAAACTGTCTAAAATGACTTCATTTGTAGAAATAAGTTGCTCATTGATAGACACCAACAAGGAAAGTGTCCATATCATCTTCCTCATGCATAATCTTTAACTCCATTTCTTTACACAACAATGCAAACTCATTGTTGTTTGCATAAAGACCAACCAAAATATCCCAAGCCTGTTTTGCAAATTTTGTTGAACGAATGTGAGGAGTAATGGTGTGCTTCACAGACAACACAATCAACACATGAGCGTGCACATCCTTTACATCCCAAATGAGCTTGTTCTATCGTAGGCTAAACAACTCTAACAACAGCAATCCTTGCAACAAGACCTGCAACATCCTCAACATCACCTACATCCTCATAACCAGGACATACATCAATGCCCTACACAATATTCCTAACACCCTTTGACACAAGAACATGTTGCATCATGTGAGCCCACATAGGGTAATTATCCCCATCCAATATGTCCTCAGCAGCAAACATCTTGAACACATCTGTGTTGTTGTTAGCCATGATAAATGTTGCACTTGATGTAAAAACTGCCCAAAAAGAGGATAAACAAAGCGGTAACAACATGTGCTATGTAGCACAAACCATAGAAGACTGTAAGGGACCTATCATGCAAAAAATGGCACTGACAAAAATTCTACACAAAACGAAATAGCTTGTGTAGTACTGCCTGTAGTGGAAACAAAGACCAAAATGAGCCCAAATCAAAAATCTGAACAGACTAAGCTCAATGAGCTTACCCAAAAAATTTATTGACCTGCAAACACTCGTCAAAGCTCACTGAAAATTGGAGAAAGTGAGCAGGCGTGTGCTGGAGCTGCTAGCGACTAACCACGGGAGGATGCAACCTGCTTTGATACCAATTGTTGGAATTAGGGTTGCAGGGAAACGCACACAGCAGCTTGGAGAAGACAAAGGAAGCTCAAGGCACACAAGAGAGAGTGTATTACTTAGTGTGTAATGGAAAGATAGATATCCCTAGAATGAATGGCCATATATACAATGCACCAGGGGAAAAACCTCCTAAAGAGGGGAAAAATGCCTCGACGGTCCTAAGTGTGTTCACACATATCACTACCACATGTATATGGTAACATATAGAGTACGCGAAATCACTCCACAAGATAGCATTCGTGTGGAAACTCTTGATGGAGTTGAAACCATTGGATTCTTCAATGGGGTAAATTTAAAAGATATTATGATCCTTGAAACCAAGAGGAGCTACGTGCCATCCATCAAAAAAAGGTAGCCAAGGCCTAAGCAAAATTGAAGACGATACAAGCTCAAGCTGAGGCTAAGGAGCAACAACAACGCATAAGACGCCAATGAGAGGCCAACCTTGGAGTTACACATACACTCCACATCGAAACAGAGGATGATTTTTTGGACTCTAACACACCTCTATGATACCCTATTGAGCTAAATAGCGCCTATGGGAAAGTTCTATATAACACCTTATTGGACCCACGTGCTAAATATAATCTATTTTCATATGGGGTGTGGTGTCAATTAGGAAAGTCGTCTCTATCTGAGAGTACTATCCAATTCAAGGGTGTCAACAATTAAAAAAACTATGGTTTTTGGAATCTGGCACACTTCTGTCAGGTATGACAACAGGGTTGTAGCTCAAGACTTTTTGGTCATGCTTGCTAGAACTATGGAAGGCAATATAAACCTAGGATGCACGTGGATGATAGCGACCAAATGGACTATTGATTGGGGGACTGGGAGTGTCACAACACAAAAACCAACTCTTGGCTCTACCACTCAAGCGATAGTCCCTGAAAAATCGCCTCCCGAGAAAATACAACCCAAAACAGTGCATGTCCAGGAGGTTGAACCATATGTCCCTATAGCCCAAGTCTTTAGAGATTCAACTTTTTTGGTTGAAACAAATCTTGAGACACACAAGACCCATCCTAATATAACAAAGAGAACATACAAATGGGTCCCTAAAATCCTCTTTACTTCCATTTTTTTATGCTAGAAAATAGGAACCTTGTAAGAAACGCCCCACTTGCTTCAACAAATGTAAGAAAATGTTGCGTTGGATTCCTAAACGAGTATTGGAAGCCCAAGGCTTCTATCAAGGAAATGATCAAATCTGGGTGCCAAAACGTAAATTGTGTTCTTATTTGTCACTTGACCCATGTGAGATCCTATAATGATAAAGCCGATTGAAGATCGTGGGAAGGGAAAGATCACATAACAATATACACCTGATTCGGAGCTAGTTTGGGTACCCAAGCGAGAAAGGCTTGTTTCGCTTAGCTCAAAAATAGAAAAAATCAATGAAGCTCCTTGCTCTTCATGTAGTTCATATACAAAAATAGAAGCTTCAACACAACCCTCACCTACCATTGTACATATCCATACAAACAAGAAAGAATTTGCACTTCCCATTGTAAGTTCACCACCTACAACAACATTGCAAATAAAATCATGGGAGAGTACCTTACCACCCTTGGAACTAGATGACATGGCTAGGGTGGTCAACAACTATTGGTCAAAGTCTTCACCCATGACAACTTGGAACAATTGGTTTCAAAAGGTGATGACATCATTCCAAAAGGTATGATCTACCAAAGGAAGGGGGAGTGTTTGCTGGCATCCATCATTCACTTGCTCCCCTCTTAACCTTCCTCCTTGACCTCTCAATCTTTCAATCTTAGGAAATGTATATCTATATCCCTTTACTCAAGAAAAAAAAAATTAAAATTAAAAGAGCAAGAGCCACCAAACAAAAAACTGGAAACCTGCAAGTTCTAGTACATGACCCAAAATCATGAAAACACATTATGCACAAGAAAATGACATTTTGACATGACCTTTATAATATTTCCACACTAACCATCATCTATCTGTGTGTACAGATATGGCTAGTACGCTAGAGTCCTCCACTCCTACCTTGGGTGAGAGGAGGTACCCTCTTTACTTTTTGCAAGTGTTTTACATAGTCTACCCGGTGCTTGCATGTGAATGGGATTTGGTGGATACGCTAGTGTGTGAGAGGAATTTTGATGAGCTAGAATGGCTGATGCGTCTCTTAACCATCATTGATCCATACTTAGTAGAGGACATCTCTCCGATTGCACAAGCTTACCCTCTTGACCAAGATGACTATAGACGCCTAGTGACGTTCTTAGTAGTGAACATTTGTGCCTCTAATGATGAGGAAGAGTTACATGATTACACGGATGGCACATATGGTCTCACAGATGATGACTTTGTTTTTCTTGATGATGATGAGGATAGGGGTTTAGACCTAGGGCTACCCGCCCATCTATTCAATATCCTATTCCCTTGACTCTCTAGGGGGTGCAAATTAATTAGGTTAGGGTTCCTTATGTTGTTTGATTGTGTTCAATAAAGGTTGGTGCCTCTTCCCACTGATGTGTCTCCCAGAGGTATTCCTTGTGTTTTCTAGTATGTACATGAACGCGTTGCTATTGTTAGGATTTTGAACTTCACGAAATCTTTCTCTCGTTCACTCTTCGAATTGACCGCGATCATCAAGACGAACAGGTGTTTCTTGTCCATTAGCATTGCTTCTTGCCTTCTTTTTAGCATCAATATTTGTCTGTCTTAAATGTGATTGGTAGCACAATATTCAGCACATTTGCTTAGATTAAACATTAGATTCTATATAATTATTGGTCATAATCCCTTCTCTAGTTTTAATAATCAAGCAGTCTGACTAAGCTAATTTGACCAAGTTAAGAGTTAGAGATCTTCTCTTAATACCATGGGGAATGCCTTCCTACTAATAATCAATGGTTATTTTAGGTTCTTAATCTGATTTAGGAAGCATTGTGTGCAATGTACTAGGGCTTTCTAGTGGGCTTAGTCCCTATTGACCTTTAGCTCAAGTATTATAAAGGGATTTTACCAGTGAGATGAGCCCAGGGAGGGTAACAGTGTCATATGACCCTCAAAGTTACAAAATTGAAATGTTGAAAACGAACAAAAAAAAAAATCAAAAGTGCCACAATGTAAAATCTTAAGCTGGAAGAGAAATTCCAGGTTGATTTGGTACTTCAATCACATGTATTGCCTATGGTGTGGGCACTTTTCCTTGAAAAGAAAAAATCCCATGGCATACAAAATAAGCACACACATCAAAATTGATCAAGGTGAAAAAACTTTAGCGACCCCACACTTGTTTAGTTTTTTACCTTTACAACTACTTATGTGTTTGATTATATTACAGTTTAATGTTTACTGCTGACAAATTGTTAATATTTTGTTACCAATCAATTTCTCCTACAACTGCATATGCTTTTTAATTGTATATGAGAATAAAACTATTGTGCCAATTTTGGTTGATTTTGCAGTGATTGAAGAAGGCTAAGGATATTCAATCTCGAGTGCTCTTTCATCTCGACAAACGGGCTTCATCTCAATAGCTTCCGAGGATAGAATTTACATCAGGAAGGGGGAATGTTAACCCTCACAGACACCCTATCACCTTCGACGAACGTCTTATTATTTATTTGATTGAGTCATGGACCGGGCTTATCGGTCCAATAGGTCTGGAGGTGATCGTCGATGAGAGCCGCACCACTTATCTTATTTTTATAGTAGTTTTGTAATGATCGGCCACTGTGGGGGCCCATGTGTGAATGGATCAAACTCTTATAAAAGTTCCATTTGACCTAAAAATCCTGATTCTTGGAGGTGTAAGCTAAGAAGTGCTCTTGCTCCATCTCTGATTCCTTCTCCTTCGTGTGCTCCCGTGTGTGTGTGTGTGTGTGTGTGTGTGTGTGTGTGTGTGTGTGTGTGTGTGTGTGTGTGTGTGTGTGTGTGTGTGTGCGCGCGCGCGCGAGAGAGAGAGAGAGAGAGAGAGAGAGAGAGTGATCGAGCATTGCGGTGGCATCGGTGGTGGCGAGGCGGTTGTGTGTGGCATCGGTGGCTCCTTTTTCTTCGCAGCACAGGATCCTTCACGACGGAAGCATTGAGCGGTGAGTGACACACCATTGTTTCTTTGAGGTTGCTGGGACTATCTAGTTGTGAGCTTGCAGCCTTTCAAGGATCGCACACAGTACACAGGCAAGTTCCCAGCCTCCGACACGCGCAGCAAAGTGCACACACCCAAGATGCACAATCTTGAAAAAGAAGCATCTCAATCAAAGATCGTTTTACTGCTGCTCTCAAGAATTCCAAGACTGCTTCTTCTATTGCGCTTGCTTACTACTCCAAGGTTCTCAAACACAAGCAAGCCCTGATACCATATTAAGAGATAGAGAAGGAGAGAGAGCTTGAGCTCTTCCAAGCACACGCACGCACACACACATGTAGAGATGGAGACAAACCTTCTACTTCTTCTTATTTGCTAACTCAACATAAGAACTCTTCGAAGCATAAATGGAAAAATACAACATAAGAGGAAACTAGTACAATGATCTAGTGTGAACCGCTAGTGAGTGAGTTGGATGGACATCACTCTAGTAGGTAGACCAAATCAGTGTAGTCCAACTATAGTATCATCGATGAAGATATGTGTATCCACCAAGGCGTTTGGTGATAATGATGGATTGTCGATGATAGTCATCCAAAAGTAGTACATGTTTAGCTTGACAACTAAACAAACATTTGATTACTGACATTCAATATAGTCAAAAAGGTCATTAGGTTGCTGCTTCTTAAATAGAACCTTTTAATTGTATCATTATCAGTATCTATGCATCTAATTCTACCTCTGAAAGAGCTAGTATTTGGTCATAGCTTCAAGGTTTGTCTTTAAAAAAATTATGATAAGGGACTTTAACATGGTTACTTGAATTAAAGACATATGAAACTCTTTGGGTCGAGTTATTCAAGGAAGAGAAAGATAATCTTGGGAAGAAACGTATGACAAGCACACTTTGATTTATGTTTTTAAAGATTCTAGTTTTACTTGGTCAAATAAACAACATGACATATGTTGCAGGGCTACTAGAGTTGACAGAATCTATTTGTTTGGGGACTTAATGCAAGATCATTGGTTGGTAAGTTGTAAAACATATTCCTCTTTTTTGTTGTTTGATCACAAACTTCTCATGTTTGAAATGCATAAAGGTGACCATAACTTAATATCAAATAGGCCCCACTTGGATTGTTCATTATTCAAAAGGGATTCTACTATAAACAAAGTCCAAAGCATTTTTTAAGATGCATTTTCATTCCATAAGAAAGCCTTTAAAGCGTAGATGTGGCTATAAATCATACTTAGAAAGCTTTCACACAATTCAAAGGAATTGTAAGGAGGTCAGAGCTAATCGAAGAATGATGGTCAACAAACAAATCTCTAAGCTAGAAAAACTAGCCCCAGTTAGTGGGCCTCCCACCCTTGAACTCTTGAATCTTAAAAGAAGAGCTGAAAAGGGAGAAGCCCCTAGAGGCACAGGGTGCCCTTGTTTAGACCAAACAATTTTGGGTGGGTAAAATTGACAAGCCCAACCTTCAAATGTTCACTCTATTGAGAAAGAAAAAGTGCAAGGATTTTATCCCTTTTATGAAGAACACAGATGGAGTCCAAGCTAGGTCACACAAAGAGAATGTGGATGTTACACTCTTGTAATGTTGTTATGGGAAACTACCAAAGGGGGAATCAAATCTACTATTCACCACAGCCTTGAGAAGAATCAATTGCCATCATCTCTAGAACTCTACTTATATTGTGGCCTACCTATCCACATTGATTTGGCCACCAGGGCATTTTGGCATGGCAGTCTCCCCTTGAACCCCGCTTTTCTAACTCAACAATCAAAAAGCAATCAACTTGGCATAACCGCTACAGGCTATGTGAAATTACCCCCCCCCCCAAACTAGTTTTTATCCTCGAAAACAACTCTCTTGGCAATCACAATTTGGCATTCCCAAGTTGTGGTTTCCTTGTCTAAGTTTGTCCACCTAAATAGTACCTCCTTGTACACTTTGTGATGTGCCTATCTATCTTGATACCCATATATCCTTTCTAATTCATGGAATACCCTTCTGGTGATTCTATCAAGTCAACCAAAGTTTTAAGGAGAAACAGCGTTCTCCAAATCGTGTACTGATTTCTTGAGTTTGCTGACATGGAAGACATGGTGAACTTGAGGACTTTTTGGTAACTCAAGTTTATATGCTACTTCCCAAATCTTTTTAAGAACTTTAACGGGGCCACAATACCTGCGAGAAAGTTTGTCACACTTTTCATTTTCATGGTTTCTGACTTTGTAGGATCCTTTAGGTACACAAAGTCACCTTCTACAAAAGTAATATTTCCTTGTCCTTTATCAGCATATGCCTTAGCACAATCCTATGCACTAAAAATGCTTTCATTTGTTGTTTTTGGCATATCATTCATATCTTCAAGGAATGACAAATTGAATTATCTCCTTCTCTACGCCTACAGCCATAGGAGATCTCAAGGTGGAAACCATACATTAACATGAATGGTGTGAATCCAATTGTTATGCGTTTGGAGCTATTATAAGAAAATTCTAAAATAAGTAAATAAGAGTGCAGCATGTCCTCTAGGGTTTGGTTAACCCTTTCAGTTTGACGATCACACTACGAATGATCTATTGTACTCATGCTCGGAGTAGTTTCTATTGAACTTTCTATCTCTATCTAACACTATATATGCAGGTAGGCCATATAGCTTGTAGTGATGTTCAATAAAGAGTTTTTCCAACTCTTGTATTTTAATTTTCTTCTTCGTGGCAATAAAATTTGCCATTTTGGTTAACCTGTCCACTACCACCCACACTGAGTCATTTCCCCGATACAAAATTAGAATGATGAGGGAACCATCGTTCAACCTCTTTGTGTACAAGCAATGATCCTCTTGGCTCCATATGTAACCTTGGGACTGAATGTACTTATCAAACTTCATATACCATTGATGTGAGCCTCGCTTTATTCCATACAAAGCTTTCTTGAGTCTACACACCAGTTCTACCTGTGTTGGCTTCTTAGGCTTTATTGCGAAACCTTCTGGCTATTTCATGTAAACATCCTCTTCAAGATCCCCATGAAGAAATGTTATCTTCACATCCATTTGGACCAATTCAATGTCCTCGATGGCTACTAGACCAAGCATAAGATGCAATGCAGTCATCTTGACCACTAGAGAAGATATTTCATCAAAATCCACGCCTTTCATTTGCTTGAACCCTTTAGCAACCAATTTTTCCTTATACTTAGGCTCGGGATCATCTATGATATACTTCTTCTTGTACACCCATTTGCATGGCAAGGCCTATTTACCCATAGGTAACTCTATCAATTCCCAAGTTTCATTTGCTAAGATTGAGTTATACTCAAATTACATAACCTCTTCCCACTTCACGCTATCATCCATTTGAATGGCCTCTTTGTAGCAAGTGGGTTCACCGCAATCAGTGACTAGCAAGTAGTCCAATCCTAGCTCAAACTGCTCAGGTGCATGCGATGTACGAGTAGACCTCCAAAGTGCCTGTCTACTAGATTCCACTCTCTCTGGAGCAACATGTGTGTTTGTGCTAGTGGAATGTGCATCACTAGCACGTCCAACATTCTGTGTAATTGATGGTGAGGCAACTTCCTCAAACCGTACTCTGCGATACTCAATGTCTTTCACTGGCTTTCTGTGATCTTAGACTCGTTGAATCTCACTTGTGATCTGCATATAACCTTCTTAGATCCTGGGTGCCAGAGACGATAGCCCATCTCTCTGTCTACACCATGTATCCAATGAAGATGCACTTGTGTGATTTCGGATCCAGCTTTTGTCTAAGCGCTTTTCACACATGTGAGAATGCCTCACACCTAAATACACGTAACTTGTCATAATTGGGCTCTTTGCCCATCCACTTATCTTGCAGAACCTTGTACTTTAGTGGTGTACTAGGTGATAGATTGATCAAATAAGCAGTCGTCATAACAGCTTCTCTCCAAAATTATTAAGGTAAGTTGGCCGTAGACAACATAGAAGTGATTTGTTCCTAAATGGTTCTATTCATCCTCTCAGCCACACCATTTTGAATGGGTGTGTAAGGCATGGTAAACTATCTTCTAATGCCTCTCTTATTGTAAAAGTCCTTGAACTCAAAGGAGATGTACTCGCCTCCATCGTCAGTGCGCAAAATTTCAAGCTTTCTACCCGATTGGTTCTCTACCAATGCTAAGAACTTCTAAAAGACACTAAATACACTAAAGACATCGCTCTTTTGTGATGGAGCGGAGGCGGAGTGTGCAAGAGACGGAAGGAGAGAAGGGGAAGAAGAAGAAGAGACAGTAGACATATTTGGTGGAACTCGTGAAACAATACCTCTCACTCTCCTTATTTTTCATTATTACCAATTGAATAAGTGGGCAATCGTCCACCTGACCATAACCGGCCACGGGCCTGAAACCCAACAATCTCCCACTTGAAGGCCAATGTGGCCCAAGTGATTAAAGAATGTAGGGGCTACTATGTACAAATGTAAAAAACCATGAAGCATGATTGTAGCTTCACCCTACGCCCCCAATCTGCTCTTAAAAGAGCTCAATAGCACTATGGTGTGCTAAAGCAAACATGCATCTATCAGCGCATCTCTGCAGAGAAACTACTGTCAAAATGATTGCCAAAATTTCCTGTGAAAGCGTTGTGCATGTAAGTGTCTCAAAACCTGGAGAAACTGTTTGTAAACGGGCTCAAAAGCCCCCTGTAACCTACGTGTCAATGTTGGTATGTGCCGATTTCCATCACCAAAGGTGCTCAGAATCAAAAAAGTGTTCTAGAGTGTGATCGGTCCGCTCAATGCCAATGTCGGGTGTCACTCCTCTGTGGTAAAGGCACCGCACCTGTGCACGTGGCAATCATAGTCGTCCACGAGAAGATGGTCGTCCGCAAGAACGTTGGCATCAAGGTCGGATGTCAAAAATCCATCGTGTAAAGAGTGTCACCGATGTCGATGTTGATATCGAAGAATTGCCAAGAGTCGGTGTTGAGGCACAAACACGGTGTCAAAACCAATGCGATGTCAAGGACTAGCCAAGAGCTAGTCGATCTGCTCTTGCCAATGTCAATGCCGGCGGGGAGCAACGAGTCATCGATGTTGTGGTTGTCAATGTTGAGAAATTCATTGTTGATGTCCAAAAACCATGTTCGCTCTCTCTCTCTCTCTCTCTCTCTCTCTCTCTCTCTCTCTCTCTCTCTCTCTCTCTCTCTCTCTCTCTCTCTCTCCCTCTCTCCCTCTCTCTCTCTCTCTCTCTCTCTCTCTCTCTCTCTCTCTCTCTCTCTCTCTCTCTCTCTCTCTCTCTCTCTCTCTCTCTCTCTCTCTCTCTCTCTCTCTCTCTCTCTCTCTCTCTCTCTCTCTCTCTCTCTCTCTCTCTCTCAAGCTCTCGCATATGTTGTCGCTCTCTCTCTTTTTATCAAGCTCTTTCTTGCTCGCTTTCTTTCTCCACAGCTCTGCTCTCTCTCATCCCTAGTGTGTGTATGATCGGGGGGCCAGGTTTGTCGGCCGGGATGGTCGAGAGTCAGGGTGGGAGCAAGCCCTTGCACACAAAATCGTGTAAGGGCCTTTGATTACACACAAAAGTGTGTAATCAAAGGCGTTTTTTTAAATTTGATTTCTGCTTGACTGTTGAAGTTGTTGCAGGTTTGAGATCTGACGACTCTAGCGAGTGGTGTGTGACCCCAAAGTCTTGCTTGGCTTTGCTCGCTGTCCCTCTTCCAAGCTCATCGGATACCAAGATGCTCAATGCTCTTTGATTGATGCTACTAACTCCCCTTAAGCTGCCCGGTTTGCTCCTGTGCTCTTAGCCTGCTATAGCCCGAGAGGCCTTGTTCACAAGCCACCCAGCTCAAATGCAGCCCAATTTTTCAAGCTCTGGCTTCTCCTGAGCAGCAGTTCCTCTCTCTCTCTCTCTCTCTCTCTCTCTCTCTCTCTCTCTCTCTCTCTCTCTCTCTCTCTCTCTCTCTCTCTCTCTCTCTCTCTCTCTCTCTCTCTCTCTCTCTCTCTCTCTCGCTTGGTGCAGACTTTGATTCTCTGTTGAAGAGCTTCCAAAGCTCACAAGGTTCCTATGTCCCCTCTGCTCGATTCTCCCCTAGTTGCATCGACTTCAATTTCTCTTTAGAATCTCCCCAAGTTTCCCGATTCTCCTATTGCACTCAAGCTCGTGTCTCTACATAGCTACCAAGCTCCCAATCCCAAGTTTCTTTTTGGGATTGTTGCACACGCGGGTAGCCGGGGCTCGAGTGCCGTGCTCCTAGGCATTGATACCACTTGTAAAACCGGCTATGGAGTGCAAGAGAGGGATGAAGAGAAGGGGAAGGGTATGAGGAGAACATACACAATAGGTTTGGTGGAGCTATGAGAGGAAGAAACCCTCTCACTCCTTATTCCTCATTATAACCAATAAGAATAGATGAGCGGCCAACCATTGCCTTTAGGCGGCCACTTGGCCTAAAACCCTTACAATATCTCTTTCTCATTGATTGTTCTCACGTCAAATTCCTTTACAAGAGTTCAACTAACATCTCTGTGGCTATGGTCTTTGATTCTAACTCTTGTCATCACGCTTTTGTGTCTAAAGCATATGTGTTCATAGCCCCAATCTTGTGCCAGTTTAAGTTGACACATAAAGGGTCTCCCTAAAATGACATCAAAGTTGTTGCTCTTACAAAAATCCACTATTGCAAAGGTATGTTTGTATTCTATCCCACAAGATGTTACCATGATATGTTCCAACATACCCATCAGTCTTTTGACATAACCGTCTACAAATTGCAATTTTATTTTGATTTTTCTAAGAGCCAATTTTTCCCATTTTTCCCAAATTTCTTTGGCGGCTATTGCTACTCTAGCCCCACTATCAAGCATGGCCATTTCTTTGACTCCTTTGAGTTCCCACCTTGTTTACATGCATTGTTTTTTGTTGGCGGATACGCCACGAGTAGATGCTAGCATAGCAAGAACAGAACCAACAACTCTATGTCGGTCGAGGGTGAAGCTTAACCCATAGGCACATGGAAACAAGAAGATAGGTGTCAACCACCTTCTCGACCTTCTAAGACCATCTCTAATCGAGGAACTCAACTCTAAGCGTTCTTATGCACTAGTGAAAGAATTCCAATCTACGATGCTCATGCTATTCGAAACTAGGCCAGATGCATTCGAAATGTCATGAAACTCACACAATATACTCTCCTTATCACGAGATCAATACCCTATGGACTGTGACTCTGTATCCAACCTCTAACTACCTCTTGCGACGACAATCACGTGCGTATAAAGACAGGTAGCTGTGTTGCCTTGTGGGTCTCTGAAAGTGACTTGGTATACTTCCACTCCTTCCTTTTCTAGAGTGGCCTCGTGACCCAGGCCTTAGCTGGCTTGAGTGTCTCCTCTGGCAGTGTGTAGGGATCATTGGCTGCAATAGTGTCCTTCATGGACATTCTCTTCTTCTTTGCTGGTGATTTACTGGCCTCCATAGATCCTGTAGGCACTTCAAGTGTGAAAGTTAGCTAATCTTGCATATTCTCAGTTTCTAGCTATCCAAATGACTTTTAAATTGAAAAACACGTTAATTAGGGCCTAAGGGTGTAGTGCACATGGTTATGATTGCTTTTGGGTGCAGATTGGTGTTGTGAGACATTATATGTGTATAATGTTTATATAATGTTTAAGTGCTCAAAACAGAATGATATTTCACATGTGCATAGCTCTTATCTTGTACTTCATGAATATATGCCTGGATTTCAATTTGGATGTTATTTGGGCAAGCTGTGACCACTAGAATCCCCTGTAGGCTTGAAGCTAGATTCTGGCTTGGTTTTGAGTATATGAGGCCCAAATGGGATGAGATGAGGTAGATGCTCTCATAATTATGTTGTGGAGGCTTAGAGGGGTTAAAGTTAGTCTCCAGGTTCATTTTCAATTCAGTGAGACATCATACGCGTATAATGTCTACTTTGTCAAAAATGGCTCAGGCTTGAAGTGTAAGTAGTCATTGGCATGGGATACCCTCCTGTGGCATAAGAATTTGATTTGGGCTTCTCCTCCTATGCTTGGAGCCAAATTTGAATCATAGAACTTTGGATTCCGATATTGGGGTTAAGATGGGTATAGAGCCACAGAACTTGATGGGACTTGAGCTGTGGGCTAATATAAACTGGGGTTAAGACCTTGGAAGTGAAATTTTTGCCCAAAACTACCATTTGTCTATAGGCAGACATTATACGCGTATAATGTCTCCATTGAGTTTTCTAGCTTAGACTTCCTATGTAGCTTCCTTTGGTGATTGGGACTCCCTCAATCAACTCTGATTTTTATTTGGAGATGGGTTATGTGGATGTGGACCTAGAATGCTTCCTTTGGTGGCATTTTCGATTTTGTGCTCCGAGTGGTCTTGTCCAAATTGAAGGCATGATTTGTACACAACATGGTTCACAAGCTTCTGCTCAAAATTGTTGGATTTGGCCTCTGCATATGAGTTTAGACATTATACGCGTATAAAGTCTACTGATGCAAAATAGGCAGGTTGTGTATGGCTTGTGCAAGGTGTCCATGATCTCTGATATGAATTTGAACTTGTGAGTTGTGTCAAAAGGATTCAAGAGGTGTCATCACACATGATTCCGCTCTTTTGAGTGATTTAAGGTCAAAACACATCCATTTGTAATTGAAGTGTGCTGGACAGCTCATGATGATGTGTTCAAAGAGTTAAAGTTTCCAAAACCATTACAACCTGTCAATTCAGAGCTAATAGACATTATACGCATATAATGTCTATTTTGGAAATTTTGGCCCAGACTTGTTGTAGAGGTTGCTCATGATGTATATATGGCTTTGATAGGTGTACACATGAAATTGGATAGGTGCTCTTGAGCTCAAGGTCATAAAAACACGTTATGACACTTTGTTTTTGGAACTGATGTGAGTAGTGATCAAAACATTCCCAATTTTGTCCAAATTTGGTGTAGAGGTGAGGTGTGATATGCTTTATAAGGATGGACGATCAAAATGTTGGCAGCACCCCTCTGACAAAATTAGACTTTATACGTGTATAATGTTTATTTACAAAATGCATTTTTGAGCATAGGCATGTGATATATGGGCTATGTTTATGATGTGTATAAAATCTCACATGATTTGAAGCCCTTTTGATTAGTCCAAAGCCAAAAAATGAAATTAGGCTGAGACTTTGCGTTTTATGCGTCTTGAGTATCCTTATTGGCTCCAAATTAGATGAAATCTTATGTGCTCCATGTGTAGGGTATGCAGAATGGGTTGGTGAAGTCATGTGAGTGCTTCTTATGCCAAATCTGACCGTGAGACATCATATGCGTATGATGTCTTTAGTGATAAATGGTCTTGATGCCTTGAGGTGTTTTGTGATTGTGCCCTAAGCCCTACTATCTGGTTTTCACTTTTAAAAGTCAGTTGTTCAGCTTTGAAACTCCCTATTTGGCATTTCAGTCTTTGAAAGAGATTTATTCATTTATGGACATGTTCCCATAAATATTCTTCTTGATCTTTAATTCTTCTGCATGTGGATGCTGTTGGGCACCCTCCTATGGCTAAGATGAATCATTTGAACTTACAGATGCCCTTTTTGGCGCTTTGTTACTCAAATAGCGTCTTTTGCTTAGGAGACTATCGGTAACAAAAAAAATTACATTTGACCTTACATGTTGGTTGTTGATGATATGTCGATGACGCCTGTGAAGTTTGGTGGCAAACGGACACCTAGCTCGACCGTGAGGCCCAAATGACACTTTGTGGTTCCAAAGCCTTACTCGATGTTTTGGTCCACTTTTTGATGATCGATTTGGGGAGAGGTTAACTTGGCTTATAGCCATGCTTGAGATATAACTTCTCCTGAAGTTTCACGTCGCTTTGGTGATTCCTTCCCGATCAGCCTCTGTCGTGCCCGAAGAGGTTAGGGTTTTTCAGGTTGACCTAAACCCGCTTCGAGGTCATAGAGGTGTTTTTCTAAGTTAGGGTCAACCCCCTGTCAAGTCTTGTAGCTACCAATTGGGTGGTTGATGCGTTACGGGCCCATTTCGATTTCTTTCCCGTGAAGCCACATTACCATTTTTTGAAGTTTTTCGCGACAAAGAGAGTGTAGAACAAGAAAATCCCATGGTAACGAGTCTACCTCTCATATCTAGCGCCGATCGGTGTGTCGTGTTCGTCGTATAGAGTCGTAGAAGATCCAAGCGCTCTAGGTCTCCCAAGCTCTCTCTCACTTGTAATAGTGAAATTGAGCTACTAAGTGGGCCCAAAGAAACTTATACGGGGTTCCATGAACCACTTTTTACCAAATTTTACATGTGCCTCTATCTTGTTGTGAAATGGACTTTAGGCTCTTAAATTCTTCATTTGAACTCCGGTTACTCTGTTTTTTAAAAATTTGCCATTTAGTTCAAAAACTGGCCAAATTGGCTTTCCGCAACTTTTCTCATATTTGCACCCCATCTTCACCATAAATTGTCATCCACTTATTGATCACTCCCATATTTTTCTTTTGTCCTCATGTTGTCTTTTCACCTATTTTTTCTATTTTTCTTTGTTTTTTGCTGAAAAATAAAGAAAAATATATAACTTGACCTAAAAATTATCCAAAAATCAAGATAATTAGGTAATAGCATAATACACCACTATATACATCTATCCGTAGTATTTTTGGCCGGATTGCTCCATTTTCTCACGTTTTTTGCATGAAAATTGTGATTTTAATCTATATGCACACACCTAGAGGCTCATCTTGGTATTTTTCCTCTGTCATCTGTTATCACACAATAATTAAGGGTATATCTACTCAGGTTTACCAAAATACTCGCAATCAAACGCAAAAACCCATGAAATCATGAAAACCAATGCCACTTTTTTACACTTGTAGCTGTCGATTCCGCATTGAAAATGCCGATGCCTCCCCCCTTCCTAGTCGAAATCCTCTTGGACGATAATGTAGTGTCCTCGGGCATGTGCTAATGCTGGCCCTGTAATGTGGCCCTATATGCATACTCAGGCAATGCATGAAAAAATTAATGTTGTGCAAGAGGAAGGTATAAGCCTCATGCTTATTGGCAGTCGATATTGAAGCTTCGTATGGAAGTATGCTCCTGGTGAAGTCGTCTAAACAATAAGCTCTCCAATATTCTTGCTCTTTCTTTGATGGTCAATAGAGTTTGTGAAGCTAGACTGCCCATTGTCTTTGTATATGTGATTTGTTCTTTGCTTAGGTTTCCACATCTCAACTTTGGGTATTAATTGACTCTATATGAACGTGAAAGATTATTTTCCGAATCAGATGCTTGTAGCACTAGAGTAGATACAAGGGCATCTTTTAATTTCTGAAATGATTCCTCGCACTCATTTGTCCATTCAAAGATCACTATTAGTCTATACAGAGGCTGGTGCGTGATAATTTCATACATGTGTATGAACCTCGTGTAATAACCACAATGTCCCATAAAGCATTGTACTTTCTTTGCATGGATTGGATTAGGCATTTCGATAATCACCTTAATCTTATTCAAATCTATGGATATACCATTCTCCGAGACAATATGCCCCAAGATTTGTCCTTGTCTTACCATGAAAATGCATTTTTCTAGATTAAGGCAAATCCTATATGTCTTGTATTTCTCGAATACCCTTTTGAGGTGTTTCGTATGTTCCTCTCCCTGCTTTGCTTGTACCTAGTCTCCCTGCTTTGCTTTCTTACTCTCCTCAACAATTTTCCTGGATAGCGTACTGTAGACTGGCTCTGTCTCGTCATTCTCTTGAGGCTCTACATATTGCCTCCTGTATTGGCCCTACTCAAACTCCCCTCTAAGGATCCCATCACCATCTGACTCCCTCCAATGTTCTTCCCTCTTCAAACAGCTCAATGGTTTGCTTCAACGACACTACTCGCTCACACATCATCCTCTCAACTTCTCTCTGTTATCATGCTTCTTAGACTCAACGATATACTTTTCCTCCTCCTTTCTTGATTCACCTGCTTCAAAATTTCCTGCAACTTCATGGCCAGCCCCTCCCGACAGACGCACCCATGATAACTGCCTCCCGAGCACACCAAACTTGCAATGATCCGGGCTCAAGCCTGCAAAGTATATGCATGGAGCTTGCTCCTAGCCACAAAAATTGCAGGAAATGCACTCAAGAAACACACTCAAAGACCATTCTCTCTCTCTCTCTCTCTCTCTCTCTCTCTCTCTCTCTCTCTCTCTCTCTCTCTCTCTCTCTCTCTCTCTCTCTCTCTAATGGCCATAGCCATGCACACACAGAAAAGCCTATACTATACTAGAGCACACAAGACAAATGCAATAATCCCATCCTCTGCTTCATCCTCACTCTCTCCCTCCATAGCTAGGAAGAATTTGCACAGAGAGAAGCAAGAAACGATAGAGATATTTGTGCCCAATCCAAGAGAGTTTGAAAAGAAGCCGTGCATGGGTTGATAAAGAAAAGTTGGTTACAACCTCCTCTAACTCCACAAATCACACTACCTCTCTCCTTTCCCTTTTTCTTTATTCAAGATTTAAAAAGATTACATGACTTTTGAACCTTAGGATAGGCTTTCATGTGTATACATGGTTTATGGCTTGATTTTTCAACACAAGAGAGAGTTTCCATGCTTTGGCTTTCAAGATTGCAGACCCACTAAATAAGCCAAGCATTTACAAAATAATATGGTGCAAAATTGCATAGCAGCAAGGTTGTACATTGGCATAGATGCCATCAAACATAGGGTAAATATAATGACTTGCAAATAAAAACCCGCATCTTTTAGCCTTTTTGATGATGAAATTGGAGGCTATCAGTCAACACGATCTTCCGGTTTTGAATAGTGAACTTTCTATAATGGGATGGTATACTCATATGGTTTTCGTTGTTGTCTTTATTATCCTCTCCGTTGTTAGTTTCGGTTGTCCATACTTCCCTTAGAGTCTTCTTGAGCTCTTGGTACCTTTTCTTACGTTCAAATTTTCTTAATTTTGGTTGTTTTATCTTGTTTAATTTTGTTTCCATTCTTTTAGATTTAGTTCTGCATTCGACTTTTGAGTTCGTTTTTTTACATCTCTAGGATTGTCTTTTGTCCTAGGGTCTCGATCTTGAGAGAACTGGCCTGATATTTTGTTTTTAATGCAGCCTTCGGCCTTTACCAGAGATAACATTTCCGTTCTGTTTTTTCTGTTGGGCATTAGGTTATCTCTTGCCTTGTGAGCTCCCTTCCTTTTTTGGTAGTGTGCTTGACGTCTGGGTTTTTTATTTTGAAAATTGTAAAACCTTTCATCAGGTATTATTTCCTCTAGCTCAATGGGGTTGTCAGAACATTCATTATCCACATCATCATCTCGTTCAAGATAATCTGTAGAATCATGGGACAGCTTCCCATCTATTTCTTGCTTAGTTTCATTTTTTCTTGATTGTCCTGAGATTTGGTAATTGTTACCTTCTATTAATTCACCCATGTAGTATGAAACCACATCATAATCATCATGGTCACAGAACTTAGTCATCGGTTCCTCCGCACATATCTAAGGTTGCTAGAATATGTATCCATTCTAAAGGTTCTAAGGACTCTTCTAGAAAAGGTTCCGGAATGTATTCTGTATCCTCAATTGCTCTGTCTAGAATACATTCTTCTTGGTTTAGGCTTCCACAATTGGATGCCCCACACATCCATAATTCCTTTGGTTTACCTAGCCAAGCAGGGAGTTTTGACTCTACTATCGTAGCAGAATCAAACTCCTCTATCGGGGTTCTATCCACATCTTTGTAGATATGGTCTTTAAGGTTTATTCCCGTAGTAGTCTCCACGTGTCTGAGGTATATGTGATTGTAGCCCCAATCTTGGACCATCTTTCATTGTCGCATGAAGGGTCGTCCAAGTATTATGTCATAGTTATTTTTCTTGCCAAAATCCATGATTGCAAAGGTATGCTCGTACTTGATTCCGCAAGATATAACAACTAATTTTTCCAAAACCTCTTTGGGCCTCTCCATATAACCATCAGCCAATTGCAGCTTCATCCTGGTGGTTTTCAAAGCTGGTTTTCCCCATTTCTTCCATACATCCTTTGTCGCGATGGCTACATTAGCTCCACTGTCAAGAATTACCATGGTGGTGACACCTTCTAATTCAAATGGGAGCGTGGTATTGCCATCTTCCCCTTCACAGTATTCTCCTACCTTGTTTAAGGGCACTGGTTGCATGTTTACTTGAGGTTTCTCTTTCCTTGATTCCTTCCTGTATTCATGAATTCGGATCCCTTCCTCCAAATTTTTTGAGACATTTTCCTACCCTATTCCACATATTAGGCTCATTCTGAGAAGCTTGGCTAGAGTAATGGTACAAGTCACTGGAGTTGATAAGGTAATTATCAACCCCTGGGAGTCCATACCATTCCTTGTAGATAGTTTTTATGATGGAACAACCTTCACATCCGACTTTGCTTCATACTCTCCCATATAAGAGGGCAAAGTTCTTCAGAGTTATAGGCTGACTATCCCAAGATTTCACGGACCCCTTGTCTCCCTAATACAAGTGCATTTCTAGGTCTTCTTGAGGTCCTACCTCAAATTCTTCGATAGGAGGAAGGAAGGCATCTTCTCCCGTACTGGTTTTGTTAACCCTTTAGCTTAGTTCATTGACTTCATTGGCTTCTCTTATCTGTCTCCAAAGATCATTCAAGGCCTTGTCCCCTTTATACAATTCCGGTATGAGTATGATAGATTGAAGACCTTCTGAAGTTTGGTTTGTTGAGTTCAGCACTATCCTAGGCTTTTCAATTGAATGTTCAAGTTCTAATTCAATTTCCGGGCCAACAATTATTCTTTCAAATCCATGTGTTGGCAGATTCCTTGGTATTGATACTGGAAGTTCTACCTCCTCCACTTGTTTCCTTGCAGTTGGCTCTAATAAGATTTGTGATGACACATTTCTAGTCTCAGTTTTTCTAACTCAACATAGGGATATGTCATCCATTTTTGTTCCTGAGTTTGGTCGTTTTAAGCCTTGAGCCATATGCTTTCAAGAGTGCTTCTAGATGTTCGTTTACTTTCTCTACTAGCACAAATCCGCCTGATCCCGCACTTTTTGATTCCACCTTCTTCTCAAGCTCTATGTTTGTTGGTGTTTCTCGCTTTTGAATTGTTTGTCTTTCAAGTTTTTCCAGTCTGTCTTTGGTTCGTTGTAATTCTTCTATTAGGACATTTTGTTCTCTTTCTTTCCTAACTTCTACGCGTGCTTTTCTAGCCTTCCATGTGTTTCATTGGCCTTTTTGTTCAATGTTGGGTGCTTTCGGTCCTGATTCTTCATTTATAGGTCATCCTTTCTCTTTTTAAGCTGAGCTCGTGTGATAACCTGTATAGGTATTACTGTTTTGTTTTCTGAACCACTGCTTGAAGGAATTGCCTCCAAAATGTTTTAAGCTTTAACCACTTTGCTTGGATTTTTTGGACAATCGATGATCAAATGAGTGATGCCGCAGTCTGAACAATACACATTGAGTCTGACAATTTCCATATGAGAATAGTCTTTCATAAGATGGTCGCCCCCACATTTATAGCAAGGTCCTAGGGTTGTCGTGGAGCTCCTTGATCACCCCTTGGTTGGTAAGCAGGGCTTGGTCCATTGAAGCCTCCATTGGCTATGAACAACAATGTTTTCTCGTCTAAACTATATCTACTTTCTCTTGCAGCATGTGCCACTGTTGGTGTTCCAACTTTGCAGATCATGCTCCATGGTTTTGATGCTCTTAGCTCTTCTGGTGGGTAGTATGTTGGACAAAGCCATTGTTCCACTTGGCTCTTCGTAATAATAGACAGGTACAAGCACTAAGTCTTGTTCCTCTGGTTCTTCTAAGCAGTCGTATATCTCACCCCTATTGGTCTTGTCCGTGGGCGGTGGTTGTTGCCCTAAAACTGGTTGTGGTCATTCAACCCCAACTGGTCCTGGCAGATTCCCTATAGTATATCTAGATACTGGTGGCACTTGAGGTGGTGCTACTTGCGGTTGGGGAACATACTATCATTCTCGCACATACCCCTTATTGTAGTAGCATTCCTCAATTACATGATTCATCCATTTTTGTTCGATGGCACACCACTTTAATCGCTTAGCATGCGTCTTGGAAAATGGGCTAATCCTCTTTAGCACCTCCTTTATCAGTCGCTCTTGATTTACTCATGGTGGTTCATTTCATTGTACTGACTTTCCAAACTTCGATCCACTTTGTTGAGATGACAAATCATCATCTCCATCTTTGTAGATCTCACAATTATCTACCAGGAATAAATACTCTTTGGTTAACTCATTCAAAGTGGGGCTTTTCTTTATAGCAAATCCTTTTGAAGGTAGATTTCTCAAGCCTTGGATGAATATCAACATCAGTCTGGATTGACTAGGTAATTCTTTCATTGGGCAAAATTTTACGTATCGTTTCAGCCGTAGGACAGCCTTCCTAATAGAATCCCCCTATTTCTGCTTAAACTTGTGGATTTGAGAAACAGTATTGTGGGCTATCCCTCTTTGAGATAATTCCTCCACAAACAAAAAACTTCTTAAATGGTCTCAAAATCTCGTCTTTCAACTGAATCAAACTAGGTGGCAGCGTCCTCCTCTAAGGTGAGTCCAAATCCATCAAATTTTGTATCGAAGTCTCTAACCTCTTCTGCTCGAATCACTCTCAAGAACATTGCCACGTGATCTTTAGGATCTCCTTCTCCTGAATACCTCTTGTGTACCCATTTCTGGACTTGAGAAGGTTTAACACGTCTGTGTTCTATCAGTCAAACTGTGGAATCTCCTCGTCCTTCTCCCATCACAGGGTCTTGTCCAGGTCTCAATCTTCCGTCAATTTCTCCCCCCATACCACATCCTCTATATGACCTTTCAACAGGTGGTTCCGTTACAAACCCTCTTTCCGTTTTGATTCTCTCTATATAGGGTAATCCTCTTGTGGTCGGCACCGTTGTTGGTCCCTTGATCTCCTTGGGATAAGAATATGAGTAAGTGGGCATGGGTGAGACTATAGGTGTCACATATGATCCATTTGTAATAGGGACTTTGTCTCTATAGAACTCTTGTTCTCTTGTCATTGTGGGTCGCAACCATGATTGCAATGTTTTAAGATTTGTGTTGAGATTCGAAGGAAAAATTGGTGTTTCTACAGTTCCAGCTTGCCTAGCTGGAATCTGGTTGCATCCTCTATTTCCTCAAAGGAATTCGTAGATTTACTGGGGGTAGGGTTTAGTCCTTGAGTGGCGCTATATCTGTTGGAATTACTCTAGTGGCTATCAATCTTGCTACCTCTATTTTCTCTATCGGCATATACTCTCATCCATATTTGTCAACATATATTATGAAACTCCCTTCACCTGATTCATATGAGAACAAGTACAAAGTCTTTTTTGTGCCCAGCTCAAAGGCAAATGGTGCTAGACATCGAAATTATGTCTTGACTCTCCCATTCAAGTATTCGTAGATTCCTACCCGCTCCCTGGCTAGTCGCAACTTTAGTCACCTTCTTGTCAAATACTAGGGTGTCATTAGAAAGGTCTATTAGAGGAGGTATTTCGGTGATTTCATAAACCATCTTCCCCTTTACCACATTATCCCCGTATTTGTTGTAATTCTCTGGATCCTTAACAATAAGGTAATGTGTTCCCTCCTCATCACGGAATCTATCCCGATCATCCTAAGCTAGAAGGGCATCCACTCCTTCTGTTGGTTTTTCTTCAATACATATGTTTTTTGTCCCCTTTCATCAGCATATACCACAGCCCCATGGGCATTTGGTCCTTCTAAGTAAAGGGTTGTAAACCTCATTGTCCGAGGAGGGTTCTTAGAGGTGCTCCCTCCTCCTCCTTCGCTTGGGCGATTAACCGCAGTGTTCTGATCCACCATGAAATAAAAAGATTATTCAGAGGAGGTGTTGGTCCCACTACCATCTTCTATGATTGATGCTAGTGGATCTATTCTAGCTTGGGTCACACTCTCCTCTATAGACACTATGCTGACCTAATCTCCTTGTGATTTTTGTCTCTTTGGAGATTTCTTCATGATCTTAAAAAAATCGATTGCTTAACACTTTTCACCAATCCAACCTTTTACCTTAAAAGTTCGCTCTGTCGTTTCTTACTCTGGATATTTCAGATCTCTAGTTGGTTGATTGATCGCTCTTCCGATTGGCCTTGACTTGTTGGACCTTGTTGTTGGCTTTGTACAAAACTTTAGACTCTGCAAATCTTTGTCAATGGTGGTTCTCCCTTTAGTAACATTCAGTATTGATAAGTAAGAACATACCGGTACTTCCTGTCTGAAGTTTGTTTTGGAAGGGCTGGTTTCTTGTATATGTTCTTCTGTTAACTCTCACGGCTCACGGACACCCCATCACCTACGACGGACGTGTATTATGTATTCGGTAGAGTCAGGTACTGGGCTTGTCGGACCAATAGTAAAAGGGTAAGAGTGATCGCCGATGAGAGGCGCACTTTAACTTGAACATGCTAGGGTTAGTTGGCTAAGCATGGGCGCCCAAGTGTGAATGGGGTGAGCTCCTATAAAAGCCAACTAAACCTAATTTTTACTCATTCTCTCATTTGTGCAATTGAAGAGTGCTCTTGCTCCATCTCCATCTTCTTCTTCTTCACCTCCTTGTGTGTGTGTGTGTGTGTGTGAGAGAGAGAGAGAGGGAGAGTGTGTGTGCGATCGAGCATTACGAAGGCACGACGGCGGCGAAGCGGTTGAGCGCGGCACGACTGCAGCTTCTTCTTCATCGCGGCGAGGAATCCACCACGAAGGCGAGCGTAGAGCGGTGAGTGACACACCCTTTGTTTTCTTGAGCTTGCTAGTTTAGGCTTGTTGTGTGCTTGGAGCCGTTTGTGGCTCGCACACGGTGTATTGGCAAGTCCCTTGCTTCGACAGTGCGGCAAGGAGCGCACATTTTTGGCGCCGCTGTCGGGGATATGCCCTACACTAAGCTCGGTTAACACTTTACGCTTCCTTGCGGTGCAATTTCTATCATAGGAAAGGCAGGGAAGGAGTGTGTGGAGATTTCCATTTTTTGCGTTTTCTGCATTTGCTGTCAAGTTTCAATTTCTGCTATTGTCTGAGTTTTTTCAATTTCTGCAATTTCTGCATTTTCAAGTTCGGCGTTTTCAATTTCTGCAATTTCTGCATTTCTTGCGTTTTTTTTTTCAATTTCTGCGTTTTCTGAAATTTCTGCATATCTGCGTTTTCTGCAATTTCTGCATATCTGCGTTTTCAATTTCTGTATTTTCTGCACCCAAAAAAAAAAAATTAAAAAAATTTATTTTTTATCCCCAAAAAAAAATTTCTGAAAAAAAAAATAAAAAAATAAAAAATAAATCGGAAATCAAAAACGCGAGTGAGCAGGCGGCGGCTAAAAACGTGACTCTTAAAACGGACGGGTTGGTTTGTATAAAAGATAGATCGGGATCATTTTCCCAAGCCCAAGCCCAAGCCCAAGCCCAAGCCCAAGCCCAGGCCTCAGTCCTCAGTCTTTTGATATATACTAAACTCACTCTTATATATATACCCTACTCCCTCAAGAGAGAATGAGAGCATGTGGGACAAGTCCTCCACTCTCCTCTTTTCTCTTCCCACTTGCACCCTTAGACTTTCTAGTTTGAGCCTAGTTCCCTACTGGAAATTGACAGTTTTAGGGATTCCGAGGGCATAGAGTGACCAAACGGAGGGCTGTAAAGCACGGCACGACCCTCTGACCGATACGCTCGTTTCGAGCTATCACACGGCCCATTCCACGACACGCTCTAAAAAATCTAGCAAAAAAACAAACAAAAAACACGCTAAAAACTAGTCACAAGGCCTCCTAGAGCAGCTTTTTGACACCTTAGGGTATCAAAAGCACATGCACTTACGCTCTGGACGAGTGTTAGAGCACGATCACATTGGTAGTGCCTCTGTTCATACGGACACCCATTACCCATCCACGATAAGCTCTAGACCCTCAGCGGGGACACAAGGTAGCACCACCCAAGACCCTAAAATAGCCGCTAGTGATTCCTCCTCCGACTCAGAAATCATGGAAGCATACCCTACCCAAAACATTGAGAGAGAAGGCCATGCACCTCCCGAAGCTCCACAGCCTAGTACTAGTATGTTTAGCCGTTTCATGGAAACATTAGGTAGAGCTACTCGCTCGGAACCTGATGCAAATGAAGCACACGAAGGGGGTGGGGAAGTGGACTCTCCTTTCACATCGCACGTGGACCCCACACCCCCAAAGAGTGTCCATGTGGATATCCTACCAACTTCTTACCAAGAAGGCCCTGTTGAGCTGCCTCCTTCAGAAGTTCCCTCTAGAGTACCGTTGGTGACAAGTAAAACCACGGGGAGCAACATTGCTTCTACCTCACAAGAAATCGTTAACACGTCGACTCTAGAAGGATTGTTCATTAATGATCATTGGACATACGACCTCCACACTGAGGTGTTGACGGATCTACACTCTGGCCACTCCTACCATGTAGGATGGATAGAGATTGTACAATCCACCTCTAGTGCCACGAGCATCGAAGATCAACAGAAAATGATATGTAATGTTATCCATGGCATTATTCAATTAGAAAGGCAAAACCGAGGGATAAATATACTCTCAACTGGCCCCATGAGATTTCTGGATACGAGCAAGGCTCAACAGCCTACTCTATCACAAATGGAGACTCCTCTAATGAGCCCCATGGACCCATCTTATGTCATTTCACCTGGGGTCTCTATGCAATCTGAGCCTCCGAGCGAAAACTTTAGCTTCCCTAACTTGGCTCAACCCTCTATCAAGGAAAACACAGTGCTCACTCCAGGGATAAGCCTAACAGAGAATGTACCGATGACATCTACGGTTAGCGCAATGCCACTACCTAGTGTTGTAGTACCTAATATGGGGCCTCGACCATATGTGCCTCTAGCCCCTTATGCACACATGGCCCCCACACCTCCAATTGTACCACTTGCTTATGCTCCTCGAGTGCCGCTCCCTAGCTCTTATCCGAGTGGACCTATGCCCGGTTATGTTCCATATCCTGCATCATCTACACATATGCCAAGACCGGTACCCGTTCCTCTCCCACATATGATTCCAAGAGTACCTCCACCGGCCCTACCTCCTCACATAGGTGACTTGGCAGCGTTTGCTCAAACCATAGGTCGATCTATCGCGGAAAATATGCGTCATGCATCTGATAGAGAGCCTAGAAGTAAGGCAGTACAAATTGCCAAACTCACGCAAAAATTCAATGGGGACGAAGATGCTAGGAAACACATTGAAGTGTTTGAACAAGTATGTGATTCCTTAGGGGAACGCAACGAACTACATAAGTGCAATGCCTTAAGCTTGACATTAAGTGGGAAGGCTGGAGATTGGTATAGGACCCTAAGGGTGGACGAGAAAACAATCTACCCTACCCTTCGAAGGTTGTTTCTAAAGGAGTACATACGAGAAGGTGTGCTTTGGGGTGTAGCATCTCAGCTACAGAAGGCCGAACGTAAGGAAGGAGAGTCAGTAAGGGACTTCATTAGTCGTCTAAAGCACTTAAACTCTCGTTGCCCTGTAAATGAGCGCTTCAACAATAACCAACTGCTTGATCGATTCATTCGAGGGTTGAGGAATGAAGGAATCTATAATGGACTAGTGATTAGAGGTATCACAACCTGGGAAGATGTCACTGCCAATGCAATCCAATTAGAGGACAACTTGATGATAGCAGGCATGAGGGTGTCTACTGACACGAGATCCACTAGCTCACAAGCCATTGAGTATGAACCCATGACTGCAAAGCCCATTGCCAATGAGCCAAAGGTATTTGAGACATTCTTGACAGACCTCACCAAGGCAATCCAAGAGTCTCTTAAGGATAATCGACCCCCTCAAAATAGTCACATGTATCCAAGAAGGGAGCAACAATGGTGTTCCATTTGCTTAGGTCCACATAGCACTAGTGAGTGCCCTACGTTTAGAGTAAAATTTAATGGAACTTGCAACGCATGTGGTAGGTATGGTCACCAAGCTAAGGATTGTTTAATGATCAAACGTATGATGGCAAATAGACCACCTGTAGCCTGGACGGATGCACCTCGAGCTCCTGTATTGATGCCTACTCCACCTGTTGAGCAACTACCGCAACACATGGTCCCTAGACCTCAAAATGTTGTACAAGCTACACCGCTACCACCTCCTGTGCTAGGACCACAGCCCCCGCATCCAAGAGTCGCCCCTATGAACCAAGTGGGTTGCGAGCCATCAAATGCTTATCTAGATGGCTGTGAGGAGGAAATAGACACTAGTATTGCCTACGGTCTTGATACATTGGAAGAGTGTCCTATATACTACATGGAAGATTGTTGGGGGCAAGTCAAGCCGGTTTATCAAGCTGCTGCTCTCGCATCCAGAGGTCAAAATATCAACACCCAGGCTAGGAGGCCACCTCTTCAATGCTACGAGTGTGGTGGACCACATCGAGCAGCGGAGTGCCCTATTAGGCTGCAAAAGAATGCTGCACAGATGCAAATGAATCAAGGGAGCACGTCTGCAATGCCAATACTCACATGTAATCGTTGTGGCATAGATCACTTGATTGCCCAATGCCCCTATAACCCAAATGCGCCTAAAATCACACCCTTGAATTTGGTCGAAATTGCTAGTGTGACATCGCCAATACCACCCGTCGCACCCGCTTATGCGATTACACGGTCCATGCTTCAAGGGCCAGGCCATATCCTCGAAGAGAGAGATACCGCGTCAGTTATCCAAGCAAAGAAAAAGAAGACACGAAGGAAGAAGTCGCAGAATACGGAAAATTCAAAGCCAAGTTCCAAAACAAACATAGGAACAGGAGATGACCCCGTGTATATGAATGACCTCGAGGATGATTCAGATTCAGTCGAGATAATGGAGACTAGAACCAATACCACAAAGGGAAAGACCGACAAAGAAAACCGTAACATGGAACCAAATGAAAACCGAATAAGAGAAAACCATAAAGAGCCTCTGAAAACACCACAAGTGTTTCCAAATCCAATCCAAGACCCCCAAGATAAACCGCAGGGGCAAAAAGGGAAGAATCGTAAAAAGAAGATTGGGACGTACCCAAACCCAGTAGACGAGATTGAGCAGGTGAAACATCTAAGAGGTTTAGTGGAGGAGACTCAAAGGAAACTAGAACCAGAACCCATGCAGGTCAAAATTCATGACACAGTGTTTCCCACACAAGTTCATCCACCCCACATGAACCATAGACCGTTAGCCATTTCTAGTATCATCCAAGAAGGGAGTGAGGACGGGACATCAGAAAGTGAGCATACACCTTTCTTGTTGGAAAGGATGTTTAACGAAGGAATACCTGATCCCATTGAGGAATATGAGATTCCATCCTCACCAGTTCTTAGTCAAGGACCTACACCCTGCAAAACGCCAATAAATGTTGCCAAACTAGTGGACTTCATGTCTTCTGAGGTCCGAACCACGATCATAGCAAAGCTGTATGGAGATCCTGAGTTATTCCTTGCACTTCGAGCATTCCTTAACGAAGAGCTACGAACGGGATTACCGCAGTTTGCGCAACCAAATAGGCCTGACTCGATTATGATTGATGAGGAAAATCATGTGCAATCACTTGACTTAGATGGACACGAGTCTGTGATCGAGGTACCCATTAACGAATTAGGGCAGTATTTTGAAGGCGACGAGTCTAATGCGACCCTACCCATCACTACCAAGGGATTAACTATAAAGGGAATTCTTGATGGTGGTGCGGGAGTTAGCATCGTTACAAAAGATTGTTGGGAATCCATGGGAAAACCCCGCCTCAGTGTTACTAACATTGTGGTAAAGATGGCAAATGGTACCATAGCCAAACCTATGGGGATGCTCAAGGATCTTAAGATCAAAGTTCTAGGACACAAGGTACGACATACGTTCATTGTAATGGATTTCTCTAAACACCTTATGTCATATGAAATGATTTTAGGACGACCATTCATGAGGGAAGCACAAATGGTTCACGATTGGTCTAAAAATCATGTCTATTTGCAATTCCAAGACTCTGTCCTTAGAGTGGATTTGGTGACTGGTAAGGTACACCCCTTAGGGAGTAAAACCATTATTGATCATCGCTCTGACACCACAGTTCACTCGGCCCCACTACAATATTGTTACACTTGTAAGAAGGATACAGACATTGGCCAAGATTCTCCTTACATGGATGTGTTACCGGGTATGACGGAATCAGACAATGTGGATTGGGTCCACCTAGCATCAACCATAGACACTTGGGGAAATAGGGGGACGACCTGGGTAACACCTGAGGGGGATGAAATGCCTATACCCTTAAATATGCTACAAGCAATGCATATCGCTTTCGACAAGACTCATCCTAATGTCACGAAAAAAACATACAAGTGGGTCCCTAAAGCTTCTTTAGTGACCATAGCTAGTGCTAAAAAACAGAATCCTTGTAAGAAACGTACCACTCGCTCCAAGAAAAGTAAGAAAATGTTGCGATGGATCCCTAAACGACTATTGGAAGCCCAAGGCTACTATCAAGGAAATGATCAAATCTGGGTGCCAAAACGTAGATTGTGCTCTTACCTATCACCTGACCCAAGTGAGCCCAATCCCGTAGCTCCAAAACGAATCAATGATCGTGGAAAGGAAAAAATCACAGAATGCTACACACCCGCTCCCGAGCTAGTTTGGGTACCAAAGAAAGAACGATTTGTTCCACCTAGCTCAGGAAGGGGGGAGTCCCATGAAGATTCTAGCTCCTCATGTAATACATCCATAGAGGTAAAAGCTTCTACACAGCCTCCATCTATAGTAATAGACCTCAATGAAGCTACAAAAGAATCCACACCTCCCAGTGTTCAAGAATCACCTGATGAACCACTTCAAGTTCAATCCTGGGAGAGTACCTTACCACCCTTGCAGCTTGACAAGGCACCTAGGGTAATAGAAAACTACTGGCAAAAATCCTCACCTATTACCAACTGGAACAATTGGTTTCAAAGGGTGACAAGCTCATTTCAAATGGTATGATCTACCCAAGGAAGGGGGGAGTGTTTGCTGACAGTCATCATTCATTTGTTTCCCTCTCAACCTTTTTCCCTGACCTCTCAATCTCCGATCTTAGGGAATGTACATATAAAGCTTTATACTCACAAAAAAAAAAAAAAAAAAAGAGCAAGAGCAATTAGCAAACGAGTATGCACATTAAAGTCAAAACATTGACTCAGACCTACACATGTCACATTTGGTACAGTGAAACAGAAACCTATGCCATAAAACACCTTTGATCCTCATCACTTGAGTGATGGAGGGTAGGTAAGATTAGTACAATAGGAGTGTTTCTGTTTTAGAGTTGAGTGATTAGCAAAGATCTCTTTTCCCACTAATGTGCCTCCTGGAGGTATTCCTTTTGTTTCCTAGTGTGTACAGGAGCGTGTTGCTATTGATAGGATTTGGACCTTCATGGAATCTTTATCTCGACTCACTCTTCAAATCAAGCGCGACCATCAACACAAACAGGTGTTTCTTGTCCATTAGCATTGCCCTTATCTTTTGTGCATCCATGTTTGTCTGCTTTGATTGTGATTGGTAGCATAATATTCAGCGCATTGGTTAGTATCAAACATTTAATTCAATGCAATCTTTTGTCATAATCACTTGTTTAGGTGTAAAAATCAAGCAGTCCGACTAAGCTAGTTTGACCAAGCTAGGTATTAGAAATCTTCTCTTAATACCATGGGGAATGCCTTCCTAATAAGCAATGGTTACTTAGGTTCTTAATCCGATTTAGGCAGCATTGTATGAAATGTACTAGGGCTTTCTAGTGGGCTTAACCCTATCGACCTTTAGCTTAAGTATTATAAAGGGAGTTTACTAATGTGATGAGCCTGGGGAGTGTATCAGTGTTATATGACCCCCCAAAGTTACAAAATTAAAATGCTGAAAATGAACAAACAAAAAATCAAAGTGCCACAATGTAAAATTTTAAGCTGGAAGAGAAATCCTGGCTTGAATTGGTACTTCACTCACATGTATTGCCTATGGTACTAGAGCCCTAGAGGTTCCCAGTGTGGGCGCTTTTCCTTGAAAAGCAAAAAACCCAAGGCATACAAAATAAGCACCCACTTCATAATTGAATCAATGTGAAAAGACTTTGGGGGGTCAAAGAAAAAGTAATCAGTCAGGCGATGATTTCATGAGAAATTCCTTTTATGGTAGCTTAACTACAAAGTTTTCTAGATATAGCCTCTAGTCAGCCCTCGAACATGAATACTTGGCTCTCGCGATTAAACAACTTAATTGACCACAGAAAATTAAGAAGCTTACCCATGGTATTAATATTCGATCTCTAGTGCTTTTCGACCGTCAAATTAGCGACCCCAGACTTGTTTAATTTTCTACCTGTACATCTGTTTATGCATTTGATTACATTGCAATTTAATGTTCATTGCTACCAAACTGTTTGAAATTCTTTTACCAATCAATTTGTCTACCTAAAACTGCATATGCTTTTTAAGAGAATGCAATTACTGTGCCAATGCTGTTTGATTTTGCAGTGACTGAAGAAGGCTAAGGACATTCATCTCAAATGCTCTTCCACCTCGACGAACCAGCTTCAACTCAATAGCTTCCAAGGACGGAATCTACATCAGGAAGGGGGGCATGTTAACCCTCACGGCTCACGGACACCCCATCACCTACGACGGACGTGTATTATGTATTCGGTAGAGTCAGGTACTGGGCTTGTCGGACCAATAGTAAAAGGGTAAGAGTGATCGCCGATGAGAGGCGCACTTTAACTTGAACATGCTAGGGTTAGTTGGCTAAGCATGGGCGCCCAAGTGTGAATGGGGTGAGCTTCTATAAAAGCCAACTAAACCTAATTTTTACTCATTCTCTCATTTGTGCAATTGAAGAGTGCTCTTGCTCCATCTCCATCTTCTTCTTCTTCACCTCCTTGTGTGTGTGTGTGAGAGAGAGAGAGAGAGAGGGAGAGTGTGTGTGCGATCGAGCATTACGAAGGCACGACGGCGGCGAAGCGGTTGAGCGCGGCACGACTGCAGCTTCTTCTTCATTGCGGCGAGGAATCCACCACGAAGGCGAGCGTAGAGCGGTGAGTGACACACCCTTTGTTTTCTTGAGCTTGCTAGTTTAGGCTTGTTGTGTGCTTGGAGCCGTTTGTGGCTCGCACACGGTGTATTGGCAAGTCCCTTGCTTTGACAGTGCGGCAAGGAGCGCACATCTTCTCACTGAATTGACTAGTAAAATATGTCGTCAGAGTTAAGTGGAATACTTGGGAGGCTAAATTTAATCAAATAGGCTCTAAATTTGGCCCTTAAACTTTATATGCGTATAAAGTCTATCTAACAAAAATAGCAATATTTCTTCTCCAGATGTTCTCTACCGTGCATGTAACTCTCAGAAACTTTCAAAGTGAAAATTGGACCACTTTTGTGTAAGTTATAATTAGATGCAGCCTGATTCTGGCTCAATTTTTGTTCTTTGGCACTTACTGGCTCAAATATGCTCTAAAATGAATGCAATCTTGGCTATTGTCTTCTAAGGTCCCTTAGAATGCAATGATATGCCCCAGTTTAGCTTTTGAAGTCAATAGGTCCAAAAACACATTATACGCGTATAATGTCTTTTTGAACCAATTGAAATGAATTTTGCTTCAGAGGTAGTCCAACACTTAGGGACTTCAGAGATATTCTCTTACTTGAGTTTGGAATCAAGTTTGTTCAAGTTGTGGCCAAAATGGGTGTGTAGAATGTTTGGATTGTTTCCTGGTCTTTTCAAGCTCAGATTTTGGTCCACTTGCAATAAAATTTAAGCTATGGACTCTCTCAATGCTCTAGGCCAATTGGGAATACACATTTGTATAATTTGAGTCTAATCTAGGCCAAAACACATCATACGCATATAAAGTCTTTTTTACCAGAATGAACTTAAATCTCTACCCAAGGTTCTCCTTTCTGTGTACACAAAGCATATGTGCTCAAAATCAAGTTTTGATGCCAATGTTTCACCAATTCAACGCTTTTCTTTGTTTTTGGCTAGAATTTGCAAAATTCTCTCTAATTGTTAGGTTGACTGACCAAATGATGTGAAATCTTGCAATCAAGCTTATAGCTATCTTCCAAGTGCTTTGGTGATGACAAACATGCAAGTTACTGCTCAAATCTAAGCTAGACATTATACGCATATAATGTCTTTCATCTCAGATTTCAAATATGTTCCTATCCCAAGTTCCCCTATTTATCAGCAACATGTACATGTGTTTACAGTAAAATTTAAAGCTCAAAGGTGCTCACAAAAACAAAATTTTACATTTTTCCCCTCACAACTACTCTGTCTTTGGCTTTCAATCCCCAAACTTTATGCCAAAATTTCCCACTCAAGGTGTCCGTAGGGTATAAATACTCTTTTGAACACTCTAGTACTGTCAGTTTCCACAATTTTGGTCTCTTTTTAGCCCTAGAGACTGTATACACGTATAAAGTCTAACCTTGTAGAATTGAGATTTTTATGTGCAGAGCCCTCTCAGTCTTAAGCTCTCAGCAACCCTCAGTCATGCAGAACATTTTTGTGAACTTTGTTTTTGCACTGTTTTGACTAAGAATCAATCCTCTTTCAAGGTTTCAATGCAAACAATCAACTCAAGCAAATCTTCATTGATGGACAGCTTTAGATCAAGATCAAATCCTCTACCTAAAGCTATTCCTAAACATTAAAAAATGGGATTTTGCAATCGTGAGTAGATAAGCACTTAACTGACACACACGGACTAGCTAATGCCTTTATCACCTCATCAACCACTCAAATCCAAAACCGATACAATTCTAAACTAAAATCATCAACACGGGTGACCAAGGCAAGACACATGCTTCCCAGCAGCTCTCTATAGGTCCTAACTAAACTAAGATAGAAAAGAATACTCTGGCACACCATAGGAACTCTCACCTCATAGGATTAGTCTAAGGACCTACCTAGGGCTTTGATCCTTGGCAATGGCGCCAATATTGGCGGATACGCCACGAGCGGACGCTAGCAGAGCGAGCAAGTCTGAGCGTTCTTATGCACTAGTGAAAGCATTCCAATCTACAATGCTCATGCTATCCGGAACTAGGCCAAATGCACGCGCTCTTCCATAGAGCGCATAAGGAAGAGAAGAAATCACACTCTCCCTCTCTCTCTCACACACACACACTCTCTCTCAGACACAGCGCACAGTGACACACAACATTGATTAATTTAAAATTTAAGCTTAGGGTTACAAAATTAGCTTATATACAATTCCTCCCTAGAGGCTTGTTCCCACAAAGTCTAATGGCTGCTCAAATATTACAAAAAATATCATTCCGCTTCAAAAATAATGATACAACAAATTGGGGAAACTTCTTCTGTGTTCCGCCGTCAACAATTTTGCTTTTGATTTTTCTTGTGCCATTTTACCCATTTGTTCATCTATCAAAATGTCTTGAAGAGGAATTTCAATCCCACCTTCTCTAGATTCTCGCCCACTAGTCCCCATAGATGTTGTCTGATTCATAATAACTTCAAGAGAGTAATCATGCATTGCATAGGAGTAGACATCAACTCGTGCAGGCTTTTAGTATCCATTATCTTTGATGTGTCTTTCCACTGAGATGGTACCACTCTAACCTCCGATTTGGCTGCAGATTCTCCCATAGACCCCACATCACCATAAAGTGATTGTCTGTCCCCTGGGTAGAACTTGTGATCAATGTTGATTTTAGTGATACGTACAGACTTGAAAGTTGTACTACCATCCTTTGCACTCCTAATCGCTTCCCATAATTCACTTGGCCATGGCTCCTCTACCTCTCAAATAGGTGCCACAAATTGTGATCTTGCATTTTTAGTGGTTTTGGGCTTCATTTGATCATTCGTTTTGTATTTTTGTGCTCAATTTTTCTGTCCCTTTTTTGGATTAACACTTCTTGTCTAGGGAATTTTTGTTTTTCTAGCTCCATTAGAGCATGATCAGTCTCTATCAGACGTTTGCACATTTCTAGTCTCTGTTTTTCAACCTCTGGGTGCGGATATGTCAACCATCTCTGTTGTGGTATCTAATTGGTTTTTAATCTAGCCTCGTAAGCTTTCATCAGAGCCTCTAAATGTTCAAAAACTTTATCTACCAAGACTGAACCTCCCAATGATATTTTGAATGACAACGCTCCTTCCATTGGATTATTGTTTTTCCTTTCATGTTTTAGCTGCTCTTTGGTTTGTTGTAGCTTTGTTCCAAGGCAGTTTTCTCTTTTATCCTTTTGCCTTCATTTTGTCTCGTTTAGCTTTCCATGATTTCCTTTGGGTTCTTACCAATATACTTTTGATTTCCATCAGAGCAGGCAGTTTGGATTCCTCCCCGATAAGTTTGCTTTTGGCAACTTCTTGAGCTTGAATTCTTGTCACCACATTCATAAGAATTGTGGGTTCTACCTCAAATCCACTTGAAGAAGGTAACATTCCCACAACATTCATTGTTGCTTTTTCCGTATTATGAGGATTTTTGGGACAGTCCGGAAGAACATGCGCGATTGCACATTCATCATAGAATCCAAAAATCTCTACACGTTCACACTTGTGTGGACAGCTCCTTGCCCAATGATCGCCTCCACACTTGTAGCATGGTCCTACTTGTTGCATAGCTGGTGGTATAATCGATGGTTGTTCTTGCCTGGTATGAATGGTCTTTGATCCATATTCTTGATTGGCTATGAACATTAAGGTGTTCTTGTCCATGGAATAATGATTTCTCATGGGTTGTGGCATATACAACACTTGCAATCTCTCAATGCCTCGCAAAATCCTATTTTGACCCATTAGGAGTCTTGGAGGTGGCAATTGATACCCTGCTTGAGGTATGTATGGTCTCTCTTGCACATAGTGCTAGCCAAAATCTAGGCCCAAACGTCGTGCTACTTTTTTTGCTAGCTCATCTAGATTGGACATTGATTCACGTTGAGCACATAAGCTTTGCAATTGTTCGCAAGGTAAAAAGCTTCTTTTGTGACTTGATCAATGGTGATACATTCTTGTAAGTGTAGATCTTTTGTTAGAGTTTCATTTCTTAAACCCTATATAAAGAGAACTGACAATCTTTTGTCCTGCAATAACTCTCATGTGGGACATCTCTCTAGGTATTGTTTGAATCGAAGCAATGCTTCCTTCACCTTTTTGTTGTCCTTTTGCTTGAAAGCATAGATCTGTGAGATCGTGTTGTGGTTGATCCCTCTACAAATTCATGAAAGAGTTGTTCTATATTTGAAAAAATATTTCTATAACCACATCAAGGTCGTTTCTTCAAACATCAACCCAAATCCTTTGTACTGAATGTGGAATTCCACAATCTGTTCAGCTCTCAAAACTTCTTTGAAGAGTGAGACATGAGCATACGGATCCCCTGACCCATGGTACTTTGTCTTGACACATTTGGCAACTTGAGATGGTCTCAAGTATTATGGGGGTCATTGACCAATCTAATTGATTTGGGGTCTCTTCTAAGGACATCTCTCGTTCTCTCCTCTAGTCTTGAAGAAAATCCCGATGGAATCCTCTTTGGTATATGCTCTGGCATCATTTTTCGGAATCTATGTCCAAATCCTTGTGTTTTGGTCTCAAACATGATTGGTGCACATCACGTTCAACTGAAAGTAACTGGAGATTGATGTACCCTTGTATGTATATCTTTCTAGGTCAATTGGATCAAAAAGTTTTTACTCTCATCCATACTTATCTACCATCAAAACTTGCACTCCTTGCGCATCTGTATACGTGAATGCATAGAGGTTCTAATGGCCTATCAATATAATTTATGTTGATCCTTGTTTGTGAACCTATACAAGCCCTCGTGAGCGTAATCTATCATAACTCTCATGGCTTCATTGGTTTTGATGAATCTCACATTGGGTTTGTTGTTCAACGGATGCTTCTCCTCAAGGTCTTCTTGCAATTCCATTGTCAAAGGTGTTGCAACATTTCTTGTGGTTTTCATATCTTTGAGTTGCATAGAAACCTTGGTGGTGGATGATTTGTCATGGTTAAGGGTCACTCAATACTCTCAAAATAGTCTTTGACAAGCCCACATTGGCTTAGTGTAACTTATCCCTTTTTGTCCTTGGTCAAGTCTCTCATAAGTCAGGCATTTGTGACTCTTTGGTCTATGGAAAATAGTTTTGGGTATTCTAAAAGTTTGGAATTAGAAAACCTCTCGCAAAATTTTATCGTAGCTTTACCTGACTCGATTTGGAGTTGTGTATTAAAAGTTAGAGCAATTTTGGTAAATTGCAAACAACACTCAAAACAGTCTCAAGACCAAGACACAAACTTTTGCTTGTAACTTGGTTTCCAGAGGGTAGTTTTAGCTCAAACTTGAGATATAAGATGTACTTGTATCTCTACAGGCTCATCCAGTTAGATACCCCCACTATGAAGAAGTACATGGATCGCGATCCATGACCCTCTGTCAAATTTTGACTTCAAATTTTGATAGTAGGTAGGCAAGGTCATCTACAAGCTCTGTACCATTTTTCATCAATTTCTGAGGTTGGGGTACATGGATCGTGATCCATGTTCCACCAGATCTAGACTTGATCTCTAAAGAGCTAGTTACACTCCATGTGTACAAGCTATATCTCAAATCTTTTTTAATTTGGAATTGTTTTGATAAGTCAAAATCCAAACCCTAGGTCTGATCTGCGATTTTGCGTCTTTGTATTTTAATGCCTTTTAATCCAATTATGCTCAAATTTTTTTTCAAAGTTAGACTTGGGGATCTGTTTCCTTGTATATGCACTACAGTTTGGAAAAATCTCAAGTCAAGCTGTCAAAATCGGTACATGGATCGCGATCCATGTTTGGAGGCCAATTGAGTTTTCTTGGTACCATTAGGATCCGCATGATTACTAGATGATTGTTACCATATACATGTGGTAGTGATGTGTGTCAACACACTTAGGACCGCCAGGGCAATTTTTTTTCTCATTGGGAGGTTTTTCCCCCACACATTGTATATACACCCATGACTGTAGGGCTATCAATATTTACATTGCACACTAAGTAATACACTCTCTATTGTGTTCCTTGAGCTCCCTTCATCTTCTCCAAGTTGTGTGTGTTTTCTTGCAACCCTAATTCCAACAATTGATATCAGAGCTGTGTTCTCCCGGGCTTAGTCGCCAGTAGCTCCAACACACGCCTACTCACTTTCGCGGATTTTTGTGAGCTTTGCGAGCGTTCACAGTTTGACAAAGACTTTGGGTGAGCTTAAAGAGCATGGTCTGCTCAGAATTTTGATTTGTGCTCATTTCGGCCTCCGTTTCTACTGCAAGCAGTACTGCACAGGCTATTTCATCATTTTGTGCAAAATTTATGTCAGTGTCATTGACTGCATAACAGGTCTCTTACAGTCTTCTATGGTTTGTGCTATATAGCACGTGTTGTTCCTGCTTTGTTTCTCCTCTTTTCAGGAAATTTTTGCATCAAGTGCAGGCATTCGTCATGGCCGACACCAACACGGATGTGTTCAAAATGTTTGTTGCCGAGGATACATTGGATGGGGACAAGTACCTATGTGGTCTTACATGATGCAACATGTTCTTATGTCAAAGGGTGTCTTGAATATTGTGCAGGGCATTGATGTACGTCCTGGTTCTGAGGATGTAGGCAATGTTGAGGATGTTGCAGGTCTTACTGCAAGGATTGCTGTTGTTAGAGTTGTTTTGCCTACGGTAGAACAAGCTTGTTAAGATGTAAAAGATGCGCATGCTCATGCATTGATTGCATTGTCTGTGAAGCACACTATTACTCCTCACATTTCTTTAGTGAAATCTACAAAACGGGCTTGGGATATTCTGGCTAGTCTTTATGCAAGTCGCAATGAGGCAAAAATTGCATTGTTGTGTAAAGAGCTGAAGTTGAAGATTATGCATGAGGAAGATGATATATACGCTTTCCTTGTTGGTGTCAAGGATATCAATGAGTAACTTATTTTTGCAGGTGAATTCATTTCAGACAGTTCCCCTGTGCAGACTGTTCTTGATGCCTTGCCAGATTCTTACCAGACTTTCGCTAGTACTTGGAGACTTATGACCCAAGGAAATCCTGAACTTGTCAAGTTTGATGTATTATACACATTGCTATTGCAAGAGTCGCTTTCCAGAAAAGATGGAACTAGAGAGCGTGCAATTGAACAGGCATTTATTGCTGCTCAAAGAAAAGGTGGTAAAAGTAATGCAGCCCCTTCTCATGGTTCTTGATGCCTTGCTAGATTCTTACCAGACTTTCACTAGTACTTGGAGACTTATGACCCAAGGAAATCCTAAACTTGTCAAGTTTGATGCATTATACACATTGCTGTTGCAAGAGTCACTTTCCAGAAAAGACAGAACTTGACAGCGTGTAATTGAATAGGTCTTTATTGCTGCTCAAAGAAAAGGTGGTAAAAGTAATGCAGCCCCTTCTCATGGTTCTTCTGCAAGTGGAAAATCACATGTTCCTAATGCTTTTCCTGGTAGCAATTCATCTAGAAATTCTTGTGATAAGGACAAAAAGAAGATGTCTTGCTATTATTGTAAAGCTAATGATCACTTGATCAAGCAATGTCCTAAGTTGAAGGCCAAAGAGGCTAAGAAGAAAGAGGATGGTTCCACTGCAAATGTTGGTTCCACTACAAATGCAGTTATTGTTGAGTCTTCTATGAAAGGACATTGTAATGCTGATGTTGATGCAGAATGGGCTTTTAGTGTAGTGTACCTATAATCCTGTTGAGCATGATGCATGCATGTCAGTTGCTACAGATGCACATGTGTGGTATTTTGACAATGGTGCTACAAAGCACATTACCTCACATCATGATTTGTTCACCTCTCTTGAGTCTATCTCTCATGAGAATTCAGTACTTGTGCCGATTCAGGGAGTAGAAAAGATTGTGCTTACTGCTGCAAATGGCAGTTCTTTCCCACTTGTTGATGCACTTTATGTACCTGGGATCAAGAAGAATCTTTTGTCTATATAAGCACTTGCTAGACTTGGACTTGTAGTCAAGTTTGTGGATGACAAATGTACATTACATGATCTCAATTTTAGTGATGAAATTGTTGCATCTGGCATTTTATCCCTTGGCCTATATAAGCTCACTTTGTATGAGAAGTGTGGGTAAAATTTTGCAAATGTAATTGTGGATTCAGCCTATTTCAGATGCAAAACTTTGGCATGCATGTTTGGGTCATCTGAATTTTGCCAGTTTGTTGTGTTTGCAGAAATCTGACATGGTTTCTTCTTTGCCTCCTCTTGAAGCACCTGTCAAACATTTCTGTGAAGGCTGTATTTTGGGTAAGATACAGCGTTCTAAGTTTCCAAAGGATGGTTAAGTTAGGGCCACATGCAGGTTGCAGCTTGTGCATAGTCATGTTTGTGGGCCCATGCAAACACCGTCTTTTGGAATTACCTTTATTTCGTGACTTTTATTGATGATTACTCCAAGCCTGCATGGGCATATCCACTTAAAGCAAAACCCAAAGTATTTATGTGCATCAAACAATTTCTAGCTATGGTTGAAAATGTATGGAAATGTACTATGGGCACCCTCCGTTTTTTATCGGGGGGGAGGGGTATATGTCTCATGAATTTAATGCATTTTTGGCTAGTCGTGGGATAAAAAACCAACATACAGCGCCTTATACGCCTCAGAAAAATGGTATTGCTGAGATCAGGAAGAACATGTCACTTACTTTTGCAGTCTATTACTCCATATGAAGCATGGCATGATGGAAAGCCTTCTATTGAGCACATGCGTGTTTTTGGTTGTTTGGCATAAGCTTTGGTGCCACAAACACAGCGCAAGAAATTGGATGATAAGGGTGTCAAATGTATTTTTGTTGATTATAGTGATGAAAGCAAAGGTTACAGGTTGTATCATCCACAAACAAAGTGTATTTTCGTTTCACGAGATCTTGTGTTTGTAGAAGATTTTGTTCAGCCCTTGTTGTCATGTACTAGGGACAGTAATGTAAGCTCACAGGACATTTATAACACTTTGTTGCCTCTTATTAGTGATGGAAGTTTGAATGTAAATTCCAATGAGGAAAATGTACAGCCTATGGGGGTTTTTGAAAATGTTACAGATCAGCCTATTACTGATGCAGATGTACATGATGTACTTGATGAGGAAAGGACTGAAAATGAGCAAGCTAGAGGTATGCCAAAATGGCTGGTGCATACATTGTGTGACAATAAATTGGATGCACCTTTGTCTAATCGCACTCGTTCAAGCTCTCACCATGCATCTTATGCAACATATTGTTATGCTTTGGCTATGTCTAGCGTATATGATGTCGAGGAATTTCTGTCTTTTAATGAAGCACATAATTCAAAAAATTGGATGACTGCCATGCAATCAGAATAAGATGCACTTATAGAAAATGACACATGGACTTTATGTGATTTGCCTCTTGGCAAAAAGGCCATTGGTACGAAGTGGGTTTACAAGTTGAAACGCAAGCCGGATGGTGAGATTGATCGCTATAAGGCTTGACTTGCTGCAAAGGGTTATGCACGGCAAAAGGCATAGATTATGAAGAGACTTTTTCTCCCACTTATCGTATGACTACTGTGCATTTTCTATGTGCATTGGCAGCTCATTTTGGTTGGGATGTACATCAATGAGACATTGTTACTACTTTCTTGAATGGTGACATATTTGAGGAATTTTATGTAACACATCCTCGCGGTTCTGTCAAGAAAGGACAAGAGGATAAAGTGTGAAAATGTAACAAAGCTTTGTATGGGTTGAAGCAATCTCCTCATGCTTGGTATGAGAAGGCTGACACTCATTTGGTCAAATGAGGCTTTCTTAACAATCCTACAGAAAGGACATTGTATGTAAAGCATGAGGGTGATGTACAATGGGGTTCTCTATGTGGATGATTTGTTGATCACAGGACCAAATGAGAATCATATTGCCAATTTTAAGGCTCGTTTGAATGCTACTTTCAAGATGAAAGATTTGGGGTTGTTGTATCATTACTTGAGTATACAGTTTAAGCAGTGTGATGGTGGTATTGCCTTGTGTCAGAAAATTTACATAGAGACATTGCTATGTAAGTTTGGACTTGAGGATTGCAAACCTATTGCCACTCCCATGAAAATCGGTTTGAAATTAAGTTTTCATGATGCTGGTGATCCTGGAGATGTCACTCTTTACCAAAGTGATGTTGGATGCCTCATTTATGTATGCAACACCATGTCGGATATTCAGTTTGTAGTCTCACAAGTCATCAAATTCATGCATAGCCCAAGGTCTAAGCATCGGCAGGTTGTCAAGAGGATTTCTGCTACTTGAGTGGCACTTTCCATCTTGGCTTGTTTTATCCCAAGGGAGGATCATTGCCACTAGACTTACATGCTTTTTTGGACTCAGATTGGGCTGGTTGTTTTGACACGCGAGTGTCCACAAGTGGTTTTTGTTTCATGATTGGTAGTTCATCTATATCATGGTTGAGCAAGAAGCAACCTATTGTGGCCACTTCTAGTTGTGAGGCTGAGTACATAGCAATCTTCACAACTAGAATTGAGTGTGAATGGCTCAGACGCCTTATGGCTTATTTGGGTGTTGGACAGGACACTGCCAACACTATCTACACTGACAGTCAGAGCGCATTTGCAGTTGCAAGCAACCCAGTTTTTCATACTCGCACAAAGCACATTGAGGTTCATTACCACTATGTCAGGGAGAGGCTCTCAGTAGGAGAGATCAGCTTGGCTTGTCTGCCAACATAAAACAACCTTGCAGATCTTTTCACAAAGGCATTGTCTTGTGAGAAGTTTGAAGCTTTCTGCAAAGCTTTGGGCTTACTTCCCTTTGTGGACTGATCATGTCCTCAGGGAATGGCACTTCCCTTTACTCTATGTGCCAACTCTCACCGCATCCCTCCAAGGGGGATTTGTTACCATATACATGTGGTAGTGATGCATAAGAAGACACTTAGGACCGCCGGGGCATTTTTTTTCCTTTTAGGAGGTTCTTCCCCCGTGCATTGTATATACGCCCATCACTCCAGGGCTATCAATCTTTCCATTGCACACTAAGTAATACACTCTCTGTTGTGTGCCTCGAGCTTCCTTCATCTTCTCCAAGTTGTGTGTGTTTTCTTGCAACCCTAATTCCGAGAATGCTATGGTATCAAACTTTTTGGATTTGAGCCTTTGGATTGGAAATTAGGTCAATTTTTGCACTTTTTTTTAGTATTTGGACATATTTGGGATTTTGACTTGGGTTTTGATTTCAAAATGAGATGAAATTTTGGGATTAAGGTAGAATTAGCATGTAGATCAAAGTGGCTAGGTTTGTGGCTCAAAAGTTTGGGAAAGGTACATGGATTGCGATACATTTGGAGAGCTTTTGGCCCCAAATTTGAACCACTTATAGGTGAAGGTATTTCTAGGCCATCCCCAAAATCTTTTTGGATCTGGACAAGTTTTGGGCAGTCAAAAGTGAAATCTTGGATTTATTCTGGCGATTTTTGGCCATCTTTTATTTTTGGCCCTTTTGGACTCTTTTTTCAATCTTTCTTTGGGAAGTATTGTTTTCAATAGTCTCTGGTACATATTGGAAAAGTCTCTACCAAATTTCTCAGATGATGGACATGGATTGCGATTCATGTTCCATCACTTTTGGACCTGGGATTGGCCTACTAATAGTATATGATGTTTGTAGCCTATCACCAAAATCTTTTTTAATTTGGATGAGTTTTTGTCAGCCAAAAGTGAAATCTTGGGTACGCTTTGAGAGTTTTTTACTATAGATTGATTTTGGCTCTTTTGACCACTTTTTTCAACTTTTTTACAAATGTCTCTTTTGGGAAAAGTGTTTGTTTAAGTCTCAGCTATCCACTATTCAATTCTTAGCCAAAATCTATGATGAGATACATGGATCGTGATCCATGTTTGACCTCATTTTCACATGAAAGTTTCTCAGCTGGTAGTTCTTGCTATTTGGAAGCTATTCCCCAAAACATTTTGAGTTTGGATCACAGAAAGTTGGAAAACCCCCAAATTTTGGTCAGACGGAATAACTTGAGTGTTTTTCCCCAATTGTTTTCTTTTGAGTGTCTTTTTGAGCTTAATTTGATCCTAAACTTTGATATCAGTTATTTGAAGTCGGCGTTTGTCAATTGATCTCATTTCTACCCAGTTTTGTCTCAGGGGTACATGGATCACGATCCATGTTCCACCACAAATGAATCTAAAAATTTTACAATTGCTAAACATTGATTTTCTCTCACTGGTCCACTAGGAATTTGGGTCTCAATATCTCAAGATATGCCTAATTTTGTGTCTGAAATCCTTGTTTTTGCCCTATCAACCAATTTCAATGTGATTTTTGAAGTTTCCTTGCAACCAAACTTTATCAAAGCAATGTCCTATTGATACAAAGTGTCCCTACTGACAACTTCTCATCAAAAAAGGCTTCTAAGGTACATGGATCGTGATCCATGTTCTCCACATAATCTAATGAAACTTATCAGTTTGCACCTGGTAAGTTTACTAAAGCCCTTGAGCACCAACTTTTTGGTTTTAGATCAGCTTTTAATTCTCTACTATCAAACTTTCAGTTTTTTAAAGCTATGGTCGTTTTGGCCAAAATATGGTTCTCAACAATTTTTGCCCTGATCTTTTAGCCCAAATTTTATGGTGGTAGTTTCTACTTACCCTACTTCTATGTGTTGAAAAGAAACATGGAACAAAAACAAACAAAATGGTAGAAAATAAAGTCGTAACGGAAAACAATACAACACACTGAAAGTAATGAGTAAATTGAAGAATAAAATTCTTTTGGTTATCTCGCTCACATCTCTCTTTACCTCTCGTGAATAGTCTTGAGACTCCACCTCCTTCTTCTTCTTAGACTAGCAATCCTTCTTGACATGGCCCTTCTTGTCGCAGCTCCAACATTCAAGAACTGACTGTGTGCATGACTTGCTCCGTCTTGAGTAATCTCGACCCTTTTGGTTTTTGAACCTTCCCTTAGGCCTTCCTCTTGTTTCCACTAATAGTGCAGCACTTGATGATTCTCATGTACTTCTCCTTCGCATTTTGTCGCTTAGGAGAACACCCACAACATCATCAAACTTAAGTGTATTTGTGCCGAAGATATAATTACTTACAGCCATCACAAGACTATCCCAACTATCCGGTAAAGGCGATAGTATAAGGAGAGCTTGCACTTCGTCATCAGAATTGATTTTCATCGATCGAAGTTGACTTATGTTGGGGTTAAAGTCATTTAGGTGTTTTGCAATTGAACCATTCTCTACCATCTTTAGATTGAAGAAGCGCTTCATGAGAAGTACCTTATTAAATGCCGAGGGTTTCTCGTAGAGGCCGTCAAGTGACTTCATCAAGTCCTCTGTGGTCTTCATATCCAAAACGTTGAGCTTAGCTGGATTGTTTCTAATGCCTTTCGGTTAAGGACAATCCATGCTTCATCTGCCATTGTTGTGGGTTTATTTGCAAGACTGCGTAGTGGCAAATAAAGGTCCTTGTGGTAGAGATAGTCTGCAATCTTCATCTTCCAATGTTGACAATTCTTGCCATTGAACTTCTCAATCTTGAGCTTTCCTTCCTCCGCCATTACTCCCACTCAATTCAAGGAATCCTTTCCTTGAGATACTTTAGCTACGAGCAAACCTTGCTCTGATACCAGTTGTTAGGAAATAGGACGTAGCTAAGTAGATAATTAAGTAGTTTACTTAATGGAGAGACATTATTTTCACACATGAGAGATTATATATAGATATTATATATATATAGATAGATAGATAGAGAGAGAGAGAGAGAGAGCACACACGATATACGTGGTTTACTCAATGTGGGCTCCATCCACGGGAAAGCAGCCACTCAATGACTTTAGTACTTCAAAACAAGAATTAGATTACAAAGGGATTATACCCTTTTGGAGCTCCTGCCTTGCTTCACTCTCACCATCTCACATCAAATTCACAATGCACCACAATGCTTCACAATCCATTTTTGTGTGTAGAAGAGGCCTCCTTTTATAGGCCAAAAGGGCTACCCTCTCTCACGAGAGGCAGCCGTGTGTAGCCGCCCTTGTGTTGACAAGTCCGACTTGGACACTCCAATGCGCCCATGTGTGGCCGCCATTGACGTTCGGCCAATAGCCACCGGCCATTGACTACCAGCCACTGGCCAACCAACCGGCCGTTTTTCGACCACTTTTAGGCACGATGGCTTCTCTTCATAACGGGGACCTTACAAATGTGCATTTTTAATACAAAAAATTTACAAGGGGTAAATCAGGCTCTATACTTAACATGCCTTAGGAGCAACAAGACTTGCCTTGTTGGTCCCATATTCTGTGAGTTCAAGCTTCATCGATTCTTGATTCAATCCTCAAAAGGCCTTGCCTTGTTGGTAGTTGATCACTTAATGTGACCAATCTCCCTAGTTCCCCGCTCAAAGACGATTTCCAAGAGAGAGACCCGGGATCAATCTATAATTTTTTCTCCCCTACTCTAACTCAAAGTCAAAGGGAAACTTGGGGGGTTTGTCTTGAATTTCTATAGCCTTCCCGTACCAAATTCTAAGCTGAATTTATATATCGTCTCGCTATCGTGGGCACATTCCCTTTTCTTGGGAGGGTGCCCCAAAAATATGGCACACCTATTTTTAACTTCACCTCACAAGCTATGGCTTCCCACCAGCAGCACGCAAAACAAATGTATTAAACATTGTGGCCCTTGGCAGCTGAGGTTTGAGATGTAACAAGTTTTGCTCAGAGCAGCATCGTGCTCTTGTTTGATATCATTGCCATGGAGATAAGGGCATTTCGTGAAGGCGCTTCACCTTGCATAGGTGGAGAGTTGCATGCGAGTTGCCCTCCCATCGAAACCACCATAGCCACGGGTGATAGATAATTTGGCTTGTCCAGAAAGCTTTAATAACTTTATAACCTTCCTACCGCAGCATAGTCTTAGCCTTGTGCATGAGAGGGAGAGAGATAAAGAAGGAGAGTGAACATCCAATTGCCTTGGAGCTCCTCCATTCTCCCTCCCCCTGAGAAGTCATACCAGTGTAAAAGATTGGGGCCTAGCACATGCCATTCACCACCAAATCATGCCTAATATAGGCCCCTGGTCTGCTAAATATAGGCCCTCTGTAATGCATGTGTGTCTTGGACCTTGGCTTTGGCCCATCTTACACTAGTTCTCACAAGAGATGCTCTACATCATCGTGACTAAATCATCCTATAGCTTTTCTAAGATGGCCAACTTGGCATTAAAATATTTGAATATCCGGCTAGAGAGTTCCATCTCCATAAAAATATCGACAAGATCAGCCAAGTCATAGTCCTCATCATCATCCTCCAAGGTTCCTCATTGTCCCCCTCGGTGATGGTGGTCTCCATAAACTCTGGCTCATCATCCAAAAGTGGGTCAACAGGGTTGGCAACCTCTATGAGTGTGTTGGGTCGAAAGGCAAGGTGTATGGTTGTGGAGGGTGTTGGCGGATCACGTGAAGTGATCGAGAAACGTGCTCGAGAGTGGAGAAGTACTTGGCGTCTACAACTAGATAGTTTGATTGGGGTGAAGCCCGCAACCATCAACAATAAGCACAAAAACCCTAGAGAGCTAGAAGGTGGTGGGGACACACTATGGCGTGCAAAATTTTTTTTATATGTTTTAGTAAATAAATGTACTAAAGTCAAAAAGAAATAGAGATTCAAACAAAAACGCTAAACCATTGTCACCCCCCTCGGCATAGAAGTTAGGGATGAAAAATCAATGAAGCACAAAGTCATTGACGCTCAAAAATGACAAGATCCAATGAGACTCATAATCAAATCCATGTAGTCAAAGATTTAGTTGTAGCCATGCCATAAATTTCGTGGAAATATGTAAGATCGCATGGCTCCTTATCCCCTCCCACATGTGAACGCCCTTTAACGAGCTTAATGTTTAATCCTTGAATTTATTCTAGAGAGTTAAGCTCTATAGTAGACTTGCAATAACTTGATGTTATTTTTCTCTATGTTATAATGGAGTAGAGAGAGAGGTACGGAGTTCACTTGCCTTGGCCAAGGGTATTCAGGTGTGAACCCCCCCTCTCCTTTTAATTAAAAAAAAGGTAAGTATGGAGGCTTTGTCATTGCAACAAGTTTGTCGAGGGGGGGGTGGGGGGATGTCGGGTTGTGGAGAAACATGGGAGGTAATGAGTGGGTGCCAGTGTAGTGAGGTGGCAGCATGGGTGGAGATCGTGGTGGTTGTTGTTGCACGTGGTATGCAGCAACGACAAGGCTGGTGGCAACGCTGCCATGGCACTGATAGATCTATAGTGCGAGTGGGCAAGGTGACGATGGGCAGGACCGGTAGGGTGATGACGTAGGTTGTAGTTCTTGTAGGTGCGACGCCTATAGCTCAGTGGATAGAGCGTCTGTTAGTCACTTACAAGCCATTGTCTCTTAAATACGGCATTAGTGGGCAGCCTATTGATGCACAAGGGTAGCCAAGAGCACAAAGAGAGAGAGAGAGAGAGAGAGTGCTTTCAAGTTTTTCCCCTCTATCCGCAATGGCTTTTGCTCCTCCTCCAATTTCGTCTTTCTTGTTCAAAAAAGATTCCCCTTATCTCTCAGCTCCACACATAGAGATCAAATTATCCACATATCCCTCAAGATAATAATAAAATCTAACAACGAAGGTCTATCGGGCCCGCTTCACGTGCCCAACCATCCCAAAATCGAGACAAGCTTTGATACCAATGTTACACTCTTGTAATGCCGCTAATGGAAACTACCAAAGTGAGGCTCAGATCTATTGTTCACCACCCAACCTTAAGATGAATGAATTTCCATCATCCCCAGACCTCTACTTATAGTGTGGCCTGCCTATCCACATTGGTCCGGCTGCTTGGGCTCTCCAATCGGGGAGTCTCCCCTTGAACCCCATTTTTTGACTCAACAATTGGTCGACCTAGAGAAATCGCTATAGGCTACGTGACAGTGGACATCGTCGAGTCTTTTCTTTTCATTATTTTCTCTCCTCTCCCCCAAAGAATGGGAGAGATCACTAAAGCCAAGGCTCAAATTGCCTCTTCTAGAAAGAAAACAATGCCTTTTCATTTGGCAAAGCTGTTAGACAAGCCCCTATCTACGGGATAGATCAAAGAAACTATTGGAAAACTCAAGACTGGCAAAATACCTAACTTCGATGGAGTTCCTAATGAGTTTTATATCTTGTGTCAAGCGTTTCTAATGCCATACATCATGCTCGTTTGGCAAGGAACCTTGTCTTTAGGATCTCTCTCCCCAAATATTAATGTTGGAGTAGTTAAGTTGATCCACAAGAGGGGTTCAAGGGAGGATTTAGCTTACTGGTGTCCTATTACTTGTTTACCTAAAGAGCATAAAGGCTTCATTGAAGGAAGGTTTGTTTTGGATGCTATCATTGCTTTATGGGAAGGAATGGATTTTGCAGATGAGTCAAAACAGGTCTTTATTTTTCTAAAGATTGATTTTGATAAAGCAGATGACACGATAGAATGAGAGTTTATTTTGCCATGTTTACATGATGGGGGCAGGGAGGATGATCATAAGATATGTGCATATTCTTTTTGGTCGTGCGTTTGCCAGAATCTCTATTGATGGGACATTAACAAATCCAATCCCTCTTCACAAGGATGTTCTTTGTCACCCCCTCTATATGCCATTTCTTTTGATGTTTTGGGGTGGTTGGTGTCCAATTTTATGCAATAGGGTAAAATTAATGCCATCAACATACCAGGGCTTGTTGATCAAGTATGCTTGCAACAGTTTGAAATGACAGTAATGCTCTAGTAAATAATGATGTGCAATCAATACAATGTTGTTGGGAATGCTTGAACATGTTTTTCTAGGCTAGAAAAACCCTAAGGTTTCTTGGCATACTTGTTGCATGGAAAAAGAAAGCGGAGGTATGGGAGTATTGAACATTTAATTATTGTCATCCAAGTTGGTTGCCAAGTGGATATTGAGAGCTGCAACCTCTACGAATTTCTTAGCCCTACTTGTTAATATTAGGGTTGCAGGAAAACACACAGTGCTTGGAGAAGACAAAGGAGGCTCAAGGCACACAATAGAGAGTGTATTACTTGGTATGCAATGGAAAGATAAGATAGCCCTAGAGTGATGGGCGTATATACAATGCACGAGTGAACCTCCTAGTGAGGGAAAATATGCCCTAGCGGTCCTAAGTGTATTTACACATATCACTACCACATGTATATGGTAACAAATCCCCCATGGGAGTGATGCAATGAATGAGAGCTAGCACATAGAGTATAGGGAAGTGACGTGCCCTGAGGACATGATCAGTCCACAAAGGGGAGTAAGCCCAAAGCTTTGCGGTGGAAAGCTTCGAACTTCTCACAAGACGATGCCTTTGTGAAGAGACCTGCAAGGTTGTCCTATGTTGGCACATAAGCCAAGCTAATCTCTCCTGTTGAGAGCCTCTCCCTGACATAGTGGTTGTCACGACACCGGCAAGGCCGGACTAGACAAGGCAGCGTCGGGCTAGGCGGTGTGGAACGGGGAGTACAACTAAGCTAAAGGGCCAGTGGCATGCCTATATAAAGGGTGGTTGGGTGGTGGACTCTCAGGCTCTAGTCACCCCTCTCTTACATTGGTATCAGAGCATGGTATATTTTGGGCAAGAGGGTGTGGAGCCACTGGGAGCTTTTTGCATGTGAAGGGCCACCTCCTAAGGGAGGAGCCGAAAACCCTTGACGCGTGCAGAGCCGCTTGTGTCGAGGAGGGAGGAGACCTCGACCTCCACCATATCTCGCATGGCTTGGCTTGGCAAATGCGCGCTGTGACGAGGAGCATATCCCGTCACTGTGGAGACGCCCACGACGCAACGCATGAGCATATCTCTCTCTCCCTCGCCCTCGCGGCACTACACGTCACCATAGTCACTCTGGGCAGCATTTTTTTTTCACACTCAGGGCGCCCTAAGGCCTTTGGCCTTGGGCAATTCTCAAGCTAGGGTGCGTGCCCACCCGGGCACACACCCCATACACAAGGTTTTCGCCGATTGTCGGCCAAGACTTGACATAAGCATCGGCAAGGGGCCACAAAATTCTTGGCAACCTGTCAAAATTTCAGAAATTGCAAAACTCGGTAGAAGTTAAATTTCGACGGAGTTGAAGTTTCGAACGAGTATCTATTGCAACTTCTTCCTTCGGAAAGATTCAATCGTCTACGACGTTTCAAAGCGAACAATTCCAAGTTTTTGTCAACATCTTCAAGCCTAATTGATTCAACTATCACGAGCTCGTGAAATTCCATATACGTAGGACTACTCTCGATTTTGACGGAGTTAGCATGGCTACTATACTTTGCGAGTGCTCCCAATATCAGGTATATTTTCTGAGTACTTCTTTCACCGCACTCTGTAGCCATGGATTCGGATATCAATATGACATTCAATTTTGAGCAAAGTACTCCTAACCCTACCAATGATGGCACGCGGCCGGATCCTCTCAAGGAGAGTACCCGCAACGCTATGGCAGGAGAAGATACTTATGAGTTGCTCGATATTCAAGAATTTCGTGCACTTCAAACACACATGACAGTCATGGATGAAAATTTTAAAGCTTTAAATGAAAATGTTACTAAACTCTCCACATTAGTAATTCAATTAATGCATTAGCAATCTAAGAGTCCTATTGTGACACCCACATGCATGAGCACATTGGCACACAAGGGCAAGGCCCAACTACTAATACGTTGCATACTCTCACTGCCAAAGAGGTGGATGACTTGTTAAAGAACTTCAACCCACCAGTCTTTAAGGGAGAAGACCGAGACCGCAATAAGGATACAGTTAATATCTTTCTCAGCAAGTGGGATGGAATTCACGCCTTATGGCGTACTCTGGATGCAATCAGAGCTCTGCAGACGAGCTTAACTCTTGAAGGCAAGGCCTACAAATGGTGGATTTCTCTCAAGGAGAAGAACATCATACCACAGAGTTAGGCAGCCTTTGAAGAAATGTTTAGCAAGGAATTTTTGCCTACAAACGAGGCCGATCGGAATTGGACGGCTTGGGACACATGTTCCATGCGCCAATACCCATCACTCCTTGAATATATCTCTCACTATCGGGATGTTATCCTCAAATTGGAAGGCTTCAATACCTTTCAACAAGTACGAGGGCATACGAGGTCTGACACCCGAGCTTAAGAAGTATGTCAAGACCCAAGACCCTAAAACGCTTGAGGAAGCCATAGTGAAAGCACATATTCATGATGACCCTCATGAGAAGAAAACACATAATAGTAACGTGCCGGTAATACACGCACTCAGTATGGGCACAATAAAAGAAAATTTCTAGTTGCTAATTCAGATGCATCTAAAAAACCCAAGGGGTCCAGGGGTGCTCTCTCTCCTGAGGATTTTGATAAAGCCAAGAAAGAGAAGTTATGCTTTCAATGTTTAGGAAGAGGTCATGGCAAAAAGGATTGTCCCAACGAGAAATGTATTGCTTACGGGAAGGAGAAAGCAGTGCACATGGTGCAACTACTGCCTCTTGAGTCTTCCTCAAAATTCTCCACAGTGGAAGTAACACACACTGAGGTGGTGCATGAATGCTGCCTCACAGCTTCCATGTGGCAACAAACCTTTGGACTACATGAGTTAGTACATATGCACGGATATCTGCAAGGGCACAAGGTGCACATCTTGGTAGATGACGGTGCTACTCACAATTTCATCAATTATGGATTGGTGAAAAAGCTCAAACTGCCTCAAACTCCGAGTACCCATTGCTACAAGGTAGCAATGATGAATGGACATGATACTAAAATATGGGATACTCAATGCCGAGCTATTCCATTGGAAGTACAAGGGTACTCTACTTGTTTGGATTTTCAGGTTATGAACATGGAAAGGGCTGATGTGGTTCTTGGTAGGGAGTGGTTGCATAGCCTAGGACCATCATTGAAGCATAGCTATGAGCACAACAGCTTGATGTTTGAATCCCATGGCGCACATGTGTTGTTGTTAGGAGAAAAAGATATACCTTCATCACCATTGATTTGTACCGTTGAGCTTATGCAGCTCGTTTCTGATAATGAAATAGATCAAGTTTTCTTGTGTTACTCACTGTCTCATTTTCTTTCTAACATTGAGTCTGTTGAACATTCCTCAACGCCGCATGCTTCTCTCTCCTCTATTCCACCAATTGCTAATTCTCAACAAGCAAACGTTGCTAGTCAATTACAAAAATTATTAAAGGAATTTCAAGATGTATTTCCTAATGATTTTCCATCAAGATTACCACCAACACCATCAGTACAACATAGCATTGACGTGGCTACAGGCTGTAAACCTGTTAGTAAACCACCTTACCGTATGAGTTACTCAAAGGCTACTGAGGTGGAACGTCAGCTTGCTGACTACCTTAGCAGAGGGTTTATACAACCCAGTTCTTCACCATGGGCTTCACCTATCCTTTTAGTGAAGAAAAAGGACTGCAATATGTGCATGTGCGTAGACTACCGAGGCTTAAATGCGGTTATAGTTAAGAACAAATACCCATTGCCAAGAGTAGATGAGTTATTTGATAAGCTAATTCATGCTCACATTTTTACGAAAATCAACTTGCAGTCAGGATATCACCAAGTCCGTATTCGAGTTGCCGATATACCTAAGACTGCATTCCAAACACGGTTTGGACACTACGAGTTTTTGGTGATGCCCTTTGGGTTAACCAATGCGCCCGCAACATTCATGACACTTATGGATAATGTCTTGAAGCCATATTTGGACAAATTTGTCATTGTTTTCCTTGATGACGTCCTAGTCTATAGTGCTTCTGAAGAAGAACACTTACAACATCTCGGGCAGGTGTTTGAGTTGTTACGTACGAATAAGTTATATACCAAGCAATCTAAATGTGAATTTCTAAAAGATGAAATTCATTATTTAGGGCATGTTATTTCAGCTCACGGCCTATACATGGATCAATCCAAAGTGGATACCATCAGGAAATGGCCTCCTCTAAAAATCTGGAAGAATTACAGATATTTTTAGGATTTGCATGTTTTTACCGAAGGTTCGTTAAAAACTATGCTCAAATTGTTGTTCCTTTGACGGATCAACTTAAAGGCAAAGGAAAATCTTTTCAGTGGGGATCTGCTCAACAGCACAGTTTCGATACGCTCAAGGATGCATTAGCTACAGCTCCTATATTGGCTATTGTAGATCCTTTGAAACCATTCGTTTTGGAAACGGATGCCAGTGATGGTGCTATTGGAGCAGCCCTGTTACAAGATGGACGGCCTATTGCATTTGAAAGTAAAAAGCTTGATGCAGCTCAGCAAAACTATTTTGCTTATGAATGCAAACTCTATGCAATAGTCTGCCTTAAAAACATGGCGGCATTATCTGTATGGTGCTCAGTTATTGTGTTTGACCATGAAAGCATCAAATGGTTTACACAACAAACAGATTTAAAGGGTCGAAAAGCCAGGTGGGCCAAGATCCTTCAGGAATATGACGCCAAGTTAAGGTATCGCAAAGGCCGATACAATGTAGTGGCAGACGCTCTAAGTAGAATGCCAGAGATCAATTTGCTCTTGTTCACGGAACTTTGTTGTGAATTTTTAGATTCTCTCAAGGGCAAATATGAGCATGATGAAACATATTCCAAAGTGTGGAGCCATGTTCAAAAGAGGGATCCTTCTCACTCTAATGACGATGGTGTACATTTAACCTCCACACCTAGTTCTCCTTTATCAAGTGATGAACTACAGCGATGGAAGCATTTTACCATCGACAATGGGTACCTACTCCACAAGGGGAGAGTTTGTGTACCGACGGACACGGACATTCAACGCCAAATTCTTTATGAATGTCATGATAGTCCAAGTGCAGGGCACCCGGGGATTAAAAAAACTTATGCTCTCGTACGAGGACAGTTTTACTGGCCAAGTATACATGGCTTTGTTCAAGCTTATGTTTTGCACTGCCAAAAATGTCAAGTTAACAAGGCAGAGTGCCTGAAAGCGGGAGGACTCTTACATCCTTTGGAGATTCACAATGCAAAATGGGAAAGTATCTCTATGGATTTTCTTGTAGGTTTACCAACCACTATACGAGGTCATGACTCGGTATGGGTGGTCGTAGACAGGTTGACTAAACTATGTAAGTTTATTCCTACCAAATCAACGGTTAAGACACCAGAACTAGCCAAGTTATTTTTGGACAATCTATACACATTGTATGGTTTGCCAAGTAACATTGTTAGTGACCGTGATCCCAAGTTTAACAGCCACTTTTGGGGAGCTGTATTTAAATGATTGGCTACACAACTAAACCTCAGTACAGCTGATCATCCAAAAACGGATGGTCAAACAAAACGGGTTAACCAGGTGCTAGAGGATATGCTAAGAGCATACGTCAGCAAAAAATAGTCAGACTGGGAAGAATACTTACCTATTCTCGAGTTTGCCTTCAACAGTGCTAAGCATGTCACAACAAGTTTTAGTCCTTTCATGCTCATGTACGGGTTTCAACCTAGGTCACCAGTTACGGTGGGGTTGGCAACCAAAAAACTCCAACAGGTTAAGGATTTTCTCCAAGACCACATGGATATGCTGAAACTTGCTCGTCAGAATGTCTGGCAAGCAACAGGATCGGTATAAGAAATACGTTGATGAGAAAGGTCGGCAAGTTACCTTTGAAAAAGGGGAGGAAGTCTTTTTATGTGTGCCAGAACATTCAGAAAGTCTGAAAACTGGACCGACACCTAAATTATCTCCCCGATATTGTGGGCCTTTCAAAATACTCAAGCGAGTAGGTGATCGTGCCTACAAAATATTACTACCTTCACATTCTCGCATTCATCCGGTATTTCATGTAAGCCGTCTACAAAAGCGGTTACATGAGGACGACAATGTCATTGACCAACAGGTTTTGTTCATGATTATTATGAGTTGCGTACACGTCATCACGTACGACAACGAGCCTTAATCAAGTGGAAAGACCGACCTGAAGAAGGTGCCACGACGAAAACTCTTCTTAAGGGGGGAGTAATGTCAGGACACCGGCAAGGCCGGACTAGACAAGGCAGGGCCGGGCTAGGCGGTGTGGAACGGGGAGTCCAACTAGGGCAAAGGGCCAGGGGCATGCCTATATAAAGGGTGGTTGGGTGGTGGACTCTCAGGCTCTAGTCACCCCTGTCTTACAGTGGTAATGCACCTCAATGTGCTTTGTGCGAGCATGAAAAATTGGGTTTCTCGCAATTGCCAATGCGCTCTAACTATCAGTGTAGATAGTGTCGGGAATGTCATGTCCAACACCCAAATCCGCCCTAAGGCGTCTGAGCCATACACACTCAACCATAGCTATAAATATTGCTCTGTACTCAACCTCACGATTGGAAGTGGCCACAATAGGTTGCTTCTTGCTCAACCATGAGATAATCAACTGCCGAGCATGAAATAAAAACCACTTGCATTTCAAAACAACTAGCACAATCATATTCCAAAAAAGAATGTAAGTCTGGCGGCAATGATTCCCCCCTTGGGATAAAACAAGCCAAGATGTAAAGTGCCACTCAAGTAGCAAAAAATCCTCTTGACAGCCTGCCAATGCTTAGACCCTGGGCTATGCATGAATCTGTCGACCTGTGAGACTGCAAACTGAATATTTGGCCTTGTGTTGCATACATTAATGAGGCGGCTAACATCAGTTTGATAAAGAGTGACATCTGCAGGATCACCAACATCATGAATACTCAATTTCAAACCTGTTTCCATGGGAGTGACAATAGGTTTGCAATCCTCAAGTCCAAACTCTATGTAACTTTTCTAACACAAGGCAATACCACCATCACACTGCTTAAACTATTTATCCAAGTAATGATGCAATAGCCCCAAATCCTTCATCTTGAAAGTAGAATTCAAATCATCCTTAAATTCAGCAATATGTCTCTCATTTGGTCCAGTGATCAGCAAATCATCTACATAAAGAACCACAATGAGAAGTACATCACCCTCACACTTTACATACAATGTGCTTTCTGCTGGACTGTTACGAAAGCCTCATTTGACCAAATGAGTGTCAGCCTTCTCATACCAAGCACGAGGAGCTTCAACCCATACAAAGATTTGTTACATTTGCACACCTTATCCTCTTGTCCTTTCTTGACAAAACCGCGAGGCTGTGTTACATAAACTTCCTCAAATATGTCACCATTCAAGAAAGGAGTTACAATGTCTGATTTATGTACATCCCAACCAAAATGAGCTACCAATGCACATAGAAAACACACAGTAGTCATATGACAAGTGAGAGCAAAAGTCTCTTCATAATCTACGCCTTTTTGTTGTGCATAACCTTTTGTAACAAGTCAAGCCTTATAGCGATCAATCTCACCATTCAACTTGCGTTTCAACTTGTAAACCCGCTTCGTACCAATGGTCTTTTTGCCAAGAGGCAAATCACATAAAGTCCACGTGTCATATTCTATAAGTGCATCTTATTTAGATTGCATGGCAGCCATCCAAATTTTTGGATTATGTGCTTCATCAAAAGGCAAAGGTTCCTCAACATCACATAAGCTAGACATAGCCAAAGCATAAAAATCTGATGCATAAGATGCATGGTGAGAACTTGAATGAGTACGACTAGATAAAGGTGCATCCAATTTACTGTCATGCAAAGTATGCACTAGCCATTTTGGCATACCTCTAGCATGCTCATTATCAACCCTTTCCTCATCAAGTACATCATGTACATTTGCACTTGTAATAGGCTGATCCGTAACATTCTTAGAAACCCCCATTGGCTGTACATTTGCCTCATTGGAATTTACATTCAAAATAGAGAACAAAGTGTCATAAATGTCCTGTGAGCTTACATTACTGTCTCTAGTACCTGACAGCAAGGGCTGAACAAAATCTTCCACAAACACAATATCCCATGAGATCAAGATACACTTTGTTGTGGATAATACAACCTATAACCTTTGCTTTCAGCACTATAACCATCAAAAATAATTTGACATCCTTATCATCCAATTTTTTACACTACGTTTGTGACACCAAAGCATATGACACCCATGCAAACTCTATCCTTTGACAATTACCTTTACGTTTGTGACACCAAAGCACAAAAACACTTCAAACTTTGCCTTAAGCGGATACACCCATGCATGCCTGGAGTAATCATCAATGAAAGTCACAAAGTAAAGGTAATTGTCGAAGGATAGAGTTTGCATGGGCCCACAAACATCAATGTGCACAAGTTGCAACCTGCATGTAGCCCTAACTAAACCATCCTTTGGAAACCTCCAACTCTGCATCTTACCCAAAATACACCCTTCACAAACATGTTTGACGGGTGCTTCAAGTGGCAGCAAAGAGGCAACCATATCAGATTTTTGCAAATGCAACAAGTTGGCAAAATTAAGTTGCCCAAAATGTGCATGCCAAAGTGGTCCATCTGAAATAGCCTTAGAATCTACAACTGCATTTGCAAAATTTTGGCCACACTTGTCATACAAAGTGAGCTTATACAGCCCATGGCATAAAATTCCAGATGCAACAATTTCATCACCAAAACTGAGATCATGTACTGTACATCTGCAATCCACAAATTTGAATACAAGACCAAGTCAAGCAAGTGCAGATACAGACAAAAGATTCTTCTTGATCCCAGGTACATAAAGTGCATCGACAAGTGTGAAAGAACTGCCAGTCATAGCAGTTAGCACAACCTTTCCAACTCCCTTGATCGGATAAGAGGCATTGTTAGCACAAGTGACTAAATTCCCATGAGGAACATCCTCAAGAGAGGTAAACAAGTCACGATGAGAGGCGATGTGCTTTGTAACACCACTGTCAAAGTACCACACATGAGCATCTGCAACAACTTACAAACAAGCATCCTGGACAAAAGGTCATAAGTGCACTCTGCACTAAAAAAGTCCATTCTGCATCAACATCAGCATCACAGTCTTTTTTCACAAAAGACTCAACAATAGTTGCATTTGTAGGGGACCCAAGATTCGTAGTGAAACCAGCCTCTTTCTTCTTAGCCTTTTTGGCTTTCAACTTAGGACACTGCTTGATTAAGTGATCATTAGCTTTACAATAAAGGCAATGCATCTTCTTTTTGCCCTTTTCACCAGAATTCATAGACGAATTGTTGCCAACAAAATCATTAGGAACATGTGATTTACCACTCGTAGAAGAACCATGAGAAGTGGCTACATTGTTGTTACCACCTTGTCTTTGAGCATCAATAAAGGCATGTTCAACTGCATGTTGTCTAGTCCTATTTCTTTTGGAAAGTGACTCTTGCAACAACAATGTGCATAATGCATCAAACTTGACAACTTCTGGATTTTCTTGGGTCATAAGTCTCCAAGTACTAGCAAAAGTTTGGTAAGAATCTGGCAAAGCATCAAGAACAATCTGCACAAGGGAACTGTCAAACAATACTTTTCCTGCAGAAATAAGTTGCTCATTGATATCCTTGACACCAGCAAGGAAAGTGTCCAGATCATCTTCCTCATGCATAATCTTTGACTCTATCTCTTTACGCTGCAATGCAATTTTTCCCTCAGTGCATAAAGACCAGCCAAAATATCCCAAGCCTATTTTGCAGATTTCGCTGAACGAATGTGAGGAGTAATAGTGAGCTTCATAGACAATCCAATCAATGCATGAGCCTGCGCATCTTTTACATCCCAAAGAGCTTGCTCAATCGTAGGAAGAATAGCTCTAGCGACAACAATTTTACCACCAAAACCTACAACATGTTACCATATACATGTGGTAGTGATGTGTGTGAACACACTTAGGACCGTCGGGGCATTTTTTCCCTTTTTAGGAGGTTTTTCCCCCCGTGGATTATATATATGCCCATCATTCTAGGGCTATCTATCTTTCCATTGCACACTAATACACTCTCTGTTGTGTGCCTTTAGCTTCCTTCATCTTCTCCAAGGTCTGTGTGTTTTCCTGCGACCCTAATTATAACAATTGGTATCAGAGCAGGTTGCGTCCTCCCGGGCTTAGCCATCAGCAGCTCCAGCACATGCTTGCTCACTTTCTCTGATTTCAGTGAGCTTTGGCAAGTGTTCATAGGTCGAAATTGTTTTTTGAGAGGTCTCGAAGACCTTAGTCTACTCAAATTTCTGATTCGGGCTCATTTCAACCTCTGTTTCCAATACAAGCAGTACTACACATGCTATTTTGTCATTTTGTGCAAAATTCTATTGGTGTTGTTTTTTGCATAACATGTCCCCTACACTCTTCTATGGTCTGTGCTATATATCACATCTTGTTTCCACTTTGTTTCTCCTCTTTTTGGGAAGTTTTCACATCAGGTGCATCATTTACCATGGCTGACAATACATATGTGTTCAAGATGTTTGTTGTTGAGGACAGATTGGATGGGGACAATTACCCTATGTGGGCTTATATGATGCAACATGTTCTTGTGTCGAAGGGCATCTAGAATATTGTGTAGGGTATGATGTAGGCAATGTTGAGGATGTTGTAGGTCTTATTGCAAGGATTGTTGCTATTAGACTTGTTTTGCCTACAGTTGAGAAAATAGCTGAGCAAGCTCATTGGGACGTAAAAGATGCACATGCTCATGCATTGATTGTGTTGTCTGTGAAGCACACATTACTCCCCACATCCGTTCACAAAATCTGCCAAACAGGCTTGGGATATTCTAGTTGGTCTTTATGCAAGTCGCAATGAGGCTAAAATTGCATTACTGCGTAAAGAGCTTGAATCGAAGATTATGCATGAGGAAGATGATATGGACACTTTCCTTGCTGGTCTAAAGAATAACAATGAGCAACTTATTTCTACAGGTGAAGTCATTTCAGACAATTCCCTTGTGCAGACTATTTTTGATGCCTTGCCAGATTCTTACAAGACACTTGGAGACTTATGGCCCAAGGAAATCCTGAAGTTGTCAAGTTTGATGCATTATGAACATTGTTGTTGCAAGAGTTGCTTTCCAGAAAAAACAGAACTAGACAATGTGTGATTGAACATGCCTTTATTGCTGCTCAAAGAAAAGGTGGTAACAACAATGCAGCCACTTCTTATGGTTCTCCTACGAGTGGAAAATCATATGTTCAGAATGCTTCTACTGGCAGCAATTCCTCTGGAAATTCTAGTGATAAGGGAAAAAAGAATATGCCTTGCTCAATGTTACCATATACATGTGGTAGTGATGTATGTGAACACACTAGGACGGCCGGGGCATTTTTTTCCTCTTTAGGAGGTTTTTTCCCCATGCATTGTATGTATGCCCATCACTCTAGGGCTATCTATCATTCTATTGCACACTAAGTAATACACTCTCAGTTGTGTTCCTTGAGCTTCCTTCATCTTCTCCTAGCTGTGTGCATTTCTTTGCAACCCTAATTCCAATAATTGGTATCAGAGGAGGTTGCATTCTCCCGGGCTTAGTCGCCAGCAGCTCCAGCACACGCCTGCTCATTTTTCCGATTTTAATGATCTTTGGCGAGCGTTTGCAGGTCGACAAAAATTTCAGGAGTGGTCGTAGAGCTTAGTCTGCTCATATTTCTAATTCAGGCTCATTTCAGCTTTCGTTTTCACTACAGGCAAGCCTGCACAGGCAATTTGGTCATTTTGTGCACAGTGTCGTTTTCTACATAACAGGTGCCTTACAGTCTTCTACAGTTTGTGCTATATAGCACGTGTTGTTCTGTCAGGCAAAGGGCCACCCTGGAGGTCAAGGACCTGGCCAAGGGCCGGCTACCCAGTGGAGAAAGGATCCTAGGGCCAGGAGGCTATAAAAGGGAGGTTGGACAGAGGATTCGGACACGGCATTTACCAGGGTTTTACATTGGTATCAGAGCAAGGTGGAGAGGAAGGAGAAGAACGAGCTATGGAGGAGAGGGGAAAGGCTTGCATGTTCTCTCTCTCTCTCTCTCTCTCTCTCTCTCTCTCTCTCTCTCTCTCTCTCTCTCTCTCTCTCTCTCTCTCTCTCTCTCTCTCTCTCTCTCTCTCTCTCTCTCTCTCTCTCTCTCTCTCTCTCACACACACACACACACACACACACACACACACACATACATACAGGCAAGCCATCATGGCATGGTGGACTGCCGCCGTGGGCCGGAGCCCTTAGCAGTCGAGGACAAAAACGCTTCTCCAATCAATTAGTAACATCATCCTTGTCAACCTTGGGTTTTTTTGAATTAAACCCTAAGTAAGGGTGCATGCCCACCCCGGACACACACCCCTCAAGATCTCAACATCTTGCTTCGCCAAGATCGGAGATCCATGGCCGATGAGCTTCCGAGTTTCATGAAGCACATGCCAACAGTAGAGCCTGCATTTGACCGTGGCCGTTCACGGCATGGAGTAAAACGGACACGCTCCTATGATGGAATTCATGGATGGAGTGAGGTGCATGTAAGGGCATGTAGACCACCATAATTGTGCCATGCAAGGGCATGTAGCCAAGACCGCCACACACATGCAAGGGTATGCAAGACCACCATAATTGTTCCATGCAAGGGCATGTAGGCAAGCATGCAGTTTTTCGGAAGATCCGATAGGATTGGCAAAGCATGCAATCCTCTTGGTGCAACTCGAGCGAGGCCCTTGGCAGCAGGAAGTAAGGCATCTATTGAACCAATCCAGCACGACCAGGCATGTTGATGCGAGTATTTCAGAAGGTATGCATTATCTTTCTTTTTTTTACACTTTAATATGCACTCCAAGTACCAGCATAGCTTGTGATCGTTACCATTACCATCAACATTAAACTTTTGTTGCATCTATTATTCACAAGGGTCAATCAATAGTTTGCAAATCCAAATCAAGCGCGGCTTGCATACAAATTGCCTCTCTAGCATCTCAAGGAGATCGGCATAGTTTATTGCTAAACTTAGACTTACTCGCCTCCGCTTACAAAGCCGACACGGGTTTCTACAAGGCATGGTTGTCTAGTAGTAGAGGCAACTCTGGCATGGACTGTGCCTTATAAGGCAACGGTAATTGGCAACGCCGATCATTCTTTCAATTCTAAGCAGCAGGCAACCCCGAAATGGTGAAGTTGAATCCACTGTCGGCCTTTCACTTATTAATCACATGCCTCGATGTTCCGTAGGTTGTATCCTTGCAGATTGCAGCCTTGCTTGGTGTTGTATATCTGTAATAAGCCTTGCTCACATGAAATTTTTATAACAACACTCATAATTACCTCCATCAATGCGTCTCAAATCAATCAGTAACATCATCCTTGTCGTAATCTCTTTGTTGGGATTACTCCGTGCTGGAAGAAATGGCCTTGCCATTGGCTTCCCAATTGCAAATGCTAGCATGAATTTTATCCGCCTTGGTCACGACATCATTCTTTGAAATCCGAGAGTCATGTTGTCTTTGATTGAGTGGTAAAGACGTGTACAATTTCACAGCAGACCGACTATGAAGACGATGCTCACGGCGGCCCTTGATATGCTCAAAGACCACCACGGTAGAAACCAAAGGGAACCAGCGCTACAAGGCGCTTGTGTTCGGGCCCACCATGGCAAAACCCTACACCTTGGATGCTTTGCAGAGCCCGTGACAGTGGCCTTTGGCGCATGATGACATGCAACAAGCTGGAGCATAGTCGCCGCTCATCCATGGGATGTAGCTTCGCATGCATAGCATGGGCTGCAGCCCTACAGCAGGTCAAGGCATGTGATTAATAAGGTGTGCATAGTTTTTTTCCAGTTTGTTTGGCAAAATGTTACAAACCATGTTGTATATTTCTATCAAGCAACAAAGGTGAGTGCAATTTAAGCACTCCAAGCACAAGCACGGCTCATAAGCACTCAAATTTTGTTGCATACATTGATGGCAAGGGCCAATTTTCATGGCCTATTACTGGACTTGTTGAAGGTAGCAAGTTGTTTGGCATGGCCGACTCCTTGTTACTGTTTGTACACGCTGACAGAGGATGCTTACCACACAGTACTGATTAATTGCAACTGAAATTGCTCGACACGGTCGATTCTTTTTGTCATGATATCTTCAGCCACATCCGTTGGCTCTCAGCACAAACATATTTATGTGAAGCAAGGCTTCAATTTACGAATCTTGCATTGAGATTTTTCCCGTTTGGGGTATGCTATGAGCACACGCCTTTGGGGAATTTTTCCATATGCCTGCAGGATATTTCAGGCCAACTTTCTCTCGCGCAATAGAGATGGTTATGATCTACATTTGACCGAGCTTTTCCTTCTACATCTCCAGACAACTGGTTACAATAGGATGACCAGGTTAGACCATATTCAGTATTGTTTATTTCTCCATGTTTATACATTTACATTGGAAACTACTGCTTTGGTGCGAAGCACATTGCTTTGACAATTTTACATGAAGCAAGGCTTTTCCCTTGTGCCAAGGTACTACCCAATGACTTGGCATCATGGGCAGTGGCACACAAGTTTGGGGAATTGGAAAAAAGGGAATATCACTCACAAAATCCCTACCAGTACATCTGGGCAAGGCACTTATGGTTTTGGCTCTCATGTTTGAGGCCATCATTTTTGCCAAGGGCTTAAAATTCTGCATGCACGGCATGCTAGCTAGGTAGATTCGATTCTACCACCTCATGCAATATACTTTCGCTATAACCCCAGACACTTTGTCACAGACAAGATAAGTTCTAGATTGTTTAACATGATTTTTTTTTGTTACTGCCAACGCACAGAGCAAGTCGCACACAAAGTCGGTTCTTGAATGTTGGAACTGCGGCAAGAAGGGCCACGTCAAGAAGGATTGCTGGTCCAAGAAGACGAAGGAGACCGAGTCTCAAGATAACAAGCCAACATCGGAGCCCAATGTGGCAGGTAAAGTAGAGCAAGATGCTCTAATTCTCTCATTAGACAATGTGTCTAATTCGTGGATAGTGGATTCCGGGGCTTCATTCCATGCGACACCACACAAGCAACATTTCCAAGATTACACCAAAGGTAATTTTGGGTATGTATACTTGGGAGATGATGAAGCTTGTGAGATTGTCGGCAAAGGTACAGTTTCTGTCAAAACTGCTAATGGAAATGAATCAAAGCTTAAAGATGTTAGGAATGTTCCTTCTCTTCCAAAAAATTTGATCTCTACAGGACAATTGGACGATGAAGGTCACAACATTGCATTCGGAAACAAACAGTGGAAGATCTCAAAGGGATCTTTGGTGGTTGCCAAGGGAGAAAAGGTCGGTACACTTTACTTGTGTACTATCAGCACGCAACTTTAAGCTTGTGCAGCAACTACAGAAGTTGACAGTGCGGTGTGGCACTACCGGCTTGGACATATGAGTGCCAAAGGAATGCAAATCCTTCAAACAAAGAAGCTTCTACCAGGTTTGAAAGAAGTGGACTTAGAGTTCTATGAAGATTTGTTTATGGTAAACAAAAGAGGGTAAAATTTCAAAAATCAAGAAATGAAAGAAAAAATAAAAAAGTTGAGTTGGTTCATTCTGATGTTTGGGGACCTGGAAGTACACCATCACTTGGTGGCTCATTATACTATGTAACATTCATAGACGATGCGACTAGAAAATATGGTTTATGTCATGAAGAATAAGTTCGATGTATTTTCTATAGTTCAAAGGTGGAAAGCCTTTGTGGAGAATGAAACAGGTACCAAGGTTAAATGCCTCGGATTCGACAATGGAGGTAAATATTGCAGCTAAGCTTTTGAAAGCTTTTGTGCTAGCAATGGCATTCAATGGCAAAGGACAACCCCAAGGACACATCAACAAAATGGGATTTCGAAAAGGATGAACAAGACAATCATGTAGTGGCACGAAGCATGCGGCTACATGCAGGCCTACCACTTGAGTTTTGGGCGGAAGCTGTAAGTACGTCTATGTACTTAATCAACCGGTCACCCTCAATGGCATTGGATGGGGGAGTTCCAGAAGAGGCATGGACAGGTAAACCGGTGAATTATGCATTTCTCAAAGTGTTTGGATGTGAGGCTTTTATGCACAGAGGCAGAAGCCTTAGATCAAAGCTAGCTGCAAAGTCCAAAAAGTGTTTCTTCATTGGCTATGGAGAAGGTGACTTTGGGTATCGCCTATGGAATCCTGAAGATGGTAAAATCTTAAGGAGTAGGGATGTAATTTTTAGTGAACAAAATATGTACAAAGATTACTTGAAAAGAAAACAAACAAAAGAAATAGGTGATGAGTACATGGAGCTTGAGGACGATGAAGACTCAAGGACTACAAACGATGACAATGTGCAACAACGTCAACCAAATGAGGAGCCTCAACCTATTCCCCGAAGATCTACAAGAGCAAGTAGACCTCCAGAAAGGTTTGTTCCTTCTTTCAACCATCTCTTGATCTCAGATTCGGAGAGCCGGAATCATACGAAGAAGCTATGCAACAAGAATCCAAAGAAGAATGGACAAAGAGCATGCAAGTGGAGATGGACTTACTACATCACAACCAAACATGGGAGTTGGTTGAGTTGCCTAAAGGTAAGTGAGCACTTCAAAACAAATGGGTGTACAAGATGAAGGAAGAATAAGGTGGGAAGAAAAGGTACAACTCTAGGCTTGTGGTAAAAGGGTTGTCTCAAAAGAAAGGTATTGACTTCAATGAAATATTTTCTCCTGTTGTAAAAATGAAGTCTATTAGGCTTGTCTTAAGCCTTGTGGCTTCTCATGATCTAAATCTTGAGCAAATGGATGTAAATACGGCATTCCCTCACGGTGACTTAGAGGAGGAAATTTACATGCTTCAACCAAAGGGGTATGAAGTAAAAGGTAAGGAGAAAATGGTTTGCAAATTAAAGAAAAGCTTGTATGGTTTAAAGCAAGCATCAAGACAATGGTACTTGAAGTTCGATTGATGGATGTTAGATCATGGATTCAGAAGATGCAACTTAGATCATTGCGTCTACACAAAGAATTTAGGAGATGGGAAGTTCATCATCCTAATGTTGTATGTTGATGACATGTTGATTGCAAGTGCTAACGTGCAGGACATGTCTAAATCTTTTTCAATGAAAGATTTAGGTGCTGCAAAGAGGATACTTGGTATGAAGATATCAAGGGAAAAGACGAGGAAGACAATAAAGCTATCTCAAGAGGATTACATCAAGAAGGTACTAGAAAGGTTTGCAATGCAAAATGCAAAAACGGTTTCTTCACCTTTGGCTGGTCACTTTAAACTAACCAAGGATATGTATCTAAAGACACAAGAGGAGATAGCCTATATGTATAAAGTTCCATATGCTGCAGTGGTAGGTTCTCTTATGTTTACTATGGTTTGGACAAGGCCAGACATTGCACATGCAGTGGGAGTTGTAAGTAGGTTCATGGACAACCAAGGTAAAGAGCACTGGCAAGCTGTGAAGTGGGTACTTAGGTATCTAAAAGGGACAACAACAAATGCTTTGTATTTTGGAGGAACTGATCTTTTTCTAGAAGGGTATGCTGATGCAGATATGGCAGGTGACAAAGATACTCGAAGGCTATGTCTTCACGATTGGAGGCACAGCATTAAGATGGGCTTTAAAGCGTCTCACTTTCTACCACAAAAGCAGAGTATGTAGGAATGACGGAGGCAAGCAAAGAAATTTTGTGGCTTCACAGATTCTTAGAAGAGCTTGGATCCAAACAAGACAATTGTGTCTTGTACAATGATAGCCAAAGCGCTATCCATCTTCCGAAGAACTCACCCTTTCATTTAAGGACAAAGCACATCGAGGTGAAATATCACTTCATACGCACTCTTTTGGAAGAGGGATAGCTAAAGCTAGGAAAGGTGCATACAAGTGAAAATTCTGCAGACATGTTTACAAAGGTAGTCAACAAGGAGAAGTTGAGCTTTTGCTCATCTTCAATCGGCATTCAAGGATAAGAAGCCAGGATGGAAAGCAGTCACATGTTTGGTTTGGAGATCAGACTCCAAGTGGGAGATTGTTAAGTATGGAGCCTGATTTACCCCTTGTAATTTTTTTTGTTAAAAACGCACATTTGTAAGGCCCCCGTTATGAGGAGAAGCCACGTACTGAAGAAAAATAACTCGCCGGAAAGCAAAATTTTCACGCCCAGTCTTGAACCCGCCGAAATATTCCTTTTCGTCAAAATATTATGGCCAGACGGCGGCCGGAAAATGGTCAAAAAACGACCGGTCAGTTGGCCGGTGGCCAGTGGTCGGAAGTCAATGGCCGAATTCAAAAGCAGACTTGTCTTCTCAAGGTCGGCACACATGGGCGGATTGGAGGGTCCGATTTGGACTTATCTACACAAGGGCAGCTACACATGGCTGCCTCTCATGAGAGAGGGTAGCCCTTTTGGCCTATAAAAGGAGGCCATTTCTACACACATTTCATAGTGTGAGGTTGATGCAACAAGGTGGGTGTGAGGCGGTGAGAGTGAAGCAAGACGGGAGCTCCAAAAGGGTATAATCCCTTTGTAACCTACTTCTTGTTTTGAAATACTAAAGCCATTGAGTGGCTGCTTTCCCGTGGACGTAGCCCACATTGGGTGAACCATGTATATCGTGTGTACTCTCTCTTTCTCTCTCTCTCTCTCTCTCTCTCTCTCTCTCTCTCTCTCTCTCTCTCTCTCTCTCTCTCTCTCTCTCTACTCTATAATCTCGTGTGTGTAAATTATATCTCTCCATTAGGTAATCTACTCAATTATCTACTTAGCTACGTCATATTTCCTAACACCTACAGGGTAGGTGGGGCAAGATGTGACTTGTGTTTTCTGTTACCTCCCTCGATGAGAGCGCTATACAACCAAATTGTTGCATGCTTATAGGATAAGTTGCATGCTACGCATAAGATGCACATGAGCATGGGTGCAGTATATACAAGGCAGTAACTTAAGGAACGTTCCTCAGCCCAGCATTCTCTCTCTCTCTTTTTTATTTCTCTCAAAGAATAATGAAAACTTTCTAAGAAGCTTTTGAACATGTTTGTTTGGGAGTCTGCCTGAGCCAAGGTGCTCTAACTCTCAGCTAGAAATAGGGAAAGATTCCATCTAAATTAGTCTTCATCGCTTCGTTGATTGAACACTAATTGCCATAAGGGCTATGAACCACACACGCTAGCTAAGAGTCATTGTCAGATCTTGAGTAAGACCCAACTATTGGCATTCCTTGGGTGATTGCTCTTAAGATCAAACAGATCTGCCTAGTGGAGTACGCATCGAACATCTCGACGTTAATGGACAAGCAAGCGTCTTGTCATTACGGATGTTTAGGGTGTCATTTTTGCACTACATATTTTTAGTGCGAAGATCAAGTTCAGTTTTTGATCATCTTAAACTCACATCAGTTGATCTATGCCACGGATTCTAGAGGCAGCAAAGAGTTGAGATAGCATGGCTATTCATACGAGCTAGGCATCTCACTTGTGTGGATCTCTTGCTCTCTCTATAGCACTACGAGTGTCTATGGCATCACAGTTTTAGGGTAATACCCAGCGGGTGTTTACTAAATCACCCCATAGGCATTGAGAATCATAGTTTGATCTATCCCAGTTGTACTTTCAAGGAAAAAAGTTCGCAATCTACTAGGGGTAGTGGACAAATTCAACTTTTCAAGTTGATTCCAATCATTTTTATACACGGTCGACTATGTTGGTTACCGTTACCTGCAAGTTGAGCAGATTCTATAAAGGGTCTTACCAAGGGGTTTGACTACGTAGATTATAACCAAAGGGTTTGGATTGCGAAGGCAACACCCAGGGTACCCAATGCAATGTTGCTTGGGTTTTTTTTTTACAAGGTGGGAGACGTGCTCCTGTGCATTTGAATATGGGTAAGTCAACATATAGTTCAATCCCCATGTACGCATCTATTGATTTGGTGTTATTCCATTTTTAAGTATGCTTTGTTTGATTTTTTCAACTCGTATAAATACAATTGAATGTTTTAGAGAGATTCCAAGGGCATGACGGACCAAAGTCTTTTGGGCCGTCGTGTCAAATATACAGTTCTGCATTATGCTATTATGAACCCACTTGTAGGTTTCCCTTTGGCACATGTTGTCACATGGGATACAACATGGTGTAGGAACTCAAGGAGTTTAGTTTAGCCAGTGTGGAGCAATGATAAAGAGGGTCCCTCTCACTCTTGTCGCAGAGTGTTTTGCAGTTACCTCCACACACAAGTGCATCTTGTACTTGATGGATGTCGCTTTTTCGGCTATCCTTATTTGAACATATTTCACATGTGGCGAATATGAGTCTCTGGGGCTAACACTGGCGCCTAATTCCTAATGATGTGTCGTGAAAACGTCCCTACCTGCTGGTCGTATCCGTTTATTGGACCATTTGGAGCACACCGTATTAGGAACAATTTCAGTGGCCAGAAATTGTCGCGTATTAAGTACAGCCTTGTTCCGATTACAAGTGTTGTGAAACCACCTTAACGGAGGGTCGTTTCTACATATAGCCAAGTATGCTACGTTCATGAGAACATCTCATGGTTGGTACCTAGGTGTGACTGAGTTATCATATTCTATTTTGGTCCAACTTTTGTTGCCAGGCTTTCTCGTATTATGTACCGTGAAAAGTCTCGTCATGGAATTGCGGTTTGGATAAGTTTGTGTTAAATGCATGCACACTAGGTGTTACGGGCCCTAGTGTTTAACACTGATTTATTTGGAGCGGCATGCAAATTCATGGACTTTATTCTTTCTGTCCCTTTTTGCACTGCAAGTGCAATCTCTACTGCAGATTTATTATGAGTTTACACCCTGCCATACAAGGTACTGGCTCAGGATGGGTGTCTGTGATTGGATGGTTTAAACTCTATGAGCTTACTCCAATCCAACCCGCTTTCAACCTAGTTGGTTGTCTCCACTCCATATTAAATATATGGTTGGAAACTCAATGGTTGAGTCCTAATTTATCGTTAGTCGTGGAAGACTGTCTGTAAGTGGTTGGGGGAAAGCACCTCACTCTTACTGTTGCTATTCATCCCGTGTTGGATGGACAGCTTACAAATATTTTTTGCTAAAGGATCTGCTAAGAGCATAAGTTAGCACAATGCATTCTGAATGGGCAACTCTCTCCCTATTCTGGAATTTTCTTCAGTAAGGTTTTCAACTTTGAACACATGTTGTGATGGGGTTGGATACCGTTTCAATAGTTTCATAAGTCAAGGACTTAATAGGTGTGCTGACAAAGTATATTGGCAGGTAACCTTCATTAGGGGTGAACATGTAGTTCTGTGTGTTCCAGAACGTTCAAAAGTCCGACATGAGGACACTCCCTATTCTGGCCCTCAGTAGCTATGAGCTTTTCTAGATACTCACGTGAGTTGGAAATCTCGCTCACAACTTCATGGAAAGTTGCGCCAAGGTTTTCTTGTATTTTTCTAGTATCTTCAGAATGTATGAAAACTAGTTATTTCTTTAGACACCTCTTAGTTGTTGGAATTATGGTTGCAGAGAAACGCACACGGCTTGCAGAAGACGAAGGAAGCCCAAGGCACACAATAGAGAGTGTGTTACTTAGTATGACATGGAAAGATAGATAGCCCTAGAGTGATGGGCTGGAGTCAAAGATTATGCATGAGGAAGATAATATGGACACTTTCCTTGCTAGTGTCAAGGATATCAATGAGCAACTTATTTCTGTAGGTGAAGTCATTTCAGACAATTCCCTTGTGTATACTGTTCTTGATGCCTTACCAGATTCCTACCAGACTTTTGCTAGTACTTGGAGACTGATGACCCAAGGAAATCCTGAAGTTGTCAAGTTTGATGCATTATGCGCATTGTTGTTGCAAGACTCACTTTCCAGAAAAAACAAAACTAGGCAGTGTGGAATTGAACAAGCTTTTACTGCTTCTCAAAGAAAGGGTGGTAACAGCAATGCAGCCACTTCTTATGGTTCTGCTGCGAGTGGCAAAACTTCTATTCCTAATGCTTCTGCTCGCAGCAATTCGTCTAGAAATTCTGGAGATAAGGGCAAAAAGAAGATGCGTTTCCATTATTGTAAAGCTAATGATCACTTGATCAAGTCGTGTCGTAAGTTGAAGGCCAAAGAGGCTAAGAAGAAAGAGGGTGGTATTACTGCAAATGCTGGTTCCAATACAAGTGTAGCCATTGTTGAGTCTTCTGTGAAAGGAGACTGTGTTGCTGATGCTGATGCTGAATGGGCTTTTAGCACGGAGTGCGCTTACAATCCTGTTGTACATGATGCATGCTTGTCAGTTGCTGCAGATTCACATGTGTGGGATTTCGACAGTGGTGCTACAAAGCACATTACCTCACATCGTGAATTGTTTACCTCTCTCGAGTCTGTCCCTCATGGGAATTCAGTCACTTGTGTGAACAATGCCTCTTATCCAGTTCAAGGAGTTGGAGAGATTGTGCTTACTGCTGCAAATGGCAGTTCCTTCACACTTGTTGATGCACTTTATGTACCTGGGATCAAGAAGAATCTCTTGTCTGTATCCGCACTTGCTAGACTTGGACTTGTAGTCAAATTTGTGAATGACAAATGTACAGTTCATGATCTCAGTTTTGGTGATGAAATTGTTGCATCTAGCCTTTTGTGCCGTGGGCTGTATAAGCTCACTTTGTATGACAAGTGTGGAAAAAAATTTGCAAATGCTGTTGTAGATTCAAGGGCTATTTCATATGCAAAACTTTGGCATGCACGTATTGGTCATATGAATTTTGCCAGTTTGCTGTGTTTGTGCAGAAATCTGATATGGTTGCTTCTTTGCCGCCTCTTGAAGCACCTGTCAAACATGTTTGTGAAGGCTGTATTTTGGGTAAGATGTAGCGTTCTAAGTTTCCAAAGGATGGTTCAGTTCGGGCCACATGCAGGTTGCGGCTTGTGCATAGTGATGTTTGTGGGCCCATGCAAACTCTGTCCTTGGGCAATTACCTGTACTTCGTGACTTTCATTGATGATTAATCCAGGCATGCATGGGTATTTCAACTTAAAGCGAAGTCCGCAGTTTTTATGTGCTTCAAACAATTTCTGGCTAACGTTGAAAATGTCTCGAAATGTACTATGGACACCCTCCATTCTCATCGAGGGGGAGAGTATATGTCTCATGAATTTAATGCATTTCTGGCTAGTCGTGGGATAAAACACCAATGTACAGTGCATAATACACCTCAGCAAAATGGTGTTGCTGAGAGGAAAAATAGGTCACTGACGAAAATGGCACGATGTATGGTCAAAAGTCAAGCTTGGCCGCATTCTTTTTGGTTTGAGGCCATTATGTGTGCCACTTATATACTTAACAGGTGTCCTACGAAAGCTTTGCAGTCTATTACTCCATCTGAAGCATGGCATGATAGAAAGCCTTCCATTGAGCACATGCGTGTTTTTGGCTGTTTGGCATATGCTTTGGTGCCACAAACACAGCGCAGAAAATTGGATGATAAGGCTGTCAAATGTATTTTTGTTGGTTATAGTGCTGAAAGCAAAGGTTATAGGTTATATCATCCGCAAACAAAGCGTATTTTAGTTTCACGAAATGTAGCCTTTGTGGAAGATTCTGTTCAGCCCTTGTTGTCATGTACTAGAGACAGTAATGTAAGCTCACAGGACATTTATGACACTTTGTTGCCTCTTTTCAGTGGTGGAAATACGAATGTAAGTTCCAATGAGGCAAATGTACAGCCTATGGAAGTTTCTGAAAATGTTACAGATCAGCCTATTACTGATGCAGATGTCATGATGTACTTGATGAGGAAAGGGCTGAAAATGAGCAGGCTTGAGGTATGCCAAAATGGCTGGTGCACACTTTGCGTGACGGTAAATTGGATGCACCTTTGTCTAGTCGTACTCGTTCACGCTCTCGCCATGCATCTTATGCATCAGATTGTTATGCTTTGGCTGTGTCTAGCTTACATGATGTTGAGGAGCCTCTGTCTTCTGATGAAGCACAGAATTCAAAAAATTGGATGACTGCCATGCAATCAGAATATGATGCACTTATAGAAAATGACACATGGACTTTATGTGATTTGCCTCCTGGCAAAAAGGCCATTGGTACAAAGTGGGTTTACAAGTTGAAACGCAAGCCAGATGGTGAGATAGATCGCCATAAGGCTCGACTTGTTGCAAAGGCATAGATTATGAAGAGACCTTTGCTCCCACTTGTCGTATGACTACTGTGTGTTTTCTATGTGCATTGGCAGCTCATTTTGGTTGGGATGTACATCAATCAGACATTGTTACTGCTTTCTTGAATGGTGCCATATTTGAGGAAGTTTATGTAATGCAGCCTCGCGGTTTTGTCATAAAAGGAAAAGAGGACAAAGTGTGCAGATGTAAGAAGGCTTTGTATGGGTTGAAGCAATCTTCTCGTGCTTGGAATGAGAAAGTTGACACTCATTTGGTTAAACGAGGCTTTCGTAAGAAACCAACAAAAAGCACATTGTATGTAAAGCATGAGGGTGATGTACTTCTCATTGTGGTTCTTTATGTCGATGATTTGCTGATCACTGGACCAAATGAGAGACATATTGCTGAATTTAAGGCTGATTTGAATGCTACTTTCAAGATGAAAGATTTGGGGCTGTTGCATCATTATTTGGGTATACAGTATAAGCAGTGTGATGGTGGTATTGCCTTGTGTCAGAAAAGTTACATAGAGACATTGCTATGTAAGTTTGGACTTGAGGATTGCAAACCTATTGCCACTCCCATGGAAACAGGTTTGAAGTTGAGTCTACATGATGCTGGTGATCCTGCTGATGTCACTCTTTACCAAACTGCTCTTGGCTGCCTCATTTATGTATGCAACACGAGGCCAGATATTCAGTTTGCAGTCTCAAAGGTCAGCAGATTTATGCATAGCCCAGGGTCTAAGCGCTGGCAAACTGTCAAGAGGATTTTCCGCTACCTTAGTGGCACTTTACATCTTGGCTTGTTTTATCCCAAGGGGGGATCATTGCCGCCAGACTTACATGCTTTTTCGGACTTAGATTGGGCTGGTTGTTTTGACACGCGAGTGTCCACAAGTAGTTTTTGTTTCATGCTTGGCAGTTCATGTATATCATGGTTGAGCAAGAAGCAACCTACTGTTGCCACTTCAAGTTGTGAGACTGAGTACAGGGCAGTCTTCACAGCTACGGTTGAGTGTGTATGGCTCAGACGCCTTATGGATGATTTGGGTGTTGGACAGGACACTGTCAACACTATCTACACTGACAGTCAGAGCACATTGGCAGTTGCGAGAAACCCAGTTTTTCATGCTCGCACAAAGCACATTGAGGTGCATTACCACTATGTCAGGGAGAGGCTCTCAGCAGGAGAGATCAGCTTGGCTTATGTGCCAACACAGGACAACCTTCCAGATCTTTTCACAACGGCATTGTCTCGTGATAAGCTTGAAGCTTTCCACAAAGCTTTGGGTTTACTCCCCTTTGTGGATTGATCATGTCCTCAAGGCATGGCACTTCCCTTTACTCAAGTGCCAGCTCTCATTCACCGCATCACTCCAGGGGAGATTTGTTACCATATACATGTGGTAGTGATGTGTGTAAACACACTAGGACCGTCGGGGCAATTTTTTCCCTCTTTAAGAGGTTTTTCCCCCCGAGAATTGTATATACATCCATCACTCTAGGGCTATCTATCTTTCCATTGATATTCTAGCAGCTCTTTACGCAGCAAAGCAATTTTAACCTTATTGCGGCTTGCATAAAGACCTGCTAGAATATCTGGCATCACTCTAGGGGGGATTTGTTACCATATAAATGTGGTAGTGATGTGTGTGAACACACTAGGACCGCCGTGGCATTTTTTCCCTCTTTAGGAGGTCTTTTCCCCCAAGATTTGTATATACGCCCATCACTCTAGGGCTATCTATCTTTCCGTTGATATTCTAGCAGCTCTTTACATAGCAAAGCAATTTTAGCCTCATTGCGGCTTGCATAAAGACCTGCTAGAATATCCCAAGGCTGTTTTGCAGATTTTGTTGAACAAATGTGAGGAACAATGGTGTGCTTCACAGACAACGCAATCAATGCATGAGCGTGCGCATCCTTTACATCCCAATGAGCTTGTTCTACTGGAGGCAAAACAACTCTAATAGCAGCAATCCTTGCAGTAAGACCTGCAACATCCTCAACATCGCCTGCATCCTCAGAATCAGGACGTACATCAATGCCCTGCACAATATTCCAGACGCCCTTTGACACAAGAACGTGCTGCATCATATAAGCCCACATAGGGTAATTGTCCCCATCCAACCTGTCCTCAGCAGCAAACATCTTGAAGACATCTGTGTTGTTGTCAGCCATGGTAAATGTTGCACCTGATGTGAAAACTGCCTGAAAATAGGAGAAACGGAACGGGAACAACACATGGTATATAGCACAAACCGTAGAAGACTAAAAGGCACCTGTTATGCAGAAAACGGCACTAACAGAAATTTTGCACAAAATGACGAATCTGCCTGTGCCGACCTGCCTGTAGTGGAAAGTTTTAAGACACCGGAAAGGCTGGACAAGACAAGGGTAGGGCCGAGCTAGGCGGTGTGGAACGAGGAGTCCAACTAGGGAAAAGGGCCAGGGGCTTGCCTATTAAAAGGGTGGTTGGGTGGTGGACTCTCATACCCTAGTTTCCCTTGTCCTTTCACTGGTATCAGAGCTCAGGGGAGAAGGGGGAGAAACAAGAAGGAGGCATGGAGAAGCTTGCAAGGCGAGCACTTCTTGGATCTTCTCTCTCTCTCTCTCTCTCTCTCTCTCTCTCTCTCTCTCTCTCTCTCTCTCTCTCTCTCTCTCTCTCTCTCTCTCTCTCTCTGTGTGTGTGTGTGTGTGTGTGTGTGTGTGTGTGTGTGTGTGTGTGTGTGTGTGTGTGTGTGTGTGTGTGTGTGTGTGTGTGTGTGTGTGTCTCTCGTCAAGCATGGCGAGTCCGACCCGACAGGAAAACCGCGCGGGAAGCATTGCTTGGATGGTGGAAGCAGCTAAGGCGGCCAAAGTTATTTGCGGTAAGTCTGGCTCCAGAAAGGAGCGCCCAGGTCTCATATGCAATTTTCGTTTCTGCATGGCACGCTGAAGAGGGCTGTATAGACCAGCGCGAGCATTTTCACTCCCGGTTGTGTCTGCTTTGTGTTGTCGTCGCCATGGACTCCTCCTAGTTCACACATTAAGAAGGTTTTTTATTTGAGTTTTGGTCATTTCAATTTGGGCCATTTGTGTAAGGGTGTTCTCCCATAAACCCTCGACTCGTGGGGAATCCACTTGCTTGGCAACCTTGGCAAAGGACCATTCCGACACAGACACCTCGACAATAAGCCCTAGCAAGGTCATCTTGGCATGGTCTGGCATGGTCCCAAAATTGGCAAGAATCTCATGAGCGTCTCTACAAATGGATTCAAGGACTATTAACCGCTTGACTTGGGAACTAGAAACTGGCAAGACTATGAGCCAAGATTTACGTATGAATTTTCTCATGGCCAAGTGGCCGATAAGGCAAGTTGAAGTACACACTTCCTAAGGTTCTCGTCTTGATTGAAACTCCTTTGAATTTTATGACAATAAGGCCAGTGGGTACGACTCTCTTATCAGGTACGCAATTGATTTTATTTTATTTTTTGCCAATGTACTCGATAGATAGGGCATGCACAAGACATGTATGCTGCCATGAAAGTGTTTCCATCATTGTGCAATAGAAAACTCAAGTATATGGTGAGGCGGTCTGGGGCAGGCAACGAGAAGAGTGGCCTCTAAGCACCCTTGTAGGCTCCCGTGATGCTCAATTGGGTTGGGGTTGGAAAAAACAACAAACACACACACAAACCCGCAACCTAACCCTACACAAATTTGGGGCACCACCTAGTTTTGGATGCGCACTAGGACGTGTAAAGAGAGAGAGAGAGAGAGAGAGAGAGAGAGAGAGATAGTGCTCGGGCTGCTTTGAAATGTATCGGCAATGATCAAGCAAACACAATTATATATGTAAGAAAGAGAGAGAAGAGGGAGGGGGTGCTTGTTGCATTAATACCTTCTTACAAATCTGTCATGACCGATCAAAGTGAGATTAGTATTTGTTCAACATAGCTTGAGTAAATTTCACCACGACACATCACAAGAAAAGCCACCCCAATCACTATCTTAAGGCCAGGGGAGTCCTCTCCACCCTGTCGCCCTCTTACAATATGTGGGATTTATGGCTAAATTGATGACAACACCCAGACACAAGCTATCAAGAACTAAAAATATCACCAAGACACTTACACGTCATTGTTGTCCATTACTTCACGTTGGAATAGAGACAAAGTATCCAAGCTTAGTCCAAATCCACCCTCCTTGATTCAGCAAATGTTGGGCTTACACTAGTAGGAGGAATGATAGATTTTCCACTCTCAAATGAATGATCGCTCTCTCTCTCTCTCTTACAATGGCATAGAGTTCCCGTGCTAATCACCCCTATTATAACACATGCACAAGCATACGACAATGAGCTTCCACTCAAGAGCTCCTTCTAGAGAGGTTGAGCTTGGCTTCTCAAGCTATAGCATAGTGCTCTTGCTTATGGCTCCCCCTTTGTGCTAGCTACACCCTCCTTTTATAGCAATTTTGAAGGCTAGGGTTACTCCTCTAACCATGGTTGGGTTAGATTTTCAGCACTTATCTAATTTCTTTTGCTTGGAATTATCAAGAAGTTGGTGTGGATAGATGAAGAAGAGAGAGAGGAGAGAAGTGGAGGTGATAGGACTTTTCATAGTAGGTTAGTGTTAGTAAATTAGTAGAGTTAGTTATTTTATTGATTTACAAATGGAATTGGATATTTACAATGGGAGTATCCAAGTAGGATACAAATGAGGAAGAAAAAACTCTTAATAGGTAAGAAAACATGGATTTCTTACAATGTTGATGCTCCAAGTGTATTGAGTAGGGTCAATTTTGACGCTTGTTGACGGTCCACTAGCTTTGACGGTACGTTTTTTTCACTCTTGACCTTCCTTTGGGAGCCAAGGTAATTGAATATGAGTAATCAATCACCATGATGATGTCTTTCAAGAGAAGAGGCTGAATTTTATGGTTTTTTGATAGATATGGGTAATATGGATGAGGAAAAATGAGATTAGGTGGTCAATTTTGGAATGGAAGTGTGTGTAGGAAACATGAGTTCACCATGGTTTCTCTTATTCTTCAAGGTTTAGAAGAAGGTGAGTAGGGTGCAGAGAGGAGTGGTGAGAGAGGTGGGGATGATGAGTGGAGAGGTGTGTGTGAAAGAGGAAAATGATAAAGTGGAAGAGGGAGTGTGGCTGCATAGCATGGGCAAACTGGGGTCCACAAATAAAATCCTAGCTCACAGCTCGTAGCTCAAAAAAATATATAAAAATTTGAGGTGAAAGTTCAGCTCACGAGCTACAACTTTTGTTTATATTACCTTTTCAAATTCGGGGAGCATGTGATCTATAAAAATTCAGCAAAACCAACTAATTTTTCCACTGCACAAGATCCTTGTGAGGTCCTTCTTTGGATGATTCTTTTGAATATCTCCAAGAGTGAGCTCCCCATGGTGCATGCATGCATTCCACATACCCTTGACCTTATTTGGTAGGTCTATAATTGAAGATATTGTTGAGATCATGATATAAGTGAATAGTACAACTAAGAAAATCAAATATTGAGGGGTCTAAAAAAATATGTACATGTCAAATATAAATAATATAGGTGGAAAAAATATAAAGGGGTCAAAATAAATCTCTCTCAATATAAGTCTACCATAAAAAGGTGAATATTTTTGGTGTTCTAATTTATGAGAGTAAAAGAGAATAGATGTAGGAAGGAAAAATCACAATAGTGAAAAAATATACACATAAATAAAACTAGTTTTTTTGGATTTTTGTTGGGATGGAGTTACACCAAAAATAAGAGAAGCTTGCATGAAATTATTTTTATATAGAATAAAGAGTATGCAAAATGGTAAGAAAAAATATGATAATGGTGAGTCAATGTACATAGCATAAATAACACACCATAGGTAGAAATATTTAAATAAATACCAAAATAATTATGAAAAATCATTTTTTTTAGGCCCTATATATAATGAAATATTTACACACAAATGGGCCATAATATACTTATATTTTTTTATTTTTTTGGCTCAACTAGCCCAGTGACTAGCTAGCTGAGGGTTTTTAAGAAGATATGGGAAATGTCCCCTAACTCACACACACCTATATACAGTGAAATGGTAGGGATAGCCACAGTGTTTGGATGATTTTGGTAGGGTGGGTTAACTCACTATGGCAATTACGGAGAGCCGAAAAACGGCTATCATTAGCCCTCCCCCAGGATGATGGTATATTCATGTACTATCTTAGAGCATCTTTTCCAAAGAGAGTGCTTCAGAGTCCTTGACGAGGTCTTCATCGTTTGGCCCCTCAGAATTTTGGTTTGAGTTACACTCATGCTTCACGGAACAATACCTACATGAGATAGCTGCCTTTTGACAGATCTTTGGTAGATCCTTTGGTAGAAGGCGACTCAAATAAGGCTTCAAGCGATACCCGTTTACCTTCCTGGAGTGCTCTTTCCCATTCAAGTCCATAAGTTGATAGTAACTTGAATTGAAAGCCTTCTTAACTATGTATGGCCCCTACCATCTAGTTTCAAATTTGGCATCAAAACGATTGTCGAGTCGATTGTCATACCTTAGCACAAGATCTCCTTCATTGATGCCTTTGTCCTTTAGTTTCTTGTCAAGATTCTCCTTCGCCTGCGTAGCTTTCCTCTTGTAGCACTCGTATGCTGCTTCTCTTTTCCACTCAAGCTCAGCTAAGGTAAGAAGTCGATCCATCCATGCTTCTTGATCATCTTGTGCTTCTTTGCCATGAAGTCGTATTGTTGGGATGTTGAGCTCAATTGGTTGTAAAGCCTCTTGACCATAAACCAAGTGAAATGGTGTAAACTCCGTGGCTTCCCTGTATGTGGTTCAATATGCCCACAAGGCACCATCCAAGAAGTCATCCCACAACTTTGTCTTGTTTCTCACCATCTTTCTAATGATGCCTGCAATGACACCATTAGCTTTTTCTACCAGACCATTGGATTGGGGATAGTAGGGTGTACTATGACGATGTAGAATGTGAAGTTCTTCACAGACCTCTATGAGCAAGCCCTTTCTAAACCCTAGACCATTATCAGAAACAATCTCCAAAGGTGTGCCAAATCTACAACAAATGTGAGTGTAGACAAATTTGCTCACTGTCCTCTCAGTTACCTTTGCCACACTTTGTGCTTCCACCCACCTAGTCATATAGTCTACCGCCACTAGAATGTAGAGTTTACCATTTTTTGTCCTAGGGAGAGGACCCATAGCATCAATGCCCCACTTTTCAAAGGGTCCATTTGCAAGCACGATTTGCCTTGGACCATACACCAATCTTCTATTCCCATTTACCTGACAATTGTGACAACTTTTACACCAATGTTGGACATCCACATGCAGACTTGGCCAAACATACCCCGCAAGCAAAATCTTCTTCACAGTTAACTCTTGGGCAAAATGACCACCACATGCGTCTTCATGCAAACCTTTTAGAATGGCTGGAATCTCCTTGATAGTTGGTACTCTTCTGCACACTTGATCCTTCCCTCTTTGATAGAGGGATCCTTCTAGGAAGAGATACGCGCTTGCCTTTTTCATGAGTCTCCTCTTCTGAGCCTTCGTGAAGTCTTGCAGAAACTCACCCTCCAAAATGTAGCTAATAATGGGAGTCAATGACTCCAATCCCTGGTATCTCAGTTGCTTGACAGTTGCTGCCACCATGATGACCTACACTTCTTTCTCAACACATGTAACTGCTTGTTGTGCAAGTAAATCGGCATCTTCATTTTGTTTCCTAGGAATATGATATAGTTGCACTTCTTCAAAGTGATTAAACATCCTACGAATGGCATGAACTTTTGTCCGTAAGCTTTCATTCTTGCATGCCCAAATGCCTAAAATCTATTTAACAATGAGAAGTGCATCTCCCTTTACCATGAGACGTTGTATCCCTTGGCCAATGCACATCTTCAAACCATGAAGTAGTGTGTCGTATTCTGCTTCATTGTTGCTAGTTAAACTTGGTAGATGGTCTGACCTTCTCTTTCATGACCACCTCCCCACTTGGGTTGAGCAACACTAGCCCTCCCACTGCTTTTCCTGTGACTCGTCGAAAAGCTCCATCAAAGAACAAGGTAAAAGACTTAGGAATATTTTTCGGTGGTGGCAATGGTAGGGTCTTTATTTCAGGCACCTTAATCTCCTTCTCATGTACCCTATAAGTAAGGATCCCTGCCAATTGTGCACGCACACTATCTTCTACCTTGAAAGAGTATTGGAACTCTTGCAATTCCATAATCCACTTTGAGATCCTAGTGCTAAGATTCATTTGAGATGACACCCAAGAAAACAAATTTTCTGCAATGAGAATTACAAAAGGTTTTGGTAGCAAGTAGGATCTAAACTTTCTCACCGCAAACATGAGAGAAAGCATCATGAGTTCTGCCTCCGTGTAGCCTCTCTCCAAAGCATTCATGACCCTACTAGCAAAGTAGATGGGTCGCATCCGGGTACTATGGGGATCTTGTTGTAGCAAAACCACTCCAATTGTTTCTTTCCCAACACTAGAGCTAACAAAGAATGTGTACTCCCAACAAGGAGGCATGAGTGTTGGTAGTTCTGACAGGATGACTTTAATGTTACAAAAGTACTCTTCAAGCTTATCAAACCATGCAAATTCTACTTGTTGTGTCAACTTTTGCAAAGGATGAAGCAACTCCGAAGCTAAGTGAATAAAGCGTGACATATAATTCACCTTTTGAATGAATGAGATGACCTCTTTGAGATTCTTGGGTGATGGGAGCTCAATAAGAGCCTTTGCCTTTGAAGGATCTACCTCAATGCCTTTATAGGAAACCTTGTGACCAAGCAAGATCACTTCATCCTCACCTATGTGGCACTTGTCGGGGTTGAGTTGACCTCCCATGTCATAGAGCTTCTTTAAACCTTCTTCTACCCTTCGTAGATGCAATGATTTTGAGCTATAAATGCAAAAATCATCAATAAAAACCCTAATGGACTTTCCAAAGAATGTTTGAAACACCATGTTCATAAAGCGTTGGAAAGTTGCAGGAGCATTTGTCAAGCCAAATGGCATGACTCTAAAATCATAACAACCCCAAGGAGTGATGAAGGTTGTTTTCAATTGATCTTCCAATGCGATACCTATTTGAAAGTAACCCGAGTAGCCATCACACACAGTGTACTTCTCATGACCAGCTACCTCATTTAGTATCTCATCCTGAAATGGGAGGGGAAAGTGATCTCTTTTTGTTGCCTCATTAAGTGGACGGTAATCCACACACACCCTCCACTTGCCGTTTTTCTTAGGAGTGACAACAACGGGAGAGACCCACTCTGAATTCTCCACTGGATAAATGAAACCTGTTGCTAGAAGCTTTCTTACCTCCTTGAGTAAAGCCTGCTCCTTGATGACTCCTAGCCTTCGTAGCTTTTGAGCCTTAGGTGTGGCCTCTGGCTTCAACTCAATTTTGTGTTGAACAGCATCTACTCCACGCACATCGGTGTAGTCTTTAGCAAAAAGCCTCGGAAATTTTCCTAGCACACATTTGAACTCCTCTCTTTCGTCCTTTGTTGTAGACAACATACCTTCTAACATTCCTTCATCTTGCACATTTTGGTTCTCTTGAGTACCTACCTCTTCTAAACCTCGAGAAGAGGTCTCCTGGTTGTTTGGCTTAAACCTTACCCCCATGACTTTGATGGAAGACTCCTCTTCAGTAATGCTGCCGCTACTTTCTCCTTCTGAAGTGCTATCGGTCCAGCCTTCCTCCGTCTCACTTTGAGATGATTCTTCATGGAGCTCCTCTTGGCGTTGCTCCTTCATGTCAAAGACAACCTTCTTATGATTGTCATTCCTGCAAATTAGCTTTCCACTCTCCCAATCTTGCAAAGCTCGCATTTTCATTAGCCATGGTCTCCCTAGGATAAATGGGTAACCATTTTCTTTGGTAGACATAACATAAAAATCCACCGCCTTCTTAATGCCAAAGGCCTCTACAAAAGCATTTTTACAAATGCCTACACACCTAGCTTTGCTATTGTTTGCCATCTTGACTTTAATTTCAGGTGTCTCATGAATGTGCATGCCTAGTTTTTGCATGAGTCCCTCTATCATGATGCAAATTTGTGCACCCCCATCCACTAGACCTTTCCTAACCAATCTTCCTTTGATGTAACAATCTAGCACAGGTGTAATATCCTCATTCATTTCAGCATGTGCAATTTTTACAAAAGGCACACTCTCTTTTACCTTTCTCCTAGTGCTAACTGCCTTTGTTAAATCCCTCCTAACTTGTGGGCATAATGCAAGAAATTGAGGCCATGTGATATCAGGACCCTTACCTCTCATGTCTTCCAACAAGTTGTATGGATCCATACCATGTCCAAGAGGGAAGTCTTGGAGATTGATACGACGTTGAGTCCTCTTAGCTTCCTTGGTCTCCTTTGCCTTCTTACCTCGTCCATGGTCACTCTGTGATGTGACACCTTCTTTCTCCTTCCCTTTTCCACGGCCACGCTTAATGCCATTTGCTTCCATGTCAACCTCTTTTGAATTTGTCACCTCTACCACATGCACATTTGGGTCTGGCAAAGGTGGAACTCCTTCACACCTTGTGGAGGTGGTCTAGCTCCATTTGGCCTTTGTAGAAGCCGTGGTTGCTGACTAGTTCCTTCACCTGCATTCATCACTGGGTAATTCAAGTTAGGTCTCCCTGGCTCCCCATTGGCCCAAGGACAATTATACATCCCATGTCCAAACTCTCCGCAATTCCACAATTGTAAGACTCTCCTAGGTCGTGGATCTCGCTCTTTAGACTTCCTTGTTTGTCCTTTTGGACCTACAACTTGTGCAAGGTGGATTGATAAGCTGCTTAAAGATTCATTTAACTTCTCAATCACTTCTGCCGTTACCTCAGGAAGCTCCCTAGATGTTGATGCTTGTGACTTACCTTTGGTTCTAAGACCTTCTATTGGAACCTCTCCCCTTAGGCACTTGAGTTTCCTATACTTCTTGGAAGCTCTAATTTCAGCTGCATCATAGGTGGCAGGTGCATCCACCTCCACCTTTACCTTAAGATCAGGAAAGAGTTCAGCTATGAATCTCTCCTTCTTTAGAAATTCTGCACCATCACCAGGGTTAACAACATTTCGTATCCATAGAGCCCAAAGATGTAGAAACTCTTGCTTGTACAAGTAGTAGTTATCTAAATCTTTTTGCTTATGAGAAACAATGTCTTGCCATAGTTTTTGAGTGTTTTGGGGATCAAAGAAGTATCTCTTGAAATGATTCACAACTTCCGTGTAATTCCCTTTAACTTCCTCAGGCAAAGAGTCAAACCAAGTGCTAGCATCTTTCCTAAGGACCACCTCAAACATCTCTACACGTTCTTGATCAGTTACTATCCTCTTGATATGACAAGACATCTTGAAATTTGCTAAAAATAATTCTGCATCCTCTCCAGGCTCTCCAAAGAGAAGAGGGTATCCGGACATTTGGCGTTGGCTTTCCATTATTATGAAAGATTACAACACAAGTTGTAACAAGGGATACAATAGAAATTTAGAACCACTCGCCTGCAAATGAAGAAGTAAGAAAGTACCACTCTAGGTTTTCTTCTTCAGCTATCCAAGCTTCAATGAGGTCTCGATTTTTTTGATCAAAACAAAAGGGTAGACTATTTATGAGCTCTAAGAAGGGTTGAAATTCTTCAAAGCTAAGACGATATACAAAAATATCTAAAAATTCATTTTCTGGATCTAGAAGAGCAACCACGTCCCAAGTAATGAATTGCACTTGCTCTACAATTCCCAATGCACAAGCGGTTTGTATAAAAACTAGATCTTCATGCTCATCGAAGGCTGTGAGAAAGTAGCAATTGACTAGGAGCTCCTTTCCTTCGAGTTCCACATAGTCGGAATGAGGCAACCTTCTCAAAATTTCATAAAGAACATCCTCTTCAAGTCCAATCAAGCTTGCAAGATTTAAAGACTCCACTTGTGCTACAAAACTCCTGGACGAAAACTCCTTAGGATTATGGTTAAATCATTCATAAGCATCAAGAGATTTACAATGTCTCTATGAACAAAGTGTCATATAAAGTAGAGAAGGATGAGAATTTATACAAATTTACAGTCTTCTCGATGCTCTCTTTATTAAGACAAGCCCTAAATAGCTCCCTATCTCCTTTGTTGAAAGTGAAAGGAAGACTATTCATAAGACGCAAATGAGGGAAAAATTCACCAAATGTAAGTCTATGAAGCATGAACTCTGGCCGCAAGTTTCCTAAAGAGTCTTTCTCAATGGTGAAATGCACTCGCCAAACACCAAATTTCACTCTATTTACCAATCTTAGGGCACACACTATTTGGATGAATGTACGGTCTTCCTTAGTGCCCAACAGCAAAAGGAAAATGGAATCCACATGTAGGACCTTTCGTCTTAGCTTCACCACCCTCTTGTTATGAGGGAGACGCTTTACTACCTGCTCCTGCAACTCAATCAGTAATAGAGCTAGATCTCTAAGGATTGAATTTTCACTGCACACACACTCCTTGTTAGAACAAATGATCGTTTTTTTTGTTTTTGTAACAAACGTGGACAAACAAAAAGCCAACATACACACTATTTTGTTTGGCTGCACTTCATTTTAAAATAAAATGAACACATGTACATCAAAAGAAGTGTGGTAATTGATGAGAGGTAGAATGACAGGTTGTGGAGATGCAAGAATTTCCCCTGTTCTTTCAGCCCCAAACATAAACACCATACGCTGCTGAAAATGTATCTTTCTACTAAGTGCAATATTTATCCTAATATGTGGTGTGAAATAAAAAGGAAAAATTTCTGGGCCATTATCCATGCTCTATACATAACCTAATGCCTAAAATAGAACAAAGATATATACATCGAAACTAAGATTGTACCTAACGAGAGGCAAAATAAAAAGATTTACCGAAGCGTTTATTTCGGCTAACCTAAGAGAACCTAAAATTCTACGAATTACTCGTTGAAATTGCAACTTAGTACTAACAATTATGTGTAACTTTTACCTTGCAATCGAAATGAAAGGCTCATACAAATTCTCGTGATTCACGCAAGCTACTTGATTATGCTAAAGGTTGAGCCTTCACAAAACATACACAAGCCGTCCTCAGTGGGGGCACCAATTTGAGGCGGTCCGGGGCGGGCAATAAGAAGAGTGGCCTCTAAGCACCCTTGTAGGCTCCCGTGCTGCTCAATTGGGTTGGGGTTGGAAAAAACAACAAACACACACACACACAAACCCGCAACCTAACCCTACACAAATTTGGGGCACCACCTAGTTTTGGATGCAAATTAGGACGCGTAAAGAGAGAGAGAGAGAGAGAGAGAGAGAGAGAGAGAGAGAGAGATAGTGCTCGGGCTGCTTTGAAATGTATCGGCAATGATCAAGCAAACACAATTATATATGTAAGAAAGAGAGAGAAGAGGGAGGGGGTGCTTGTTGCATTAATACCTTCTTACAAATCTGTCATGACCGATCAAAGTGAGATTAGTATTTGTTCAACATAGCTTGAGTAAATTTCACTACGACACATCACAAGAAAAGCCACCCCAATCACTGTCTTAAGGCCAGGGGAGTCATCTCCACCCTGTCGCCCTCTTACAATATGTGGGATTTATGGCTAAATTGATGACAACACCCAGACACAAGCTATCAAGAACTAAAAATATCACCAAGACACTTACACATCATTGTTGTCCATTACTTCACGTTGGAAGAGAGACAAAGTATCCAAGCTTAGTCCAAATCCACCCTCTTTGATTCAGCAAATGTTGGGCTTACACTAGTAGGAGGAATGATAGATTTTCCACTCTCAATTGAATGATCGCTCTCTCTCTCTCTTACAATGGCATAGAGTTCCCGTGCTAATCACCCCTATTATAACACATGCACAAGCATACGACAATGAGCTTCCACTCAAGAGCTCCTTCTAGAGAGGTTGAGCTTGGCTTCTCAAGCTATAGCATAGTGCTCTTGCTTATGGCTCCCCCTTTGTGCTAGCTACACCCTCCTTTTATAGCAATTTTGAAGGCTAGGGTTACTCCTCTAACCATGGTTGGGTTAGATTTTCAGCACTTATCTAATTTCTTTTGCTTGGAATTATCAAGAAGTTGGTGTGGATAGATGAAGAAGAGAGAGAGGAGAGAAGTGGAGGTGATAGGACTTTTCATAGTAGGTTAGTGTTAGTAAATTAGTAGAGTTAGTTATTTTATTGATTTACAAATGGAATTGGATATTTACAATGGGAGGATCCAAGTAGGATACAAATAAGGAAGAAAAAACTCTTAATAGGTAAGAAAACATGGATTTCTTACAATGTTGATGCTCCAAGTGTCTTGAGTAGGGTCAATTTTGACGCTTGTTGACGGTCCACTAGCTTTGACGGTACGTTTTTTTCACTCTTGACCTTCCTTTGGGAGCCAAGGTAATTGAATATGAGTAATCAATCACCATGATGATGTCTTTCAAGAGAAGAGGCTGAATTTTATGGTTTTTTGATAGATATGGGTAATATGGATGAGGAAAAATGAGACTAGGTGGTCAATTTTGGAATGGAAGTGTGTGTAGGAAACATGAGTTCACCATGGTTTCTCTTATTCTTCAAGGTTTAGAAGAAGGTGAGTAGGGTGCAGAGAGGAGTGGTGAGAGAGGTGGGGATGATGAGTGGAGAGGTGTGTGTGAAAGAGGAAAATGATAAAGTGGAAGAGGGAGTGTGGCTGCATAGCATGGGCAAACTGGGGTCCACAAATAAAATCCTAGCTCACAGCTCGTAGCTCAAAAAAATATAAAAAAATTTGAGGTGAAAGTTCAGCTCACGAGCTACAACTTTTGTTTATATTACCTTTTCAAATTCGGGGAGCATGTGATCTATAAAAATTCAGCAAAACCAACTAATTTTTCCACTGCACAAGATCCTTGTGAGGTCCTTCTTTGGATGATTCCTTTGAATATCTCCAAGAGTGAGCTCCCCATGGTGCATGCATGCATTCCACATACCCTTGACCTTATTTGGTAGGTCTATAATTGAAGATATTGTTGAGATCATGATATAAGTGAATAGTACAACTAAGAAAATCAAATATTGAAGGGTCTAAAAAAATATGTACATGTCAAATATAAATAATATAGGTGGAAAAAATATAAAGGGGTCAAAATAAATCTCTCTCATTATAAGTCTACCATAAAAAGATGAATATTTTTGGTGTTCTAATTTATGAGAGTAAAAGAGAATAGATGTAGGAAGGAAAAATCACAATAGTGAAAAAATATACACATAAATAAAACTAGTTTTTTTTGGATTTTTGTTGGGATGGAGTTACACCAAAAATAAGAGAAGCTTGCATGAAATTATTTTTATATGGAATAAAGAGTATGCAAAATGGTAAGAAAAAATATGGTAATGGTGAGTCAATGTACATGGCATAAATAACACACCATAGGTAGAAATATTTAAATAAATACCAAAATAATTATGAAAAGTCCTTTTATTTAGGCCCTATATATAATGAAATATTTACACACAAATGGGCCATAATATACTTATATTTTTTTATTTTTTTGGCTCAACTAGCCCAGTGACTAGCTAGCTGAGGGTTTTTAAGAAGATATGAGAAAAGTCTCCTAACTCACATACACCTATATACAGTGAAATGGTAGGGATAGCCACAGTGTTTGGATGATTTTGGTAGGGTGGGTTAACTCACTATGGCAATTACGGAGAGCCGAAAAATGGCTATCAATGGTTAGCAAAGACCACAAATTCGTTTGACAACCACATTTATGCAAGGCTTGAGTAAGAAATGGTTTTGCTAAGAAGCATGGCTTCTCCCCATGCATGGCATCAGCCAAAACACCTCGCCTAAGTACTATTATCAGATGTTTTTGTTATGGAATTGATATTTGATTATTGCAGATGTGACAGGTGGAAAAGACTGGACCGAGCTAGGCCTATACGAATGAAAATATATACATTGTACATTTTATTAATCAAGTGCTCTTTTATGAGCTTTGACCATTTATGACCGGCTGGTCAGTTTGTAACCAATTTGACCATTCAAGAAATCTATATAACAAATACATGCAAGAGAGCAATGGTCACTCTTGCACGGGGGGAGATTGCACCCAGTGCTTGTGCCTTCTTCTCTTCTCTCCTCCCTCCTCTCTCACCGTGCTCGCGTAGCACTCCGTTCTAGGAGGTGCGTCTGCAGGTGTTCTCTCTCTTTCTTTCCCCTCTCTATCTTTCTTTGTTGTATGGTGCTCGATTATGGGTTTGTACAAGTAGACATGTACGTAGATTTATTCGTTCATGCCTTGCCATGCACTATTTTGAGTATTTTGCAGGGCATCTCTACGCTTCTGTTGTAGCAGTGGTATCAGAGCTTAGGCTACGCTCCAAGACTACATATTTTGACAAGCTCTCCCTCTCTCTCTTGCATTGGTGTGGTAGACCACCAGTCCAGTCGTCAGCCAACCACTGGCGCTGATAACTGCATGAAGTAGCCGGCCCCACCACCTTTCCCAACCACTGCATAGCATCCTCCAAACACTGGCAGATCTCTCTCTCTCTCTCTCTCTCTCTCTCTCTCTCTCTCTCTCTCTCTCTCTCTCTCTCTCTCTCTCTCTCTCTCTCTCTCTCTCTCTACTACGATCTCCAAGCTCGATGCCTTGCCCTTTGCAACAGAGAATCATAGAGCCCACCTTCTACTACTGTGAGGAAAATGAGCCACAGCTCTGTAGAGCACCTCATGGAAGCATGGCAGTTGACGTCCCGCTCGTAGCACCTCCCCATGGCTTGTTTATTCCTTCCAGCCGTGGTGCTGCCATTTATACCATTGATGATGAAGAGGAGTACCTAGCTTCGCCCTCACCTTGTACCAGGGAGATAGTTGCAAAAGAAGCTGCCGGTCTTGGTGAGCTTCATAGGCGCTTCTCTATTCGCGATATTGCCAAAAAGTTTGAGAAAGGGCAGGCTGCAGCACATGCAGCCGTAGAAAATATCTTTGATGAATTAATGATCAGAGAGGGTCCCTCGCTTGATCAGCAAGTCCTTCTTCAGAAACTCCGTGCAGTTCTAGAGGCGTTGATAGGAAGATTTGTTGGGCGCCGTGGTTGACCCAAAGAGAATCGGAGCTGGTTCAAGAAAAGGTTGAAGTCAGATCAAAGCTTGCAGCTATATTTAAACAACGAAGCATCTACGCTCGGTGTAGGCCACTGTGGCGCTCAAATGAGAGCATAATCCCCCTTCCATAGTTCCACCTGCAGAATCAAATATTGACGAAGCTCCTCAACGACGGCTGTCAAGCCTCCTCGGGCAGCGACGATGATGACGATGATGATCTCAACCTGATGTATTTTGTTCCCCTAGGCCTTTGAAGTCGGATAATGGAACATTTCATTTCATTTCTCGCTCTCTCTTCCCTCTCCCACTATGACCCCTTACAGCGACGGACATCGAGGAAGCTCTTGAATGACCACAAGAAATACTTTCTCCGGATGCCATACATCCACGGGCATTAGCGATGATGAAGATGATTTCATTCGATTTCAGTCTGACGCTTTTCAAATTTTAGTTTTAATTTTTTTCACTTTAGTTCATTTTATTTATGTACCCAAGCATTAGTTTACATCCACAAGAATTGTATCAACTTGCATCACCAGTAATTTTACCTTTTGAAGACATGTAATGTACTCTTTCATCTCACCTTGCTCTCAATTTCTCCCTCTTCCTGCTCTCCCCGTACCACTATTGCAGCAATGGACATTCACGAGGACGCTTTTCGACGCCCACTGCAATACTTTCTCCAATGTCGGACACCCACGCGCATTGTCAATGACGATATTGCTTTTCATCACGACTTTAGGCTTTTTAGTTTAAATCTCTGAGTCTCTCCTTTACTTCATTTTGATTTTGCACCCACTCATTGGAGTCGACCCACAAGGATTGTATCACTTTGGTCTCATTATTCATAGGAATATAACATTTCATTTTGTTTCTCTTTTTCTCTCTCTCCCCGCCCCTCCGTTCCTCACTTAGAATTTGTTACTATGGCTAATAAAATATCTCTATAACGTGACCAATTTATCTGATATATGTTTTTCTAAAATAGGGGTTTCCTTCAAATTCTCTTTACTTGGCATAATGGTTGCCTCGATAAATCAATTCCTCTCTTAGAGCTCGAAATACGAAACCCAAATTAAAAGTCATCAATAATTGAAATTTACCTTCACACTTGAACACAAAAAGCTCGTGTAGCATAGAGCTCTTGAACAAAATGTGGTTTGCAAACATAGCTATATAATAATAATAATAAAATGTATATTTCATTACAAAATTTTCACATGTTCAAACAATTAGTGTGTGCTTCAATTAGTTCTACAATTGATCAAACGTCATTTTCTTACCCCTTGTTTTTGAGGATTACTATTGCAGATAAAGCTTTGACTATTTGTTTCATGCCAACGAACTTCCAGGTACACTAGTGATTTTACTTGCCATTTTTACCTTCCCTAAATATGCTTGCAAGTTTTTGTAAGCATTTCTTTTCCTAAATTCTGGTATAAATAGTCATAAACATCCTCCATGTGCAATTGAGTTCAAAGTGTAGCCTTTTATACAATGGTATCCTTAGAGCGGACAGGTAGTACTTCTCTTCTTTCGACATACATTGCATTATCTTAAACAAGCTGCCATTCTATTACATACCATATTTTCAGCACAAAATTACCACATTTTGCAATTGTTAACTATACTTTCGTGCAGGAGTGATAATGATACCCCCCCCCCACTTGCCTCTATCAAATACGTCGTTCCTCTTTTCTTATTTCATTTCTCTCCATTGTGTTCTACGTTGAATACTCAAACAACACTACTAAAGACATGGCTTCTGATTGTATTGAAAGGAAATTTCATTGAGATGGTTTGTCAATAAGCTATGCAGCTACTCATGTGAGCTAAGGTGCTTTGAGTTAGTGAACAAGAAAAATTGTAAGTACTCTGCGACTCAACTAACTCCAATGTGGTGTCACAAAGGTAGTCAATGTTTTGTTTTTTATGTCTTGTCTAGTCCATTGGTCACATGCACACAGATCCGCCGATTTAGGCAGTGTGTAAATGCTCACATTGGTGTAGATTCGCCGATTTAGGCAACACCAGTTATTTGTGTTGATACACCGATTTAGGCAGCATATTGATAAATTGCAAATTCACAATGGTAAATGCAGATCCGTCGATATAGGCAGCATACTCATAAATTGCAAATTCACAATGGTAAATGCAGATCCGTCGATATAGGCAGCATTAGTGCAGATTCGCCGATTTAGGCAGCACACTTTATTGGTGTAGACTCGCCGGATGATGCAACACCAATCACAAAATCATGCTGCAGTGGCTGGCCACCACTGTAACTGGTATGATTTTGTTACCCGGGTACATAATGACAGTGATTTGGATTTGGACTCACATTGTGGAATTGGAGTTGGATTGGGATTTGGTATCTGGTGATTATTACGGCAGTGTTTATATGATGAGACTTGACATTATGAGATTGATGATGAGCGTGACCAATGATATCGTGACTCATCAAAGTATGACATATACTGCTTATTCTAGTGGTATGGGACACTAGAATAGGCAGTATGTGGATGACGATAGGCATAACCAATGTGTCTAATTTTATGGATTTTTCTTTTGCTATTTATTATAGATTTTTAATCATTATTTTTTACAAGTATTGTTTGCAGATTTCTATCTTCGCAATTGAGGACAGTTGCTTTCCAACGGAGAGGTATGTTATGGAATTGATATTTGATTATTGCAGCTGTGACAGGTGGAAAAGACTGGACCGAGCTAGGCCTATGCGAATGAAAATATATACATTGTACATTTTATTAATCAAGTGCTCTTTTATGAGCTTTGACCATTTATGACTGGCCAGCCAGTTTGTAACCAATTTGACCATTCAAGAAATCTATATAACAAATACGTGCAAGAGGGAAATGGTCACTCTTGCATGGGGGGAGATTGCACCCAGTGCTTGTGCCTTCTTCTCTTCTCTCCTCCCTCCTCTCTCACCGTGCTCGCGTAGCACTCCGTTCTAGGAGGTGCGTCTACAGGTGTTCTCTCTCTTTCTTTCCCCTCTCTGTCTTTCTCTATCGTATGGTGCTCGATTATGGGTTTGTACAAGTAGACAGGTACGTAGATTTATATGTTCATGCCTTGCCATGCACTATTTTGAGTATTTTGCAGGGCATCTCTACGCTTCTGTTGTAGCAGTTTTCATGAGTTTTTAAGCTTTTTGTATGATCTAATATTCTCAAAGTTTTCCAAGAGGTTAACTTTTGCTGCAAAAGCGAGTTCATCTAGCAAGGATTCAGTATCTCAAGGAGATAGCTTTACGTATCAGTTCTGTCTCATCTTACTAATCAACTTTTAGGAAGCAAGGCTTCACTCTTAAGACATACTACATAACAGCTTTCGACGTTTGTAATATGCTAGCAGCATACAAACTTGGAAGTCTGCATGTTTTCTCACTAGAGATAGGAGTAACTAGTCGGATCTCATGAAGATCAGCACGGCTTGTACCTCGACTTGATGAACGGTACAAAATTGTTCGGCATGGCCGACTCTTTGCAGGACAGACAACACTCTTTCCCATGTTTGGTGGCAAGATTCATTGACAGGAGTACTTAATGAGATCTACAAGTACACAAGGTCTATTATTTGTGAATGATCAACAATGTCAACTTTCTTTTGATATGACATACATCCGTTAGCATAAATATGCAGTAGCTATGAGCTCTCAGGAACTCCATAAATAATTATGTGAAGCAAGGATTCAATTTATACATCTTGTATTGAAGCTGGCCACGTTTGTCATATGCTATGAACATAAAAATTTGGGAAGAAATAGGCAATGTGTTTGCAGGTTATTTCATTATGTACCAGACGGGTGTATAGGATATACGAGGGCATCTGTGCAGATATGGCTATGGGTCGTTTTGGAATGAGTTTTTTCTTCCAAATTTCATGACAATTGGTTGCAGCAACAACGACCAGGTTAGCCAAGTTTAAGTTTTTCTTGTTTTTCCCTGTTTACACCTTACTTGGCAATTACTGTCATTGTGCAAAGCAAAGTGCTTTGGCAATTTTATATGAAGCAAGGCTTCGAGGAACTGGCAAAATAGGGAATATCACTCAGAGAACCCCTACCAGTCTAAACTGTGCACAGCACTTATGGTTTTGGTTCTCACGGTTGATGCCATCACTCTCCGCAAGGGCTTACAATTTTGCATGCAAGGCATGCTAGTGAGGTGGATTCAATTCTACCACTTCATGCATTACGCTTCCGCTATCACACTCGCAACTCTGTCAAGGACGGACTAAGGATGGACGGGCAAGCAAAGTGCCAAGTCTAAGTCGTCCTCATACAATCACGACCCCTGTATGGTAGGTGGGTCGCAATAAGTTGTCTGTTCTTCGGTTACCTCTCTCAATGAGAGAGTCATACCGGAAAACTGTGGAATGCTTATACGATAAGCTGCAATTTAGGCATAAGATGCGTAAGAGCACATAGATTGGTTACACACTCTAAAACCTTAAGGAAAGTCCCTCAACCCAGCATGCTCTTATTCTCTTTCTCTCTCTCTCTCTTTAAGGGAATAATGAAAATCTTCTAAGAAGCTTTTGCTACATGTTTCACTAGTGAGTCCGCCTGAGCCAAGATGCTCTAACTCTCAGCTAGAAATTGGGCAAGATGCCATCCACATTAGTCTTCATCGGTTCGACGATTGAACACTAATTTCCACGAGGGCTATGAGCCACACACGCTGGCTAAGAGCCATTGTTAAATCTAGGGTAAGACCTAATTGTTGGTATTCCTTGGATGATTGTTCTCAAGATCAAATAGCTCTACCCAATGGAGTACACATTGACGTTAATTGACAAGGAAGAGTCCTGTCATTACGGATGTTTAGAGTATCATTTTGCACTACATGTTTTCAGTGTGGTGCTCGAGTTGAGTTTTTGATAACCTTAAACTCCCATCAGCTGATCTCCACCACGGAGCATAGACGCAGCAATAGGTGGAGACAGCATGGCTGTCCATAAGAGCTAGCCATTTCACTCGTGTGGATATCCGGCTCCCTCTATAGCACTACAGATTGCCTATGGACATATTGTTTTGGGGTAAGACCCGGTGGGTGATTGCTACATCTCCCCATAGGCATTGAGAATCATAGTTTTATCTATTCCAATTCTACTTTCAGGGAAAGAAGCCAGTAATCTACCATGGGGTAGTGGACAAATTCAACTTTTTAAGTTGATTCTCATCATTCTTTACACGGTTAACTAGGTTGGTTACCGTTACCTGCTAGTTGCGCAGTTCTACAACGGGTCTTACCAAGGCGTTTGACTACGTAGATTCTAATCCAAGGGCTTGGACTGCAAAGGTAACACCTAGGGTTCCCAGTGCAATGGTGTTTGTTTTTTAGGTAGGGGACGTGCTCCTCTCCGTTTGAATACGGGTAAGTGAACATTACGTTCAAATCTCCAGGTACAGATCTATTGATTTGGTGTTATTCCATTTTTAGTATGCTTTGCTTGGTTTTTCAAGACGTATAAGTACGCTTGAATGTTACACAGCCATGCCAAGGGCATGTCGGCACAAAGTATTTTGGGCCAAGTGTCCAATCTATCTTTCTGCCTTATGCTGTTATGAATCAACTTGTAGGATTTGATTTGGCACATGTTGTCACAGGGAATACAACATGGTCTAGGAACTCAAGGAGTTCGGTTTAGCCAGTGTGGAGCAATGAATGAGGGTCCCTCTCACTCTTGTCGTAGAGTGTTTAGAGCTACCTCCACACACAAGTACATCTTGTACTTGTAGGATGTTCTTTTTTAGACATCCTTAGTTGAGACATATTCCACATGTGGCGAATACGAGTCTCTGAGACTGACATTGGCGCCCCCTATTTCAAATATGTGTCACGACAAAGTCCCTAAGTGCTGGTCAAATCTGTTTTCTAGACCATTTTCAGCACGACGTATCAGAAGCAATTTTTGTGGCAAAAAATTATCGGATACTTACAATGACTTGTTCAGCTACAAGTATTCCTAAAAAACATTACAGATGGTTGTTTATACATATAGCAAGGCTATAAGTTGTTAATGAAAAAGTTTCATTGTCTGTACCTAGAAGTGATCAATGTTTCACTTTCTATTGTGATTCAGACGTTTCAGCAAGGCTTGCAAAAGATTACAACTGAAAGTATTTAGTTTCTTTTCATAACTATTTACATTCCTTTTAATGCGTGCTAGGCGCATCACATTTGCCATAAGTATTGGCAAGGATCATTATGGATATACAGGTTCGGGTTTGTTTTTTCTAAATGCATGCACACTAGGTGTTATGGGCCCTAGTGTTGAGCAAAGGTTGATTTGGAACGGCATGCATATTCCTTAAGTTGTTGCTTATGAAGCATTTTGCACTCTAAGTGCAATATCTCTAGGAGATTACTTTTCGGTCTACTAATCACCAATAGAGGTCATGGCTCGGTTTGGGCGTTTGTGGATTAACCACTATGGTTATTTCGGACATTGTTGATTCCTCACCAATGTTATACACTACTGTGATTCCACGTTTACCAATCATCTAGGACGACTGTCTGTAAACCGTGAGGAAAACACACCTTGGTACTGTCAGTTATCCAAGGGGATAGGCAGATTACAAAGAGTAATCTTGTGCTGAAGGATAAGCAAAGTGCGTACGTTAGCACCAAGCGATCCAATTAGTAAGCATTTATTGCTCTTCTTGGAGTTTACTTACTATCAGTTTGATGCATGCTGCGACTCGGTAGTCTCTTCATGTATAAGTTAGGTTCTCAACCTTGACACTCGTTAGGGGGGTTGTTTACTGATGCAATTTGAGAACAAGTCAAGGACTTACACTTGGCTGATGATTTAGGTTAGCAAGTTACTTCACAGAAAGTGAAAAGCGGTACTCTTTCAGGTATATCTTTGTCGTGATAACTCGTTTAGTATGCTCATGTGTGTTCTAAATGGAGTCTACACACTAGATGGTTACAAATAGACAACAATGTGGAAAATCAAGATGTTACTCTTGGTTTCATTGAACCTCCTGTGGAACTGTGTTCCGGTCAACCAAACAGCTGGATCCATGAAGGATGCCACTTGAGAGAACATTAGTGTTCTTAAGAAGAAACTTCCAACTTTTGTTTTCGAGGACGAAAACTCTTCTTAAGGGGGGAGTAATGTCAGGACACCGGCAAGGCCGGACAAGACAAGGGCAGGGCCGGGCTAGGCGGTGTGGAACGGGGAGTCCAACTAGGGCAAAGGGCCAGGGGCTTGCCTATTAAAAGGGTGGTTGGGTGGTGGACTCTCATACCCTAGTTCCCCTTGTCCTTTCAGAAAGGGAGGCCGAAATTAGCCCGAATCAGAAGTCTGAGCCAAACCTCAACCTGCGAACGCTCACCAGACCTCACTGTAATCAGAGAAAGTGAGTAGGCATGTGTTGAAGCGGCTGGCAACTAAGCCTGGGAGGACGCAACCTGCTCTGATACCAATTGTTGAAATTGGGGTTGTAGAGAAATGCACACAGCTTGAAGAAGACGAAGGAAGCTCAAGGCACACAATAGAGAGTGCATTACTTAGTATGCAATGGAAAGATAGATAGCCCTAGAGTGATGGACGTATATACAATGCTTGGGGGAAAAAACCTCCTAAAGAGGGAAAAAATGCCCGGCGGTCCTAGTGCGTTCACACACATCACTACCACATGTATATGGTAACATTAGTTGTGGTTACTATTTTAAAGTACCCAAGTGAGTTATTGTGCGCTCCTTGCCGCACTGTCGAAGCAAGGGCCTTGCCTAACACTGTGTGCGAGCCATAGACGGCTCCAAGCACACAACTAGCTTAACTAGTAAGCTCAAAAGAGGGCAATGGTGTGTCACTCACCGCTCTATGCTCCTGTCGTGGAGGATTCCTCGTCGTGAAGAAGAAGGAGACGCCACTACGTCGCGCTCAACCGCTTCACCGTCGTCGTGCCGCCGCAATGCTCGATTGCTCTCTCTCTCTCTCTCTCTCTCTCTCTCTCTCTCTCTCTCTCTCTCTCTCTCTCTCTCTCTCTCATACACACACACACACAAGGAGGTGAAGAAGAAGAAGATGGAGATGGAGATGGAGCAAGAGCACTCTTCTATTGCACAAATGAGAGAATGAGTGAAGTTTAGGTTTAGTTGGCTTTTATATGAGCTCACCCCATTCACACTTGGGCGTCCATGCTTAGCCAATTAATCCCTTGAATGTCCCAGTTAGAGTGCGCCTCTCATCGGGAATCACTCTTACCCTTTTCCTATTGGTCCGACAAGCCCGATACCTGACTCTACCAAATACATAATACACGTTCGTCGTAGGTGATGGGGTGTCCGTGAGCCGTGAGGGTTAACATGCCCCCCTTCCTGATGTAGATTCCATCCTCGGAAGCTATTGAGTTGAAGCTCGTTTGTCGAGGTGGAAGAGCATTTGAGATGAATGTCCTTAGCCTTCTTCAGTCACTGCAAAATCAAACAACATTGGCACAGTAATTGCATTCTCATATGTGATTAAAAAGCATATGCAGTTTTAGGTAGAAAAATTGATTGGTAAAAGAATTTCAAACAATTTGTCAGCAATGAACATTAAATTGCAATGTAATCAAATGCATAAACAGATGTAAAGGTAAAAAATTAAACAAGTCTAGGGTCGCTAATTTGACGATCGAAAGGCACTAGAGATCGAATATTAATACCATGGGTAAGCTTCTTAATTTTCTGTGGTCAATTAAGTTGTTTAATCGCGAGAGCCAAGGATTCATGTTCGAGGTCTGACTAGAGGCTATATCTAGAAGACCTTGTAGTTAAGCTACCATAAAAGGAATTTCTCATGAAATCATCACCTGATTGATTACTTTTTCTTTGACCCCCCAAAGTCTTTTCACAGTGATTCAATTTTGATGTGTGTGCTTATTTTGTATGCCTTGGGTTTTTTGCTTTTCAAGGAAAAGCGCCCACACTGGGAACCTCTAGGGCTCTAGTAGCATTGGCGATACATGTGAGTGAAGTACCAAATCAAGCTAAGATTTCTCTTCCAGATTAAAATTTTACATTGTGGCCCTTAGATTTATTTTTTTTTGTTCGTTTTCAGCATTTTAATTTTGTGACTTTGGGGGGTCATATAACACTGTTACACCTCCCCAGGCTCATCACACTAATAAAATCCCTTTATAACACTTAAGCTAAAGGTCAATAGGGACTAAGCCCACTAGAAAGCCCTAGTACATTTCACACAATGATGCCTAAATCGGATTAAGAACCTAAGTAACCATTGATTATTAGGAAGGCATTCCCCATGGTATTAAGAGAAGATCTCTAACACTTAGCTTGGTCAAACTAACTTAGTCGGACTGCTTGATTTTTAAACCTAGACAAGTGATTATGACAAAAAATTACATTGAATTAAATGTTTGATACTAAGCAAATGCGGTGAATATTAGGCTACCAATCACAATTAAAGTAGACAATCATAGATGCAAAAAAGATAAGGTGCAATGCTAATGGACAAGAAACACCTGTTTGTGTCGATGGTCGCGCTTGATTTGAAGAGTGAGTCGAGATAAAGATTCCATGAAGGTCCAAATCCTATCAATAGCAACACGCTCCTGTACACACGAGGAAACAAAAGGAATACCTCCAAGAGGCACATTAGTGGGAAAAGGTACCAACACTTATTGAACACAACAAAAAACATAAGGAACTCTGACCTAATTATTTTCACTCCCCTAGAGAGTCAAGGGAATAGGATATTGTAGAGGTTGGGGGGAAACCCTAAGGCTAAACCCCTATCCTCGTCATCGAGATAAACAAAGTCATCATCCATGAGACCATATGTGCCATCCGTGTAGTCCTGTAAATTTTCTTCTTCATCATAGGTGCCCATGTTTACTAAGAAGGTCACTAGACGCCTATAGGAGAAACGCTCTCTACTAAGTATGGATCAGACGTGGTCAAGAGACGTACCAGCCATTCTAACTCCTCAAAATTCCTCTCACATGCTAGCGTACCTATCAAATCCCATTCACATGCAAGCACTGGAAAGACCATGTGATATATTTGTGAAAAGTAACAAGGGTACCTCTCACCCAACACAGGAGTGGATGACTCTAGCGTACTAGCCATATCTGTACACGCAAATAGATGATGGTTAGAGTGCAAATATTACAAGGGTCGTGTTCTTGTGCATAATTTTTTTGTATGATTTTTGTTATGGCTCTTGCTCTTTTACTTTTTTATCTTGTTTTTGTGAGTATAATGCTTTATATATACATTCCCTAAGATTGGAGATTAAGAGGTCAGGGGGAAAGGTTGAGAGGAAAGTGAGTGAGTGATGATTGTCAGCAAACACTCCCCCCTTCCTTGGGTAGATCATACCGTTTAAAATGAGCTCGTCACCCTTTGAAAGCAATTGTTCCAGTTGGTAATAGGTGAGGATTTTTGCCAGTAGTTTTCTATTACCCTAGGTGCCTTGTCAAGTTGCAAGGGTGGTAAGGTACTCTCCCAGGATCAAACTTGAAGTGGTTCATCAGGTGATTCTTGAACACTGGGAGGTGTGGATTCTTTTGTAGCTTCATGGTCCACTACTATAGATGGAGGCTGTGTAGAAGCTTTTACCTCTATGGATGTATTACATGAGGAGCTAGAAGCTTCATGGAACTCCCCCCTTCCTGAGCTAGGTGGAATAAATTGGTTTTGCCTTGGAGCCCAAACTAGCTCTGGACTAGGTGTGTAGCATTCTGTGATCTTTTCCTTCCCACGGTCTGCCATTGGCTTTAGCGTTACATTGTTTGACTCATATGGGTTTGTTATCGATAGGGAAGGACACATTTTACGTTTAGGTACCCAAATTTGCTCATTTCCATCATAGTAGCCTTGGGCTTCTAATAGTCGTTTTGGAATCCATCGTGATTTGGTCTTGACTCTCCTAGAACGCGCTCTTGGTTTTCCAGGGGAATTTTTTCTTGGAATGGACGGGAGAGTTGAGGTAGTTGGAAGTAAGGCCTTGGGGACCCATTGGTATGTACTCTTAGGTCGTGCAGGTTGAGTACTTGCAATATTACTGCTTGCTGCAACTACAAGTGTTGAAGTGCTAGGTTCATGGGTAGCCGGCAAAGACGAGTTAACCACCTTGGCTTGTGAATGTTGGCTATCCTTCAACTTTGCTAGAGTTTGCAACGTAGGTGACTTTGCTTGAATGATACGGGTAAGAGTCGGTGGTCGCGTCGTGACACTACCAGTATCCCAATCAATAGTGCATTTGGTTGCCAACATCCACGTGCGTCCCAGGTTTACGTTGCCTTCCATAGCTCCTGCGAGCATGACTAGAAACCTCTGCACTATGCTTCCATTGTCATAGACAACAGGGGTCTGAAGGACTCCAAGAATAGCAGTTTTCTTTTTATTAATGCCCTTGACTTGCATCGTACTCGGAGATAGGGTCGGTTTCCCTAATTGACACCAAACTCCATAGGATAACAAATTGAGTTTAGCTCCCGTATCTAATAAGGCATTGTATAGTACTTTCCCATAGGGGCTATTTAGCTCAATTGGGTATCGTAGGGGTGGCTCAGATTCTAATGAGTCGTCATCTGTGTCCTCCAAAAATGCTTGCGTGATTCCCAGATTAGCCTCTCGTTGGCGTCTAAGATGTTGTTGTCGTTCTCGAGCCTCAACTCTTGCTTGGATTTTTTAAAGCTCTGCTTGTTCCTTGGAAGCCTTCTTTTGATGGATGGCTTGCAACTCTTCCTGGCTTAGAGGATCATAATATCTTTTGAATTTACTCCCATTAAGGAATCCAATGGTTTCAACTCCATCTAGAGTCTCCACACGAATGGTACCTTGCGGGGTAATTTCACACACTCGATATGGTTCCTTACCAGCGTATTTCAATTTCTTCTTTTAATTACGTACCCCGTACATAAGAACTTTATCACCAACCTTGATGTCTTTATCCTTTAAATGGCTATCAAACCACTTCTTTCTCCTATCCTTCTCCACTAGAGCATTTCGCACAGCTAATTGCCTCTCTTCATCTAGCCTTTCCAGGATATATAATCGCTCCACTAAGGGGTTACCATCCCAACCTTCTTAAGAAGCTACTCGAAGACTAGGAATGACAAACTCCCATGGCATAACTGCTTCTTGGCCATACACCATCTTAAACGGTGTGCAATTAATAGCAACTTTATACACAGTACGATAAGCCCATAAAGCTGATGTAAGCTTTAGGTCCCAATCAGTGCGATGAGCCTCGACTGTCTTTGTCAAAATGGAAATGAGAGTTTTGTTGGTACTCTCAGCTTGGCCATTTGCTTGGGGATAATAGGGTGTAGACTTGTGGTGAGATATCATGAAGTTTGATGTGAGTTCTTTTATTACTTCATTTATAAAATGAGTTCCATTGTCACTCACAAGTTCAAAGGGGCATCCAAAACGTGTGATAATGTTCTCAAAGAGGAACTTAGCTGTTGTTTTTGCATCCGCCTTTCGTGTTGCTTTTGCTTCAGCCCATTTGGTTACATAGTCGGTAGCCACAATGATATATCGTGATTGTGCGTTACGTGCAGCCGGACTAATCGGTCCTACAAAGTCTAAGCCCCACTTTTCAAATGGTTGGGTTACCTTGATGGGATGTAGAGGCATCCTATCCATTCTTTGTGGCTTCTTGAAGCGTTGGCATTCATCACATCCCTTTGCAAAAAGTGATGCATCCTTAAACAGAGTGGGCCACAAATAGCCTGACTGTAAGATCTTTCGGGCAGTCAACTTTCCTGAAAAGTGACCACCAGCTACGCCCATGTGTGCCTCTTGTAGAATATATAAATACTCATCCTCGCGGGCACAGTGTCTAAGAACATCATCCTATCCTCTCTTATAGAGAGTTCCAGCCAGTAAGCAATAGGGTTCGCATTCCTTGATTAATTTTTGAGCTATATCTTTTCGCAGCTCTTTGGGTGGAAAACCATTAACTAAGAAGTTAACAATCTTTTCACTCCATTCAGGCATTGTCTCAACAATGAACAAAGGAGTATCAAGCAATTCATCATTAACCCCCGTAGGAGCTTCGCCATTAGGGATACGAGATAAATGATCCGTTATGACATGCTTCCTCCCAGGCCTCACAACAACGGTGAAGTCAAACTCAAGAAGAATTAACAACCATCGTGTAATTTGACCTGTGGAACACGGCTTGTTTACCAAATATAGCAATGCTTGATGATCAACATAAAACACAAACTTGGTAGCAAGAAGGTAATAGCGAAATTTCTTTACTACGTAAATCATAGCTAGACCTTTGCGCTCTGTAGTAGTGTAGTTAATCTCGACATCATTTAATTGGCGACTTGCAAAGCTAATAGGGTAGTCCAATTTATGTTCTCCTGGTTGAGTTAGAACACACCCAATAGCAAAATTTGATGCATCAATATGCACATGAAAAGGTACATTCCAATCAGGTGTTCGCAGGATTGGAGCACTTGTTAGGGCCTTCTTTAATAACTCATAAGATTGATGACATTCTTCCGTCCAGTGAAACTCGATAAAAAGCTTGTACAATGGACGCGCTATCTCGGCAAAGTTTAAAATAAACCTTCGATAATAACCAACATGGCCCATAAATCTTTGAACTCCTTTATAGTTCGTAGGTGGTGGCAAATCGGTAATGGCTTTAATCTTACTCTCATCTGTGGATATCCCGTTCTTGGACACTATATGCCCTAGAATGACTCCATGCTTAACCCAAAATTGGCATTTGAAAGGGTTCAATGAGATGCGATAAAATCTGCACCTTTCAAATATTTTTCGTAGATATATAAATGCTTCTCCCAAGAAGAATAAACACAAAGGTCGTCTAGGAAAGCTTCACAAAACTCCCTTAGAAATTCTTTAAACGCAGTGTTTATTAATCGTTGGAATGTAGCTGGGGCATTTGTTAAGCCAAAAGCCATAACACGAAATGCAAACACTCCAAACTCTGTGATAAAAGCAGTTTTAGCTTGGTCCTCTAATGCAATTGTGATTTGATTGTAACCAGAGTACCCATCTAAAAAGCTATAAGCTTCCTTGCCCGCAACTCTTTCAAGCACATGTTCTGAATATGGCAAGGGATAATGATCTCTCCTAGTAGCTGCATTAACTTTCTTGAGGTCCGCGCACACTCTTAGTTTCCCATTCTTTTTTGGCACAATGACTATTGGAGGAAACCATTCTGAGTGCTCAATAGGGTATATGAATCCACATTGGATAAGTTTTTCAATCTCCTCTTGTACAATTTTGGCGTACTTAGGATTCATTGGATAGGGTCGTTGCTGGACGGGTTTAGCAGTGTTGATCATGGGAATTGTATGTTGCACCACAGAAGGTGGAATGCCCTGCATGTCATGATATGTCCAAGCAAAGATATCCTTGTATTCCTTGAGGAGCTCCTTAAGTAGAGCCTCTTCAGTTTCGGTAAGGTCTTGCGCAATAAAGACTGGTTTAGACTCCTCACCTGGTTTTGCTAATTCTATCTCTTTAACTACCGCTGGACCATCATAGACTCCACTGCTTCCATTGGTAGGTATTCGTTGGGCTTTGGCATACACAACCTTTCGCTCCCCCGTGGTATAAGATTTAAAATGTTCAGGAGCCGTATGTAAGTCAGCAAGCTCTTGTTCTGACGGAGAGTTTTCTTTTAGTTCTGCCTCCTTTTGTTGTTGAGCTAACTCTCGGTTTTGACGTCTTCTTATAGTTCGACTCAATTTCGGCTCTGTAACCTCCAATTGAGCGAGGTCAATGGGTCGCGGGCTGCACCACATGACACTCTGGAGATGTTCACCCCAATTGTCTACTAGCTTTCGATGAGCATCACATGCCCCTAGATAGTTAAGCCATTGTGCAGTAGATCTGGAACTCGACTCGCTTGATAGGTCTTCGCTTGTATCTTCTTCACTCTCATATAAATTACCATACATGGTTGTACTAGGCCTTGAGTGTTTAGTTTCTATACTTGGCTCACTCGATGTTTCCTCAGGTTCTGAATCCATTTCTCCCTGAGATTCCGTTTCTGATGTGTATTGGCCTAAAGCCTTTGAGGAATCATCGGTTTCACTCTCAGGTAGGTGTGCCTCTTTCTTATCATCGGATGTTACATGCGCTACACCTAACATGTTTACTGGTGCAATGTGTGGTATCTCTTCCCCATCTGGTGTTACCCAGGTTGTTCCTCTAGCTCCCCATGTATCTATAGTTGCCGCTAGGTGCACCCAATCGACATTGTCTGACTCAGCCATTCCGGGTAGGATATCCATATAAGGAGAGTTCTCCCTAATATCCGTGTCTTCGTTACATGTGTAACAATATTGGAATGGAGCTGAGTGAATTGTTGTGTCTGATCGATTATCAATGATGAATTTATTTCCTAGAGGATGCGCTCGACCACTTAAAAGATCAACTCGAATGACAGAGTCTTGGAACTGTAAGTAGACGTGGTTTTTGGACCAGTCATGCACCATTTTTGCTTCCCTCATGAATGGACGCCCTAAGATCATCTCAAATGACATATTTTGCTTGGAAAAATCCATAACAATGAAAGTCTGCCTTACATTGTGTCCCAAGACCTCGATTCTGAGATCCTTTAGCATTCCAATAGGCGTAACAATAGATCCATTAGCCATTTTTACCACTACGCTTGTGGCTTCAAGGTGAGGTCGCCCCATAGACTCCCAACAACTCTTTGTCACCATGCTGACTCCCGCACCACCGTCAAGGACCCCCTTTACAGTTAATCCTTTAGTAGTGATTGGTAGAGTAGCATTAGATTCATCGCCTTCAAAGGATTGCCCCAACTTGTTAACGGGTACTTCAATTACAGATTCATGTCCCGCGAGGTCAGATGGTGGTGCTAAATGTTCCTCATCATTCATTACAGAGTCAGGTTTGTTCATATGTGCAAACTGTGGTAATCCAGCCTGTAATTCTCCATCGAGGAAGGCTCGAAGAGCTGAGACTAGCTCGGGGTCTTTATATAGTTTGGACATGATGGTGGTTCTAACTTCTGAAGACATGAAATCCATCAATTTGGCAACATTTAATGGCATCTTGTGGGACGTAGGCCCCTGACAAGAGAATGGTGAAGATGGAATCTCCACTTCCTCAAGGGGGTCGGGCATTCCCTCACCAAACATTCTCTCTAGTAGGAAAGGTGTGTGTCCACTTTCAGATGTCCTACCCTCACTCTCTTCCCGAATGATACTGGGTATAGCTAACAGCCTATAGTTCTTGTGAGGTTGAACTTGTGTGGGAAACACTGTGTCCGACATCTGGATATGTTTGGGTTCAGGTTCTAATGTTCGTTGAGTTTCTTCCACCAAACCCCTCAGTTGTTGGACTCGTTCAATTTCCACTGTTGGGTTTGGATAGGTTCCAATCTTTCTCTTGCAATCCTCATTTTTTATCTCTCGTGGCTTATCTTGGGAGTTCGCAACTGGGTGGTTTAACTTTGAATACTCTTTTGGTGTTCGTCGTAATTCCCCCTCGTGATCCTCCTCACTGGCTTTTTCCTTTGTAGTAACAGTTTTGGTCTCCGTGGTCTCTATCGGATATGAGTCATCCTCAGGGTCATTCATATACACGGGATCCTCTCCTGTCCCTATGTCAGTCTTTGAACTAGGTTTTGAGCTAGAAGCATTAAGGGATTTCTTTCTTCGTGTTTTCTTCTTTCTCGCTCGGCCAATGGATGCAGCATCTCTCTCTTCGAAGATGTAATTTTGCTTTTGGAGCATCGATCGTGTGAGTGCATTCACTGGTGCTATGTTTATAGTTGGTGGTGTCCCATCAACAATCTCTATTATGTTCAATGGTGTGATTTTCGGTGCGTTTGGATTGTTAGGACACTGTGCAATCAAATGATCTATGCCACAACGATTACAAGTGAGTATTGGCATTGCCAATGCACTCCCTTGACTTGTTTGCATTAGTGCAACATTCTTTTGCATTCTAATGGGGCACTCAGCTACTCGATGTGGTCCACCACATTTGTAGCACTGAAGAGGTGGTCTCCTGGCAAAACTATTAATGTTTTGGCCTCTTGCTGCTAGCTCAGTAGCTTGACATACCGGTTTGATTTGTCCCCAATGGTCTTCCATATAGTACATGGGACACTCCTCAAGCATGTTGACTCCATAGGTGATACTAGAGTCTATGTCCTCTTCGCAATCTACATAAGTACTAGATGACTCGCAACCTATTTGGTTCATGGGTGTAACTCTTGGATGAGAGGGTTGCGGTCCTAGCACTGGAGGTGGCAACGGTGTGGTTTGGAACACATTTTGGGTTCTAGGGACCATGTGCTGTAATGGCAACTGTTGCTCCATGGGTGGGGTAGGCATCAATGCAGGAACTCGAGGTGAGTCTGCCCAAGCTATAGGCGGTCTATTTTCCATGATGCGTTTAAGCATTAGGCAATCCTTCGCTTGATGGCCATACCTACCACACGCGTTACAAGTCCCATTAAACTTTACTCTGAAAGTAGGGCATTCACTCGTAGTATGTGGGCCCAAGCAAATTGAGCACCATTGTTTCTCCCTTCTTGGATACATATGAGTGTTTTGTGGAGAACGATTACCCCTAAGGCTTTCTTGGATGGCCTTTGTGAGATCTGCCAAAGTCATCTCAAATATCGTTTGCTCTTTCACGATTGGCTTTATCTTCATTGGCTCATGCCCTGATGCTTGCGAGCTACTAGACTTCGTCTCGGCAGACGCTCTTTCTCCTGCAATCATTAAATTATCCTCCAATTGGATTGCATTCATGGTGACTGCTTCCCAAGTAGTGATACCTCTAATGACTAGGCCATTATATATACTTTCATGTCGTAGTCCCCTAATGAATCTATCGAGCAATTGGTTGTTGTTGAATCGCTCGTTTGGATTGCATCGAGAATTCAAATTCTTTAGGCGACTAATGAAGTCTCTCACGGATTCACCTTCTTCTCGTTGGGCTTTCTCGACCTGAGAGGCTACACCCCAAAGTACTCCCTCTCGTATGTATTCTTTTAAGAACAGTCTCCTAAGAGTAGAGTAGATCGTTTTCTCTTCTACTCTTAATGTTCTATACCAATCTCCAGCCTTTCCGCTTAGGGTCAAACTCGAAGCCTTACACTTATGTAGCTCATTGTGCTCTTCCAAGGAATCACACACATGTTCAAAGACTTCCATATGCTTTCTAGCATCTCCGTCTCCATTGAATTTCTGTGTGAGCTTAGCTACTTGAACTGCCTTGCTCCTAGGCTCTCTATCAAGTGCACTACGCATGTTTTCCGCAATAGAGCGACCGATAGTTTGAGCAAATGCTGCCAAATCTCCTATTTGAGCAGGTGTAATGGGTGTATGTGCTCCTGGAACCACATGTGAGATGGGAGTTGGCCTTGGCCTTGGCATACGCGCGGCTCTTGGGTCCCATATTTCGTATGGTGGTGTACCAGACGGTGGTCCAAAGTTTACAGGCGTGGCCCTAGGCATAGGGGGTGCCTGATATGGCATGTTATTATTAAATGGCATGGCTCCACTTGTATAAGAGCTTGGATAATTCCATTGTGGATTGTAAGCTCTTGAAATAATCAGAGGTGTAGGAGCTACAAGAGGCTGAGGTACGACAGGTGCACATGATTGATACATACATGTAGGTATAATTGGGGGCACTGTGCTACTAGGCATCGACGCAGTGTTAACAAATGAACTCCATGGTGTACTTCTTGACACGCTCACCACTGGGATATGCATGGTAGCCGTAGTGTCATTAAGAGAAAGATGAGCTAGATATGGGAAGGTAAAGCTGCCACTTGTGGGCTCAGATTGTACTGAGGCTCCTGGTGAAACAACATATGGAGGATCAATGGGGCTCACTGAGGGAGTCTCCATTTGTGATAGGGTTGGTTGGTTGGCCTTTCCCATATCCAAGAATCTCATTAGGCCTGTTGAAGGCATGTTGATCCCTGTGTTCTGTCTTTCTAACTCGACAATCCTATGGAGGACATCACAAACTTTCGCTTGTTGCTCATCTATGCTAGTAGCACGCGATGTGGATTGTAGAACATCTAACCAACCCACATGATAGGTGTGTCCTGCGTACCGATCAGTTAAAGCTTCTGCTTGTAGTTATTACTCCCAATTTTCGTTTAGGAATATCCCATCTAGGCCTGGCGTGCTGGAGGTTTCCCTCGAAGTGGAAGCATTATTGCTCCCCATCGCTTGCCCCTCCGTGACTGCTACCTTGGGAGCACTCGGTTGCTCGGCTGGCATGATTGTTGTCATAGGAGCCTTTGCTTTCAGGGCTCGACTTTGTTCTAGCCTTCGTAGGTTCTCAATTTCCCTCTCCCTTGTTGCTTGCATATAGCGTTCGATCTCTTGTACTTCGGCAAGACTCCTACCATCGGGTAGTAAAACCTCAGAGGGAGATAGTCCTAAAGTATTAGGAGGTGCAGTGGATGGAACATTCACATGCACACTTTCAAGAAGCATAGGGTCTATTTTAGGCATGAATGACGAATTTACTTCCCCACTTTCATTAACCGTATGTTAGGAGCGAGTAGCTCTACTAAGGGTCTCTTTTAAGCGGCTAAACACGCTAGACCCGGGCCGTGGGCCCATGGCATGCATGTCTTGACTTGAACTATCAGGGTTTGGTGTAGGATACCCCTCCATGACTTCGTAGTCAGAGGAAGAATCACTAGACGCGATATGAGGATCTTGGGTCGCGCTACCTTGAGTCCCGGCCGAAGGTCCAGAACCTAGGGTGGAGGAATAATGGGTGCCCGCGTAAATGGAGGCACTACCAATATGCTCGTGCTCTAACACTCGTCCAGAGCGTAGGTTCATATGACTTGGATCCCCTAGAAGTGTCAGTGAGTGCCCGTGAAGGCTGCTCACCTAGTATTTTTGGGTGTTTTGCAACCCAAGTCTTTTTTTTTTGTTGATTTTTTGGTCCTTTTTTTTGACCCAGCTATAGAATAGAACGTATGATAGCTCAAAACGAGCGTCTCGGTCAGAGGGACGTGCCGTGCTTTACAGCCCTTCGTTTGGTCACTTTATGCCCTCGGAATCCCTAAAACTGTCAATTTCTAGTAGGGAACTAGGCCCAAATTAGAAAGTCTAAGGATGCAAGTGGGAAGAGAAGGGAGGAGAGTGGAGGACTTGCCCCACATGCTCTCATTCCCTCTTGAGGGGGTAGGGTATATATATAAGAGTGAGTCTAGTATATATCATAAGGTTGAGGACTGAGGCCTGGGCCTGGGCCTGGGGAAATGATCCCGATCCCGATCAAAATTTTAGTGTAGCCCCCCAGTCACTCACGCTTAAATATTTTCGTTTTTTTTTTTTTTTTGAGGCGATGATCGCGTGTGGTTTAGGTGACCCTTTCTTGGCCACACACACCGTCAACACCTACCTAACCTCTCTGTCAACAGCTCACAGCTCACACACAACTCACTACCTTATCTACTTACTAACAATGCTGCTAACCACTAACTAATCTCTTAACTGCTTACTGTCCACCTACTTCCTCTCTCACTACCTTACTGTGCAAAGACTGTGTGCAGGCAAACCTTGACAGAAAACTGTGTACAGACTGTGTGCAAACAGAAATTGCTAACTTCCTTCCTACTTATTCATTCACTGCAAACAAGCTAACGACTACTAATTGTGCAAAGACTGTGTGCAAACAGAAAACACAACATTATGCAGAAATCACAGAACTTGCAGACAATACAGAAATTAACAACTTGCAGAAAAACAACTCATTCCTCTTCCTCTTCCTCTTCTTTCCTACTACAAACAACTCATAGGAGAAGCACAAAGTGCCTCTTGGGCTTAGTGCAGGGCGATTCCCCGGCAACGGCGCCAAAAATGTGCGCTCCTTGCCGCACTGTCGAAGCAAGGGCCTTGCCTAACACTGTGTGCGAGCCATAGACGGCTCCAAGCACACAACTAGCTTAACTAGTAAGCTCAAAAGAGGGCAATGGTGTGTCACTCACCGCTCTATGCTCCTGCCGTGGAGGATTCCTCGCCGCGAAGAAGATGGAGACGCCGCTACGTCGCACTCAACCGCTTCACCGCCGTCGTGCCGCCGCAATGCTCGATCGCGCTCTCTCTCTCTCTCTCTCTCTCTCTCTCTCTCTCACACACACACACACACACACACACACACACACACACACACACACAAGGAGGTGAAGAAGAAGAAGATGGAGATTGAGATGAAGCAAGAGCACTCTTCTATTGCACAAATGAGAGAATGAGTGAATTTTAGGTTTAGTTGGCTTTTATATGAGCTCACCCCATTCACACTTGGGCGCCCATGCTTAGCCAACTAATCCCTTGAATGTCCCAGTTAGAGTGCGCCTCTCATCGGCGATCACTCTTACCCTTTTCCTATTGGTCCGACAAGCCCGGTACCTGACTCTACTAAATACATAATACACGTCCGTCGTAGGTGATGGGGTGTCCGTGAGCCGTGAGGGTTAATAGTTATAAATTGAGTTACCATTTAAATACAAGTGGTTGTAAAAGGACAACAATGTTGAAAATCAAGATGTTACTCTTGGTTTCATTGAACCTCCTCACTGCACCAAGTATCATATGGACAATTGGCTTGCATATGGGATGCCAATAAGGAAAACATCAGTGTTCTTACCAAGATACTACCACTTGTGTTTTCGAAAACGAAAACGCTTCTCCAAGGGGGGAGTAATGTGAGGCCAAGGGCCACCCTGGAGGTCAAGAACCTCTGGCCAAGGGCTGGCTGCCCAATGGAGAAGAGATTCGTTTCACGGAATGTCGTGTTTGTGGAAGATTCTATTCAGCCCTTGCTGTCATGTATTAGAGACAATAATGTAAGCTCACAGGACATTTATAACACTTTGTTGCCTCTTTTCAGTGGTGGAAGTTCGAATGTAAATTCTAGTGAGACAAATGTATAGCCTATGGGGGTTTCCGAAAATGTTACAGATTAGCCTATTAGATGCAGATGTACATGATGTACTTGATGAGGAAAGGACTGAAAATGAGCAGGCTTGAGGTATGCCAAAATGGCTGGTGCACACTTTGCGTGACAGTAAATTGGATGCACCTTTGTCTAGTCGTTCTCGTTCAGGCTCTCGCCATGCATCTTATGCATTAGATTGTTATGCTTTGGTTGTGTCTAGCCTACATGATGTTGAGGAACCTCTGTCTTTTGATGAAGCACATAATTCAGAAAATTGTATGACTGCCATGCAATCAGAATATGATGCACTTATAGAAAATGACACATGGACTTTATGTGATTTGCCTCCTGGCAAAAAGGCCATTGGTACGAAGTGGGTTTACAAGTTGAAACGCAAGTCAGATGGTGAGATCGATCGCCATAAGGCTCGACTTGTTGCAAAGGGTTATGCACAACAAAAAGGCATAGATTATGAAGAGACTTTTGTTCCCACTTATCGTATGACTACTGTGCGTTTTCTATGTGCATTGGAAGCTCATTTTGGTTGGGATGTACATCAATCAAACATTATTACTGCTTTCTTGAATGGTGACATATTTGAGGAAGTTTATGTAACGCAGCCTTGCGGTTTTGTCAAGAAAGGACAAGAGGACAAAGCGTCCAGATGTAAGAAGGCTTTGTATGGGTTGAAGCAATCTCCTTGTGCTTGGTATGAGAAAGCTAAGACTCATTTGGTCAAACAAGGCTTTTGTAACAGTCCAACAGAAAGCACATTGCATGTAAACCTAAGGGTGATGTACTTCTCATTGTGGTTCTTTATGTTGATGATTTGCTGATCACTGGACCAAATGAGAGACATATTGCTGAATTTAAGGTTGATTTGAATGCTGCTTTCAAGATGAAAGATTTGGGGATGTTGCATCATTACTTGGGTATTCAGTTTAAGCAGTGTGATGGTGGTATTGCCTTGTGTCAAAAAGTTACATAGAGACATTCCCATGTAAGTTTCGACTTGAGGATTGCAAACCTATTGCCACTCCCGTGGAAACAGGTTTGAAATTGAGTCTTCATGACGATGGTGATCCTACTGATATCACTCTTTACCAAACTGTTGTTGGATGCCTCATTTATGTATGCAACACGAGGCCTGATATTCAATTTGCAGTCTCACAGGTCAACAGATTTATGCATAGTCCATGGTCTAAGCATTGGCAGGCTATCAAGAGGATTTTTCGGTACCTTAATGGCACTTTACATCTTGGCTTGTTTTAGCCCAAGGGGGGATCATTGCCGCCTGACTTACATGCTTTTTCGGACTCACATTGGGCTGGTTGTTTTGACACGCGAGTGTCCACAAGTGGTTTTTGTTTCATGCTTGGCAGTTCATGTATATCATGGTTGTGCAAGAAGCAACATACTATGGCCACTTTGAGTTGTGAGGCTGAGTACGAGGTAGTCTTCACAGTTACAATTGAGTGTGTATGGCTCAGATGCCTTATGGCTGATTTAAGTGTTGGACAAGACACTGCCAACACTATCTACACTGACAGTCAGAGCGCATTGGCAGTTGCGAGGAACCCAATTTTTCATGCTCACACAAAGCACATTGAGGTGCATTACCACTATGTCAGGGAGAGGCTCTTAGCAGGAGAGATCAGCTTGGCTTATGTGCCAACGCAGGACAACCTTGCAAATCTTTTCACAAAGGCATTGTCTTGTGAGAAGCTCGAAGCTTTCCGCAAAGCTTTGGGCTTACTCCCCTTTGTGGACCGATCATGTCCTCAGGGCATGGCACTTCCCTTTACTCATGTGCCAGCTCTCGTTCACCGCATCACTCCAAGGGGGATTTGTCACCATATACATGTGTTAGTGATGTGTGTGAACAAACTAGGACCGATGGGGCATTTTTTCCCTCTTTAGGAGGTTTTTCCCCCCATGCATTGTATATCCGCCCATCACTCTAAGGCTATCTATCATTCTATTGCACACTAAGTAATACACTCTCAGTTGTGTGCCTTGAGCTTCCTTCGTCTTCTCCAATCTGTGTGCGTTTCTCTGCAACCATAACTCCAACACTCAATTTAAAAAAGAGCTACAAAGAGCCAATGCTACTAGTCCTTCTCAAGTCTCTTGGATAAATTTTCTGTTGGTAGTGCCCCTATATGGACTTGTTTTAGGGGTGCTTACCTTTGGGAAGTTTAGATTGAAAGGAATAAATCTTGGTTTGGCTTGCCTCACTCAACTACTTTTGTTCAACTCTCCCTCAACCTCATTAATTTAATAAGAGAAGTCGAGTCTCATGTAATAGATGCTTCTCAATGTGATGTTAGTGAGCTCCAAAAGTCTTTTCAATGGCAAAGATGAAGAATAGTTACTTTGAATTTATATGAACCTTCTAAGCTTTCTGTGATACATGACTACTTGTCTAGTTTTTTACGGTTGGGTGTAATGACTCTGAGTCGTCTGCTATGTGGTTTTCTCCTTTTTTTTCTATAATTCAACATTCTCCTTTTGAAAAAAAGAATTTGAGCTGCATAGTGCTTCACAATTTGGCTCGTAAAAATTGCATGCCAAATCGTGGCATTGACTATATGCATAATGAACGATGGCATATTCCTCACTTCTGTGTTTCATGCCTACAAAATTACAAATCCCTACCCTTCCCAAGTAGTTGTCATTAACACAGACCACCTTAGTCAAGGCCTTCCAAAAGTAGTGTGTAAAGTAGCTTTTCGGGCACATGCGAGCATGCATTGAGAGTTCAACTATTCCAAGTATAGAGAGCTGTGATGATGATTGGGCGAGAGAAAAAGGGTAAAAGGAGAAGGCAAAAGGGAAGAGGGGAAGCGAGGGGGACGTGTGCATGCAGAGCTGGCACGGGGCCGGTGCTCTTGCCGGCACCTTTTCGGAGTCTACTTTCTCTCTCTACTCTCGGTTTACTTGTGATCTGCGTGTGTGTGAGAGAGAGAGGACGACTCGGAGGAGAGGTCACGGCGACGGCCTTGTGCATGGCGGAGCCCATTTTCAATGGCTACTCATCAGCACCTTCGCGACACCTCGCACAAGAGTCCCCACAGGCTGCCAACGCCATAGCCTGCACACGAAGAGCTAGCCCACAAGCAAAGCGCATAATGTAGGCCTCAGGTTCTGTCATTGCCCTAGCCGTGCACGCCTCAATTATGAGGGTAGAACACTTCAGCAGTTGCGAAAGCGCGCACACGCAGAGACACGCACACACGCTAGCGCGCACGCACACGCTCGATTTCGCAGACATAGATCTGGCCGCCCAACTCTCCGTACATTCCAACACACGCGCTCTGCTGATCTGATTTTCTCCTCCTCCGTCCCCATTTCGTGGGCTGCTGGCTTCAATCCCCGGCTTTGATGTGGCATCATGACCGCTTGCTGCACCTCATATGGCTCTTCTTCGCAGGAGGACGGGCCATCCGATGAAAACTTCTAGGCCCTTGGATTCGCATTAACACGTCACAAGATTAGCAACCTCCTCGACCTGCTAGAGCGCCCAAATTATTAAGGCTTTCTGCGGAGTCTCTTCAAACACTTGTGTGTGTTGCTTTGTAAATTAGCTGCATAGCTCCTCTCTTCTCTGTTGTATATGCATTTTCGTTGCCATTTGTCATCTTTGTATCCTCGTCTGAGAGTTCACCTTGTGAAGCCTACGTCGAATGCGTTGTGCTGACCACATTGAAGGCCTATTACCAACTGAAGTGTCAGGAATTACTTAGGCGAACTACAGCCTCTCTGGCAGTGCAGTGCTCTCTCGCAGGCCGCAATGAGTGAATGCTCCTCAAAGGGCACAAGACCTTTTGTGGAGAGCGATGCCGACCTTGAGCCTAACAGCTACTCACTGCAGAAGTTTATGGTGTATGAAACTCAAACGGTACAATCTCTTATTCTCATTGACCTGTGCAGGTGCAAAGTGTCCTTGAAGTAATATCTTTTTCTGGTGACTTGCATTCGCTGAATTAAAATGAGTTGCAAGATGCTAACTTTTGTGCTATAGAAAGGAATGCTTTGGGGATTGAAAACATGCTTCATTTGTTTTGCAGAGATTTTATCTTGTGGGAAGGGACAAAACTGGGTTACGATGGAGAGTTCTGAAGATTGACAGATCTGAACCTACCGGGCTTAATGTGTATGAGGATCCAGCCATCTACACCAAGCAGGACTGCAATGACCTTCTGAAGAGATTAGTTGAGGGAAATCGCTCATGTGGTGGTGTAAATTTTGTAACAAAGGCGTATGGCATTGTGGGTTAGTTCCTGCTTTGATTTTCAGGATTGCTTCAGGAAATTGTGTGCAAAAGCATTTTGGTGTTGAGTCAATGCTCTTTCTATAAAAATGTTAGTGGACCAATGTGTCACATTATTATCTTGGTTTGTTGCAGGCTTTATCAAATTTTTGGAGCCCTATTACATGATTCTCATTACGAAGCGCAGATTGCTTGGTAATATCTGCGGTCATGCTATTTATGGTGTAGGTGAAAGCCTGCTGTTAACAGTGCCTCATCCTTCCGTTCTGTCAAGCATCGCACGATTAAAGGCCGAGAGCAGGTTCCAGATAATTCAATCTTAAACAATGGTCCATTCATGCATATAAGTTGTACTTGGTAACTCTGCCAAGCTGTTTATATGTGATTCTTGGGGGTAATAGTTGTCTCTGGAATGGGGCAGGTACAAGAGGCTTTTTACATCAATAGATCTCACGAAGGATTTCTTCTTCAGTTATACATATCGTATCATGTGGTGTTTGCAAAACAATGTTAAGGCAAGTCAGCGCGACAGAATGCCTTACGATGATATGTTTGTTTGGAATGCATATCTTACGCAAGAAATTCGGAGTGAACTAAGAAGCTCGCACTGGACAGTAGCACTAGTTCATGGCTTTTTCCAACAGGTTTGATCTTGTGATTTGAGAATATTTTGTTTCTACAGACTGTCAAGAATCTATAAATTTACTAACGTAGCTGGTTTTGGTTTGCATCAGGTTAAGCTGAGCATTGGCAGTGCTCAATTTATTCTGACTCTTATTGCCAGGCGCTCTAGGCATTTTGCTGGTACAAGGTAAGAAGTCCTCAGCACTTGGGCAGAGACTTTGGAGGTTGTGTATGGAGTGTGTGAACATTGTGCACACGAGACTCATTCGTTTTTGTGGGCCTTGTGTCTCTGTGTTTGTATTCAGAAGTTTGATTGTCATTAGGGGCTTCAAGCATAGGCTCCACATACATTACCTGAAAAGTTTACTGGTTGTGATTTTTGAAGATATCTCAAGCGGGGAGTCAACGCAAAAGGGCGAGTGGCAAATGATGTCGAGACAGAGCAACTAGTTCATGAAGAAAAAAATGAAAGTTGTAGCCAGATCAGCTCAGTTGTTCAACATCGAGGATCCATTCCTCTCTTCTGGTCCCAAGAAACGTCAATACTCAGCCCCAAGCCAGACATTGTGTGTAAGAAATCTGGCAATCTCTGTCCTTTTAGGTGTTGCTTATGATGATGGCTGTTTCGATCGACCATGGACTTGTTCACTCTCTCTTCAGTTTTTGTCATGCTATACTGTAACAGTACACAAAAAGGATCCTACTTATGAGGCTACGAGGTTGCATTTTCAAAACCTTGCAAGCAGATATGGAAACCCAGTTATTGTATTGAATCTTGTGAAGGTATTTCTTAAATCAATTTCACTTTTTTAAATAGATTGAATAGAGAGCATGTTCCTGTCAGCAATTAGTGGAGCTTATCTTTGAACTTAACTACGATGGAACTGTCATTTTTAGCTTGCCTTAGTTTTAGTTTTGTTTGGCTGTACTTTTTCACGACTCAGTTCATTTTCTACAATTGGCATATTGAATTTTGATTCAAAGCTGCATGCACATTGTGCAATTTGGACCAAATTAAGTCCTGGGGAAGTTTTGGACTTTTGTTTTTTTCTCCTGTCCGGCAATTATTTATTGTGCCTAAGCCAAAAAACTGAGACTTTGGGTGGTTATTATGTCTCATATTGCAAGCGTGACATTTTTGTGTATTAATTGGTTTGCCATTTCAAATTTCAATGTGACCAGACTGTTGAGAAGAGACCTCGTGAGACCATTCTATGCCGTGAATTTGCAAGTGCTGTTGCATATCTAAATCACGCCCTTCCAAAGGCAGAGCGAGTAAAGTTTATACAATGGGATTTTCATATGTTCTCAAGAAGGTGGGTTTTTTCAATTCTGCACTTGGAGCTTATGCTGGACTTATTGAATCTGAGTTCCCCCATATAAATTTTTTACCAGGTCTCATTTCTGGGGTTGAATATATATCAATAGTGGAATGGGTTTCTTGTTACAGGAAGTCTGCAAATGTGCTGGAAGTTCTGGAGTCAATAGCTCTTGATGCTCTGGATATGACAGGATTTTATTACAGTGGGAATGCTGAAGTCCATTTCGATACCACGCATGAAGAGCCCATATGTGATTCTTCAATGTAGGTATGCTTGTAGACTAGGTTATAATTTGGTGTCAAGTTGATAATGCTTGAGTGCCTTTCATTTGTGTTCTTCTAACAATGGACTTGCTTATAGTGGGGAGGAAAGCTGCCACCAAAGACAGGAAGTTGAGCCTGAAGTTTGTGCTGAGCAGTCGGCTCAAGGTTTTCTCCAGCAAGGAGTTTTGAGATCAAACTGCATTGATTGTCTGGATCGCACAAATGTGGCACAATATGCTTTTGGGTTGGCAGCATTAGGCAGACAGATGTATGCCCTTGGCCTCTCCTCTGTGCCTAGGATTGGATCCAATAGTGGCTTGGCAGTGACATTGATGGATCTGTATGAAAGGATGGGTGATGTGCTTGCGGTTCAGTATGGGGGTTCGGCTGCACATAACAAGGTCTGGAATTGATTCTGGATCCCTAGCCACCTCTAAGTTTTTCATCTGTGTGGAATAATTTGTTATTATCAGTTTCTCAAGCAAAAGCCTAATCTGCTGCCATATGTGTTACTTCTCGATGTGACTGTTATTGTACCGTGTTAAGATGTATCGGGCTATGCAAGATTATTATTTAATCGAATAAAATAGAAGGTATGCTGTTGGCCTTTAGCAATTATCTGCTCAATGTTGGACCTATTTTCTTTTGCTTTGTTTATTGAGAGAGCTATATCATGGGACACGTGCTCTTTGTATTGGTCATGGCTCATCCCAGTTGTCACGCGCACATAGGTTTGATGAGCCACTTGGACAAGCTGTACAACTGAGAACCAACCTGGAGACTGATGAGTGCATAAAGCAGATGCTCCAGTTTGCGAAGGATCCACAATATACCAAATTTTTGATCCGACACCCAATTGACGAAGTGCATACGCATTGGCAGAACGCCATTGACACGCCAATAAAATCGGCCCTCAAGAAACCTCCTACCCCAAGGATGTTTATTGAAGAACTTGATGACGTCGTCGAAAGACGAGTCAACCAACTTTTGGGGTGGCGAAACAATCAAGAATTGCAACAAGGGGACTGACTACCCTAGTTATTTGGGCGGTCAATCTTCTTTTGCAAGTCCAAGAAAACAGAAGAAGCATGTACGCTTTGAAGGACTGTCCAGTTCGTCCTCATCTTCTTTTGATAGTTCGGATAGCTCTTCCTCTTCCGATTTGAGGAGTGATGAGGACAGAATGGGCAAGAAACGAAGAAAGAACTATAAATTTGGAAAGAACAACAAGAAGGCAAAGAAGAGTTCTGACAATATTGACGAGGATTCATCCTCCTCTGAGAGTTCGGACTCTGATAACTACATGTTCTACTCAAAGAAGCACTCCTTTTATAGAGCCAACCAATATGATTTTCTCGAGGACAAGGACAAAAAGACCAAGGAATTTAAGGAGGTGGACATGCAGTAAAGTTTGAATCCTTTTCAGGGTTTCGAGATGCTCCCAAGGCTTTAGCCTTTATTCAACAGTTTGACATAGCATTCTCTCGAGGGCGCTACTCAAAGCACTTCAAACTAAGGAGAGCAACATCATTTTTAAAAGAGAAATGCACGAACGTGGTGGTCCACTCTTCTCTTAAGGAAAGAAGCCCCGACCAAGTGGTTAAAGTTCAAACGGCTCATTATTTCCTCTTGGGTGACTCAGGAGTACAAATGGGATGTGATTAATGCTTGGAACCATCTTTGGATGACCAAGATTGACACTTTGGTTGCTTATTGTGAGAGATTTTGGGATGCTTTTCTACCTGCCTTTTCTCTTAAGAAGGTCATTTTCAAGCAACAAATCGAGCGATTTTGCTATGGACTTCCCAAAGAGATCCGAGATTACTTCCTTGAGCAGAAATTAGAGTCCATACAACATTTGATGGGACATGCTAAGCAGGATTTGCTATGCATTCGGGTAACTTGACTTACCCCACCGATCAAGTTCCGACACCAAGGACCAGACAAAATTCGACGAATGTTAATAGAAGAAGAAGGAAGTTTCAAGAAAAGAAGGATGCATGACCCCAATTGATCGAGGAATAGAGATCAGACCATCTCAAGGAGGGGAAGTGTTTTTGATTGCGGAGAACAAGGACACATATCTGCAAGGTGTCCCAAAAAAGGCACAACGAGGACACTCAGAAGACATGCTAGAGAGTTCCAGAGCCGTTGAAGAACGTGGCAGAAAAGGAAAGATGAAAGCAGACTGAGACCAGATTGTATGGGGACCGTCCCGAATGAGATGGACGAAATCATAGAACTTTGCCGCGCATGGGGCAAAGTACGAGATTAGGAAGCCCTCATCTTCTTTGACGGAGGAGCCAAGGCCCACTTCATTTCACCTGAATTAGGGGCTCGACTTGGAATTATGCCCAACAGAATGGGGCCACAGGCCGAGGCAGTTTTAGCGACACACGGATGGGATGTTGCCATTACGCCTGTCATTGGCAAACTTCGTTTGCATTGTCAGGGATATTTAGGACATGATGACTTTACATCATGGAAGGGTGTGACGTTCTCCTAGGAATTCCTTAGTACCACAAGAACAACGCCGTGGTTGATTATTGGGCCAAGAAAGCTACTTTGACGAATGAGAAGGGCAAGAAAATTGTGCTTGATGTGAAATTGAAAGGGGAGTCCATCCCTATTGTATCGGCTTCGGCCATTTTCAAATTAATGAAATCCAGTCTTTTTGTTTACTCGATCTACTTGAAAGAATTGAATGATGAACAATGAACCAATATGTCTGAATTAGATAAACTACAAGAATTTCTGCACACATAGGTTGATTGCTTCTCTGAAGGCCTACCATGCGAGTTACCTCAACCTCGTCTTGAGGACCATACGATTGATTTGATTGCTGGAAGTACACCACCGGCCACCCTATCGAGTTAGTTGAGCCCAAAATGAAGAATTAATGAATCAAGTAAAGGAACGTCTACAAAAGGGTCTCATCCAACCTAGCACGTCATCTTAGTACTAAAGAAAGACGGATCTTGGAGAATGTGCATCGATTATAGAGCTCTCAATAAAATCACCATCAAGAACCGATTCCCTATCGAAGGATTGATGATATTCTCGACAGACTACAAGGATCCTCTTGTTTTAGCAGAATTGATCTAAAGAGTAGATATCGTCGGATTCGAATTGCTCCGGGAGCGAATAACTTTTGGTTTATATGAATATTTGGTGATGCCTTTTGGACTCACAAATGCTCCAGCAACACTTAATCGGATGATGGATAGGATATTCCGAGAGAATGGATCTTTTGTGGGTACTTTCTTTGACGACATTATAGTTTTCTCCAAGAAGAAACTAGAACACAGACATCATCTGCTATAGGTCTTTCAGGCATGGCGAAAGCATAGATTGGGCATCAATGCCAAAAAGAGTGAGTTTTTCTTATTGGAGATACATTTCTTGGGGTACATCGTCTCAACAGAATGAGTACAGATGGACCCGGCCAAAATTAAGACTATATGCGATTGGCCTGAGCTAAAGAATGTTCATGAAGTTCAAAGCTTTTTGGGCTTGTGCTCTTATTATCGGCGGTTCATTTGGAAGTTTGCAGAGATAGCTTTACCTTTGCATTTACTAACTCAAAAAGGAGTCCCTTTCACGTGGGGACCGACGGAGGTGACCGCTTTTTAGATGCTCAAAGAGAAATTGACTACCGGACCAGTGTTGGCTTTGCCAGACTTGCAAAAGCTATTGGAAGTTTATTGTGATGCTTGTGGTCATAGTGTGGGAGCAGTTGATGCAAGAAGGCCATGTCATTGCTTATGAAAGCAGGATGTTTTCACGGCCAGAGATGGTACAAATATATGAGAGAGAGCTATTGGCAGTGATTCATGCTCTTTACACAGTGGCGGCACTATTTACTCGGAGCCAATTTCACAGTCTTTACAGATCACTAGAGTATACGCTACTTTTGGTCACAGAAGTAGCTTTCGAAAAAGCAGATGCGATGGGCTAACATCCTGTCACAGTTTCACTTCCAGATTGTCCATGTTCAGGGACAAAAAAACTTAGTGGCAGATGCATTGTCTTGGAAACCCTTGGTTCTGGCTATTTCCGCGATTCATCACTGAAGCTTCGAGGATATGGTTGACTAGTATGCCATAGATCTTGACTTTGTTGACATTTTTAACCGGATACAGAATGGGGAGACAGTTTCAGGCTATTCCATACGGACGGCTATTTGATGCAAAAAACGATGTTGTGTGTCACTCAAAGGTATAGTTTCAAGCTGTTAGGTGCAGCGGAATGATTGTTTGCGCTTTGCTCAAGATGAGTGCTCCGAACTGTGCTCAAGGTTTGTAACAGACTTGGACACTCCAAGTCAAGAATCAACCGCGACAGCACCAAATAACCACTTCAAAACAATTCACAGATCACAATAGATTTGTACTGGCCCAACAAAGTTCCGTGCCTAGAGATATTGGCCCCAAAGACTGGCTCCCCTTCCAGTATTTCTTTTTATATTAATCAATCATCAAAGTACAAGAGAGCGGTTAGGGTTTCACTCTCAGACTCTGCGTCCAAATGCTCTGAGAAGTGAGACCCTCACCACTTATTTAAAGGTTACAAGGGATGCCCAAAAGCAGAGCCCCAAAAGCTTGAAAGCAAAAGCAGATTCTCTCTCTCTATCTCAATGAGAGCCAGTAAAAAGCAAGTTCTCTTTTTCTCTCTCTTTCTCCCAAATCATAGCAAAAAGCTGAGATTTGCGTCGCTCAAAATTTCAAAAAAAAAAAAAAACCTCCGCGATTTTCGAAAATTAGGGTTTCTGCTGTCCATAGCCACGTCAGACATACCCCCCTCTTGAAAGCATTGTAATCGACCGCGATTACGCCTGCAAAACCGACAAAAGCCATAAACCGTCTTAGCAGACACTGATTGTTAGTACCTACGTACTAGGAACACACATCTAGCACATGTACAAAATCGACAGTTACATCACACGACATCACAGGACATCACCAGACTGAAAATTCAACATTCATTCGGATCTTAGAGCATTATTTATCGGCAATGTAGCTAGCAATCACATCTAGGTCCAATCGGGACCTCATCGATGTCCGATTGACTAACCCCTATTGCAACCATGTCTATTCGAGATCAAGTAGACCAAAATGCTCAAGTCATTTCGTCCATCAGTTCCTGCACTCAAAAGAAGTGAAGAAACAAATCAATATAATTATCAGGAATTCCATTTCATAAAGTCATCTAGCAGAATATTGTCAGCTATCAGTATCCCTGAAGCTCAAAGAGACATCAGTGACTTTAGTATCAAAATCGAGGCATCTGTTGACAAAGGAGCGGAGTGACTCCCCTCTTGTGCATCCCACTGCACCAGATCTCCGGCCAAGCTGAATTCTGGGTTCCATTTGGAGTAGACTATGCTAAACCAAAACATCGAGGTAAAGGTTCACAATCCATGTAAGGTGCAGCGGAATGAATATTGTATTTTCTCAAGATTAGTGATCTTTATTGCTCAAGGTTCCTTTTAGTTCTTAGGGAAAGAGAGAGCTTTCCGTCTTATGGAGAGTGCTATGATCACGAACAAAGTGAGTGGATGTTGTGCGTGCAAATGAATGAGACTGAGAGGAGGAGAGAGAAGAGATACGACACCGAGAGGTTTGTAAAACCCTCCTCCGAAGGCCCCACTCTCGACGGCGAGAGTGGTCTACTTGATTGCACAAATGCGTACAATGCAGATGCAATGGTACTATGCCGATGACGACGACGACGACAGTGATGACGACGGCGACTTGGGCTGAAATCTGAGATCTTCTAGATGCTGAATTTCTGGGACTTTTTCAAGGCTGAAAATGGACTGTTTTTGGCTGTGTTTTTATGGCTAAACTTGGGGGATCATCTGCAACTGAATGGGGTGGTTCTGCTATCGATTCATAGGCTGAAAACTGCTTTTCTATCCCTGCTGAGACTGCTGATCAAAAACGCTGATTGCTGAAAATGAAAACGCTGAGATCTGCTAACCTTTGGCTGCGTTTTTAGACTGCTCCCATGGCTGAGAAAACGCTGGATTAGGGCTGCACTTCAAGGTCTGAAACGCTGCAAAAACGCTGGTCAAGGCTGCGTTTTTACTGTTGAAAATGCTAAGGGTTTTGTGGCTTGGGGGACTGATCTGCTAACGCCAGATGCAAGGGGTTCTTGCGATCAAGCAAGGCTGAAAAAAAACGCTGAGGAAAGGGAGTTCCTGGCGATGGAAAAACGCTGAGGCTGATGGGGGTTCATGGGGGGGTACTGCTGAGAAGTTGCCTATTGAGCGGGAAACTCCTGCTGCCTCTTCTGCGAGAAAGTGTGAACTTTGGTTTTCTTATATATTAACTAGTAAAATTGCCCTACCGACTTTTGTTGGAAAGTCACTTAAAAATAATAAGTGAAAATCCCAATAAATAGGAAAATAGGCTAAATGCACTGGAAAATTCTCCTAATTGATGCTAATGGATTCTGATGGGAATTCCGATGATCATGCTGAGTGCAACCGGAGAATATGCATCTATGCTAAGTGACTGGGCATGCACGGTCTACGAATAGACTCACAAAAGTGCCATATCATTGCTAATCTAACTTGATCGGATTGACTGAACCCTGCTGTGGTGTAGCTTGTCCACGGACACATAGGGTTGGGATGTGTCACTTGACAATCCAAGGAGTATCTGCTAGGTCCTCCTCCTCCATCCACTTCGCATCAAATGCAGGAAAGTTCTTGAACTTAACCAAGAACCGCCTTCGGACTTTACCTTTCTTCGTATCGTTATGTGCCAAAATGTGTTTAGGAACAAGGATCTCCTCGTTTTCTTCCACTTTGGGTTGCTCATCAGGCTCCCCATCATCAGGCACATCACCCTTAATAGGTTTCAAGAGACTCACATGCAATGCATTGTGAATCCTCCAAGTATCTGGCAGTTTCAATCGGAAGGAGACATCATTTATCTTGTCAGTGATCTTGAAAGGTCCGTAGTATCGCATACTAAGCTTTGGAAAAAGCCTCTCCTATCCCTTTTTCTTTTGTAGGCGTGCCTTCTCAAAACGTAAGAGCACCCAATCATCCTCCTTCAATTTCAAGTCGCGACGATTGCGATCCGCTTCCTTTTTTTGTCGTTCTTGAGACTCCTGCAAAGTCTCGCGAACCTTGGCAAAAGCCGTATCCAAATCTCGCGAATATTCATCCGCTTCAAATATCTAATCTTTCGTGCTCAGGAAGGATGGAACCTTCGTAGCACTTTCAACAATCTCACATGGCGTCTACCCCGTCGAAGAGTGTATGATGTTATTGTAGGCAAATTCCACCAAAGGTAAGTTCTTTTCCCATTGAGTCTTCTGATCTGAGATACAAGACTTCAATAAATCTAAAATCACTGAATTGGCAATCTCAAATTGCCCGTCAGTCTGCAAGTGGAACGATGACGAGAACTGCAACTGCGTGCCAATGTTCTCCCAAATTGCCTTCCAAAACAAACTCATAAATCTGGGGTCTCTGACGGAGATAATCGTCTCAGACGTGCCATGTAATCGGAAAATCATCGTGATCATTCTGTGTTCTCGGGAGATCAAAAGTGAAATCCATTTCCATACTTTTCCAGGAGCGGGTGGGTATGGGTAAAGGCTTTAACAATCCCTGTGCCTTATGCTTGCCAAAATTGACCTTCTGGCATACTAAGCAATTGCGCACAAACTCTTCCACATCCTTTTTGAGTCTCGGCCCAAAGAAGTATCTCTCTACCCCCTTTATGGTGGTAGCAATGCCGCGGTGACTCGTAAAAGGTGGATAGTGGCATTCAGTTATAACCTTTTCCCTCAACGGTTGTGTAACGCTCTTTTTTGTCAAGTAGCCTTTCCGAAGGGAGTATCCAGCTACTGTCTCCCCATCCCGTATCCGTGTGAAAATATCCGCAAAATCTGTATCTGTGTGTGGCATACTGATCGACCACATCCTCGAAGCTCCTATGATGTATCGCGGAAATAGCCAGATCCAATGGCTTCCGAGACAAAGCATCTGCCACTACATTCTTCTGTCCGTGCTCATGGACTATCTGGAAGTGAAACTGTGACAAGATGTTCGCCCACCGCATTTGCTTTTCCGAAAGTTGCTTCTGTGACAAGAAGTAGCGCAAACTCTGATGGTCTGTAAAGACAGTAAAATCCGCTCCGAGTAGGTAGTGCCGCCACTAAGTAAGAGCATGGATCACTGCCAAAAGCTCTTTCTCATATGTTTGTGCTGTCATCTCCGGCCTAGAGAACAATCGGCTCTCGTAAGCAATGACATGGCCTTCTTGCATCAAGACCGCACCCAGACTATGACCATAAGCATCACAAAATACTTCAAATGACTTCTGCAAGTCCGGCAAAGTCAAATCTGGTCCTGTAGTCAACTTCTCTTTCAATGTCTGAAAGGCAATCACCTCTGTGGATCCGTGCGAGAAAGGGACTCCTTTTTGTATCAAGATATGCAAAGGGGAAGCAACCTGTGCAAACTTTCGAATGAACCGTCTGTAGTAAGAACACAGTCCCACGAAGGTTTCAACTTCATGGACATTCTTCAAATCGGGCCAATCACGTATAGTCTCTATCTGGGCCGAATCCACTTGCACTCCTGCTGTTGAAACAAAGTGTCCCAAAAAGTGTATCTCTGAAGCAGATGATCTTTGTGTTCTGCCTCATTCTTGGAGAAAACAATGATATCATCAAAGAAAGTGCCAACAAATAGCCTGTGCTCTCGAAAAATCCTATCCATCATCCGGTTAAATGTCGCAGGAGCATTGGTTAAACCAAAAGGCATCACCAAAAAAACTCAAATAACCCAAAAGTCGTCCGAAAAGCTGTCTTGTAGACGTCTTCCGGCGCAATTCGAATCTGATGATATCCACTCTTCAAGTCAATCCTACTAAAGCACGAGGATCCCTGTAACCTGTCGAGTATATCATCGATCCTAGGAATCGGAAATCTGTTCTTGATGGTGATTTTGTTGAGAGCTCTATAATCAATGCACATTCTCCAAGATCCATCTTTCTTCAAATCCAACAACAGTGGAGAGCAGTACGGTGAAGTACCAGGCTGGACAAGACCCTTTTCCAAGAGGTCTTTCACTTGGTTCATAATCTTTTTCAATTTGTACTCGGCTCACACGGTAAGGTGGCCGGTTCGGTGACGTGCTTCCAGGTATCAGGTCAATGGTCTGATCTTCTGGCCCTCTAAAAAGCAATTGGCATGAGTGTGGAGAAAAATCTTGGCGTTCTTTTGTTCAGGTCAAAACATATTCAACCTTTATCCATCGTTCAGTTCTCTCCCAAAAGAATGAGTAAAGAAACTGAAATTCATCAAGTACAATCTCTGAGCCCTTCATTTGTCAAAGTCGCTTTCTCGGCCCGGTAGTCAACCACGGCGTAGTTCTGGTGGTACCAAGGGATTCCGAGTAGAATGTCACTCGTGTGCCCTGAACACCCCTATCATTGCAAACGAAGTTTGCCAATGCTCGGTGTAATGGCAACATCCCATCCGGGTGCAGTCGAACTACCTCCGCCTGTGGCGTCAATCTGTCGGGCATAATTCCAAATCGAGCCGCCAATTCCAAGTGAAAAGAAGTTGGCCTTGGCTCCTTCAAAAGAGCTTCCTGATCCTTCACTTTGCCCCAAAAAGCGGCAAAGGTTGTACTTTCATTCATTTGATTCGGTGCAAGTTCGACGCCATGTGGTACCGGTTCTGCTTTTCTATCTGCCTCTTCTGCCACGTTCCTCAGCTGCTCTCGAACTCTCAGGCGTGTCGTCGTTCTTATCATTTTGTTCTTTCGATGCCTTTTTAGTGCACTTCGCGGAGATATGTCCATGTTCCCTGCATCCAAAGCACTTCCCCTCTCTGATAAAGCGAGCTCTCTCCTCAGGAGTAAGCTTGGGTTGTGCATCCTTTTTCTCTGGGTTGCTCTTTTTCTTTGTACTTTCATTCCCAGAAGTCTGTTCAGCTCGTTGTGTCATGGCCTTATCTGTGGGGTAGGTCAGAGTGAATGGCAAAGCCCCGCTTCGCATGACTCATCAACTCTTGAATAGAAGCTGACTTCTGTTCCAAGCAGTGATCTCGGATCTCTGTAGGTAGACCCAAGGTAAACCGCTCAATTTGTTCTCTGAACGAGATCTTCTTGAATGAAGAGGCGGGTAGAAAAGAGCTCCAGAATCTTTCACAATAAGCATTGATTGTATCTTTCTTGGTCATCCGAAGATGGTTCCAAGCAGCTCGTACATCTCGTTCATATTCTTGCGTCAACCAAGAAGAAATAAAAAGCTTCTTAAATTTCAGCCATTTAACTGGGGCAGTCTTGTTTAAAAGAAGAGTCGACCACCAAGTACGAGCATTCCTCTTAAAGTAAGAGGTAGCTCTCTGAATCTTGGAGTGCTCTGAATAGCGTCCTTCCGCGAAAGCGATGTCAAACTGCTGTATAAAAGACAAAGCCTTCGAAGCATCTGAGTATCCTGAGAAAGTATCAAACTTGATGGAGTGGCCACCTTCCTTAAACTCTCGGACTTTCTTGCTTTTATCTTCGAGAAAGTCATACAAGTTGGCTTTGTAAAAATTCTTCTTGTTCACATAAAAGTTTCTGTCATCGGAATCTGAGCTCTCTGTAGACGAGTTCTCAGTAGAACTGTCAGTCTCTGGGCGAGATTTAGCCTTCTTTGCCTTTCTCTTGCCCTTTCCGAAGCGTTGCTTCTTGCTTCGCTTTTTACCTTTTCTGTCTTCTTCGCTCGAATCCGAGGAGCTAGAAGAACTGTTAGAAGAAGAAGAAGAAGAAGAACTGGGTACTCCTTCAAATCGAACACGCTTCTTCTGTTTCTTTGCCTTGTCAAAAGTCGACTGACGACCCAAATAACCTGGAAAGGCAGTGCTTTTCTTTTGCTTTTTGCCATGCTCTTTCTTCTGTGCCTCAAAAAGCTAAGCAATCTGTGCATCAACCACCTCTTCTAATTCCTTCTCTGAATATTGTTTGGAATCAAAAGGTTTCTTGATAGTAGATTTTGGGGGTGGTGTAGTGGTCTTCTGCCACTGTGCATGCACTTCCTGAAAAGAAGTCTCGCTCATATATGTTGCCAATTTCGGATCCTTCGCAAAACTGAGCATCATCTTTGTTGCATCGCCGATCAATTGACGACGCTTCATCTCTCTTTGCTCCGCCTGAGTAGGCCGAGGCGGGCCATACTCTCTGTCTGAATCTTCATTGTGATCCCAACCCGCATCTCCAGATGCAGAGGGAGTTGACTGATCCTTGCGTAAAGCCATAGGTGCCGCGGAAAAAAAAATTGGGGATCGGATTTCCCGTAGAAGAGAAATCGGCCGTGCTCTGACACCACTGTAACAGACTTGGATACTCCAAGTCAAGAATCAACTGCGACAGCACCAAATAACCACTTCAAAACAATTCACAGATCACAATAGATTTGCACTGGCGCGGCGGAGTTCCGTGCCTAGAGATATTGGCCCCAAAGATTGGCGCCCCTTTCGGCATTTCTTTTTATATTAATCAATCATCAAAGTACAAGAGAGCGGTTAGGGTTTCACTCTCAGACTCTGCGTCCAGATGCTCTGAGAAGTGAGACCCTCACCACTTATTTAAAGGTTACAAGGGATGCCCAAAAGCAGAGCCCCAAAAGCTTGAAAGCAAAAGCAGATTCTCTCTCTCTCTCAATGAGAGCCAGTAAAAAGCAAGTTCTCTTTTTCTCTCTCTTTCTCCCAAATCATAGCAAAAAGCTGAGATTTGCGTCGCTCAAAATTTTCAAAAAAATAAAAATAATTTTTTTTTCACCTCCGTGATTTCCGGATATTAGGGTTTGCAGGAATTTTAGGGTTTCTGCTGTCCGTAGCCACGTCATCACTTGTGACAAGGTTCCTTTTGTTCTTATGGAAGGGAGAGCCTTCCGTTCTTAATGAGAGAATGCTATGATCTCAAACAAAGTGAATGGACAGTGTGCGTGCAAGTGTATGAGACTGAGAGATAGAGAGAGAAGAGAGATACGACACCAGAGACCTTGTAAAACCCTCCTCCGAAGGCCCCTCTCTCGTCGGCAAGAGTCGTCTACTTATGATTGCACAAAGTGGTACAATGCGGATGCAATGGACTGATGCAACTTGGGACGATGCCGATGACGACGACGGTTTTAGGGCTGAAATCTGTGGTCTTCTAACTGCTGAAAATCTGCAAATCTTTGGGCTTTTTTTGGGTGGCTGAAAATGACTGTTTTGGCTGTGCTTTTATGGCTGAAAATGGGGGTTCTTCTGCATACAACTAGGACTGAATTGTTTGCTTCTAATGCTTGCTGAAAACGCTGTACATCTGCTGTTGCTAAGGCTGAAAACCAAAAACGCTGAGGCTGAAGTGTGGTTGCGGATGGAATCCAAAAACGCTAATGGCTGAAATTGGAAACGTTGGCAAAATCATGGGGGGAATCTGCAAACGCTAGGGGTAGGGGTCGTCTGCGGGTAGGAAATGCTGAAAACGCTAGGCTGTGGTGGAGGCTGGCGATGGCAAACCAAAACGTTGGGGCTGAAGTCTATGGCGAGGTGGGGAAACCAAAAACGCCAAGGTTATTGCTGGGGTTCTGTCGAGAAGGTGCCTGTTGAGCATGTGCTCCTGCTGCCTCTTCTGCTAGAAAATGCTAACTTGGGTTTGCTTATATATTAACTTAGCAAAATTGCCCTACCTACTTTTGTTGGAAAGTCACTTAAAAATAATAAGTGAAAAATACCAAAAATAGGAAAAATAGGCTAAATGTACTGGAAAATTCCCGTGACTGAATCTGATGGATTTTGAAGGGAATACTGATGATCATGCTGTGTGCAACTAGAGGATATGCATCTACACTAAGTGACCGGGCATGCACGGTCTACGAATAGACTCACAAAAAGTGCCAGATCACTTGTAATCTAGACTGAATGGACTGACTGAACCTTGATCATGTTGTAGCTTGTCCACGGACACATAGGGTTGGATGTGTCACGTGACATCCCCTCCTTTTCAAAGTGAGTTACTGGTACCGAACTGTATGGCGTCGAGGGAGATCGCCAATAGCATCCGGAATTCTAGAAGGGACTCTTCGCCGGTCCACTGTGATGTGTGGGTCGTGCGGTACTTGAACTTCATAAAGGTCTGCAACGCTTGCTTCTTTGGGCCGCGTCGAAAGCGACAGTCTTTTGTGGCTCCTTCGATGCTTCAACTTCGTTGAGAGTTATGCTTCTTTCTTCTTCAAGAATCTCCATGGCTGAAAATTCCTGAAACCATTTCCAACACAAAACCATGAACATACCCATTCCATGTAAAGTGAACGGAAAAAATCTTGTCTTCTCTAAAGACTGTGCATGCAATGTAGATGAACATAAAGATGGGGTGCTAAACCGTTCACCACATACACGGAAACAATGAGATCGAATCGTTCTCTTATGATCTAAATCAATCAACTGTGGCAATTCGCAACGGAAATGCCCATGCTTGGTGCTCACACTTTCATGTGCTCGTTCGGAAACTATGTCATGCCAAGGAAAAGACATGGAATGTGACTTCTTGACATACATGCTTTTCAGCTTTTCATGAAAAATCCGCATACATTTGTGCTCATCCATGAGAGAAACGTACTCAACATATAATATGTCATGCCTAGGAAGATGGATCACATAAAGACGCTGACTAAAATACAGGAAACAATCACGAATGACACTCGAACAATGCGTGCGTATCAATCATGCGAACACATAGTACTTCCTGTGAGGGTTCTTTGGACCTAGGTTCGAGAGCCAAGATCGGTTCTTCCTGAATGATCGAATCGTCCTGTGGGGGTTCTTTGGACCTCGACTCGAAAGCCAGGATTGGTTCTTCGTGATTGATCGAATCTACAACGAGGTTAGCTTCGCCAGAAAAAGCATCCACTAACACATCATCCTTGTGAACAATCACATCATCTTCATGCAACTCATCATGCTTGTGAGAAATCACATCTTGATCATGCAAATCATCATGCTCGTGAGAAATCACATTTTGATCATGCAAATCATCATGCTCATCATGAACATCCAAATCATCATACTTATCATTGTCAATCAAATCATCATGCAAATCATTGTCATTCAAATCATCATGCTGATCATTGTCATTCAATTCCTCATCATGCTTCACACAATCATGCAAATCCTGTGTGTCATGCTTGGGAGAAGAAGAGACTGAGAGAGTCTCCTTTCCCCAAATCTCGTGCATCTGTGCCTGAACTTGAGAATAGAGTTGCTAGAACTCTTTGTTTTGTCGGTCGATCTGTTCTTGTATTGCTTTCAAGTCGTACTGACATTGTATGGCTGCCATTCCTTCTTTGTAGTCACGATCTATGGTTGCCCTTTGTTCTTCGTAGGCCGTTCTTTCTGCTTCTCTTTCTTCGCGTTCTAACTTCCTTTCCATAGACAACTGCTTCAATTCCTTCATAGGAGTTAGTGCAATCCTTGATGTAGATGGGAAAGGGGGAGGGTCGGAAAAACCTCCTGGTGGGGAAAATTCTTCTTCGCCTCTCTCATGCTTATCACCTCCAAGCGAAGTATCCATTCCGCTTCGAGTGATGACCATTCTGAAGTTGTGGGTTCTTGTGGTCTTGGGTTCTTAAGTACACGAGGAACTTGGTTTCTTGAGGATCTTGGTTCTTGGGGTTCTTGAGTTCTTGAGTTCTTGCGGGTCTTGAGGTTTTTCTTTCGCTTGCAAACCGTGTTTGAGAAGGATCTTCTCTTCACCCGAGTTCTACTCCTTTCCGCGGGCGCACACCTTGGCGGCCTTGTTCTCACACCAAGGTTGCTTTTTCCCACCTCACGTCGATTGGCTGGCCGCTAAATGCACGGTCCGCTCTCAATGAGTGAAAAGAGACACAAGGGGAGGTTGGACAAGCCCTTCTTTCTTGGGATTCCTATCACTCTTCAACAAAACACGATTAGGAATCGACACGCCCAAGCGAACTTGGGTTCGTGTGACCTCAACAAGCAAAAAAAATTCTTGTGGTTCTTTCCTTGAGTGATACAGAACACTGCCAAAGATCTGACACCAATGTTAGGTGCAACGTAATGATTTTTTGCTCTTTGCTCAAGATGAGTGCTCCGAACTGTGCTCAAGGTTCCTTTTGTTCTTATGGAAGGGAGAGCCTTCCGTTCTTAATGAGAGAATGCTATGATCACAAACAAAGTGAATGGACACTGTGCGTGCTAGTGTATGAGACTGAGAGATAGAGAGAGAAGAGAGATACGACACCAGAGACGTTGTAAAACCCTCCTCCGAAGGCCCCACTCTCGTCGGCGAGAGTGGTCTACTTATGATTGCACAAAGTGGTACAATGCGGATGCAATGGACTGATGCAACTTGGGACGATGCCGATGACGACGACGGTGATGACGACGACGACTTTAGGGTTGAAATCTGTGGTCTTCTAACTGCTGAAAATCTGCAAATCTTTGGGATTTTTTTGGGTGGCGTAAAATGACTGTTTTGGCTGCGTTTTTATGGCTGAAAATGGGGGTTCTTCTGCATCCAAGTAGGGCTGAATTGTCTGCTTCTAATGCCTGCTGAAAACGTTGTACATCTGCTGTTGCTAAGGCCGAAAACCAAAAACGTTGAGGCTGAAGTGTGGTTGTGGATGAAATCCAAAAACGCTAATGGCTGAAATTGGAAACGCTGGCAAAATCTGGGACTTGCTGGCGATCATGGGGAATGTGCAAACGCTAGGGGTAGGGGTCGTCTGCGGGTAGGAAATGCTGAAAACGCTAGGCTGTGGTGGAGGCTGGCGATGGCAAACCAAAACGTTGGGGCTGAAGTCTATGGCGAGGTTGGGGGAACCAAAAACACCAAGGTTACTGCTGTGGTTCTACTGAGAAGGTGCCTGTTGAGCATGTGCTCCTGCTGCCTCTTCTGCCAAAAAGTGCTAACTTGGGTTTGCTTATATATTAACTTAGCAAAATTGCCCTACCTACTTTTGTTTGGAAAGTCACTTAAAAATAATAAGTGAAAAATACCAAAAATAGGAAAAATAGGCTAAATGCACTGGAAAGTTCCCGTGACTGAATCTGATGGATTTTGAAGGGAATACTGATGATCATGCTGTGTGCAACCAGAGGATATGCATCTACACTAAGTGACTGGGCATGCACGGTCTACGAATAGACTCACAAAAAGTGCCAGATCACTTCTAATCTAGACTGACTTCTAATCTAGACTGACTGGACTGACTGAACCATGATCATGCTGTAGCTTGTCTACGGACACAGGGTTGGATGTGTCACGTGACAGGCTATTCCATACGGACGGCTATTTGATGCGAAAAACGATGTTGTGTGTTACTCAACCTTTGAGTGAAAAGGTTCGGACAGAGTGCCATTGTCCACCTTTTACGGGTCACTGCGGCATAGATACCACCTTGAAGGGTATGGAGTGTTACTTCTATTGGCCAAGGCTCAAAAAGGATGTGGATGACTTTGTTTGCAGTTGTCTAGTATGCCAAATGGTCAAGTTTGACAGGCATAAGGCACAAGGACTTCTAGAGCCTTTACCCATTTCCTCTCGCCCTTGGGAAAGCATTGCTATGGGTTTCATCTTTGACCTCCCAAGACTCAAAGTGGGCATGATGGCATTTAGACAATCGTTGACAGATTTAGCAAGCAAGCTCACTTTATTCCAATAGAGAAAACAATCAAGCTTGATCATTTAGTGAAACTGTTCATTGCTCATATTTTTCAGTTACATGGTATGCCTGAGACGATAGTTTTGGACAGAGATCCTCGATTTAGTAGTTTGTTTTGGAGGGCAATTTGGAAGAACATTGGGACGCGGTTGCAGTTCCCATCATCATTCCACCCACAGATAGATGGACAATCTTACATAGGCAATTCGGACCTATTCGGTGGGTTTTGGATTTATTGAAGTCTTACATCTTTGATCAGAAGACTCAAATGGGAAAAATATCGGTGGAATTTGCCTACAATAACGTGGTTCACTCTTCGACGGGGTGTCACAACTCGGTGACGTGGCTGCCCATACACACACACACCCTCTGGCAAGAAATGGTGACATGGCTGGCTGGCTGTCACAAGACAAGCACCACGTGCAAATAGAAAAGAACAGACTGAACAGACTTTTAGCACTTGTCACGTGACACATTCAACCCTATGTGTCCGTGGACAAGCTACAGCATGATCAGGGTTCAGTCAGTCCAGATTAGAAGTGATTTGGCACTTTTGTGAGTCTATTCGTAGACCGTGCATGCCAAGTCACTTAGTGTAGATGCATATCCTCTGGTTGCACACAGCATGATCATAAGCATTCCCATCAGAATCCATCAGAATCAGTCAGGGAAATTTTCCAGTGATTTTAGCCTATTTTCCCTATTTTTGACATTTTTCACTTATTAATTTAAGTGACTTTCCAACAAAAGTAGGTACGGCAATTTTGCGAAGTTAATATATAAGCAAACCCAAGTTAGCACTAAATGGCAGAAGAGGCAGCAGGAGCACCTTGCTCAACATGCAACTTCTCAGCAGAACCCAAGGACTTCCTAGCGTTTTTGCTTCACAACAGCTTGGCTAGCGTTTTTGGACAAGACCACAGCAGATTAGCCTAGCGTTTTTGCATTTGCAGATTCACGGCGATAGAAACACCAAAATTCAGCCCTAGCGTTTTTGGTTGTAGATCAGTTCCGGCGTTTTGCACCTTTACCGCGATGGAAAGTCAAGGAACATCAGCGTTTTCAGTTTTCAGCAGTTAGACACCGCAGATCAAGTCCCGAACCTCGCAGATCTCACCTTCCCGCAGCAGTTCCACGTTGCACGGTCAGTTTCCGCAAGGTTTATAGTTTCAGCCCGGAAAATGCAGAATTCAGCATCTGCGTTTTCAGCGCTTCGTCGTCGCATCGTCGTCATCGACATCGTCACCGACATAGAGTCACAATTCAGCAGATAGAACATTTGCAGATTTCAGCCCATAGCGTTTTTGGACAGCAGTAGGAAGATTGCAGATTTCAGCCCTTAGGTCGACTTCGTCATCACTGTCGTCATCGTCGACATAGCTTAGACTTGCATCAGTCTCATGCATACCATTTGTACCAAATTGTGCAATCATAAGTAGACCACTCTCGCCGATGAGAGTGGGGCCTTCGGAGGAGGGTTTTACGCCTCTGGTGTCGTATCTCTCTTCTCTCTATCTCTCAGTCTCATACACTTGCATGCACATTGTCCATTCACTTTGTTCGTGATCATAGCACTTTCCATTAAGAACGGAAGGCTCTCCGTTCCATAAGAACTAAAAGGAACCTTGAGCACAGTTCGGAGCACTCATCTTGAGCAAAGCGCAAACAATCATTCCGCTGCACCTAACATTGGTATCAGAGCTTTGGCAATGTTCTGTATCACTCAAGGAAAGAATCACAAGAATCATAAGATTTTTTTTTGCTTGTTGCGGTCGCACGAACCCAAGTTCGCTTGGGCGTGTCGATTCCTAATTGTGTTTTTTGAAGAGTGACAGGAATCCCAAGAAAGAAGGGCTTGTCCATCCTCCCCTTGTGTCTCTTTTCACTCATTGAGAGCGGATTGTGCACTTAGCGGCAGGCCAATCGACGTGAGGTGGGAAAAAGCAATCTTGGTGTGAGCGCAAGGCCGCCAAGGGGTGCGCCCACGGAAAGGAGTAGAACTCGGGTGAAGAGAAGATCCTTCTCAAACATGGATTGCAAGCGAAAGAAAACCTCAAGAACCTCAAGAATCTCAAGACCCTCAAGAACCCAAGAACCCAAGTTCCTCGTGAACTTAAGAACCCACAAGAACCCACGATTGCAGAATGGTCATCACTCGAAGGGGAATGGATACTTCGCTTGGAGGTGATGAGCATGAGAGAGAGGCGAAGAAGAATTTTTCCCACCAAGAGGTTTTTCCGACCCTCCCCCTTCCCCATCTACGACAAAGATTGCACTAACTCCTATGGAGGAGTTGAAGCAGTTGTTTAAGGAAAGACAGTTAGAATGCGAAGAAAGAAAAGCAAAAAGAGAAGTAGAAAGAAAGGCCTACGAAGAACGAAGGGCAGCCATAGATCGTGAATACAAAGAAGGAATGGCAGCCATACAGCGTCAGTATGACTTGGAAGAAAAAGAAAGTGAAGCCAAATTTGATCGCGAGAACAAAGCAACACAAGCAGAATTTGATCGCCAGAACAAAGCCATCAAAGAAAAGAGCGACCAACACATTAAAGAGTTCTTGCGACTCTATTCTCAAGTTCAAGCACAGATGCAAGAGATTTGGGGAAAGGAGACTCTCTCAGTCTCTTCTTCTCCAAAGCATGACACACAGGATTTGCATGATTGTGTGAAGCATGCTGATGATTTGATTGACAATGATGAGCATGATGATTTGAATGACAATGATAAGCATGATGATTTGGATGATCAAGATGTGATCTCTCACAAGCATGATGAGTTGCATGAAGATGATGTGATTGTTCACAAGGATGATGTGTTAATGGATGCTTTTTCTAGTGAAGCTAACATTGTTGTAGATTCGATCAATCACGAAGAACCGATCTTGGCTTTCGAGTCGAGGTTCAAAGAACCCTCAGAGGACGATTCGATCATTCAGGAAGAACCGATCTTGGCTCTCGAGCCTAGGTCCAAAGAACCCTAAGAGGAAGTATTATGTGTTCGCATGATTGATACGCACGCATTGTTCGAATGTTTCATTTGTGATTGTTTCCTGTATTTTAGTAAGCATCGTTATGTGATCCCTTTTCCTTGGCATGACATATTGTATGTTGAGCACGTTTCTATCATGGACGAGCACGAATGTATGCGGATTTTTCGTGAAAAGTTGAAAAGTATGCATGTCAGGAAGTCACATTCCATGTCTCTTCCTTGGCATGACACAATTTCCGAACGAGCACATGAGAGTATGAGCACCAAGCATGGGCATTTCCGTTGTGAATTGCCACAGTTGATTGATTTAGATCATACGAGAAAGATTCGATCTCATTGTTTGCATGTGTTTGATGAACGGGTTGTCACTCCGTCTCTATGTTCATCTACATTGCATACACAGTCTTTAGCGAAGACAAGATTTTTTCCACTCACTTTACATGGAATAGGTATGTTCATGGTTTTGTGTTGGAAATGGTTTCAGGAATTTTCAGCCATGGAGATTCTTGAAGAAGAAAGAAGCATGACTCTAGACGAAGTGGTAGCATTGAAGCAGACTTTGTGCCGCTTTCGACGCGGCCCAAAGAAGCAAGCGTTGCAGACCTTTATGAAGTTCAAGTACCGCACGACCCACACATCACAGTGGACCGGCGAAGAGTCCCTTTCAGGATTCCGGATGCTATTGGCGATCTCCCTCGATGCCATACAGTTTGGTACTAGTACCTCACTTTGAAAAGGAGGGGATGTCACGTGACACATCCAACCCTATGTGTCCGTGGACAAGCTACAACATGATCATGGTTCAGTCAGTCCAGTCAGTCTAGATTAGAAGTGATCTGGCACTTTTGTGAGTCTATTCGTAGACCGTGCATGCCCAGTCACTTAGTGTAGATGCATATCCTCTAGTTGCACACAGCATGATCATAAGCATTCCCATCAGAATCCAGGAGAATCAGTCAGGGAAATTTTCCAGTGATTTTAGCCTATTTTCCCTATTTTTGACATTTTTCACTTATTAATTTAAGTGACTTTCCAACAAAAGTAGGTAGGGCAATTTTGCTAAGTTTGTATATAAGCAAACCCAAGTTGGCACTAAATGGCAGAAGAGGCAGCATGAGCACCTTGCTCAACAGGCAACTTCTCAGCAGAACCCAAGGACTTCTAGCGTTTTTGCTTAACAACAGCTTGGCTAGCGTTTTTGGACAAGACCACATCAGATTAGCCTAGCGTTTTTGCATTTGCAGATTCACGGCGACAGAAACACCAAAATTCAGCCCTAGCGTTTTTGGTCCTTTACCGCGACGGAAAGTCAGGGAACATCAGCTTTTTCAGTTTTCAGCAGTTAGACACCGCAGATCAAGTCCCGAACCTCGCAGATCTCACCTTCCCGCAGCAGTTCCACGTTGCACGGTCAGTTTCCGCAAGGTTTACAGTTTCAGCCCGGAAAACGCAGAATTCAGCATCTGCGTTTTCAGCGCGTCGTCGTCGCATCGTTGTCATCGACATCGTCACCGACATAGAGTCAGAATTCAGCAGATAGAACATTTGCAGATTTCAGCCCATAGCGTTTTTGGACAGCAGTAGGAAGATTGCAGATTTCAGCCCTTAGGTCGACTTTGTCATCACTGTCGTCATCGTCGACATAGCCTAGACTTGCATCAGTCTCATGCATACCATTTGTACCAGATTGTGCAATCATAAGTAGACCACTCTCGCTGACGAGAGTGGGGCCTTGGGAGGAGGGTTTTACAACGTCTCTGGTGTTGTATCTCTCTTCTCTCTATCTCTCAGCCTCATACACTTGCATGCACATTGTCCATTCACTTTGTTCGTGATCATAGCACTTTCCATTAAGAATGGAAGGCTCTCCCTTCCATAAGAACTAAAAGGAACCTTGAGCAAAGTTCGGAGCACTCATCTTGAGTAAAGCGCAAACAATCGTTCTGCTGCACCTAACAACACTTCAATAATAACAATTGTTCAATAACAACTGAACTGAGAGAGAGAGAGAGAGAGACGACACGCGACACGGAGTGGCGGAGTTCCACTCCAGAGAGTATTGGCTCCAAACCTTGGTGCCCATTTCGGTATTTCTTTATATTACTGCTGATTCGCAAAGTACAACAGTCGGGGAGCACCTTTTTTGCAATCCGTGCATTGAAGAGTGCCAGAGAGGGCCCCTAAGGCTCATATTTAAAGGCCCAAAGCCTAAAAGCATCAAATATGAAAAGCTGTCCCAAAGAATTACTTCCCTAAAATTTCGGGATTTTCCTAAAAATCCGCCGCGAATTCCGGAACGTCCGTACAAGTGCCACATCATCATATTTTGATGTGCAAAGTCTTTGAGTGTGTTCTGCTTTATTTTTAATGTCTTGATGTCACTTGGGTCCTATCGGACGGGGTTCCGTAAGTTGGTGGGAACTCTTCTTTAAAAATAAGCCACTCGTCAAGACTTTGTAAATCTGTAAAACTTCTTCTTCTTTTGCTTCTTCGTAGGGTTTTGGCTTCTCGGCCGGAATCTACAGGTTGGCTCCGTTCTTCAGTGGCTTTGACACGTCAGCAATTTGTTACACTGGCTGTTGAATACCCGAAAAGCAAGCTAAAGGATGACGTGGCTGCACCGTACGATCAGGCCTGCAGATTGTGGAGGTCCATACTGTTGACGTGGCAGCGTTTAAGGGCAGTTTGTGGCAGCTTTTGGGCTTTTGCTTTTTCTACGCAATTGACAGAGAGAGACAAACTCTTTGTTTATTGCTTTTCGCTCAAGAGAGAGCTTGTGAGAGAGAGAGATTGTAAAAAAAAAGCAGAAAGCCTTTGGGGTTTTTGATTTTCAGCTTTTGAAGCTTTTGGGGGCTCTGCTTTTAGCATCCCTTTGTACTCTTTAAATAAGCAGGCATGGCCTCATAATTGAGAGGATCTCGACACAGAGTCTTGAGTGTGAGCGCTTGCCCTTACTCTTGTACTTTGAACACAGATTAATATAAAAAGAAATACCAAAAGGGGCGCCAGTCTTTGGGGCCAATATCTCTAGCCATGAAACTCCGCCGGGCCAGTGTCGAATCAATTGTGAACTATGAACCGTTTTGAAGTGGTTATTTGTGCTATCGCGGTAGATTCTCGACTTGGAGTGTCCAAGTTTGTTACAGTGGTATCAGAGCACGGCCAATTTCTCTTCTATGGAAAATCCGATCCCTAATTTTTTTTCCCGCGGCACCTATGGCTTCAAGCAAAGATCAGTCGACTCCCTCTGCATCTGGAGATGTGGGAAGGGATCACAACGCCGATTCAGGCAAGGAGTACGGCCCGCCTCGGCCTACTCCGGCAGAGCGTCGAGAGATGGAGCATTTAAGAAGATCTTGTTCAAGGAACAGATTGAGCGGTTTACCTTGGGTCTACCTACAGAGATCCGAGATCACTGCTTGGAACAAAAGTCAGCTTCCATTCAGAAGTTGATGAGTCATGCAAAACGCGGTTTTGCTATTCACTCTGGCAGTTTGACCTACCCCACTGATGAGATCATGACACAAAGAGTCGAACAGACTTTGACAAATGAAAGTAGAAAGAGGAAGAGCAACCCAGAAAAGAAAGATGCACGACCCAAGCTTATTCCTCAGGAGCGGGCTCGCTACATCAGGGAAGGAAAGTAGTTTGGATGCGAGGAAACTGGACATATCTCCACGAAGTGCCCTAAAAAGGCACAGAAAGAACAGAATGACAAGGGCAACGAAAGGCCTGAGAGTTCGAGAGCAGCTGAGGAACGTGGAAGAAAAGGCAAGATGAAAACAGGACTGGTTCCAGATTGCGTGGGTACCGATCCCAGTACGATGGACGAGAGTACAGAACTTTGCCGAGCTTGGGGCAAAGTGAAAGACCAAGAAGCCTTTATCTTCTTTGATGGAGGAGCCAAGGCCAACTTCATTTCACCAAAATTGGCGGCACGGCTCGAGATCACTCCCGGTCGGATGGGACCACTTGCGGAGGCAGTTCTAGCGGCACTCGGCAGGGACGCAGCCATTACACGTGTCATTGGCAAACTTCGATTGCACTGTCAAGGGTATTTGGGAGATGAGGACTTTTACATAATGCCTTTGGAAGGTTGTGATGTCCTCTTGGGAATTCCTTGGTACCACAAGAACAGCGTCGAGGTCGACTATCGGGCGAGGAATAGCGACTTTGACCACAGAGAAGGGCAGAACCATTGTACTTGACCTTAAACTTAAGAGCGAGTTTGTCCCTATTGTATCGGCTTCGGCCATTTCAAAGTTAATGAAATCCAGTCTGTTTGTTTACTCGATCTTTATGAAAGAGTTGAGTGATGAGGATAGGAAAAATATGTCTGAACTTGATAAAGAACGCCAAGATTTTCTCCACGCTCATGCCGATTGCTTCTCAAAGGGCTTCCAGGCGAGTTACCACCCGCTCGCCTTGATACCATTGATTTGATACCTGGAAGCACACCACCGAACCAGCCACCTTACCGTGTGAGCCGAGCCCAAAACGAAGAGATTATGAACCAAGTGAAAGACCTCTTGGAAAAGGGTCTTGTCCAGCCTAATACTTCACCGTATTGCTCTTCAGTGTTGTTGGTTTTGAAAAAAAACGGATCTTGGAGAATGTGCATCGATTATAGAGCTCTCAACAAAATCACCATCAAGAATAGATTTCCGATTCCTAGAATGGATGATATACTTGACTGACTTCAGGGATCCTTATGTTTTAGCAAGATTGATTTGAAGAGTGGATATCATCAGACGACTCGCGTCGGGAGACGTCTACAAGACAGCCTTTCGGACGGTTTTGGGTTATTTAAGTTTTTGGTGATGCCTTTTGGCCTAACCAATGCTCCTGCGACATTTAACCGGATGATGGACATGATTTTTTGAGAGTACATGCTATTTGTTGGCACTTTCTTTGACGATATCATTGTTTTCTCCAAGGATGAGACAGAAACATAGAGATCATGTGCTTCAAGTCTTTCAAGCATTACGAGATCACAAGTTGGTGATTAATGCGAAGAAAAGTAAATTTTTCCTACCAAAGATACACTTTTTGGGACACATTGTGTCAGCAGCAGGAGTGCAGATGGATCCGGCCAAGATAGAGACTATCCGTGATTGGCCCGATTTGAAGAATGTCCATGAAGTTAGAAGCTTCTTGGGATTGTGTTCGTACTACAGGCGGTTCATTCGAAAGTTTGCAGAGGTTGCTTCCCCTTTGCATATCTTGACACAGGAAGGAGTCTCTTTCTCGTGGGGACCCATAGAGGTGACTGCCTTTCAGACATTGAAAGAGAAATTGACTACAGGACCAGTTTTGACTTTGCTGGACTTGCAGAAGTCATTTGAAGTATATTGCGATACTTGTGGTCGTAGTTTGGGTGCGGTCTTAATGCAAGAAGGCCATGTCATTGCTTACGAGAGCCGATTGTTCTCAAGGCCGGAATTGACAGCACAGATTTATGAGAAAGAGCTTTTGGCGGTTATCCAAGGCCGGAATTGACAGCACAGATTTATGAGAAAGAGCTTTTTGGCGGTTAATGCAAGAAGGCCATGTCATTGCTTACGAGAGCCGATTGTTCTCAAGGCCGGAATTGACAGCACAGATTTATGAGAAAGAGCTTTTGGGCTTATCCTGGATTCATCTAGTTATATTTTTTAGTCGTATAGCAGACATGCAGACTTCACATTGTGAAGTTTTCGTTCGCGTTACGACCAATTGATATTGTGATAATTCCTTCTATCTTTTGTGGTGCGTATGCCCTATCAACTACCTCATTTTTGTGCTAATTTTTTCGATTTAATGCTTCTTTTAGTGCTAGGCTTCATTTTGGCTGAGTCTGCCCTTGATCTCCGGAGTCATGACAGAAACTCAGTACGTTGAACTTTGTGTTGATGTATGCTCATGTGTGTGTGTTGTGTTTGGGAGCATATGTTAGTACCTAGTTCTACACCCACTATTGGGCACTGACGACGTTAGTGGGGATGTCGTGGTATTTAGTCAATACTATGCATGATGGAGCTGATGGTTATATTGTCTTGTGGGTGACTACCATGAGTCCATACCTTGCACTTTCCTTTAAGGGTGAATGTGGGCTTATCCTGGATTCATCTAGGTATATAAGGTTATCCATGCTCTTACTCAGTGGTGGCACTACCTACTCGGAGCGGATTTTACTGTCTTTACAGACCATCAGAGTTTACGCTGCTTCTTGTCATAGAAGCAGCTTCGGAAAAGGAGATGTGGTGGGCGAACATCTTGTCACAGTTTCACTTCCAGATTGTCCATGTGCAGGGACAAAAGAATTTGGTGGCAAATGCTTTGTCTCGGAAGCCGTTGGTTCTGGCTATTTCCGCGATTCACCATAGCAGCTTCGAGGATATGGTCGACCAGTATGCCACATATACGGATTTTGCAGATGTTTTCACACGGATACGGGATGGAGAGACAGTAGCGGGATATTCCATTCGAGATGGCTACTTAATGCGGAAAACCATGTTGTGCGTTACACAACCGTTGAGGGAAAAGGTTATGACTGAATGCCACTGTCCGCCTTTTACAGGTCACCGCGGCATTGCTACCACCATGAAAGGGGTAGAGAGATATTTCTCTTGGCCGAGACTCAAGAAGAATGTGGACGAGTTTGTGCGCAGGTGCTTGGTATGCCAGAAGGTCAAGTTTGACAGGCATAGAGCACAAGGATTGTTACAGCCTTTGCCCATACCCACCCGTCCCTGGGAAAGTATTGCAATGGATTTCATTTTTGATCTCTCGAGAACACAGAGTGGTCACGATGGTATCTTGACCGTTATTGACAGATTTAGCAAGCAGGCTCATTTCATTCCAGTGAAAAAAACAATCAACCTGATCACTTAGCGAGATTGTTTGTGGCCCAGATTTTCAGATTACATGGCATGCTTGAGACGATTGTCTCCGACAAGGACCCCAGATTTACAAGTTTGTTTTGGAAGGCAATTTGGGAGAACATTGGCATGCGGTTGCAGTTCTCGTCATCTTTCCACCCGCAGACTGACGGGCAATCTGAGATTGCCAATTTAGTTGTTTTAAATTTATTGAAGTCTTATATCTTGGATCAAAAGATTGAATGGGAAAAGTATCTACCTTTGGTGGAATTTGCCTACAACACGATACACTCTTCGACGGGGAAGGCGCCATTTGAGATTATTGAAGGTGCTTCGAAGGTTTCACCCTTCCTAAGCACGAAAGAAAAGATTTTTGAAGCCGATGAGTACACGCGCTACATGGACACGGCTTTTGCCGAGGTCCGCGAGGCTTTGCAGAAATCTCAAGAACGACAGAAAAAGGCAGCGGATCGCCATCGTCGTGATTTGAAATTGAAGGAGGATGATTGGGTGCTCTTACGTTTTGAGAAGGCACGCCTGAGAAAGAAGAAGGAAAAGGAGAGGCTTTTTCCAAAGCTTAGTATGCGATACTATGGACCTTTCTAGATCGGTGAAAAGATCAATGATGTCTTTTTCCTACTGAAACTGCTTGACACTTGGAGGATTGACAATGCATTTCATGGGAGTCTCTTGAAACGTTTTAAAGGTGATGTGCCTGAAGATGGGAAGCCCGATGAGCAACCTGAAGTGGAAGAAAACGAGGAGATCCTTGTTCTTGAACAGATTTTGGCACATAAGGAGAGAAAGATTAAGGGTAAAGTACGAAGGTGGTTCTTGGTTAAATTCAAAAACTATCATGCATTGAAGTGGATGGAGGAGGAGAACCTAGTAGATACTCCTCAGATTGTGAAACTTTACCTTGAAGCTTTTTGGTTTAGCATAGTCTATTCCAAAAAGGAACCCAGAATTCAGCTTGGCCGCAGATCTGGTGTAGTGGAATGCACAAGAGAGAGTTACTCCATTCCTTTGTCAATAGATGCCATGATTTTTGAATACTAGAGTCACTGATGTCTCTTTGAGCTTCAGTGATACTGAGAGATGACAATATTCTGTTGTATGACTGAAATGGAATTCCTGAATATGAAACTGATTTGTTCTTGACTTGTTTTTAAGTGCAGGAATTGATAGACGAAATGACTGCAACATTTTAGTCTAAATGATCTCGAATAGACATGGTTGCAATAGGGGTTAGTCAATCAGGCATCTATGAGGTTCTGAGTGGATCTAGATGCGATTGCTAGCTACATTGCCGATAAATCATGGTCTAAGATCCGAATGAATGTTGAATGTGATTTGTCATGTGATGTCCTGTGATATCATGTGATGGGACTGTCGATTGGTACATGTGCTAGATGTGTGTTTCTAGTGCGTCGGTACTAACAATGAGTGTCTACTAAGACAGTTTATGGCTTCTGTCTGTTTTGCAGACGTAATCAAGGGCGATTACAAGGCTTTCAAGAGGGGGGTATGTCACAACTCGGTGACGTGGCTGTCCATACACACACACACCCTTTGGCAAGAAATGGTGACGTGGCTGGCTGACTGCAGAATACCCGAAATGTAAGGTACAGCGGAATGAATGTTTGCTCTTTGCTCAAGATGAGTGCTCCGAATTGTGTTCAAGGTTCCTTTTGTTCTTATGGAAGTTAGAGCCTTCCATTCTTAATGAGAGAATGCTATGATCACAAACAAAGTGAATGGACACTGTGCGTGCAAGTGTATGAGACTGAGAGATAGAGAGAGAAGAGAGATACGACACCAAAGACGTTGTAAAACCCTCCTCCGAAGGCCCCACTCTCGTCGGCGAGAGTGGTCTACTTATGATTGCACAATCTGGTACAGATAGTATGCATGAGACTGATGCAAGTCTAGGCTATGTCGACGATGATGACGGGAATGATGACACCGACCTAAGGGTTGAAATCTGCAATCTTGTATCTGCTGTCCAAAAACGCGATGGGCTGAAATCTGCTACAATGCAAAAACGTTGATTTGGGGGGCTGTTTCTGTGGGTCTTTGTCGTTGAAAATCTACAGGTTTAGGGCCTGAAAATTGAGGTTCCTAAAGGCTGAAAACTGTTGGTTTTTCCGGGCCGAATCTGCTACTTCTTATGGCTGATCTTGATGGTCTTCTGATGCTGAAAATCGCTGCATTGCTGCATATGCTGGGATCCAAAAACGCTAGGGAAAGCTTCTGTCAAAAATGCTAGGCTGATGGTAACCAAAAACGCTAGCTCCTGTGGGATAGTGCGGGAGGATCTGATGCAAAAACGCCAATGCTGAGGATTGCTGGCGATGGTACAGATGCTGAAAACGCTAGGCAATGGTGCTTGTTGGAAAACGCTAGAGATGGGGATCTTTGCCTGGAGGGAAACCACCAAGGCTTGGTCTTGCTGAGAAGTGGCCTGCTGACCTTGGCTCCTGTTGCCTCTTCTACCAAATAGTGCTAGCTCTAGTTTGCTTATATATTTTCTTATCCAAATTGCCCTACCTACTTTTGTTGGAAAGTCACTTAAGTTTATAAGTGAAAAATGTCAAAAATAGGGAAAATAGGCTAAATGCATTGGAAAATTCCCCTGATGGAATCTAATGGATTCTGATGGGAACACTGATAATCATGCTGTGTGCAACCAGAGGATATGCATCCACACTAAGTGAGTGGGCATGCACGGTCTACGAATACTCACAAAAGTGCAAGATCACTTCTAATCTAGACTAACTGGACTGACTGACCCTGATCATATTGTAGCTTGTCCACGGACACATAGGGTTGGATATGTCACGTGACATTCCCTCCTTTTCAAAGTGAGGTACTGGTACCGAACTGTATGGCGTCCAGGGAGATCGCCAATAGCGTCCGGAATCTTGGAAGGGACTCTTTGTCGGCCCACTCTGATGTGTGGGTTGTGCGGTACTTGAACTTCATAAAGGTCTGCAACGCTTGCTTCTTTGGGCCGCGCCGAAAGCGACACAAAGTCTTTTGAGGCTCCTTCGATGCTTCAACTTCGTCTAGAGACTTGATTCTTTCGTCTTCAAGAATCTCCATGGCTGAAAATTCCTGAAACCATTTCCAACACAAAACCATGAACATACCCATTCCATGTAAAGTGAAGGGAAAAAATCTTGTTCTCTCTAAAGACTGTGTATGCAATGTAGATGAACATAGAGACGGAGTGACAATCGGTTCACCACACACACGCAAACAATGAGATCGAATCTTTCTCTTATGATCTAAATCAATCAACTGTGGCAATTCACAATGGGAATGCCTACGCTTGATGCTCATACTTTCATGTGCTCTTTCTACAAATGTGTCATGCCAAGGAAGAGACAGGGAACGTGACTTCATTGAATGCATACTTTTCAGCTTTTCATGAACAATTCGCATACATTCCTGCTCATTCACAAGTGAAACGTGCTCAACGCACAATATGTCATGCTTACGAAAAGGGATCACATAAAGATGCTGACGGAAATACAGGAAACGATCACGAACACTTGAACAATGTGTGCGTATCAATCATGCGAACACATAATACTTCTTGTGAGGGTTCTTTGGACTTAGGCTCGAGAGCCAAGATCGATCCTTCCTGAGGGGGTTCTTTGGACCTAGGCTCGAGAGCCAAGATCGATCCTTCATGATTGATCGAATCTGCAACGAGGTTAGCTTCGCTAGAAAAAGCCTCAACTAACTCATCATCCTTGTGAACAATCACGTCATCTTCATGCAAATCATCATGCTTGTGAGAAATCACATCTTGATCATGCAAATCATCATGCTTGTGAGAAATCACATCTTGATCATGCAAATCATCATGCCTGTCATTGTCATCCAAATCATTATGCTTATCAATATCAATCAAATTATCATGCTTATCATCATCATTCAAATCATCATGCAAATCATGTGTGTCTTGCTTAGGAGAAGAAGAGACTGAGAGAGTCTCCTTTTCCTGATTCTGTGCAAACTGTGCCTGCACAATCGAAAAGAGTCGCAAGAACTCTTTCATGCGTTGGTCGCTCTGTTCTTGTCTTGCTTTGCTCTCGCGAAGTATGGCTGCCACTCTTTCTGTGTATTGACGCTCTATGGCTGCCATCTTTTCTTCGTGTTCACGCTCTTTTTCTGCTTTTCGGTCTAGCTTCTTGTCCATAAACAACTGCGGCAACTCCTTCATAGGAGTTAGTGCAATCCTTGACGTAGATGGGGAAGGGTGAGGGTTGGAAAAACCTCTTGGTGGGGAAATTCTTCTTCGCCTCTCTCATGCTCATCACCTGTATGCGAAGTATCCATTCCGTTTCGAGTGATGACCATTCTGAAGTCGTGGGTTCTTGTGGGTTCTTGGGGATTCTTGTGGTCTTGGGTTCTTAAGTTCACGAGGAACTTGGGTTCTTGGGTGTCTTGAGGTTTTCTTTCGCTTGCAAACCGTGTTTGAGAAGGATCTTCTCTTCACCCGAGTTCTACTCCTTTTTCTGCGGGCGCACCCCTTGGCGGCCTTGCGCTCACACCAAGGTTGCTTTTTCCCACCTCAGGTCGATTGGCTTGCCGCTAAGTGCACGGTCCGCTCTCAATGAGTGAAAAGAGACACAAGGGGAGGCTGGACAAGCCCTTCTTTCTTGGGATTCCTGTCACTCTTCAAAAAACACGATTAGGAATCGACACGCCCAAACGAACTTGGGTTTGTGCGACCTCAACAAGCAAAAAAAATTTCTTGTGGTTCTTGTGGTTCTTTCCTTGAGTGATATAGAACACTGCCAAAGCTCTGATACCAATGTAAGGTGCAGCGGAATGAATGTTTGCGCTTTGCTCAAGATGAGTGCTCCGAATTGTGCTCAAGGTTCCTTTTGTTCTTATGGAAGGTAGAGCCTGCCATTCTTAATGAGAGAATGCTATGATCACAAACAAAGTGAATGGACACTGCGTGCAAGTGTATGAGACTGAGAGATCGAGAGAGAAGAGAGATACGACACCAGAGACGTTGTAAAACCCTCCTCCGAAGGCCCCACTCTTGTCGGCGAGAGTGGTCTACTTATGATTGCACAATCTGGTACAAATGGTATGCATGAGACTGATGCAAGTCTAGGCTATGTCGACGATGACGACACCGACCAAGGGTTGAAATCTGCAATCTTGTATCTGTTGTCCAAAAACGCTATGGGCTGAAATCTGCTACAATCCAAAAACGCTGATTTGGGGGGCTGTTTCTGTGGGTCTTTGTCGTTGAAAATCTACAGGTTTAGGGCTGAAAATTGAGGTTCCTAAAGGCTGAAAACTGTTGGTTTTTCCGGGCCGAATCTGCTACTTCTTATGGCTGATCTTGATGGTCTTCTGATGCTGAAAATCGCTGCATTGCTGCATATGCTGGGATCCAAAAACGCTAGGGAAAGCTTCTGTCAAAATTGCTAGGCTGATGGTAACCAAAAACGCTAGCTCCTGTGGGATACTGCGAGAGGATCTGATGCAAAAACGCCAATGCTGAGGATTGTTGGCGATGGTGCAGATGCTGAAAACGCTAGGCAATGGTGCTTGTTGGAAAACGCCAGAGATGGGGATCTTTGCTTGGAGGGAAACCACCAAGGCGCAGGCAAGGCCTCATAACTCAGAGGATCTGGACGCGAAGTCTGAGTGTGAGCGCTTGCCGGCACTCTTTTACTTTGAACACAGATGAATATAAAAAGAAATACCGAAAGGGGCGCCAGTCTTTGGGGCCAATATCTCTAGGCACGGAACTCCGCCGGGCCAGTGTCGAATCAATTGTGAACTGTGAGCTGTTTTGAAGTGGTTATTTGTGCTGTCGTGGTAGATTCTCGACTTGTAGTGTCCAAGTCTGTTACACGGGGAAGGCGCCATTTTAGGTAACTGAAGGTGCTAAGAGGGTCCCTCCATTTCTAAGCACCAAGGACAAGACTTTTGAAGAAGATCAGTACACGAGGGATAGTGCTTTTGCCAAGGTTCCCGAGGCTCTAGAGAAGTCTCAAGCACGGCACAAGAAAGCAGTAGATAGACATAGATGCAACTTGAAGTTGAAGGAAGATGATTGGGTGCTCTTACGGTTTGAGAAGGCACGCCTAAGGAAAGGAAAGGGAAAGGAGTGGCTTTTTCCAAAGCTTAGCATGAGGTATTATGGCCCTTTCCAGATTCAAGAAAAGATAAATGATGTATCCTTTAGACTGAGAGGTCGTCCAGCCACGAAGGCGTCCAGGCCACGCCAGCAGCTCGCTGCTTAATTTGACCCAAATTAAAGCCACATGGCTTAAAAAATTTGCCTTAAAACTGGAGGCCGTTTCCTGAGCATTTCTTGAGGTGGGAAACGTTCGAATTGCAGGGAAATGTGGAAACGGCGTTTCCTCTTACTCTTCTCACATTTCCCTGCAACACAGCTTTGCACAAATGTTATTAAATTATTAGTCTCCCGGTGTCCTTGTGAGTTAAGCTCTGTCTGACCTTTTAAAGGTGTATACGATGTTCATTTAAGTAGTGGTTGCTGTGATGGGTTTGTTTCTTACTGTTTTTATACTGAAATTTGACATTCACCTTACTGCTATCTGATGTGACCAAGGCCATGGTGTTGATTGCAGGTTTTCTCACAGAGGCAGGGAAAATGGAATGCAACCATTCAATCTTTAGAATTTTTCAGATCCATTCGTCGTCATTATAATAACGCCTACTTGGATGGGGAGAAGCAAGACGCTATAAACATGTAACTCACCAAACTTGATATGTGTCTTGGTTTTACCTGGCATTTATGCACTTGGTAACACGAAACAGTTTTCTAATTGTAGCCCTCTCTTCAGCCTTCATGGTCATTAAATGCAGCATGCATTCAATAGCAGAGCTGCTTTCAATAGCAGCCTGATGCTGCTCAGTACTTAAAGCTGTTACAGATGTGATGCTAACTTTGCTGAGAACAATTTGTCACAGATTTTTAGGGCATTTCCGCCCAGAAGTTGGGAAACTTGAGCTCTGGCAGCTTGACTCTGATATTCATTTGCAAGTAAGACGAGCTGGAGATGACACCTTGAGTGATTGTAGGTAAGGAGCTTACATTTTGCAATGAATGTTTCACAGTTCGGTCTGTAAGGCTGTTCAAGGTGGTCTGAACAAGAATCACATGATCTTAATGCCCCTGATCTGGTTTCAACAAAGCCTTCTTGATGTGTGGTCTTTGGCACATTCTTATTGTTTTGTTTGTAAGGCTGTGGAGGGAGGTCTGAAGAAGAATCACACTTGATTTAAACAGAAGCCTTCGTCATGTTTGATCCATGGCGCATTCAAACTCTTAAAATCTAATTCTTGTCTGGCTACAGGATGGTCAAGCGATCCATATCTGCAGGGGACATGTTTGAACAAAATGGCAATTCTGGTATTTTGCGGGACTCCTTCTCCATGAAACCATCAGTTTTATGTAAGCCAACACCTCTATTGATTGCTTTGGGAAGGCGAGGCATTACTGTAAGCGAGGCAGAAATGAGGAAAGGCTTCGAAGAGGGGGAATATGGTGCAGTAAATGACTCAGGGTGATACTTTTTGTGCTGGCCTGGGGTTAAGTTCATGTTTGGAAGATTCTTTCTTGTCTGCTCATTGATGAAGATGTTCAATTAGGGGTTTGTTGATCCAATTGGCTGTTGTGCAGGCAAGAAGGGGGCAGTTCATGCAGTATGCACGGTGTTTGTGTTTCCCTTAGCAAAGCTGTAGATTCCCGAGGTCTTGGTGATTGTGCTGACATTGATTGGCTATCTTCGTCTGGTAACTCGTGCGAAGAGGATGCACAGGAAAGGTGAGAGCTTAAAGAGGTGGTTGTGTTTGAAGGTTGACGACTTATGCTTCATGTTGCAATTTTGATAGGCATTCGGTGAGTGTCACTGATGGTGATAGTTGGCAAAGCAGTGGGTTTTTACCCAGTACTCACGAAGAGGCTGAAACCTATGAGGACAGTGAATACTTTCAGGTACATTCAGTCCCTTGCAAACACGAAACAAAATCCCCCCCTCCCCCCCCCTGCCCCCCCTTTCCGGCCCCTTCCCCCCAAACACACACACACACACACACACACACACACACACACATATTCAAGCAAGACACACATCAGTGCAGACATACATCTTCTGAGCTTGGAACTTACAAGTTTTACCTTGCCATGCTAAGGACTTGACCAATACACTATTAGCCAATGGAAATGTGTGGAGGCATGAAAGGGAAGCATGGCAGCAAAGTTTTGAGGAGGTAGAGGCATGCCATACACTGCAGGAGATAGATGTCGGGAGCGGGATCATTCGCATTCGTACTGGCGCTGCATCTCGTGGTGTCTTTTCTCAAAGTTTTGTTGATTGGATTCATGAAGGCGAAACACTCTGTTACTAGTGAGGTCAAAACAATGTGTACATACTACAGAAGTTCAGAAGAGAGTATTCATCCTGCAGTCCTGCCATCAAGGTCTTCTGGCAAGAAACATTGCAGAATCTAACTTCATAACCCAACCTGTTTCAATGATATCATCTCCATTCTTCTTGCCCTTCTTAGAATCGACATTTTCTACTGACCACCATTTATGGCTTTGTGGAGCACAAACGTGGAATCAGAGGATAGTTCTGTATGTAAGAGCTTGGTTTTTGAATAATACAAGTGTGTACATGCCCTTTCTAATAGCACAGGAGTTACATGCTCTCTCTTTCTTTTTCTTTGTAAATAGTATACTGAAGAAATGATAAAATGAAGAAGCTTGCCCAAAGGAGGAATATATTTTTGAAAGCCATGGCCTCATGTAATAGGAAAAGTTTTTTCTCACAGTGTTTGTGTTGTAGAGCTTGAGGTGAAAAAAAAGTAAGAAGCTGTGAGGCTCCTTTTTTTTTTTTAATGTGGGTGCGCGTGGGGGGGGGGGGGGGGGGGGGTGGTGGTGGTTTGGCACCCCTTGTTGTTGCATTTGGATCACTTGACTTCCGTTGGCCGTCTTCACGGATTGCAATTACCCTCTGGGAATGACTTTATTGGCCAAGTTTAGGTTGATGACTCATTATTCATGCTTGGTAATAACCAGGATGATATGCTTTAGATTATGCAGGCTTTGGATACATTTGGGCTTGCGGCTGGCCTTAAGGTCAACTTTAGAAAACCCAAATTACTGCCTCTTCACGCATGCGACTGTCATCATCTTTTGTGGCCTCGAGAGATTATTGATTCACATGTGATTGTCAGACACCTGAGGTATCCTATTGGGTGGAATGTAACCGATACCTAGCAAGTGGATTGGGTTATGCAACGTCTACAGTTAAAATTGGACTATTGGAAACTGTCCACTTGGTCGTTCGGCTTCGTATTGTCCAGAGCATACTGATGGCATATGTTCAGTTCTATATGCCATTGTTACATTGGCCTCCTCTTCGCCTTGCATCGCTTATGTTTGAGATTGTCCCATTTTTGGTGCACTGATTCTTGAAAGAAAGGCCTTCATTTGTTACCTATGGAGAAACTTTGCACTCTGAAGCGCTTTGGGGGGCTTAATATTTTGGATTTTCGTCGCCATGCTATAGCGAGGAAGGTCATGTCTTTACCTACTCTTGCTTAACAGTTTCAAGCCATGGACAATCATGATTGCCTCAGTGTGTCAGCATGTTATCACATCCACCTTCAGTTATTGGTAGACCTGCCTATGGGAAATTGTATTTGGCAAGATGGATGGTCGTATTCCTAGTTGCTCGGTTACTTCTGCTTTACTCATTGCTTGGAAAGCGGCGACAACTCACCTTTCATGGCATGTCAGACAACAACCAATTGGGAATTCTTTACGCTTGGATTCTACATGCTTGGAGAGCATTCACTAGAGGCGGGTATTCTCATTTTCTCTTTGTTGACCGTTCGTCACGTCAAGCATACTTTCTCTCTTGTCGAGGAATATATACGGTGGATGATGTGGTTGACACTTGTGGGAATATGCTTCCTTTTCTCGAGCTGCTGAATGCTTTTGTTTGGGTGTGCATTCTCGCTAGATTTGGAAAAAAATTCACCAAATGCTGGTTGCTTTCCTGTCCGTTCCGCCATTGGTGATGGAAACCGTATGACGGATTGGAATTTATGGGAAACATCTTTTGATGCTAGTTCTGCCAACAACATTTATGCCTCTCTTCCATGTGATTCTTGGTTGGCTGATCATTGTAATGCGCTATGGTCGTTTCATAAATCTGATTCATGGTGGAGAAAGGCTCTTACTGCGATTTGGAAGAGCCATTTGCCTCTGAAAGAACGTTTGTTTCTTTGGCGTTGCTTGTTGGGAGTTCTCTTAGTTGGAACTTTCCTTGCTGCGCATCACATCAGCTCTTCTTGTTGTATCAGATCTTCAGCTTGTGAAGAGACTGTTATGCACCTCGTTTGGGATTGTCGCGTCACCAGGGCCTTCCTTGCCTGCATACCATCATGTATGCGCCTTCGATTTCCCTCAGCGACTTTCCACAAACGGTTTTGGGCTTTTGGCGTCCTCTCAACTTCCCTTCAACAATTTGCAGCCTACTTCACTTAGGTCAGATTCTGGTCCTTGTGGTCTTTGTGGCGCCAACGCAATCTTCGCATGTTCCATCAGCAAGAGGCGGATCTCTTTCCTTTTTTGAAGATATCACTTAGGCAATCCTTACATTTTGCATTTGATGTTGGGGACATATCCCCCAACTATCCTATGTTTGCTTCTAGCCGTTGAAACACTTCTGTGTTATTTCCTTTTGTATCTATCTTTATGATGGGTTTTCCTCACTTGAGGTTTCCCATTTGTAAATAAATCAAATCAGATTGACAAAAAAAAAAAAAGTGTTGGGTAGGTGGGTGGGTTTGTTAAAGGTTGAAGCTAATGCTTATGAAGCTTGTGATTGCAAAATGGCTTGATAGGAGTCATGGTGGAGGTTTCTGTTGGTGGTGAAGAATGGCTAGATGAAGTGCAAAACCTTTTCCGGGTGACAGAGTGTAGTAGAGAGTTCTGCATCCGAATGTGGTCTGTTGTATGTAGTGATTGATGTTTGAGTTTTTTGAATGTATAGTTTCTTTGAGCATATCTTCCAAGGCTCTGTAGTTATTTTTTGAATTATGTCTTTGTTGAAGACATAGTGATAGTGCTGATTGTAGTGGCACCTTTTTGGTTGTCCAGTTGTCGAAAGGGAAATCAAGAAAATGGCTTAGCATGCGGCGATTTTTAGACAACGATTATGTGTATGCTTGCTTGTCTTTGGGTACAAAATTAGCCCTCAATTAGCTTGATTGCTGGAGCCATCCATGTATTCTTGTAGTGCAAGCCAAGGTGGGGCTTGTAATCTCCAAAATGATTGAGGTGGGAAATATGATTTCAGTAAATTGATAATTTAAGTGTCTTTTTGCAAAAGGTTTTAGGGGTGCAAATAAGTGTTTCCATATTCGTTCGTTTTGGAGCTTCTTTAGTTCATTGACAACGCTATTGGTTTTGTTTTGATTGTTTTGTTTGGGTTTGAGGTATGTGGTGTCGATTTTGGAAAATCTCTCTGGGTGAGAATCTTTAGTAGATGTCCCCTTTCACGTGAAAAAAAAGGGAAGGGTGCCGAGGCGAAAAGGGGACAAAGGTACAGGTAGCCAGGGCTAGGTACTAGTGCAGAGTGAACGAGGGAGGACGGGGCAGGGGCTCGCATAGTCAACGAAGAGCAGCTGGACGACAGCAGCCATGTCGATGGGGCATGGCAGGGCATAATTGTGCATTTATTTTAATAACAGGAAAGATGCACTCGGTTGACGCAGAGCACGCGCTTGCCTAATTGGTCTAGCTTAGCATGGGGCATGGCAGAGCTTAACACGATCTTAGTTCGAAAGAAGCCACACCCTTCAATTTCGAGTTTTGAATTGCAAGGCAAGTCATTGGCTAAATATAATCTACGACGAATCAAGGATAGGATTTGATGGCCATCCACCATTCCAGAGGCTTTGAAAGTGTCACACTACCTTTGAAAGTGTCACACGACTGGCATGCGAACGGGGAAGATGTCAATGGCACGATAAAGCTAAAAAGCGCATGCCCATCACGACATGTGAGCAATTTGGAAAATTGTCTATGGACTGGCACTCGATTTGCCCATCCAAAACAAAATTTTGAAATTAGGTAGATTTGACATAGATGATTCATCGCTGTTCATGCCTATTACCAATTTTACAAGTGTGAACACTGAAGCGGCCAACTTCCAATAAGCTCCAAGCGTCCAAGACTTCAAGCCTAGAGATTTGCCCGGCTGGACAATGTAAAACCTAGTATGAGTGGTTACAAGTTACAACTTTCGAAATAGCACTGAGCAGTGAGCAGATTTACGTTTTCAGAAAGTCGCTTTCTAAGTTTTTGCTCTCTGGTTATAACTTATAGGCTCACAGAAACAGGATAACGAGTCGTTATCAGCGAGCGCATGCGAACTTCTGCAGAGGCAGCGCGCTAACTTTGAATTGGGAACCAGCCTCCAACCTTCCAAAGTTTCAGGGCGTTGCACTATGCAGCCTACTGACTCGTTGACTGAGTGAACCCTGGTCCTTGGCCCTTGGGAGTCGAGAATCAGAGTTGGGAATCCGTGAATCTCAACCTGGTGAGTCCTCGCCGCTCAGTGCTCAGGAGTCAGTGTGCCTACACTGTACAGGCTACGAGTCAACCTACGGCCTCCTGCTGCCTGCATTTGTAAGTTATGAGCCGGAGTCTCGGTCCTCGGAGACTCGAAGTGAGTTGTCACTCGTGACCTTTGTTTTGCACACCTGCAGGAAAGTGACCTACTGTATAGGCTCTCCACACTTGCGAGCTGCTGTCTACAAAGTATATACTTGCGTTTTTGCACACCTGCGAGTCGCGACCTGGGAGATAGTAAGGTAAGGTTCTTAAGCCTCTGTTTCGAGTTGAAGCTTCAATGTTTATTATCAAGCTGTTGTAGTGACTGGCATGTTTTCAATGGGTCTTGGCTCTCAACCTTGACATGAAATTGTATGGTTTAGGCTTAATGAACAACACTCCTTCAAAAACGTGATTCAAAGCAATACTAGACCTGGTCTTTCTTGATATCGATACACAATATCTACGCTATGCATTCCAAGTATTTATTTGCTCTTACTTTGTGTTTGTTATTCAACTTTGCACCCATTCGTTGCTAATTTAAACCGCTTGGCTGGGTTTTAGTTTTTGCTTTGTAAAGTTTGTAAGATGTTTTCATTGACATTCTCTTTATACAACTAGTGGTGTAGCTTTCGTCATGGCTTCTTCTCGCCCTTTGAAGAAGACAAAGAAGCAAAAGACACTTGAAGAGTCCATGGGGTTGCATGCATTGCCTAAAGAGAGGCAAGGTGACACACTGGAATCATCTGACCCGGCAATTGGCCAAGGAGAGGTGTCCGAGAAAAAGAGACATCAAAGAGTGTTTCTTGAATCATGGAAAATTGATCATCCATGGGCCTATTGCATAATCAATAGCAAGGGGAAAGAGAGGTCCAAATGTAAGTGGTGCACTTCTGCAAACAAAAAGACACCTTTTGCGTATGCAGAAGGATCAAAATCTTTGCAGAAGGCTGCCTTGCGGGTTCATGAGAACTCCGATGAGCATCGCGAGGCAAAGGCTATGTGGAAAGAACAGGAAAAGAGAAGCATGGTTCCACTTTCTAAACACATAGCAGAAATGCATGATGCCGAGATGGAAAGGATTGTGACATGCATGCAAATCGGTTGGTATGTATTGAGAAGATTTATGCCCATAGAAGAGGATGCAAAGCAATGTGGTTTTCAGAAGTTTATGTGGTTTTGCAGCATCCTTGCTTACATAAGAAGAGTATTCATTCACAATTTCTAAAGAATGGTTGCAAGTTTTGTGTAGCCACTTTGGAAAAGGATCAAAGCCACTCATTTGTGAGAAAGAATGCATCGGAGAACGTAGATCCTTTGTTACAAGGATGAGGAATTGTTTCAAGGGAAAAAGTATGCATAGTGCTTGGCAAGAATGTAACAATCATGATTTTTATGAGCAGTCTTTTCCGCAGACTATGAAAATGTGGCGTGCTTTATTGGTTTTGCCTATATCATCGGTTGCTTGCGCGAGAGGTTTTTCCAAGATGAACAAGATAAAGGATAAGTTTCGAAATAAGCGTTCTTTGGATAGCTTGAGTTTGTTGATGTTTGTGGGCTTAAATAACCCAAAGGTGGAGAAGCCTGAAGAAGTGCTTTGGGGTGACTGTAAAGAGGCTTGGAAGGGTATGAAGGATAGGAGAGCTCGATCAGTGACGACGACATAGATTGGTTTCTTGCTTTGATAATTTTTGTTCTTAAATCCTGGTTGCCGGTAAATCTCTTGGTTGTGTCTTTGAAGTAGTGCTGTAATGCAAGAGGCTGTGATTTAACTGGTCCTCATTGGATATTTGACTCATCTTGCGATGATTTTATTAGAGCGCGAGTCTTGAACGTGTTGTGTTTCTATTGAATTTAAATCAATTGTTGTTAGTGTTCTTTAAAAAAAAATTCATTTGTGTAGAATAAACAAGTTTAAACTAGCAGCAAAAAAGTGAAAGTTTATATGGACTCGCAACAAAAACTAGTTTGCCTTGATTGCTTCACTATGTATATGGTGAGAAGTAAAAAATTGATAGTAGTGTGGATTTTACCGCATGGCATAGCTTTTGATGAAGGCTCCACAAGATCTTTCCTCAAAGATTTCGCCATAAGCTCTACAACCTCGCATCACAAATGAGATTTTGCATTAAAAAAGTATGGATGTAAAAATTTCCACATTATAATAAAAACAGAGCAAGATGCATTTTGTGCATTTGCAATGCTTGTGCCAAAAAAAAAAACCCACACATATGTATGGTGTGGAGCTGGCACAGTTCTCCACATTTATAAAGATACCGTAAGGAATGTGCCCTTCCCCTGCCACTTGTATCCCCTCCAGTGTTGAAGGGGGACTTATGCTTCTCCTTCGGTGTTGGAGGGACTTTTTATTGTAGAATATCATAATTGTACAAGGAAGAACTCATTACCGATGTTTAATAAAGACATGTATCATTCCACATTGCCATGTCTTGTTCTATTGTCCGTGTGTCCCTTTGTTGGGCATAACAAGTTGTTGTCACCTTCATCTGAAATCTTTTCAACAAAAATGATATAAATTCATTGCTTTATTGTATACATGATGTAATCTAAGAACTTTGACATCACATAGAGGAAATCAAAACACAAAATATGAGTGTACCTTTGCTATTCGTCGTCTGCATGAAGCACAATGCTGGATGGATCGGCTGCCAGACCTCTCTTGCGTAGTTGCATCACCTTCCCACCATTATGTGTTGCTCGACTTTTGCCAACATGTTGACTCTCACATTCACTTTTTCTATCATGAATACCAAAACCTACATTACTTTTGATGTCCGTGGTCTTACAGTAGGTTGAATCTTCCGGATGGTCCCTGGTTGCCCTTGTGGAGAAAATCCTGCAATGAGGAGAGAGGCCATCGTTTCGTGTCCACCGAAAACTACCCCTTTGGGCCAAATCTTGCAATCGGTGCATTCTAGCTCCTGATGGGAAGCTTTTCGAGAAGTTTTGGTGCTCTCTAAATTGCACCACATGCTTTCAAGATGCACGCGTACGTGATTGCATTAGGAGAGAGGCCCTCGATTTGCATCGACTAAACACAACCTAAAGATTTATGCCCTACTCCTCTTGTGCATATCCCACAATTGATACACTCCAAGAGATGATGTTCCGGACAGGAAGCTCCTCAAGCACTTTTTGTGCTTTCTGAAGTGCACCACATTTGGCATACATATCGAGCAAGGCATGCCAAGCATGACATTTTTTGCAACAACCCTCGGACTAACAATATCAGAAGTGAATTTCTAAAGTGCACCACATTTAGCAAACATGTCAACCTAGGCATTCCCAAGAATGACATCTTTTTCGACATTTCCCGAATAACAATATCAGTGTGAATTTTTATGCACATATCAGCAACTTGTGTAGAGCCACATGCCTTCAAGATGCACGCGTATGTGAGTGCATCAGGAGAGAGGCCATCACTTTGCATCCGCTAAAAACAACCTAGAGATTTTTGGTCCTGCTCATGTTGCACATATCCCGTAATCAATGCACTCCAAGAGACGACATTCCAGACATAAATGTCCTCAAGTACTTTCTGTGCTCCCTAAAGTACAACAGATTTGGCCTACATATCGACAAAGGCATCGCGAAGCACAATAGTTTTTTGCAACAACCCGAGACTAACCATATCAGAGTGAATTTTGAAGTCCATATCAGCATCGTGCATAGAGCCACATGCCTTCAAGATGCACGCGTAGGTGATTTCATCTGGACAAAGGCACTCACTTTGCATCCACTGAACATAGCCTAGAGCTTTTTGGCCCTGCTCTTGTGGTGCATATCTTGCAATCAGTGATTGGCATACATATCGACCAAGGCAGTGCAAAGTATGACATCATTTTTCAATAGCCTTTAACTAACAATACAATTGTGATTTTTTGTGCCCACATCAGCATCTTGCGTAGAGCCACATGCTTTCAAGATGCATACGTACCTGATTGCATCCGGAGAGAGGCCCTCGCTTCGCATATGCTGAAAACAGACTGGAGTTTTTTGGCCCTACCCTGTGTGGCGAATCCTTCAATCAGTGCATTGTCCAAACTCTAGACAAAAAGCTCCTTGAGCACTTTTTGTGCTCTCTTAAGGGCACCACATTTAGCAAACACGTCAACCAAGGCATTGTGCACGATACCCTTTTTCAACAACCCTTGACTAACAATATGAGCAAGAATTTTCATGCCCATATCAGTATCTTGCATAGAGCCACGTGCCTTCTAGATGCACGCATATATGATTGCACCTGGAGAGAAGTCCTTGCTTTGCATTGGTCGCTGGAATCAGCCTGGAGCTCTCTGGCCCTGCTTCTGTTGTGCATATCCAGCAATCAATGCACAACATTCTGGAGAGAAGGTCCTCAAGAGCTTTGTGTACTTTACAAAATGCACCACATTTGGCATACATATCGACCAAGGCGTTGCCAAGCACAACAATCTTTTGCAACAACCCCTCAGTAATAATATCAGAGTATATTTTTAAGCCCATATCAACATCTTGCGTAGAGTCGCATGCCTTCAATATGCATGCGTAGGTGATTGCATATAAACAGAGGCCCTTGCCTTGCATTAGCATCTGGTGTAGAGCCACATTAATTCATACGTAGGTGATTGCATCTGGAGAGAGGCCCTCACTTCGCATCTGCTGAAAACAGATTAGTACATCTCTTTTCAGCAGCCTTAGACCAACAACATCATTGTGAATTTTTGTGTCTATATCAGCATCTTGCGTAGAGCCACAATGTGCATGCCTTTAAGATGCACGCGTAGGTGATTGCGTCTGGGGATAGGCCCTTGCTACCCACCAGCTGAAAACAACCCACAGCTTCCTAGCCCTGTCTAGGATTATCTTGCAAAATCAGTGCATTCTACAAGATGAAATCTTGCACGGTAACCTTGTCAAAGACTTGATAGGTGCACCGCACTTGACATACTTACTGACCAACATTTTCCCCAAGTATGCATTTTTTTCAAGTAACTCACTATCTCAAATATCAACATGAATGCTATTGCCTTGGTACAAAACCTTCTCCTTAGCACAGTCTTTAAGTGAGCTAACAAAATAAAGACTCGTTCTCTTGCTCTTGAATTTTGCTTGTCTAGCCTTAATTGCTGCTTGCTTGGGGGTGTTGCGAGAGAAAATGGATGTGTGTGGAGCAAGGCATTTCCAAGCACAACAAATTTTGCAAGAACCCTTTGCTAACAATATCAAAGCAAATATTTAAGCCCATATCAACATCTTGGGTAGAGCGACATGCCTCCATGCATAGGTGATTGCATCTTTGCTGAGCATATCCTGCAATCAGTGCGTTCCACAAGACTACGTCCCATACAGTAAGCGCATCAAAGACTTGTTGCGCACTAACAACACTTGACATACATACTGACCAACATTTTTCCAAGTATGCATTCTTTTCAAGTTACCCACTATCGTGAATATCAGCATGAATCCTAGTGCCTTGATACAGAAGGTCAAGATGCATGCGTATGTGATTACATCTAGAGAGAAGCTCTTGCTTTGCATCCATTGAAAATAGCCTTGAGCTTTTTGGCCTACTCTTGTTACACGCATCCCTTAATCAATGCACTCCAAGAGAGAACAATCCAGATAAAAAGCTCCTCAAGCACTTTTTGTGCTTTTTGAAGTGTCCCACATTCAGCATACATATCAAGCAAGGCATAGCAAATCACGAAAGTTTTTTGAAATAGCAGTGCATTCCAAGAGACGCCGTTTCAAACAAAAAGCTCCTCAAGCACTATTTATGCTTTCTCAAGTCCACCACATTGACCAAGGAATGCTGAGCACATCGGTTTTCAGTAGCCTCTGACTAACAATATCATAGTGAATATTTGTGTGCATATCAGCATCTTGCGTAGAGGCACAATGCGCCTGCCTTTCAAATGCACGTGTAGGTGATTGCATCTGGAAACAGCAGGCCCTCACTATGCATCAGGTGAAAACAGCCCACAACTTCCTAGCCTTGTCTCGGTTGGGCATATCCTGCAATCAGTGCATTCCACTAGATGACATCTCGCATAGTAACCTCGTCAAATATTTTTTGTGCGGTGCACCGCACTTGACATACATATTGACCAATAATTTTCCCAAGTATGCATTCTTTTCAAGTAACCAACCCACTATCGCAAATATTAGCATAACTGTTACTGCCTTGGTACAAAACCTTCTCCTTAGCACAATCTTTAAGTGAGCTCACAAAAGGAAGATTCATCTTGTTACTCTTTATTTTTGCTTGTGTAGCCTTTATTGTTGCTTGCTTGGCGATGTTTCAAGAGAAAACGGATGTGTGTGGAGCAAGGAATTACCAAGCACAACAATTTTTGCAACAACCCTTGGTTAACAATATCATAGAAAATATTTAAGCCCATATCAGCATCTTGGGTAGAGCCACATGCCTTTAAGATGCATGCATAGGTGATTGCATATGGACAGAAGCCCTCACTTTGCAACCGCTAAAAACTGCCTAAAGCTTTGTAGCTGTGGCGCTGCTATTGTGCGTATCCTGCAATCACTGCATTCCAAGAGATGCCACTCCGAACAATAAGCTCCTCAAGCACTTTTTGTGCTTTCTGCATACATGCCAAGGCAGTGCCAAGTACACTGTTTTTTCCAACAATGTCAATTCTTTTGCCCATATCAGCATCTTGCATAACGCCACATGCCTTCAAGCTACAAGTGTAGATGAATGCATTTGGAGAGCTTCCTTCTCTTTGCATGTGCTGAAAATAGCCCAAAGTTTCATGGCCCTACCGCTATTGGGCAATATCCCGCGATCAAAGCATTCCAAGAGACGACATTCCAGAGAGGAAGCTCGTCAAGCACTTTTTGTAAAAACAGTCTAGAGCTTCTTGCCCTGCCACTATTGAGCATATCCCGCGATCAAAGCATTCCAAGAGATGAAATTCTGGACAGGAAGCCCATATCAGCATTTGCATAACGCCACATGCCTTCAAGATATAAGCATAGTTGAATGCATTTGGAGACCTTCCTTCTCTCTTTGCATGTGCTGAAAATCCCAAAGGTTCCTGGCCCTGCCGCTATTGGGCAATATCCCGTGATCAAAGCATTCCAAGAGACGACATTCCGAAGAGGAAGCTCGTCAAGCACTTTTTGTGAAAACAGTCCAGAGCTTCCTGGCCTTGCCACTATTGAGCATATCCCGCAATCAAAGCATTCCAAGAGATGACATTTTGGAGAGGAAGCTCGTCTAGCACTTTTCGTGCTTCATGAAGTACACCACATTTGTCATACATGTTAGCCAAGGCAGTGCCAAGCACTTTTTGTGAAAACAGTTCGGAGCTTCCTGCCACGATCAAAGCATGTTAGCCAAGGCAGGGCCAATAACCTCTCTCTCTTTTGTGAAAACAGTCCAGAGGATATCCCGCAATCAAAGCAATCCAAGAGATGACATTCTGGAGAGGAAGCTCGTCTAGCACTTTTTGTTGCTTCATGAAGTAACACCACATTTGTCATACATGTTAGCCAAGGTAGTGCCAAGCACGTCCAGAGCCTCTTGCCGCGATCAAAGCATGTTAGCCAAGGTAGTGCCAATAACCTCTCTCTCTTTTGTGAAAACAGTCCAAAGCATATCCCGCAATCAAAGCAATCCAAGAGATGACATTCTGGAGAGGAAGCTCGTCTAGCACTTTTTGTGCTTCATGAAGTACACCACATTTGTCATACATGTTAGCCAAGGCAGTGCCAAGCACTTTTTGTGAAAACAGTCTAGAGCTTCCTGCCGAGATCAAAGCATGTTAGCCAAGGCAGTGCCAATAACCTCTCTCTCTTTTGTGAAAACAGTCCAGAGCATATCCAACAATCAAAGCAATCCAAGAGATGACATTCTGGAGAGGAAGCTCGTCTAGCACTTTTTGTGCTTCATGAAGTACACCACATTTCATACATGTTAGCCAAGGCAGTGCCAAGCACGTCCAGAGCCTCCTGCCGCGATCAAAGCATGTTAGCCAAGGTAGTGCCAATAACCTCTCTCTCTTTTGTGAAAACAGTCCAGAGCATATCCCGCAATCAAAGCAATCCAAGAGATGACATTCTGGAGAGGAAGCTCGTCTAGCACTTTTTGTGCTTCATGAAGTACACCACATTTGTCATACATGTTAGCCAAGGCAGTGCCAAGCACGTCCAGAGCCTCCTGCCGCGATCAAAGCATGTTAGCCAAGGTAGTGCCAATAACCTCTCTCTCTTTTGTGAAAACAGTCCAGAGAATATCCTGCAATCAAAGCAATCCAAGAGATGACATTCTGGAGAGGAAGCTCGTCTAGCACTTTTTGTGCTTCATGAAGTACACCACATTTGTCATACATGTTAGCCAAGGTAGTGCCAAGCACTTTTTGTGAAAACAGTCCAGAGCTTCCTGCCGCGATCAAAGCATCCTCTCTCTCTTTTGTGAAAACAGTCCAGAGCATATCCCGCAATCAAAGCAATCCAAGAGATGACATTCTGGAGAGGAAGCTCGTCTAGCACTTTTTGTGCTTCATGAAGTACACCACATTTGTCATACATGTTAGCCAAGGCAGTGCCAAGCACTTTTTGTGAAAACAGTCCAGAGCTTCCTGCCGCAATCAAAGCATGTTAGCCAAGGCAGTGCCAATAACCTCTCTCTCTTTATTCTGCGTTTTAGTGCACAACGCAGCTCTCTCTCTCTCTCTCTCTCTCTCTCTCTCTCTCTCTCTCTCTCTCTCTCTCTCTCTCTCTCTCTCTTTGCGCTTCCATCTCCTTTTCATGATGTGCTGCGGCCCAGTGCTTTGATCTTCTTGCGCCATTGCGTTTTTCGTTATTTCTGTCTGCGTTTTACCATGCGTTTTTTATTTTACAAACTCTCCTATTTTAAGATCCACTTAATTCTCGCCACATGGCATAGCTAGCTTTGCTGCATTCTTCAAATTGTTATTACATAATCAAGGTAAAAAATGCCATTCCAACGCGATTGGCAAGCTCCAGAATTACATGTCACTTGAAATTCTGGGGTGCATGTCCAATCCTAACGCTGACGACGATTTTGGCTAATAAAAGTTAACCCTGCAAGTATGGGGTACCCAATCCTAGAAAATCAAGAAATCGATCATTAGTGGAAGGTGGGAAAAATAAAATATTAGTGGAAGGGTGCTAAGTAGAGTTAGTTTTAGAAATTAATCTGCAACGCATCATCTGGGGCTTCTGGAAGAAGTTGGCGTGGCGGTGATTGCTTCTCTCTCTCTCTCTCTCTCTCTCTCTCTCTCTCTCTCTGACTCTGGGGCGGCGACGACTGCTTTTCTCTCTCTCTCTCTCTCTCTCTCTCTCTCTCTCTCTCTCTCTCTCTCTCTCTCTCTCTCTCCCGCGGTGAGGTAAAGAAGACAGGGGAGGCCATGGCATGCCGTCTCTCTCTCTCTCTCTCTCTCTCTCTCTCTCACACACACACACACACACACACACACACACACACACACACACACACACACACACACACACACACACACACACACACACACACACACACACACACACACACAGAGTGAGGCACACATGTCAGATTTTGGGGCTGCTGTCTATCTCTCCTATGCGAGCAACTACCATGTAGTAGACGATGGGCGATGGAGGCAAGGAGCACGTGTTGTGAGAAAGCGATTGAGGCAGGGAGCAGGTGTTGGATCACGAGGTGAGGACGAGAGAGGAGTCGTCGTGAGACAATGCTGACGTCGGGGAGTTTCAAAGGTGGGTTGAGATGGGGGCAATCTGAGTAATATGTGAATATAATTTCACGCAACCAAGTAGGAGCTCTGTACTGCATGATAGATTTGTATAGACCAATCCATGGTTTTGAATTACCAATGAGATCAAAAGCTATTGTTACCATTCACAAGCCTTGTGATCTATGGGTGCGTTGGTTGTTGGGATTGCTAGTTAATTTCTCGATACTTGGAATTCTTTTATTCTTTCAAACAATGGTGTCCAATTTACATTGATGTTGATATGGGAAAGATGGTGGTGCATCGTTTGGTTCCTGTTGTGGTAGTAAAGAACTGTATCCATGCGATGTTTGATTGTGATTTCATTTTTGTAGTTGTTAAAACACCATATGTCCAAGTGACCAACCTTTTGTGAATGTTGATATTTCCAAAACACATTCTCACTAACATCCCTATTTAAAGGATGGAAGATAGTCATGTAGTGGTATGCAAGCTTGAGGGATGCAGGCTGTACGATCAAAGGCTAATGGAAAATCACCTCCACACATTTTTCAAACTTAAATAAAATTAACCCTCTTTCTTCAAAAATTTAATACTTTTTTGAAAAATTCTATAAAAAAGCCTTCACTAAGTGAACCTAGAACTGCTAACATATAATATACCCTTTTGTATGTCATGGATGAGAACAGTTGATTCATGCTAGAAGCTTTTAATAGAAGACTATAGAAGGGTCTAAAAGAATCTAGAAGATTCTAAAAGGTTCTATAGGTCCTAGAAGTAGTTAGAAGGTTCTAAAAGTAGCCCGAAGAATCTAAAAACGCCTAAACGCTTGAGAAAGAACTAGGAAGAACCTAGAGGGTTCTATAAGAATTAGAAGGTTCTAGAAGGAAGAATCTAGAAGGTTCCTAACCTCCTTAGGATTAAGTATGAATAGAAGTCTTGAGCTACAAAGACCCTTAGTTATGCCAATACTAATTGTGAAGCTGTGGAGCAAATGCTCACCATAACCTAGCCGTCCCTTCAACTAGACCGCTACAACGAGTCCAAGGTTAGCTTACCTCAAAAATTTGATGGGACGAGATTAAAGTTTGGAGGCTTTCTCCAACAAGAGAGGTTGTTCATACGTATGCAACCAGAGCGCTACACTGATGGTTCTTCATAAGTTGGTCTCGCTAATATACTGGTGCTACCGTCTCTTGGTTTGCACCCTTGCTTGAAAAGGGCTCTCCTCTACTCTATGACTTTGAGGCTTTTGTTAAAGAGTTCTTAGCAACCTTTGGAGTAGATAGGGCAAGAGTTATCGAAACCAAGCTTCACAGATTACGTAAGGGCAGTTGCTCTACATCAGTTTGAATTTAGGCAACTCACTTGTGATCTAACATGGCAAGAGGAGTATTTCATCAGTCAATTTTGATGGGGCTTAAGGGATGATGTAAAAGATTTTCCGCTCACTATGCCAAAGATTAATGTTTCAAGCCATAGAATGTGATAATAGACTCTTTGAAAGGTGGCAAGAAAACATGGCACGAGGAGTATTTCATCAGTCAATTTTGATGGGACCTAAGGGATGATGTAAAAGATTTCCCGCTCACTATGCCAAAGCTTAATGTTTCAAGCCATAGAATGTGATAATAGACTCTTTGAAAGGTGGCAAGAAAAGAGGCAGGAGACGTCTTCAACCCTTATCTTCACCACAACATCCTCTAGTATAGAAATCAAGAAATCAACATTGAGTCTGTCAGGCCAAGGGCTAGAGTGTAGGGCCCGACCTAGGGGAGTCAAGGACTTAGGCCAAGGGCCGGATTGAAGGCGTGGACAGGGGATCCGTTTAGGGCAAAGGTCCATGGGCTCTCCTATAATAGGTTGGCTGGCAAGAGGATCCAATATTCAGTATCCGCTGGGTTTTACATTGGTATCAGAGCAAGGTTGAGAGGAAGGAGAAGGGGCGTGGAGTCTCAAGGAGTGCATGCTCTCTCTCTCTCTCTCTCTCTCTCTCTCTCTCTCTCGTGTATATTCCCATGGCTGAGCATGGCTCTTGCCTGGAGGAAGGAGATGGGCGCCATGCATGAAGCATGCAAGCGGTGATTGCATGAAGCATGCAAGAGGAGGGCCGTGGAAGTGGCGGCCTGCACAAGCCAGGGAGAGGACAACGGAAATTTCCATGGGCAGCGACCCTTGTCTGCAGAAGTGAGGAGCGTGGCCTGCATGTTTTGCAGCGGGACTGACTCCAAATGGGATCGCCCCAGCATGTACATCACATTTCGTTTCTGCGAGGAGGGCCGAAAAGCTCTGCATGGAGTGATGCGAGCACTTCTTCTCCATCTGTGCTGTCTGCAGCAAACCGCCATAGCTTCTTTCTTTTCTTTCACATTAAAATACCCAAAAGTTGGACATCCCCAATTTCCTAAAACCAAGAGCTTGTGTCCACCTCGGCCTTGTTGACTTGAGCAACGATCGCGAGTGCAGCATTGTGAAGGTTTTGCGGTACATGACGATATGCAAGAGATCTATCAGCTATGTAATGTTCTCGCGACTACCCTCAACAAGGCCGGTTAGGTGGAAATTCTACAGTTTACATGGGTAACAAATTACAAGTTGAACAATGGTTTCTAGAGGAGTCTCAATGAGCAGCTCTTGTCTTGTGAAGCTAACCATGAGTATGGCCATGAAGAGTATTTTCAGAAATTCCATGCAAGGCCTATCTCGGCATGGCCGCCTTCTTGCCACTCCTTCCAGAAGCTGGCAAACATGTTAGCAACACAAGCATGCCACTCCCATCGAGCCCACGTTCGACAGAGGGAGGAAAGTCCTTAGCACCACCAACAAGGGCTGAGACATGCAGGGCATGGAAAGTACAAGAATGACAATGGAAAGCATCCGATTTATAGCCTGTGAAGAACTATGGATACAAACCTTCAACAATATCTGAATGCCATAGTGCACTGCAAATCAAGGACTAAATCGACAAGTAGCTTGTTCTCAAGATGCTCCAAGGGATCTTTAATCCAAGGGATGTGCTCATGCATTGACTTGAACAAGGTTCCGATGGAGCACCAGGACCGAGACTGCTGATCAACAAGCAGCGATGGCAACGAATGTTGATATACCGTAGTTTGCTAGGACATGGCTCTTAGGCAGGTTGTCGAAATCAGGCAACGACGGGACCCATCCATTGTCGGCAAGCGTGCAACCAATCAAGTACAAGGTACATATTTTGCACGACTTTTTCTCTTTTTGTTTTGCAATACAAACTACAATTCAACATGGTCAATTATTTGTGAATGTTCGACAAGGTCGACTTTCTTTTGCAATGTCCTTGCCAACTGGCAAGAGTATCTGTTTGCTATGCGCACTAGTACTACATGAGTACTTATGTGAAACAAGGCTTCCCTTTTGGTATTTGGCATCGCGCTTTCCACAGTTTGGAATATGCTCTTAGCATACGAACTGGAGAGAACTTGTCACAAAGTTGCAGGTTTTTACATCCCGTACAGGTGTATATGGTACATACGCTCACTCACTCCCGGAGTACATATGGCTATGAGCCGAATTCAAGCGAACTACCAAAAACCTTGCCAGACGTGGTGACAAGGTTAGTCCATTTCAAGTTATGTTGGTTTTGTATATGTTTTACTTTTCCTTTCGGACAATATTTCTCTGCTATGCCATGGAAAGTGCTTGGATAGACTCCATCAGAGACCGCTGTACAAAGCAACGTGCTTTGCTCGATTTCATGTGACATATTGATTCTCTTATGTGCACAAGTCTTATCAATTGATTTTAGATCAACGATAATGGCACACATCTTTAGCACTATGTGGATATAAGCTCACCATGCCAGTGTAATTGTGCAAGGCATGTATACCAGCGGCTCACATGGTTGAGACTGTCATTGAAGCCAAGGGCTTATCATTCCATTTTTTAATCTGTATGCATGACATACTAGTATGATGGACATACACCACCCATCATTGTATATGCTTCTGCTATAGCACTAGCTACTCTGTCAAGGACGAGCTCAATTTTTGTTGTTTTTAGATATTTTATTTTTATGTTTCTTCACAGGCAACATGACATACATCTGCACCCTGATACAGTCACGCTCACCTACACGATAAGTGGGTTACGATGTGACTTTTGGTACCTCTCTCTACGAGGGCATGTTATAATTACACTGTTGTATGCTTCTAGGATAAGCTATGACACAAACATAGTCTGCACGGTATCATATGCAAGGGACATACAAAACATTAGAATAAGAGGATTCCTCGGCCCAGCATTCTCTCTCTCTCTCTCTGCCTCCAACTTCTATGTGGGAAAGGTGAAACTAGACATGATTTTTTGGCAATCTTTCTATGCTAATACGGTAACAGGAAGGGCTACGAGCTACCAAGAAGGGCTAAGAGCCATCTGTTTGTAAATGGACAAGCAAGAGTCTTGGCATTAGTGCTTTTGAACGTCTTAAACTCATCTGGGCTTATCTCTACCAAGGTGTAAGGATGAAGCCAACATTTTAGACCGTACAACTGCTCACAAAAACCCCACATTATGGATTTTTGGGTGTGACAACGATCTCGTTGTACACATGACTCCAATTTTAGTGGAGCTCCTATTAGCACTAAGAGTGCTTATATGAGTACAATTTGGGGTAAGACCCAGCATCTGATTACTAAATCACTTAGTAAGGGTTGATGGTCCATTCTTGGAACCTTCACATTTGTAGTTTCAAGGAACGAAGTCCACAAACTGCCAAGGGGTAGTGGAAATATTTCAACGTCAAAAGTAATAACATGCTAAGGGCAACAACCCAACAGGGGTCACGGACAAGGGTCGAGGGCCAGCTGCTCGTTGAGCAGTTTTCATGCAACGTTTAACCAAGGGGTCAAGATTGCAAAGGCAACACCCAAGGTTACATGTGCAATCATGTGCAATACTACTTGCATATTACTAATTTTCAATTAATGTTCCTAGGCCTTTGCAGGCAGGAAATTTGGACAGATGCGTACAAATAAGTGAACACTATGTTCACCCTCCAGGTACGCATCTGATTTGGTTTTATGTTTTTTGGTTTTCTTTTTCTATGTAGGATGCATAAACTATGTTGTCATCCATTTTTGCTCTTCAGAGAGATGACAAGGTCATGTAAGAGCCAAGCCTTTGGGGCCATAGTGTCCAACATAAGTTTTTGTATTATGCGGCTATAGACCCATTTGTAGGGTTTATTTGGCACATGTTGTCACATGGGATACAACATGGTATAGGGAATCAAGGAGCTTAGTTTAGCCAGTGTGGAGCAAAGCTAATGAGGGTCCCTCTCACTCCCGTCGTAGAGTGTTTGCAACTACCTCCACGGACAAGTACATCTTGTACTTGAAGGATGTTCTTTTTTCAGACATTCTTACATGAGACATATTGCACATGTGGAGAATATGAGTCTCTGGGACTGGGACTGGCAGTGGTGCCCCCTATTTCAAGTATGTATCACGAAAAAGTTCTTAGGTGCTGGTCAAATATGTTTTCTAGACCATTTTCAACACGACGTGTCAGGAACAATTTCGGTGACCAAAAATTGTTGGGTACTTAGAATGATTTGTTCATGTGCAAGTACTGTATAAACAACATTACAGATGGTTGTTTATACACATAGCAAGGCTCTAAGTTGTTAATGAAAAAGTTTCATTGTTTGTCCCTAGCAGTGATTAATGTTTCACCTTCTATTATGGTTCAAACGTTTCAGCAAGGCTTGCAGATGATTGTCATGGATAGTATTTAGTTTCTTTTTAGAACTATTTACATTTCTCTTTAATGTGTGCTACGAGCATCACATTTTCCATACATATTGGCAATGATGACTATGGATATACAAGTTCGGATCCGTTTTTTGCTAAACGCATGCACACTAGGTGTTATGGACCCTAGTGTTTAGCGAAGGCTGATTTGGGACGGCATGCATATTCATCCCATTAGTGATTGCTTATGAAGAATTTTTTCACTCTATGTGCAGTATCTCTATGAGATTCCTTTGGGTTTACCAATCACCACTAGAGGTCATGACTCGGTTTGGGTGCTTGTGGATCTTCCAAGATAACCATGATGGTTCTTCAGGAAATTGTTGCTTTCTCAACAAGGTTGTACGATATGGTGAACCCCGTTTACCAGTCATCTGGGACGACTGTCTGTAAGTGGTTGGGGAAAAGTACCTCACTCTTCCTGCTGCTATTCATCCCGCATTGGATGGGCAGCTTACACATATTCTTTGCTAAAGGATCTGCTAAGCGCATACGTTAGCACAACGTATTCTGAATGGGCAATTCTCTCCCTATTCTAGATTTTTCTTTGGTTATGTTTTCAACTTTGAACACCTCTTGTGGTGGGATTGGATACCATTTCAATAGTTTCATAAGTGAAGGACTAAGTAGGTGTGCTGACAAAGTATGTTGGCATGTAACCTACATTAGGGGTGAACATATAGTTCTGTGTGTTCCAACATGTTCAAAAGTCTGACATGAGGACACTCACTATTCTGTCCCTTAGTAGCTATTTTCAAGATACTTACGCAATTTGGAGATCTGGCTCACAACTTCATCGAAAGTTGCACCAAGGTTTTCTACATTATTCTAGTACCTTCAGAAAATGTGCAAACTGGTTATGCCTCTTAGTTGTGGTTACTCCTTTAAAGTACTCAAGTGAGTTATAAATTGAGTTACCATTTAGATATAAGTGGTTGCAAACGGACAACAATGTTGAAAATCAAGATGTTGCTCTTGGTTCCAGTGAACCTCCGAACTGCACCAAGTATCAGTCATATGGACAACACAGAAAACATCAGTGTCCTTACGAAGATACTACCAATTGTGTTTTTGAGGACAAAAACACTTCTCCAAGGGGGGAGTAATGTCAGGCCAAGGGCTAGAGGGCAGGGCCCGACCTAGGGGAGTCAAGGACTTAGGCCAAGGGCCGGACTGAAAGGTGTGAACAGGGGATCTGTTTAGGGAAAAGGGCCATGGGCTCTCCTATAATAGGTTGTCTGGGAGGAGGATCCAATATTCAGTCTCCTCTGGGTTTTACAGAGTCCATGGAAAGCATGGTTTAAACCACTTTCAACACAAGAGAAGCAGCATAGGCAAGTCAATACGCTATACATGTATTGCGGAAGAACTGGACACATTGCGCAAAGCTATCATGGAAAAGGAAACCTAAAATACAACGCATTACAACTCCATCAAGACGGGAAACATGGATCTCTAGCCTCAATAGAGACCTGCATGAGGCTGGACCAGATAGAAGTGAAAACCAAACAAGGTCTCTTCCTTCCTGCTTATAACCTTGAAATAATAAGAGAAGGAGACAAATGGAAGATAGCCTCTCGGACTAGGTATGGCCATTTTGAGATGATGTTGTCATACCATTTGGGCTTACACATGCTCCAACCATTCTTACACTTGATAAATGGTGTTTTTTTGAGAATATTTGGACAAGTGTCATCATATATCTAGATGAAATCTTGAAATTTTCAAGAAATCATGAAGAACATGAGCAATGTATGTATAATTTTTGACAAACTGTGAGACATGGGATTGTATACAAAATTAGGCAAATTATTTTTTCCTCAAACAGAGATAGAATATTTGGGATATATCATCTTAGAGAATGGGATTTCCATGGATTCCAAGAAGTTAAAAACCATTCTCCAATGAGAAACACCCACCTCTATCCAAGATGTTCAATGTTTCTTGGGTTTTGCCAATTTCTATTGAATCTTTATAAAGGATTACTAAAAAATTGCCACCCCTTTAACAAACTTGACCGGGAAAAGCAAGGTTATGTGGAACATGGAAGCAGAACAAACTTTTCACACACTTAAGAAGGCCTTCACAATAGCACAAATCCTAACACATGTAGATCCATCCACCATTCTTTTTGGAAACAGATGCATCATATTTTGTGCTTGGTCCTGTGTTATCTCAGATAGGGGATGAAGATCGAGAGCATCCTATTGGTTTCCCATCTAGAAAATTATCACTAACAAAAATAAATTATGAAATTCATGACAAAGAGCTTTTGGCAATCCTTGACTCCTTTGAGATATGGAGAAACCTTCTTGAAGGAGCACCCCATAAGGTTATAGTATATATAGATCACAAGAATCTAGAGTACGTCATGACATCTCAAGTTCCCCATCGCCAATAAACTAGTTGTGATAACTTCTTATCTGGGTTGACTTCATCATTAGTTATCGACCTCAAAAAAAACAAGGAAATCAAACGCTTTATCACAAAGGTCTTCTCTTGCATCTTAAAGAGGAGACCCAATATCTGATCAAGAATACTCTTGGAGGCCATATCGGCTCAAGCTCTTTGCATTGACTAGCATGGCTCCGGATGACTCTACCTTCCTTCTCAAGGTAAAGAATGCAAATCTACATGATCCCTTTGCTCAGGAAATTAAGCTCACTCCAAGATGGGAAGAAAAGCACTCTACAGGTCTTTGAAGAAGAAATATCTAGAAGAATATAAAAAGTTTTAAAATATTGAGAAAGAGCCTAAAAGGTTCTAGAAGAACTGAGGAAGAACCTAAAAGGTTCTAGAAGGAAGGACCTAAAAGATTCTTAATCTCCTTAGTATTTAGTATAAATAGAGGTCTTTGGCTACAAAGCCGCTCAATTGTGCCAACACTAATTGTGAAGTTATCAATGAGACAAGTCCTCTTCTAGCTCCCATTTTACATTGAAACCTTATCCTTGTAATCAAGTCTTGTAAGCTCTTCTAGGTCTCATCTTACACTCGAGCCTTACCCTTGCAATTGTTGCACTTTACGTTGCAAGCAAGCCTTGTAATCCAAGACTTGTCATTAAGTTTCCTTAATCAAGTATCTAGTTTTATATAATCAAGTGTTGCAATCAAATACCAAGCCTTATATTGTGAGCACCTTCTCTCGTCTAGCTAGAATTGTGCTCATAACAATGTCTAGCTTATGTGATATGCCTACATGCACTTGTCGCGTTTGAGAGTCAATTGGGACAACTATGGCTAATCTCTAGGAAAATTGATGTAGGGTTTTATTAGCATGTTGAAAGAGATTTTGGCAAATTTGTATCAACCTAATATGTTGCGAAACTCATATCCTATTAATTAAGATGCCCATACAAATCTTGTTAGTCTGGCATATGTTTCCTTGAGCCCGTAGCATCTTATGTGAGTGTGGAAAAATCAAAGAGCATGAGTGATTGAAGGGTATCTTTAGGCTTACAAAACATCCAAAGATTGAAAATTGTGCTTGCTTGACAAGGATCTCCACAAAAGATGACATGAACACTGCGAGTTGGTTTTATATGACATTTTGATAGCTCACGTGTATTGTGCAAACGATATTATTTTCTATCATTGACAAAGAAAACTATATTTTCATAGAGTTGTGTTTGTTTGAAAGTAAATAATTATCGTAATTTTGAGTGTATGGTTGTGCCTTTAAGCTGAAAGGCCTCTTTGCTTGTGCATGCCATTAGCAATTATTGGACGATTCAATATCATGCTCACTAGCCATGCCATAGTATCATATCATCCTAGAATAATGGATCTTAGTGTGAATGTTTTCCCTTTTCCACTCCCGTGATACAAGAAAACGTAGTTTTTTTTGTTAGGCTTTAATCATTTTTGTAAAACGAAATCATCCTAGAGGAGATGACGTTCCAAGTTTAGGCTCTCAACAACTGAGTGGTAATCATAACTGAGTGGTAATCAAAGAAATTTGTATGAGGGAGACAAAGTTATTATAGAGTGGTTGTGCTTGGGTATGTCAAGGCTTAGGTCAAGTGGTAAAGTGGTCTTGGCAGTGTACCTATGAGGTGGTACTTGCTAAGCTTACTTTGCTGTCATGTAACAGCAAGTCACTTTTCGAAAATTTGATTTTGTTTTTTGTTATCACAATTATATGAGACTAATAAAATTCTTTCCAAGATTTTGAGAATTCAAAGGTGTCCTCATCACCACCCAATGGTAAAAGAAGCAAACAAACCTCACGATAGTGTTTCTTATGTTCCTTCACTGGGTTGAAGCTTGTATTTTAAAAATGTGTGGCTTCTTACGCTTGTGTTGGCGCACGAAGCGAGTTGTAATTGCTTGCAAATTCAGCTAGACGTAGACAACCTAAAGTAGTAGGGCAATGAGTGTATTTTGTGACAAGGTCATTCCATACACAACACAATAATTTCAGTTACTTTTTTTTTTTTTGGCTAAAAGAATTTCATGGTTGAGTTACTTGTTTGATTTGGGTATAGGATAATGGATCTCTTAGAGGGTGGATGCAAGAAACAAGAAAACAAGAGGCTTTTTTTTTGGGTAGTTTTGTCAACTTGAATAGATTTAAGGTCCTTTTCTACTTCATCCCTCCTTGTTGAGATGTATTTGTCTACAACAATAGTATTTATTCATCTAGTAATATATCAAACTATGTCATATTTTTTAACCAAAGCAGTCCATGATCAATATTTCTATCTCGTTTTAAAATTGATTAACAAAATAATTGTTCACTAGATAGTGTTCCACTTTAGTTTCTTCTTAAGTACCTTGAACCTATGGACACATTATCGAGCAATGGTTACCGTATCCGAGTGGACTAGTGAGTGCATGAAGTTGTTGATGTTGTTTCTCCATATATGGATTCAATTTTAGAGGCAATCTCTTAAGTGTGAACATCTATATTTGATGTAAAACAATATCACAAATAATGCAGGTTTCCCTAGATATTGAATCATGATAGATGTATAATTTTTGAGCTTTGTTTTCTAATTGGTTGATGTCAGGGAGCTCTCAAAATCATGGTAGTCGAGCTGAGATGTTAGCATTTGCTCGATATGTGTGCCTGCTTGCACATCTTTGGCTTGAAGTTGCTCTTTTGTAAATTTTTCTTTTGAAGTCAAACCTACATAGATGCTAGCACCTTTCCAATCATTATCTTTATTTACTTGAATTTTGTTTTCATTCAATGTCGAATGTGGATTGTCTATCCTTGTTCATTACCTCTCATTATGTCACTCACTGATATTATTGTTTTTCAAGGTGATTTCATCTTTGTTGGTGGCCAAAAAAGAGTAGTGAGAATGATAACTCCTCATAAGGCTCATGCTAAGAGGCCTAAAGCCTTCACAAGGTGCTATACTTTTTGCATAGGCATTGTGATCAACAAGATGTTGTGCTTGCTATACATGGACCATGAACAAGTGTATTTGATTCATTAAGCATGGGTCCAAATGGGGGAGAGATCAATTTCAAGGACTAGCTCAAATGAGGAATCCCAATTCTTATTCATTGTGTCTTTGAACTCACCACTATAGAGTCGAGTTTCTAGTTGCAAATGCTATTATTGAAGTACATATGTTGGTAGTGAAACAACTCTAAGATAAGCATGAGCATACTCTAACTTATGCTTGATTTCAACAAATGTTGCACTTTGCTTGTTTGCAAGTAGCGGAAAGCTTGTTTGGTCTCTTGAGAGTTTTTCCATCACCTTTACAATACAATCCCTCAAACTATGTTGCCTTTGAGATTCACTTTTTGAATATTAAGAAAAGGCATGCAAAGAGATATAAGGAACCTTTTGGTTGAACTCAACTTTGCAACAAGAGGAATGCTAGCATTGAAAAGAAAAATTGCACTCACACAAAAAATTGAAGTTTGTTGCTTTCTCAACAAGGACTGTTCACGAGTTGCACAAACATTTTTCTATTGTAAGTCATTAGTTGCTAACAATTCTCTTAAATTCACAAGAATCAAAGGCTCAACCTGAATCAACCATCACAAACTCTTGTGCAACACTATTGAATTGTGGGAGTGTGGGTCTTGTTGCACCTCATCTATGTGAAATTCCTCTTACATATGTATGCCTATGTGTAAGCCATGTGCGTAAACTCGTGAATATTAGGTCGAATCCTAGTCAACTATCTTATGTGGAAAGTGAATGATGTGTATGGCTTAGCATTAGCCATCTAAAGTGAATGCATGTGTAACAACTCAAGTATCCTCTTTAACCCTAAAATGAGCTTGTGATGATTACAAACTTTATGCATAAAAAATTAGTATCTACTTTGCATCAACTCTCTCTCTCTCTCTCTCTCTCTCTCAATTGAGTGGTAGCATCTAATCAGTCTTGTTAATCACATGTATCAACAATGAATGCTACATTGGACTATCCACAATAGCTATCAATTGGTATCATAGCCTTATTAGTGAGATTAGCATTTCCTAATCATAGTGTAGATCTTAATCTTATCTATATAGTTTCCCGTATCTAATCCACACACTAATTTGTTGGTTAATCAATCCAAACGTTGTGGGATATGTTTTTGGTAGCCCATTGAGCCACTAACCTCATTTTTCCATTGATGTGTGTGCTCATCAATAAAACTCTTAAATTGAGCGCATTGTGTGTACATATTGCAAAAATAAGTTTGTTAATTAAGCATGCATCGACATTTTACGTTGCACTTTTATTACATCAACAAATGCTTGCAAACTTCTTGAATATTGCTATATCTAGAGGATGGTTGGGTGGAGATTAATATGCTTGATTACCCCTATCCTTTCATTGGTATCAGAGTGCCACAAATGGTGCAGGTCCACCAACACCCTTCCACCCTGCAAGTGGTGCTTCTCTAGCTTGTTCTTCCTTGTTTTGTCTCTGTAGAGAAGGCTTCTTGCGGCCCTTCTCTATTGATATTTCTTCTCCATCCCTTTGTATGCATGCACCTTGCATGCTTAAGCCATGGTTCCCTTTTGACTTGCTTCTTGCATGGCGCCCTCTTGGGTTTCCGTTCCTTTCCACACTTCTCCTGCCCAGACCGCTCCCATCTGCGGCAGAATAATTGTCAAGTATTGTTAGTTGTTATGTGGAGCAAGGCTCAATTTGGATGATGTGACTATGCCGATGGAAGCGTTCCAAGAGAAGGTTATTATAATATCGAACGTCACTCTTGTGTGTGCAACTGATTGTCATATTCCTATCAATGTGTTGCTCTATTTGATCCTGCTTTATGATGCGGTCACCGAGCACATCGTGGATCTCTTTCTTTGTGGGGAGCCTGACTCTTATTATATTAAGAAACTCTATGAAAGAGATATCTTTTGCATGGCGCACTGAGCAAGACATAATGTACGTAGTAGCAGTGGACCAATAAGTGGAGCTTGTGATGTGGCATGAGTAGCACTGATCACTTTTATGCCTACATACTGGTGGCAATTGTGCCAAATCACCGAACAAAAAGACCTTTTTACCTTTGAATGGGTCTAGCAGTGTGCCGTTGGTGACATTCACAATTTGCCGTACTATGAGATCAAAAGTTTGCTTTGTCAACATAGAAATCTCGTCTATGATAATCGTGTCTGCCTCTTTAATACTGACGTATCTGTCATCAGTTTCGGAGATTGACAGGGGATATTGTTGTGTGCGCACTGGTATCTTGAATTGGTAATGGACAGTTGTTGCGATGCTGCTTAACCTCATGGCTACTGCACCAGTCGAAGCAGCGACTGTGATAGTTTTCCCTTGCATTATGAGTTGGCTTGTGATTTATCTTATGAGGAAGCTTTTACCACTCCCAGGAGTGCCTGTGATCACATGCAGTCCACCCTTTGCCACTGTGAGCTTCTTATAGATCTCTGCTTGTCCAAATGTCAGTGACGCGTTTTGGACGTTTTGAAGCTCGTTTAGAAGGGCAGAGATACGAGTTGACGTGTCCTATTGCTCGTAGTCTGTTTGCACATCTGGAGATTGAAATGAGGCAGCCTTTGTTGAGGATTTCTTCTGTAGTATCATGTTGTAAAATTGGTGCGTTTGGTCTGTCGTGAGAATATTTCGTTGTGTGTACTCTGTGATGTACATCTCAAGATCCTCATCTGTCAGTATTAAATTTCTAAGTTTGCACTCAAGATAGTATGACCTGAACGTGTTCTCTGGTGAGAGCAGCTGGGATTCGTTTCTGCAGGGGATGCTCTTTAGCAGCACGTTGTAAAAGAAAGCCTCCGGATGATGCCCTGGGTGAAAGTCTGTGAAACGGACCAGTCGGTGTTGCTGCTGTAGCGATTGGCCGTAGGTATTCTCCTCTGAAATATTTTTTTTTCCCTTTCTTTTCCCTTTGTTACTATGTAATTCTTGTGGAAGTCGTAGAATGTAAGCTTCGCCAGAGTTTGTGGTCATGCGCAATACAGATCAACAGGGTGCAAGACGACATCATTGTTGTGAGAAATGATTCGTTGTTGTAGTGCCGAGGGTGATGAGTCGACGTATTGGACGCTATCGCTCTTTGAAATGATTGGGATTTGCAAACAATTTAATGCCACTTCTGTTGCTGAGATAGGTTTCGACAGTAAAGAGGCTGAGATCAGCTTCCATTTTATAGTGTCAAGGCCACCTAGGCCTAAGCGCTCTGCATCTTCTGAGCGGATGTTGAGATGGCCCATCGGTTCATTTTTGAGTGCATACTTCAAGAGGTAGTAGGACAACGATGAATTGGTGACCCGTTGTATATTCATATGTGCACCCCATAGTAAGAGCAGTGTAGGGTGGTACGGTACGACATTTCTGTCTTCATGCCGGGGCCTAAAGTATTGCCATCTGTGATTTTGTTCGTTGAAGATTGGGTTTGGATTTGGCTGCGCATGAAATGGAAACCCCTGTTTGCATACTCCATCTCTTTGACCATGGTAACAACTTGTACGGCACTTGTGAAGTTGTTTCCTAAGTACGAGTTCTCGGAGTCTGCTTACTTCTGGCAAAACCACAGAGCTAGTTTCTGTCGGGATATATGCAGCTATTTCAACAGATAGTTGCTCTTTGTCTTCTTCATGGATCCATAGTATGACATGAGCATGCAATGATCCTCTATTTTGGACCTCATATCTAACCAAATGGTGTTGCACACGGCCCAACACACCTTTCGCAAGTATATATTTGGACATAAGCATTTGGAACTTAGAGTGGAAGGTGATGGCGCATTCGACTGGGCAGTCTGTCCAAGTGAAGGAGGCGTTCAACTGACATGCAATTAGATCGATTGTGTCAATCTCAGGCCATCTTGTGTCTGTGACCTCATCGGCAGCAGTGAAAGTCAAGAAGAAATCAGGCATTTCCCATTCGTCCACCATTGCTATCAAGTCCTTTAGGTTCTTGCGGTGCCACGAGCAAGAACCTGGCATGCTGGAACGGGTGCTGTACTGAAGCACATGTCTCACAGTATCTTCGCCAGTTGCTATACGATTGGCCCTCTTGTAGTTGTCAATGTCCTTTTGCAACAAGCTCGTGTGTGTATTGTTAGACAACATAAGTGCCTGCTTTAGTTGGTACATTATGAGCAGGTATGGCTTGTACAGGGTGTAAACACAGAACAGAGTCGATGCACGTATCTTTACATATATACTGAAGTTGATTTTACCATCATACTGACCTTTCCCAAAAGGAAACAGGAATGGAAACGCTGCTGTCTTTATTGTGATGTCGTTCACAGAGCTTGATGCGGCAGGCATGCCGTTGGGCTTGAAAGTAGCTGTTCTCTCAAGAAATTGTTGACGGCCACCGAGCTGCAGAGAAGCAAATTCGTAAGTATCGCTAGCGGTGAATGCTCTTCTCCTTGTTGGTTCAACGATGTTTTCGATGATACCAAACATCAAACTTGTGTCAAGCTGCGCCATCAGTGCAAATGGTGCGTTGTCTTGTTGTTGCTGAATGATCTTGCTCACACTATCTTGACTTAGTATGCAGAGGCTAAGCTTCTTATTCGGTTGTTCAGCCATCGACATGTACTTATGTAGTACGAAGTTGTTCTCAAGATTGAATGCAAGTATGTCTGCCACTTGTGATGTAGCTAGGTCTTGCTCTGTGAAGGTTGTTATATGCTCTTTACTCCATGATAGTAGAGGGTTATCTAATATTGAACGTCTGTCTAGTGTACCATGTGCAATTGTTGTCACTGTTGAGATGGCATTGATAGATATGTCAATGACGCTCAGTACCTGTATGTGAAGCTGATTTCCATTCAGTATTCTTCTTGTGTAGTCTGGAAGTAACGGCACACAATATCTGCAACGTGCACTTGAGTTCTCACAAGTGGAGCACTGCACCCATTGCGTTTCTATGTGTGTAGCCTCTAAGCTGGATACCAATAGACTGCTAGCAAACATTGCAATCGATGCCTTGTCTGGAGCTCGAGTACAATCAAAAGAGGCACTTCTTTGGATGAAAACTACACCACAAACAAAGCATATGCTTAAAGGTCTGAATACCGCTGCAACGTCTGAACTCCATCGGTATACTAAATTGACGATATCAATCCATGATTGTGAGCATGGTAGAAATCTAGCCTACTTCTTGATTGAAGTGCGATGTCTCGCTTCCGATCTGCTGAGGTGTATCCTACGCTTTCGGTGATGGTCCATTGAAGGCTTAATTCAGACTCAATCTTAATGATTCAATGTGATGAGAGCCTTGTGATATTTACTTACTAGTCATGTCTAAGCAACGGACAGTTCAAGCGTTTGAAACAACCATGTACCTGGTGCTGGATTGCGCTGTTGCGGGGTTTTGACCCGGGAAGAGGCAAGCGGTAGCTGATTTCCTAAATGTCCCTTGCACAGAATAAGTACGAAGCGTTAAAAAAGTAATAGCACAATGTTTAAGGTTCTGAGAATAATCTAATTATTTGTATGTGTTCTTTACTTCTTATGTTATAGAAAACGTGCTGCTGTCCCTGCACGGGGGAGTTTGCACAGTCCTCCCGAATTTTCATAATACAAGGGAACGTGCCATTCCCACGGCATCATGCAATTTTTTGTGTGTTCTTTTTTACTGTGTCCTCAGCGTTCAAGATTAAAATGTGGCACTTTGTACTCACCGTAGGCTGCAATATGTCAGCATTGTGAAACGAGGAATCACCAAGCAAACAATTAGAGCTGAGAAGAGGGATTTGCTAGTAGTGTTGTGCGCTGTGACTAGCCCTGGTCTGCTAATGCCATCTGTGTACTCCCTGGCCCTCGAGGTCCTCCAACTACTCCTACCGACAACATGCAATAGATTGTATTGCATCAACGCTACTACTACACCCTGCATCATCGCCACAAACCCTGGAGCATTGAATTTTCGAGAGATGAATAGTGCAAAGTGGGACAACAAATTGCGCAAGATCTGATTGGAAAAGCCAGCAATGCATTGTCACCCAGTTGAGACCCTTAGAGTCCTACGTATCCACAACGATAATCACCTACACTTGCATGTTCACGGCTACTCTAGAACAAGAGCGCAAGAAGTAGATTTCAAGAGTATTGCTCTTTGTCGAGTTGCAGGCCCGAACTCAAGAACGCAAGAAGTAGATTTCGAGAGTATTTCTCTTTGTCGAGTTGCAGGCCCGGACTAGCTCTGTGACACCTTGATTTATAGAGCCTCTTTGTCATCCCAATCCTCTTACCGGCTTTTGAGCATCTTGACATTGTTTATGAATCGAAATCTAGCTCTGTGGCACCTTGATGAGACGTGTGTTTTATTTCAGGCCCGGACTAGCTCTGTGACACCTTTATAGAGCCTCTTTGTCATCCCAATCCCCTTACCGGCTTTTGAGCATCTTGACATTGTTTATGAAACCAAATGTAGCTCTGTGGCACCTTGATGAGATGTGTGTTTTATTTAATCTTAAATTCACTATCCCATGGCATCCTTGAAGGCCTCCCATGGTTCCTCTAAGCTTATTTTGCTTGTATTGCATGCCCAATATCTCACTAAGCATGTGACTTGCTTGCGTCTTGCCCAACTTGCACACTCATAGACAAGTTGCAAAAAATCAAAGATACTAAGCTTTGTGGTGCTTCAGCTAGCGCACGCAGACCTGGCCCGGACTGTGGAGCAATTGTGGATGAGAGAGAGAGAGAGAGAGAGAGAGAGAGAGAGAGAGAGAGAGAGAGAGAGAGAGAGAGAACCTGAGGCTGCGAACCTGCCTGTGGAGAAGATCAACCTGAGGCTGCGAACTGTGACGCTGCGTCAATCGTGCGCACTGTCAACCTCCGAACTGCTCCACTGTTTTTATTAATTTGATAGCAGCGTAGCTTTTGACGGCACAGCTTTTGGCAGGAGCTTGTTTTTTTTAGCTCTGTAAAGCGCTGCCACGTGGGTGAATGAGAGGGGAGGGATTGAGAAAACGCTACTACGCTAACGAAGTAATCAAGGAATGCACACACTCAAACATTAAGCACAAATGATCAAATTTGGCTCAATTGGCAATGCATTTAGGCTCACACCTAATGATTGCACACACTTGTTATGGACATTCCATAATCAAAAATCATTTTGGTGCCCCAATTGACCATAAATCATTGAAAATCAAGTGGCCTTGAATGGGCACACACTCTCAATCTTTGCCCAATTTTTTGGCAATTAGGCTTATCCAATGATTGAATTAGACTATATACATATCAATTACATGATTTCATACTCATGTATGATCAATTTTATCAATTCCTATGTATGCACACACTAAAGATTAGGTGCACACACACTTGAAATTTTTGACAGTTTTTTTTCCTCTTTGGTGCATGCACACACACAATGTTTTTTATGCACATACATGAATTCTTGATGAGAATTAAGAATTATCTTGCACACCCAAGGTTCATTAGTCAAGATTTGATCATCAATTTCATTCCAAGTGAATCAAATTAGGTGCAAAGTGTAGGTCAATTTGTGTTACACACATAATTTTAGCAAATAATTAGCACATTGAGTCACATTAATCAATCAAGAATTGACATGAGCAAGTGAGTGCACTTACATCGTAATTACACCCCAAGCTATTCCTTTTCTCCACTCAAAGACGCATCATTGCACACACAAGTGTGTGCACCATCAAATCGGCTCCAAAATTGGCCATCGTAGGTCAAAAAATCAAACACTCAAATCATCAATTTAGGCATAAATTAGCACAATTAACTTGATTAGAGTGATGATTCCACCTCTTAAAAGGGGATTAATCATACAACACACTTCAACTGTTAGCGGTTAGGTTAGCAGGGTTAGTCAAAATTAGTAAAAATTAGCATGAAATTAGTAAAATTAGCATGGAAATGAAGCGAAATTAGTAAGGGTTAGCATGAAATGAGTGAAATTGGGGGTGGAATTGGGGGTTTGGGGTATTCATAACTTAACATTAGCATCAATTTCTTGCACAAAATCATCAAATCACATCAAAATTGAGTTACACACACTCAAAAACCGAGAAATTAGTAATGAAATTACTTTATTCTACACATCCTAACTAGCTTAGGTTATCGATCCCTGACAACGACGCCAACTGTAGGGAGGCGTTGTAGCATGAACTAATCGCAACCCACACAAAATTATCAAATCCGTGGATCGGCAACCCGGCTAGGGCATGGAAGCACGAGCATCGGATGAATAGAAATAGAGGATTCAAGAGATCACCTCTCCAATGCAAGTAGAGATTAGCCATGGCAAGACTAACTCTAATCATTCTCTAATCACTAAGCTAACAACTCCTACACACATCAAGTCCACCAAAGTCCGACTTACCATAGACTAGAAACTCCAAGCACACTAATGATAAGCACACACTAATTACCACATGTCAATCACAGTACTTCATCAATAGCTACACACACGAGGTGAATGGTGCTAGAGTTTCATAAAACCTATCTACACACAAGCAAACAATAGGGCATACACACTAATCACAAGATTAATACCCAACTTAATCAACCTAATTAGTGATGCTAAAGATCACAAATCGAATGCTTATGGAAGAATAGGAGTGGTTAATAGCAAGAAGTACATACATCTCTCAAATCTAGAATAATGAGAGTGTAATACTACTTCATGACATAATGAATGTAGAGAAGAAGTAGACTAGTGAGAAAATAGGGATTAGATTAATCAAGAAGAGCTTACTCTAATTACAATGGTTAGCACTAGCCTCTCAAGCATAAACATTAAGCTCAAGGCTAGGCCATAGAGTGAACACTCAAGAGAGAGGGAGCTCTCAAAAGTGGATCCTCAAGAATGAAGTCTCCTTGCATAAAGGCTTCCTTTTAAAGGCTTTCACCACAATCCCTTCTACTATGGGTTTAAGCTTGAGCCCTCAAACTACCATATACAACTTTGGAACTCCAAGTGAACCCAAGACTTATACAAAGTGAGTGGGAATTATTGTGACATCCATAGCACATCTCCTGCTTGATGCATAACCGGTGTAGCCTGTGTTAGCCGCTACTAACATGTCTCCAACTGCAGCCCCCTTGTCTTCGTGTTGATTACATCTAATGACCGCAAAGTGTCCCAAGCCTCGTTAGGAGATTGAGCATCTTGTATATAACCAATCATAGTGTCATGTACACTGTCAAAAATCAAGTACATGACCTTCTGAGCTCCCTGCTTCCAATCTTCAAATGTCTTAATTTGCGCAGCACTCGCACCTTCCTCTGGTAGTGGTGGTGCTATCTCATGCTCTCCATCAATGTAGTCCCAGTTACCTTTATCAATATGGAAATTGGTCATTCTAAACTTCCAAGCATGGAAGTTGTTCTTGTCTAGCTTTTCACTGACAACCTGGTTAAGCCCATCATTGTTGGACGACCATGTTTCCAACCCTTTACACAGTCTTCAAGTAGCCTGCTAAAGATAGTCGGCTACCACCTGTAACCACAATCTGTGTACATACACATGTTTCACTGTACTAAACAATAAATGTGTGCATTTCAACCAAACCAAATATTTTAGCACCACCTTTATGCAGATTTGTAGAATCTTGAATCTTAGCATTTTTGCATGCAAACACACTCTAACTCCAAAACGGGGGTCAAATGCGCTCGAAATGGAAATCTGATACCACAGTTACAATCCAAAGGACTATATAGAACCCTAAGATGCACACTCTCCAAAAGAAATTACCTTAATCGGAGATCGTTGACGATGGCTCTCAAGAATATCAAAGCTGCTTTCTACAGTGCTCCTGCTTATGCTGCTCCAAGCTCCTCAGCAACCAAGCTCTGATACCATGTCTAGAGATAGAGAAGAAGAGAGCTGAGCTCTTGCAAGCACACACACACACACATAGATAGAGGCAAAAAAAATGTACTTCTTCTTCTCACAAACTCAAGATAAGAGGTCTACAAAACATAAAGGAAAATAATACATAAAAGGGTAACAAGTAAAATGGTCTAGTATGAACTACTAGTGAGTGAGATGAGTAGATAAGTGTGCCATCACTCCGAAAGGTGGACCAACTCGGTGTAGTACAGTTGTAGTATCACTGGCAAGGATATCCATATCCACCAAGGCGCGCCAGTGATAATGATTGTCGGTGGTAGTCATCCAGGAGTCGTACATGTTGACCTTGACACCTCAAAAAGGTGGAGTTTTTGGATTTAGTTCTAGAGCTTTTAGCAAAAGTGTTTGCTCAATTACGACATGGGGTTGAGTCAGTTGATACCTTAGAGCATACTTTTGAGGATACTTCTCTTTTGAAAGGGGCTTCTAGTTATTATCGTCAGTCAACTCTCAATGCTCCATTCAATGAAGTACAATGCACGGAGTCTTCAAGTCCTTGGTTTCCCTTGCCTATTCTTGCGGCTTTGGATGGTGCGCTTTAGCCCACAGTGTAGTTAGAATTTTGATGGATGTTCTTCTTTAGCCGTTTTGGTGGTTGCTTTGTCTTTTGGATTTGTGGTATGACAATTGCTCTTCTTAGTATATCCAAGTAGTATCTCCTATGCCTTGTCTCCCAAATTGATCCCTAGAGATTGTACCATTCAAGACACACCTACTACCCTTATCCTTAGACAAGGGATTTTTTTGTGAGCATTTTTTGGCGAGCGCTTTTTTGGTATCTGGCGAGCAGATTCCAAGAGGCTTCTTTCGTTCTCTCTCAACCCTTGATAGTTGAGGACCCACTCTGGTTTTTCTCTATCATCTCTCTCTTACATAGATTTCTTTCCTCGGTGAGCACAAATACACTAGGACCAAAACACACTCAAATCATTAAACACATACACACTCTTTCAAATAATATAATTTATGTCGAGCTTTTAGTTTATCCACACCAACACAACTTGATCAAAGATTGTCCCTTGAGCAATACTCTCCCTCTGTCTCTTGCAAAACTTCCTTTTTTGAACTCAAACTCTCTCTCTCTCTCTCTCTCTCTCACACACACACACACACACACACACACACACACACACACACACACACACACACACACACACACACACACACACACACACACACACACACAAGGATACGTATACACCCAAATCATTTGACACAAAGATTAATGTTCACAACAAGAGAAATTTAAGTATTTTTAAACCAAAATAATTCAAAACAACTTCAAGAGTGATCCAATAGCAAAATAATCCAAACCAACTTTGCTAGAGTTAATACATGGCAAGAAAAGGACTCACAAAATTGTCCAATCATTGGGCTTTACTCTGAGTTTGGATATGTGCGTTCATGGCTAAGAGAATTGTTGAATATCTTTCCTAATACAGGTTGATGTATGAAAATGTTTTCATTTTGGCTCAATCCAAGCACTCTCAAGAAAATGAAGTACAAGTGCTTGCAAGCCAATTAAGATTTTTTCTTGGTCTCCCAGTTGGTGAAATCAGGGCATGTGCAGTTGGGCTCATGTTTTATGTGCACCTCATACACCCCCACATGTTCATCTCATGTATGAGACTCCACCTTGAAGACTTCATGTACATTCTCTAAGATGGATTTGTCTTCAATCACCTTTGCCTTAAATCCAAGAAACAAACCAATTTTTTTTTATGCCTCCTCTGAAATGGAAGTACGAGATTTGACTCTTATGACATCTCTTAGTATTGAACCACCACTACCTACTTCTATTGAAGCGGAAGAGGAATCACATCCACCCCTAGGAGGAGTATGCATTGTAATTGCACCCATTTGTTCATTCCCAAATGTCTCCACTTGAAATCCTCCTTCAAGCAATATCTCAACTTCATCATCTGTAAGATTTGTTCCTAGATCGCGATCGGCCAAATTGTTGGTGGAGAAGTTGGCCTTGTATATATGTTATGATTCACCACATAACAATGATTAATATGGTTGGAACAAAATCAAAGCCATTGCCGAAAAAACCCATTTGGATGTTTTCTATACCCCTCAAAAACGATGGTGCAGGAGTCCCTTTGCTATATGCCACTATGTTTTTTCCACATCTTTTTCCACCACTGAGTGCCACTACATGTTATATGGATACCAAGAGAAGTTCTTCTAGTTGCCCACATAGATTCATTGAACTTTTGTTCCAAAATACAAACCTTTTTCTTGTCCTAGAATTCTCACTCCCATCTCCAATCCTTAAATCCTCCCTGACACTGACCTTCCTCTGCCGTCCATGGGATGTATGGTCATGTATTTTTGCATTGTACTATGGTCTATGCATGGAGTCATCCTTAACATCAATCACAATCAAAGACCCTTGTTTCTGTTAAACAGTTTGTTTTGTCTCCTTGAAGAGGTGTGCGAGATTTATACATAGGTGTTCTAGATGTAGCCTCATTGACTATTCTTATCACTTACGTTCGACTAGGTGAAACTATGTCCTTGAGTCTCTCTAATGAAGGACCCTTTCCAATATATTTATGTTGAGAGTGAGGAACTATCTTTGTGCTTTGTATTATTGCATTAGCCATATCTGAAGTACATGCATCATATAATGAGATTTTTATTTTGAATCCCTTGCCTACGGGTTGCCTACATCCCAGCTCCCATGCTTACTCTCAGCTAAGTTTGTTCTTGGAGTGTTTGCTATATCACTACTTATCTCCACTACTGGCATGATGCTCCCCCAATGTGAAAAATGTCTATGCCACCAACTCAGCTAGGAGTCCATTGTGGGGATGTTCTTATCTATGCAATGTCCATTGTGCCACCATTGTTGAAGGAGACGAGCCTCTGATGTTGTTACCTCTCTAGAGGGGTCCAAATGCCACTTTTTTCACAATTCTTTGTGAGTTTCTTGAGATGAAGAAACAATGTACTTTGTCATGTGTGCCACCATGCTTTGATTCCAATGAAACAGGCAAGATTGCTCTCGATCTTGAAGAACATTGTCTTTCCTACCATTGAACACAGTGCATTTATGCACTCCCAAAAAATGATTTGTGCTTCCATGTCCTCCTCTTTCATCTTACAAGCTGCAATACATGAGGAGGTCTTGCATGCTATAACGTAAGAAATTCATATTAGTATATATATTAATAGCTTTTTCCTAAGATATGTCAAACTTTAAAAATATGTTGCTAAAAAATCAAACTTGGGATCATATAATGGCATGACATGGTCACCCAATTCGCCACTTAATGAGTGCAATCAAATTGCACTCAAGCGTGCCAAAAATCTCCAGTTTCACTATGTCTCATCCATTTGACCAAACCCAATCAAAGGCGAGGCCAATCATAGTCATTTTTAGCACAAAGCACCGCTCTTCTTCCGCTCCTCACCTAGGAAATCTGCTTCTGTGAAAAAAATCATATGTGCAATCCCTTTTTAGCCGCAAAAGGAAATTTACACCAAAGTTCTCTTTTGTTGGGCCATTTCTTGTTGTTACTTCCACAGATCTACAAAACTTGTATTACAAAATTTAGTTACTTTGAAATAATATGCACAGACAAGAGAAACAAGTAATCGTCCCCACCATTTGTCCTCCACTAATGGGCACATTGCTTTAGCAACATTTAGAAATTATTAATTTCCAAGTACATGGCAAGATCCCCCTTCTTGCATCAAAGTTTGTTGTCACAATTTCCTTTGCCACACACATTTGTACCTTTCATGCACCTGCATGTTTGTCTACATTGAGGACTTGTGCAACCATTTCTTTGGTGTTGTCAGTGATTCTATTGGATGTATCATCCCTCATGTCATGGTGTTGGTGATTCGATTGATGTACCATCAATCTACTCATGCTTTCATCCCTTGGCATGACATAATATATGAAGCAATCACATGTACGTAAGCAAATTGGTGCTTGTTCATAATAGTATCAAGTAAGCTTGCCCGCATGTCCATCACATAACTTGCCGATACAAGGTAATTTGAGCATGCTACCATTGAAATACGTGGTGTTTGACTTCCCAAAATTAGCTCATTTTGTAGAATTTTCATTGAGACATTTTAATGAACCTACTAAAAAAGCACTTTGTATGTCAAATGTGAGGGTGATATACATCTCATTGTCATTTTGTATGTAGATGATTTTCTCATTATTGGTCCAAATAAGACACACATTGTTGAATTCAAGGTGGAATTGGATGTTACTTTCAAGATTACAGACATGTACTTGGCCATACAATTTAAGTAGTATGATGGAGGTATTACTTTGTGTCAAGCAAGATACATAGAGACATTACTATGTAAGTTTGGACTTAGGATTGCAAACCTATTGCTAGTCCAATGGAAACAAATTTAAAATTGAGTCTTCATAATGCTGGAGATCTTGCAGATAGTCACTCTTTATCATATTTCTATTGAATGCCTGATTTATGTATGCAATATGCAGTCGGTTATTCATTTTGCAATCTCACAAGTCAACAAATTTATGCATAGACTAGGGTCTAAGCAGTGGTAGGTTGTTAAAAAGATTATCTGCTACTTGAGTGGTATTTTATATCTTGGGCTATTCTATCCCAGGGAGGCTCATTGCCACCAAATTTTCATGTTTTTTAAGACTCAAATCAGGCTAGTTGTTATGGCGCATGAGTGTCCATAAGCGGTTTTTGTTTCATTCATATCATGGTTGAGCAAGAAGAAACCTATTGTGGCAACTTCCAGTTGTGAAGCTGAGTACAAAGCATTCTTCACAACTACATTTTTGTGTGTAAGTCTCAAACACCTTATGGATGATTTGGATGTTGGATAGGACTACCAACATTATCTACACTGATAGTCGAGCGCATTGGTAGTTTTGAGGAACCCAATTTTTCATGCACATTGAGGTGCATTATCACTATATTAGGGAGAGATTCTTGGTAGGAGAGATTAGTTTGGCTTATGTGCCGGAAGAGGACAACCTTGCAGATCTATTTCAAAGGCAATGCCTCATGAGAATTTTGAATCTTTTTGCAAAGCTTTGGGCTTGCTTCCCTTCGTGGAGTGTTCATATCCTTAGGCATGGCACTTCTCTATACACTATGTGACAACTCTCATTCATCACATCACTCCTAGGGGAGATTTGTTACCATATGTGTGGTAGTGATGTGTGTAAACACACTTAGGAACACCATGGCACTTTTTCTCTCACTATGAGGTTTTTCCCCCCGTGCATTGTGGAATGAGCTGAACATTTATGACAAAGATACAAACTAGATTATAAAGATATAAATTCATAGAGAGATCTAAGATACCAAGCACAAGTCGAGAATCCTTATAGATCCCTCAAAATGAATTAATGAGTCCTATATATTGCTACCGGACTTGAGCTCTGAATGATTGTCCACTGTGCCAATTACCACAGTAACTACCTTTGGGAATTACCAGCCCAGCCATCCGCCTATGACTTCAATTGGTAGTTATTCCCACCATCTACATTCTTTCCCCTTTTCTTTGAATTTTGGTATATTCCAAAATTTGAGCAGTTAGCAATGAGCAGTCAGGTAGTGTTAGTCCATCGGACCTTCTTTTGTTTATCAGGAGCCTTCTTCTTTGGTGGGTGGTAAAGTACTCTTGGTGGTGCATTGGAGTCACCTAGAGCATGGGAATTAACCCGCTCTTTTTTAATCAATTTCTAAATGGATAACTGCTCTAGTTTCTCTCGGTGCTCAATTTTCATTTTGATTTCATAGGCTGTTAGAGACTCCTACGTCTTTCTGTTAGCATTGTACAATGTGTTTTTTCCTTTGGTTAAGCAAGCCCTTCCAAGTTTGTGGCAAAAAGATGTTGTATGGAGCCATCCAACTTGTCAACATCTGATTGATTTTGATCTTGGCTTCAAACAATACTTTAGCCATTTCTTTGATTCAGAAGCTTCCCTATTTTCCAGTTTTTTTTCCAAAATTAGGGCGGCCTTGACATTTAATTGAATCATCTCATTGGTGATCTGAATTAGTGCACCAATCTAACTCTTCCATTGACCCATCTTAAGTAGAAAATGCCTGAGATTTTCTTCCATTTTGTCGAGTACCAACTTTCCTTTAGGTTTTTTGAGAGCCTCTTGCCATGCAACCCATTCATCTTTACTCTTTTCATACCATTCTCTCATTTGATTGACAATACCAATGTATCTTTGATTATCAGTAGTCTTAGCATACCTTGGATATAGTGCAAGAAAAAATCAAGGTAATTCTTCCTCCTTGGCAGGAATGGCATAAAGTAAAAGTAGAAAATTTAGAACAAATTTCAAAAAAATTGTCACCATCACAATGGCTTGAAATAAATTGGGAATTTACAATACGTGACCATTTTGGGAAAACGTGAAAAATGTGTAACTCCAATCTTTACTGCTTTTCCATGTCCATCCTCGATATGCATTTGTATGTCTTCGGTCTTTAGCAGATTCTGTTAATTGAGGTTGACTCACTTAACATTCCTCACTTTCGATTTTAGTGCCCGTCCTCGGGCATTGCTAAAAAGTGTTCGTGGAGGCTGTGGAAGGTTTTTGTTTGGTTGTTGATGGGCTGATCGTTTTCTTTTGTCATTGAATTTGTTGAGGAGGTTCAATTTGTTGCAGCATCTTCATTGGGCCGAATATGTCTGATATGAGAGATGATGTTTCATTTGTCCGTTGTAATAGCATAATGATGAGGCCGATGTTTATTTATGAAAAGTATATTTACAAGGGAAGTAGAATGATGAGGTTCTAAATTAAGGTCTAATACTTGGATGACCAAAGGAAAAAAACCCAGTGGAAAAAAAGTGCCTTTGGGATAAGCGCATTATTGGAGTACTTATTAGCATGGGAAATATCAATGAAGTACTTAAGGGATTATTTACTAATAGATATGGAGTTAAAAAGTAGTAAATATGAGAGGGTAGCATGATGGAACATTGATTTGCATGTTGTAGTCCACTCAAGGTGCATAGGTGGAAGCAAAAAAAGAGTCTCTAATGCATATGTCCAATGATGGGACATCCTATTTATGCATACACAAAAATGCATGGAAACCAATACACTGTGCAAGAAAGATTTTGAGGTGTTCTTTCGAAAGATGGTGTAGCTATAAAATCATATGACATGGCTTTGCAAGCTGGCACCCCTTTAAGAATGGTTTTCATTGATGAGGAGATGTGCTCTCATCTTACTGTGCACTGTGTGTGAGTGTTAAACTCTACAACACTCCACCAATTGTAAGTTAATAGACTTGACTCTTGTGCTCATCTCATCCAACATGAGCGACATGGCTTAGATGTGCTCAACTCTTCCAACTTGAGCGTAAGCCTAATAACTACGACTCTTAGCACAAAGTTTAATATGACTTGAAGCTTTGGATCTAATGCTTTGCTCATTTTATGGCTCAGCAACCCAACTCTGACTATGCCAAAGAGTGTTTTTTGCACCCTGGCAACTTGACTTTTTACATCCTTGTGCTTGCTACAAACATTTCTTCAGGTAAAAGTAAGCTTGAATCCTCAAAAAGAGGATTAGTGAAGGACCAAGTTGGCATTGAAGGTATCTTTTTCCATACCTATTTTATCTTCTTCGAATCTACATTCACATTGGTTGGGTCGTCCTTCTTTGACTGTGAAGACTTCATTATCTGTTTGATTCTCCAATTAGGCATGTTGTAAGAAGTCTTTGATGTTGTTGTACGCCTTTGTTCACTGTCGGCATTTGCCTTTTGACTTGGTTCATTTGAAGACTTAGGAATCCAAATCTCTTGATGACCTTTGTATCTCCATTGTTGACTTTGCTTCACTCTAGGTCTTGTTGAGCTCTTGAGATCTTCATGAAGGTCTGGTGTAGTTGCTTTTGGCTTGTGGTTGGCTAGTAGCCAAATCTTTGAATAGCCTGTGTAGAATCCTTGTCCAAGAGGAATATTCTTTGAGATCCATCTTTTTTTTTGTATCCTCTTGAAAGTTGTGGTAGACTTTAACATCTTTTGATGTTGTTCTGTTGTATACCTGCTTCTTAGGTATCCTAGGATATTGTCAAGGTTAATACCTTGTGGCCCTTCTTTCCTCGGAGGGACTTAATGTTATTTCATATGCCCTAACCTGCGGTTTTGGTACCTATACCTGTTTGTTACCTCTATAATACTCCTGTTCCTTTAAGCTCCAGTGTGATGCTATCCATCCCATGTGTTTGTCTTTCGGTGTTGATTTCCTGTCTTTAATCCAAACCGGATAATTGACTTTGACTAAACTGCTCGGAACAAACACTTACTTGACTATCTTTTGCTTTCTTGGGTACTTTGGCTGATATACCTTTGATTTTTTGGGTGTCTCCTTGAAGGTTTCAATTGGGTCAACAATTGACTTGAAGTTTTGAAAGCTTGACTTGCTAGAAGTATCTAATCCATGACGGTTCTTGGATGTAGAGGCATATGTTGTCACACCTTTTTTGCTAATCGGTGGACGTTCCACTTTAGCTTTACCTTTTTTTGCAAGATTTTTCTTTGATTCTTGTGACTTTTGCAACTTTGAATTTAACATTAAGGGTACCTGTAAATGTTGCTTGCTTCCTCTTTGAAAAGAAAGTATTAGCATTGTATCTTCTTTGTAGGCCTTGTGTTTGTCTAGCCACTGATGTCCAAGGATGACATTTGCAAGCATGTCTTTTGAAGGCTTCACCTGAAACTTTACCTGCTCTTCATGATTTTGGATGCTAAGGGTAGCAACCATTTCTTCTTGACTTGTATGCAAACCTAGCATTGTTTTGTTGTCTTCAATCACATTGCACTTTGCTTCTTTATCCAGTAGAGCATTACATCTGACACTTGCTCATTTTGTACTGCTGAGAACTAACGCTATTCTCATTGCTGGTTCTATTGAAAATCTTTGTCCTTCATTTGTCATGGGCTCATCTTGATCTAACCGTGTCTTTATGGAGGGTGGCGTGAGACTGTCTTCCAATCTGACTTACAACAACAACTGATTCTACTGGCAATGTCTGATTGATCTTTGTACTTCCTATTGCTTCTTGGTTGTCTGCAACCCCAATTTTCTTTACTTGTAGCTTTGGTGGCATTATCTGCTCTTTTTGATCTGCACTTGCTATTGCCTGATTTGCTTTAAGCTCTTTTGAAATTCTGTTCGATGTAGATGAATCATCTTCAATAAGATCTTCCATTTGAATTGTGCTTGAGGACTTTGTGCTGTCGCCCGCAAGTGACCAGTCTTGGTCTTCATTCTTTCTTGTCTGTGATGACTCCGTCATGTTTGAATTATGTATCTCTGACATCTTTTGAGCCATTGGAATTCCCATTATGATGTCATCTAGCATATCCTTTGGTGTAATCACGTGGAATTGATCTATGATGATCTGTGAACTTACTTCAATGGTGGTGGAGATGATTGCTCAGCATTTTGCTCGTTTGTCTCTAGATATGCTCACAAATTCGAGAGAATCTTCTAGCTGTGGTTGGCCACATTTTTTCTAAGTACAAAAAGACATGAGGTTCTTGTCTAGCTAAAAATCTAGCTTTACTTCTCTTGATAGCTTTTCTTTGTTTTCACCAACAATGTTCCACTTGATCATCTTAGGATTCATGTCGAAATTGACTGCTTTTGCTGTGGCAGCGTCCTTTGGTTGAGCTTTATCTACATTTTCTTTGGCTTGATCACCTGCTTCAATTGATGTTGACTCGTATGACTGTGATACTGCGCTTTTTTGCAATTGTTGAGCATTGTCCTCCTGCATTTGGGTAACTCTTGATCTTAATAGATCCAGTGTACTTTCTGGAAGAATCTATCTCTTTGGAGAAGATTTTGGTGGTGACTTTTGTGTAGCTTCCTGGACTTTAGCTTTTATTGAATTTGACTTTTCTGTCACCTGTTCTGGCAGGTTGAGGCTTTGCATCATCTTCAGATAGTCTTTGAATTCAGTCATACCATCCATAGGGGTTTGTACAAGGTCATGAACTTTTTGATATTCATTACCATGTGAATCTTGATATGCATATGTGAGCTTGGTCACATGTAACTGTTAAAACACTATTGGATTTGTTGGCTTTTGACTTTGACTTGTGGAGATCAGCTGAAACTTTTGTCCTTCATGATCTTCATAGAAGCATTTGTCTGCACGCTCTGATGGAATCTGGGTCGATTGGAAACTTCCAACAACCATATGATCTTTCAATGGTTTTTGCCTTGAAGGGGTCTGTTGGTTAGAGGCTCTAGGGCTTCTAACTGGTGTAGCATTTTTTGGTACATAAGCTGAGCTTGATGGATTTACAACTCCCCCTTCCTAGGGTGATCACTATAGCGTGCTTCATTGTAAGAGTTCAAAATTGTTTGGCTTTGATTTAGTCTCACCTTTTGGGACTGTGAAGATACACTTTGGGTAGCACTGTTGATGTTTGGCATCTGTAAACCGTTTGCATAGTTTCCTATGTATCTCCTTGAAACATGATAGATTATTCCCCAAGTCAAGCTGTAGATAGCATTATCTTTGCCCTGATATTGACTATCCCACGGGTCTCTTATGATATGAGCTTCTGTAATTTCAGAACCCAAGGCATCATAGATGCTAGACTCTCATCTATATCTACGACTTTTTTGGTCAAAGTATGTGCTCGTTTGGTCACAACGTCGAAGCTTGATTTTCGATGGAGGAGAGTTTGGCTCTGAATAGATTTTTGGGTTTACTCGAGTAATATCCTTCAGCTCTAGAGAGGATGGGTTATAATAGATACTTTCCTCTGAAATGAACCATCCTTTCTGATCTATCACTGGATGCACTTCTATGAGCAGGCATGTGGGCCATTCAAACACTGGTTGATCCTTTTTCACTATGACATTTGGAGCACATTACCGCTGAGATAGACACACAAAAACAAAGGAAAAGTTCAAGTCAAAAAATCTCGGGAGCGGTAATGTTGGAGTCAATCCTCGCGGTAATGGTCCTTCAGCAATGCACGCAGTAATCGGCCCGGCTACATTTCCGCGTTATTTCCGCTATATTTACCCAGTATTACCGCGAGCATTACCGCACACGCGGGTATTTAAAAAAAAAAGCAGATGACCATTTGGATGGTCCTTGGTAGGACCCATCCAAATGGTCATTTGCCTCTTTTTTCCTATACATTTAATAAATAAAAAAACAACAATTTCATTGCACCAAAACTTTGGACCAAAATGAAATGTTTAATTATATTGGAGAAACTGTTCATTACAAAATTGCCCAAATAGGCGATGCATGGCGGTTATACAACTGTGGCCAAAAGAAGACTTTGGGCCAAAATCAAGTGTTTAATTATATTGGATATTACAAAATTGCCCAAATAGGCGATACATGGGGGCTACACAACTGTGGCGAAAAGAAGACGCGCGGGCCCAAAAACACTTGGAGGATTGAGCTACTCGGATCCTGGGACCTCTCGAGGGACTCCTTGACTCTGGAAAAGAAAAAAACAACAAAACCTTTAATTAATACAAATGGATACATAAAGCTGCATGCAATGATTTAAAAAAAAAAGTTCACACTTACAGGCTGTAGTGTACGACATGCATTTTCAAATTCTTCGTGATTGATTTTGTTGTTTTCATACAGCCAGCACCATGTCTAATATTCGGAGTGGCTCTCTCTGTATCTCTGGATCTCTCAGCTTGGACGGGTCATAGTAATATTTTGCTGTATATCAATTAAAAAATATCACAAATCTAACCTTATTACCACAAATTAAATCAATTCAAATGAAAATACGAACACTCACAAATTTATCTTTCTATGCTGCTTTCCGCCCGAGCTGTAATGCGTGGGCATTTGCTGCGCCCTCGCCTCCACCTGCCGAGTGTGCGCCCTAGCACCTACCGCTCTCTCGTCCTCCAGCTCGCCCTGGGCTTTCTCCAACTCCTCGTCATGAACATTTCCAGGGCGATAGTTGTGACCCTCAGATTCAAATGTTTTCTTTGCCGCCCTCCGCACACTGGACTTCTTATTTTTCAAGAAATTCTTGATGTATTCCTCGAGCCACTGCCTGGAGAACTCTTCCATTTGCGGATTAGGGAACCGCATGAGCAATGGTCGTGTGAATGTACGTCAAGTCCGATGGGTCCTGATATTTGAAAGATTTAAAGCAATCTTGGTATGTCGAGTGGATCAGCTGGTTAAGGTGCCCTCGAAATGTCCTCCCCAAAGAGGAACCTAGATCCACCTCCCCCCCTCGATGTATATAATAGTAGTAGCCATGAGCGTCCGGGGCGGGCGCATCGCGGTCCTCATCCTCATGTGGAGATCCAAGGGGTGAGCGAGGAGGTCGGGGTGTAAGAGGAGGTGAATCTGTAGCACTGCCCCCTCCACCACCAAAGTAGCACGAGCCACTAGAGCCACCAATACGGGAAGAGCGCTGGCCTGAGCCCGAACCGCTGGGTGGTGTAGGTGACGGATAACTCAACGGTGCGGGCGTGGATCGCTGCGAATGCAAGGTGGAGGGAGCTGTGGGTGACAGGAAAGTCGAGGGTAAGGTGGAGGGAGGCCCACTGGGAGGCACACTCTGCACGATCGGAGTGCCGACGCCCAGTGTCGCAAGTGGTGAGAGCCCATAGACAGCGAACTGTGCTGGTGTGTACCGCCCTCGAAGAATCTTCTGGGAGGATAGCCACTCTGCCTGGGCGCGGTATGCCCTCTCGAGATCGGGGTCATGTACTGCATCTCGGAACCATCGAAAGCCGAAGGTGGATTGTGACTGGTGGGAGGAAGACTACGAGTAGCAAGCATCACAAGCGTCCTCGTAAGAGAGGCCCTTGGCAAGAAAGTCCTCTATGGATCGATAGCCGGGCGTGGAAGACGATGCCATATCCTACAATTTCACAAAAAAAAGGGACCCTAATTAACATTGGATTCTAGTCAAAGTGAGATTCTTTATTGCATAGGATTCCTCCCTGCATAGGATTCCTTTTATCTCCTATTTAAGAAATGGTTTATGTGCTTATTTTTTTTGCATCCATTTAGAGTGTGTGTGTGTGTGTGTGTGCTTCTAATTAATCTATTGTGTGTGTGCGTTAGTGTGTGGCAAAGAAATTAATCTAGTGTGTGTGTGCTGGACCTTAATCTATCGTTGGGCTTCTCGGTGACCATTGGGGTCTCAATCAACTTCATCGCACACCCACATGGAGGTATGTTTTGGTATGTTAATGCTAATGGAGGTATGTTTTGGTATACTAATGCATGCCCAAGCACACACTAATGCTTGCGTTAGTGTGTGCTTGTAACGCATGCACACACTAATGCTTGCATTAGTGTGTGCTTGTGCACTAATTAGTGTGTGAAAACACACCAATGCATGCACACACACCCTAATGCTTGCACACTAATTAGTGCACAAGCACACCCTAATGCTTAATTAGTGCACAAGCACACCCTAATTAGCATTAGGGTGTGCTTGTGCACTAATTAAGCATTAGGGTGTGCTTGTGCACTAATTAGTGTGCAAGCATTAGGGTGTGTGTGCACTAATTAGTGCACAAGCACACACTAATGCTAAGCACACACTATGCAAGCATTAGTGTGTGCAATTTTTTCACACACCAATGCTCACAATAGTGTGTGCTTGTGCATGCATTAGTGTGTAGACACACTAATTTGTGCACAAGCACACACTATTGTGAGCATTGGTGTGTGCTAGAGAGGTATGCACACACTAATGCTTGCATTAGTGTGTGTGTGTATAATGCATGCATTGTGCCTAAAATAGTGTGTGAAAACACACTAATTAGTGCACAAGCACACACTAATGCAAGCATTAGTGTGTGCTAGAGAGGTATGCACACACTAACACTTGCATTAGTGTGTGCTTGGGCACAAATTAGTGTGTTTCCTCTCTAGCACACACTAATGCTTGCATTAGTGTGTGGTTGTGCACAAATTAGTGTGTGCAAACACACTAATTTGTGCACAATCACACACTAATGAAAGCATTAGTGTGTGTGTGTATAATGCATGCATTGTGCCTAAAATAGTGTGTGCTTGTGCACTAATTAGTGTGCTTTCACACACTATTTTAGGCACAATGCATGCATTATACACACACACACTAATGCAAGCATTAGTGTGTGCATACCTCTCTAGCACACACTAATTAGTGTGTGGAAACACACACTAATGTATGCATTAGTGTGTGTTTCCACACACACTAATTTGTGCTCAAGCACACAGTAATGCAAGCGTTAGTGTGTGCTAGAGAGGTATGCACACACTAACACTTGCATTAGTGTGTGCTTGAGCACAAATTAGTGTGTGGAAACACACTAATGCATCCACACACTAATGCTTGCATTAGTGTGTGTGTATAATGCATGCATTGTGCCTAAAATAGTGTGTGAAAACACTCTAATTAGTGCACAAACACACACTAATGCAAGCATTAGTGTGTGCTAGAGAGGTATGCACACACTAACGCTTGCATTAGTGTGTGCTTGGGCACAAATTAGTGTGTGGAAACACACTAATGCATGCACACACTAATGCTTGCATTAGGGTGTGATTGTGCACAAATTAGTGTGTGCAAACACACTAATTAGTGCACAATCACACACTAATGCAAGCATTAGTGTGTGTGTGTATAATGCATGCATTGTGCACAAAATAGTGTGTGAAAACACACTAATTTGTGCACAATCACACACTAATTCAAGCATTAGTGTGTGTATAATGCTCGCGGAAAATTCGGGAAACGCGTCGACGGGTCTGCACCATACAATCTCTCTCTTTCTTGAAGCTCTCTCTCTGCTCTTATGCGGTAATGTTGTGCGGTAACAGCAACATTCTCCCATAGTGTTTGTACAGTTTTTCTTTTTAGTCTACATAGTGTGCATATGAATTATGTATACCATAGAAAGCTAACATCATTCTGTGTTCCTTAGACTCGTGAATGATTGCACACTTGCGGTAGTGGATGCAAAATCATTTGCAAACCTAACAGTCTTCTCAACATTCGGTGATATCTGGACACCTTGACTAGAATTTGTTGTTCAAAGAATCAATTTTAAGCTTTTCAGGTGTCCGTGCATCTTTATGCTGATTTTAAACTTGCAGTGTTTTTACTGGTGCTTCTAATGGTAATGCAGAATCATCTGGTTGCATTAAAAGTGACATGTTAAATGCACTTACATCGAGATTCACATTTCCAATTTCCTCTGTGCCTTGCTTGACAGTTGATATGTCCATGTTGTTTGAATTTCTTGGACAATCTTCAGAAAAATTGTCCACCTTTTTGTCCACAATCTGAACAATACGCCATGACTGGTGGTATTTCATTTGGTTCTATCATGTCAAGCTCTTGATGAGAAGCTTCTGGTTCTGTGCTTGCCAAGTTGTCGGCATCTTCTTTCAGAACACTGAGCATCAAGCTGTAAATTGCTCGTCTTGATCTTTATATTGTCTTTGGCTTGGTTCGCCAATTAGATTGGATTCTATTGGTTGATCTGTTGGATCTTGCAATTCTGGTTCTCGACTATACATCTAACCACTGTAATCCATGTACAATGACCCTGATTGCATATGCACCAAATGTATGTTTTGCTGGCTTGTGCAGATTTCTGGATAGCCACTTAGGTTGATTTTTTGCACTTTATCTTTGAGCTTGCAATACCTAGCTCCACTAAAGTTTGTGAACATCTGGGAGTTCTATAAATCTGGCGTTACTTTGATCAATAAGATCTTGGCTCATGTGCTGCTTTTACTGCTCATCAAGTATCTATGGCCTTTTCAATCTGCATACAAAACCTTATCCCCATTGTAGCCGTACAGCTGTAAATCTGCTCTGTTGCAGTTGTGCATGTGTTGCCACTGCTACTAGCTTGCTCTGCTGTACTTGAATTCTCGGCTCGATTTGAGTCCATGTCGATTAGTTCTGTAAAAACTGTCTCCTAATAGATTCTAGTGTTGATTAACAGCATTTCTGGTTCTCGTACTAGCCTAATCTATATTCACATGTGAGTTGTCCCTGTTCGTCCAACTGAAGCTCAAATTGCAGTGCTTGATTTTGACAAATTTCAAAAAGTTTCTGCGGCTCACAGCCTCGAGTTGGCTGTTTTTCTCGCTTTTTCCGGCTGATCTTTTGTTGTTTTTTGCTTTTTTTTGTTCGCTCGATTTTTTCCTTGCTGTCGTTCTCGATTTTTGCCTGCTTTGCGATACACTTCTCCGGCTTTTCTTTTTGCCTTTTGATTTGCTCGTTTTTGTGATGTTTGCTTGATGTGTGAATTTTTTCGACAGTGTGTTTTTTCTCGATGTTTTTTTTTTCTTTTCGACCTCTTTCCGGCTTCTTCTGGATCTTTTGACGATTTTCTTTTTATTTTTCTTATTTTTTGTGAATATTTGAATTTTCTATTTTTTTGATAATTCTGTGATTTTTTATGATTTTATTGGAAGAGTTTTAATTTTTAATAATTTTTTTGTGAATTTTCTAAAATTCTTGTGATTTTTTGAAGGTCATGATTTTTTTCCATTGGTTTTTTAAATTTTTATGAATTTTTTGAGCTTTTATGAAATTTTTATGTTTTAAGGGATTAATTTGCGTCAATTTTTGATTTTTTAATGATTTTCTATGAGTTTTTTTAAATTAATTTTTTCCATTTTTTTATTGGGTTTTTTTGTGGGCTTCTATTATTTTTTCTATTTTGTGTGATTTTCTAATCTCTTTTTTGATTTTTTTGGTGATTTTTTAATGGGTTTTTGTGATTTTAAATCTCCTTTTTTATTTTTTTTTTAAAAAATGGTTTTTTTTGTTTTTTATTAGTGTTTTTTGTCATTTTGATTTTGATTGTTTTTTTTAATAGTGAAATAAATAAACTAAATTAAATAAAAAAGAAAAAATAAAATAAATCAAATATTTGTTTACCTTGACTTACCTGTGGCGGCACGCGTGGATATCGTTGACTGTCGACGCTCACGAGTGGATTGCAGGGCGCTAATTGCGGGGTTGTAGCTTTGTACGCTAGAGAGTGAGAGGGTGTGAGGGAGTACCGTACTACCGCTGTGTGTGTGTAAGTGTGCGCGCACGTGGGGCGGGGTCAGTAGGATATGGCGAGCACGTGGCGGGGGTTGATAGCAGGGAGAGAGAATGAGAGAGCGTTCGCGTGCAGGCAGGGCAGTGGGTACATGACAAAAGGGGGAAGAGAGAGTGCACGCACGAGAAAAAGACAAGGGACATGCTGGCAGCTTGCGGGGCACAAGGAGAGAGAGAGAGTAGAGAGAGAGATGGAGTTATAGAGAGAAAAAGGGAGAGATAGAGAGGGAGTGTGAGGGGTTGTTATTAGTTAATAATCATTAGTTGGGAGAGGGAGGAGAGAGAGTGAGGGGGTTAGAGTGAGACTGAAAATCATTGGAGTTTTGGGAGGGGGTGGGGAGGAGAGAGAGTGAGGGTGTGGGGTGGGTTCACACGGAAAGGGAAGAATAAGAAGAGAATTTTACTGTTGACAAAAAAACTATCGCAAAAGATCGTAAAGATCTAGTCGAAGGAAATTTTATGCGCTGCAAGGCACAGGCGTCGACGCTCGAACCGGATTTTTATTAATTTTTTATTTTTAAATTTCTAAAAATGCCAAAAATAAGCCTAAAATCACCCGAAAATACAACAAATTTGAAAAATCTCTACAAAATTCTAGGAATCTTAGAAAATCATTGACAATCACAATCGAACACTTTCGACATGCAAAAACACACCAAAAATAGCAAATTTTACAAAAGATGCCAAATTTGACAAAAACGTCAACCCGAAAAATAGTAAAACGCTCAAAATTCGGCAAACAAAAGCCCAAATGCACTCGAAATGATGCCAAAAACACACATTCAAAACAGCTCGTAAAGATCGCAAAATATCAAATTTTTATAAAATTAAGCAAATATTAATGCAAAAATTAGCAAAAAAGTACCACAAATTTGTAAAAATTATCCGAAAAATACCCAAAAATTTTCTAAGAATTCTCCACACCTAGGAGAATAGTGCATACAAATAAAATCACAAAAATCACATCAATTCAATTGCCAAACAATTTCATCAATAAAATCAAGACTAAGCAATTAAACCGGCAAAATTAGGTCAAAATTTGACGCAATTGGAGTGTGTAAATCTCTGTTTTGAGCTAAAAAATGCAACAATTAACCATTATACACATCAAATATGCAATCAAAAATTGAATCAATCATGCAAATTAAACACTTTTTAGCAACACACACACACACACACACACACACACATACACACTAATAATTGACAGTTTTTACCAATCTTTAGGTGCGCACAAAAGGGTTAATCTTGTTGGAATTGCAATGTGATTTCACAAATCATTAGTTGGGCATGACCACAACATAAATCAATCATCACAATTGAAAAATTATTAAGCACACATTGATCTTAAATGCACAAACATGGGCAAAATAGTGCACACACACCTAAAATTAGGCATACACACACTCAATTAGAATGCACACACACTTGCAATAGACCATTCAAGCATGCAATTAACTCAATTAGGTACACAATTAGCAATGTACAATCACCAATTAACAATTCAAACTTGTCAAATTCATACGCCACCAAATCTTAAACATTTCGGCATTACGACGGCATGAAAGCGAACAATCCAAAAAAATTCAATCCAACATAGTATCAACATTGCATTGCAATAACATAGCATCAACATTACATTGCATCATGGTGGGATCTCTACATAATTCTACACATCTTTAGATTCTAGGGAGGTTGAGAATACCACCTTGATTACCTTTCCAATGAAGATCGATTGAACGGTTGAAAGCTCCAATCCTTCACAACAAATTAGTGTGTAAGTTAGCAAAATTAGTCAAATTAGCAAGGGGTTAGTGTGAAATTAGAGTGTAAACATACAATTGGCAAGATATGGTGACAAATGTTAAGTTGGAGCCTGATTTACCCCTTGTAATTTTCTGTGATAAAAACGCACATTTGTAAGGCCCCCATTATGAGGAGAAGCCATCGCGCGTGAAGAAAAATAACTCACCGGAAAATAAAATCTCTTGCCGAAAACCAAAATTTTCATCACCGGAATATTCATTTTCTATGGCCGGACGGCGGCCGGAAAGTGGTCAGAAAACAATCGGTCGGTTAGCCAGTTGGCCGGTGGTGGTCGGTGGTCGGAAGTCAATGGCCGATGGCCGGGCTGAATTCAATGGCCGGTGGCCGAATTCAAAAGCGGACTTGTCTTCCCAAGGGCGGCCACACATGGACGGATTGGAGGTTTCGATTTGGACTTATCTACACAAGGACGGCTACACATGGCTGCCTCTCATGAGAGAGGGCATCCCTTTTGGCCTATAAAAGGAGGCCATTTCTACACACATTTGTGAAGTTGATGCAACAAGGTGAGTGTGATGTGGTGAGAGTGAAGCAAAGCGGGAGCTCTATTAAGGGTATAATCCCTTTGTAAACTACTTCTTGCTTTGAAGTACTCAAGCCATTGAGTGGCTGCTTTTTCGTGGATGTAGCCCACATTGGGTGAACCACGTATATGGTGTGTACTCTCTCTCTCTCTCTATCTCTACTCTATAATCTCTTGTGTGTGAAATCTATCTCTCTCCATTAAGTAATCTACTCAAATATCTATTTAGCTACGTCTTATTTCCTAACAACTGGTATCAGAGCAAGGTTTGGTATTAGAGCAAGGTTTGCTCGTAGCTAAAGTATCTCAAGGAAAGGATTCCTTGAATTGAGTGGGAGTTATGGTGGAGGAAGGGAAGCTCAAGATTGAGAAGTTCAATGGAAAAAACTACCAACATTGGAAGATGCAAATCAAAGACTATCTCTACCAGAAGGACCTCTATTTGCCACTAGGTGGTCTTGCGAAGAAGCTCGCAACAATGGCAGATGAAGCATGGATTGTCCTTGATCGAAAGGCACTCGGAACAATCCGGTTAAGCTTGGCATCAACGGTGGCCTTCAATGTTTTAGAGATAAAGACCACGGAGGACTTGATGAAGTCACTTGAGGACTTCTACGATGGTTTCCAATAAGGTATTTCTTATGAAGCGCTTGTTCAATCTAAAGATGGTAGAGAATGGCTCAGTTGCAGAAGACCTAAATGACTTTAACACAAATATAAGTCAACTTCGATCGGTGAAACTCAATTTCGATGACGAAGTGCAAGCTCTCCTTATACTATCATCTCTATCGGAAAGTTGGGATAGCCTTGTGATGGTTGTAAGTAATTCTATTTCTAGCACAAATACTCTTAAGTCTGATGATGTTGTGGGTGTTCTCCTAAGCAAGGAAATACGGAGGAGAAGCACAAGAGAATCATCAAGTGCTGCACTGTCAGTGGAAACAAGAGGAAGGCCTAAGGAGAGGTTCAAAAACCAAAAGGGTCGTGATCGCTCAAGGCGGAGCAAGGCACGCACAAAGTCAGTTCTTGAATGTTGGAACTGCGCGGAAAGAAGGGCCACGTCAAGAAGGATTGCTGGTCCAAGAAGAAGAAGGAGACTGAGTCTCAAGACAACAAGCCAACATCGGAGGCCAATGTGGCAGGTAAAGTAGAGCAAGATGCTCTAATTCTCTCATTAGACAATGTGTCTAATTCCTGGATAGTAGATTCCGGGGCTTCATTCCATGAGACACCACACAAGCAGCATTTCTAAGATTACACCAAAGGTAATTTTGGGTATGTATACTTGGGAGATGATGAAGCTTGTGTTTGATCTCTACAGGACAATTGGACGATGAAGGTCACAACATTGTATTAATGGTGGAAGATCTAAAAGGGATCTTTGGTGGTTGCCAAGGGAGAAAAGGTCGGTACACTTTACTTGTGTACTATTAGCATGCAACCTTCAGCTTGTGCAACAACTACATAAGTTGACAGTGCGGTGTGGCACTACCGGCTTGGGCATATGAGTGCCAAAGGAATGCAAATCCTTCAAACAAAGAAGCTTCTACCAGGTTTGAAAGAAGTGGACTTAGAGTTATGTGAAGATTGTGTTTATGGTAAACCAAAGAGGGTAAAATTTCAAAAATCAGGAAATAAAAGAAAACATAAAAAACTTGAGTTGGTTCATTCTGATGTTTGGGGTCCTGCAAGTACACCATCACTTGGTGGCTCATTGTACTATGTAGCATTCATAGACGATGCGACTAGAAAAACATGGGTTTATGTCATGAAGAATAAGTCCGATGTATTTCCATATTTCAAAGGTGGAAAGCCTTTGTGGAGAATGAAATAGGTACCAAGGTTAAATGCCTCAGATCCGACAATGGAGGTGAATATTGTAGCCAACTTTTGAAAGCTTTTGTGCTAGCAATGGCATTCGAAGGCAAAGGAAAATCCCAAGGACACCTCAACAAAATGGGATTTCAGAAATGATGAACACGACAATCATGGAGCTTTGGACGGAAGCTATAAGTATGTTTGTGTACTTAATCAACCGGTCACCCTCAACGGCATTGGATGGGGGAGTTCTAGAAGAGGCATGGACAGGTAAACCGGTGAATTATGCATTTCTCAAAGTGTTTGGGTGTGAGGCTTTCATGCACATAGATAGAAGCCTAAGATCAAAGCTAGATGCAAAGTCCAAAAAGGGTTTCTTCATTGGCTATGGAGAAGGTTACTTTGGGTATCGCCTATGGAATCCTGAAGATGGTAAAATCTTAAGGAGTCGGGATGTAATTTTTAACAAACAAAATATGTACAAAGATTACTTAGAAAGAAAACAAACAAAAGAAACAGGTGATGAGGACATGGAGCTTGAGGACGGTGAAGACTCAAGGACTGCAAATGATGACAATGTGCAACAACGTCAACCAAATGAGCTGCCTCAACCTATTCCCCAAAGATCTACAAGAGCAAGTAGACCTCCAAAAAGGTTTGTTCCTTCCTTCAACCATCTCTTGATCTGAGATTCTTGAGAGCCGGAATCATACGAAGAAGCTATGCAACATGAATCCAAAGAAGAATGGACGAAGAGCATGCAAGTGGAGATGGACTCACTACATCGCAACCAAACATGGGAGTTGGTTGAGTTGCCTAAAGGTAAGCGGGCACTTCAAAACAAATGGGTGTACAAGTTGAAGGAAGAAGAAGGTGGGAAGAAAAGGTACAAGTTTAGGCTTGTGGTAAAAGGGCTTTCTCAAAAGAAAGGTATTGACTTCAATGAAATATTTTCTCTTGTTGTAAAAATGAACTCAATTAGGCTTTGTCTTAATCCTTGTGGCTACTCATGATCTAAATCTTGAGCAAATGGATGTAAATACGGCATTCCCTCACGATAATTTAGAGGAGGAAATCTACATGCTTCAACCAAAGGGGTATGAAGTAAAAGGTAAGGAGAAAATGGTTTGCAGATTAAAGAAGAGCTTGTATGGTTTAAAACAAGTATGAAGTAATGGTACTTGAAGTTTGATCGATGGATGTTGAAGCATGGATTCACAAGATGCAACTCGGATCACTGCGTCTACAAGAAGAATTTGGGAGATGGAAAATTCATCATCCTAATGTTGTATGTTGATGACATGTTGATTGCAAGTGCTAACATGCAGGACATTAAAGACCTAAAAGAGGAGCTGTCCATATCTTTTTCAAGGAAAGATTTAGGTGCTGCAAAGAGGATACTTGGTATGAAAATATCAAGGGACAGGACGAAGAAGACAATAAAGCTATCTCAAGAGGATTACATCAAGAAGGCACTAGAAAGGTAAAATGCAAAACCAGTTTCTACACCTTTGGCTGGTCATTTTAAACTAACGAAGGATATGTGTCCAAAGACACAAGAGGAGATAGCCTATATGTCTAAAGTTCCATATGCTGCAGCGGTAGGTTCTCTAATGTATGCTATGGTCTGGACAAAGCCAGACATTGCACATGCAATGGGAGTTGTGAGTAGGTTCATGGACAACCCAGGTAAAGAGCATGGGCAAGCTGTGAAGTGGATGCTTAGGTATCTAAAAGGGACAACAACAAATGCTTTGTATTTTGGAGGAACTGATATTTTTCTAGAAGAGTATGCTGATGCAGACATGGAAGGTGACAAAGATACTCAAAGGAGCACTACTGGCTATGTCTTCATGGTTGGAGGCACAACAGTAAGCTGGGCTTCAAAGCTGCAGAAAGTGGTCTCACTTTCTACCACGGAAGCAGAGTATGTAGCAATGACGGAGGCAAGCAAAGAAATTCTGTGGCTTCACAGATTCTTAGAAGATCTTGGATTCAAACAAGAAAATTGTGTTTTGTATAGTGATAGCCAAAGCGCTTTCCATCTTGCAAAGAACTTAGCCTTTTACTCAAGGACAAAGCACATTGAGATGAATATCACTTCATACGCACTCTTTTGGAAGAGGGACAGCTAAAGCTAGGAAAGGTGCATACAAGTGAAAATCCTGCAGAGACATGTTTACAAAGGTGGTCAACAAGGAGAAGTTGAGCTTTTGCTCATCTTCAATCGGCATTCAAGGATAAGAAGCCAGGATGGAAAGCAGTCACATGTTTGGTTTGGAGATCAGTCTCCAAGTGGGAGATTGTTAAGTATGGAGCTTGATTTACTGCTTGTAATTTTCTGTGGTAAAAACGCACATTTGTAAGGCCCCCATTATGAGGAGAAGCCATCGTGCATGAAGAAAAATAACTCACCGGAAAATAAAATCACTCGCTGGAAACCAAAATTTTCACGGTCGTCTCGAGATTGGCTTCGCCGGAATATTCCTTTTCTATGGCCGGACGACGGCCGGAAAGTAGTCGGAAAAGGACCGATCGGTTGGCTGGTGGCCGGTGGTCGGAAGTCAATGGCCGATGGCCGGGCCGAATTCAATGGCCGGTGGCCGAATTCAAAAGCGGACTTGTCTTCCCAAGGGCGGCCACATATGGACGGATTGGAGGGTCCGATTTGGACTTATCTACACAAGGATGGCTACACATGGCTGCCTCTCATGAGAGAGGGCATCCCTTTTGGGCTATAAAAGGAGGCCATTTCTACACACATTTCATAGTGTGAAGTTGATGTAACAAGGTGAGTGTGAGGTGGTGAGAGTGAAACAAGGCGGGAGCTCTATTAAGGGTAAAATCCCTTTGTAAATTACTTCTTGTTTTGAAGTACTAAAGCCATTGAGTGGCTGCTTTTCCGTGGACGTAGCCCACATTGGGTGAACCACATATATTGTGTGTTACTCTCTCTCTCTCTCTCTCTCTCTCTACTCTATAATCTCTTGTGTGTGAAATCTATCTCTCTCCATTAAGTAATCTATTCAAATATCTATTTAGATACGTCTTATTTCCTAACAACAAATTAGGGAATTATGAACACATTGCTTCATGCACACACGTCCAAAATCCACAAAACCATAAACACACAAGTGAAATTAGTGAGGAAACACATCCTATTATGCCACAATTACTAGGCCATCGTCCCCGACAACAGTGCCAAATGTTGGGGGTTCCATCATTGCATACCTTCAATGACCAACAAAATTATCAATCCGGAGGGATGAGTTACCCGGCTAGGGCATGGAAACACTCACACGATTAGTGAGCTAATCATGGCAACATGAATGGTGACTCTACGAGGTGAGCTTCTTGGCCTATGGAGGAGCTAAGCCACAATGAAGGGCAATCTCCACATCTACTTCCCTTTACCTCTAATCAACCCAAACACACACATTAACGATTGCAAGACACACACAACACTAATTCTATCATGCAACACACTAATCGCAAGCATACACACATAGATCTATCAAGCACCACACTCCAATCAAACCTGTATGCACACACAAGCAAAAGAGGGCAATCACACAATATTAGAGCGGGATTAACCACTAATTAGTTAATATCTAGCTAATCTAAGCATCATAGGTAATCATAAGAAGCATGTGAGAGGCATAGTGAGACAGAATGAATTATTGATTAGTGTTAATCAAGTCTCATGAGCAAGGAGAAGCTCAAGGACTCCATCGCCACACACCTCAAGAGCTCTCACCAAAGAGTGCTCTCAACAAATGAGCTTGAGAACCCTAATTTACTTTACACACTGCCTTATGTACCTAGGGTAAAAATATGCAATGTTCGGGTGTCCAAGGCCTTTAAAGGCTCCACCACTTATTGAATCTACTACCTAGACACACTAATTGAACTGTTTTTACAGCTTGAAACTCCCATTGAGCCCGTAACACATTGAAATATTACAATTGAAATAAATCGGGAATTTACAATACGTGACCATTTTGGAAAACGTGAAAAATATGTAACTCCAATCTTTACTGCTTTTTCATGTTCATCCTTGATGTGCATCCGTACGTCTTCGGTCTTTAGCAGCTTCTATTAATTGAGGTTGACTCAGTTAATAGTCTTGGAAAGTTTGGAATGGTCAGACGCCTTCTCTCGAGGTGCACATTCCCATGCAAAACCTCATGGACCCAATTGTGTAGTATGCTATGAATGTAGTCATCCTGTTTTTCCCCTGGAAAATGCCTACTGTGCAAGATGTCGGACAATGCATTGATTTATGAAGTTCTACTTGTAGAACAAAAGCCAAAAAACTTTTGCTTGAGATGTCTCTCCTCTTCTTTAATATGCAGATGACGATGTTTTGCTGTGGGCACAAATATTATCAATGTCCGGTGTGGGTGAAAATTGTTGATTTCCCTTGTACGTGGAGACATTTCTTGTCGTTGTTGTTTGTGCAGCTTGGTACGGTGATTTGTCCCCCAAAGTTGGATGAAAACACCAATAGGTTTCGTGTCCTTTGGGACACTAGCAAACAAAACCATAAGGGATTATGGTTGACTTAGGAGATCCATGGGTGGGCAAGCATTGTTTTAAACTTAAATGGGGTAAATTTGCAATTTCTTTCTTTTGATGTGGTAAGTTTTGTCATATGCAATCTGAATGTCCGGAGCCAGTCTTGCAACCCCCTCTTTTAGCTGCTCCTTCGTCCACCTCTATCCCTATAGGTAAACCAACCGGTGAAGCTAAGCTAGAATGGAGTCTCTACTGCTAAGGTGGTTTTGAATGTGGAGAAAGGGAAAGGGAAAGGGAAAGTCCACTGATCTTGGGAATGGGGCTGCTAAAAAAGGCAAAAATGTTTGGCCTATTTATGCTAACTCATGGGTGGTTCCTAGAAAGTCAGTGAAGATCTACACACCACCCTCTTATCATAATTGTGTTCCCCCTATTAGTGCTAATAAGAATGGGTCTTTTAAGAAACTTCCTTGTAATGACAATTGCATGTTGATTAACGCATGGGAAACATGGATGAACTCTTACAAAGATGTACTTCTTGGTGTGGCTTGTACCTCACATGTAACTCCTATGGACATGTTTCCTGTATTGACTAGAGAATGGGTTCTTGTATTGATGTAGTGCACAAAGACGTGTCTATGGGCACTTCTACTTGATTCGTATGTTTGTTGCCTTGTGTACATATAATTCCCAATGCAAAGTCACATCAAATGAATTTCATAAAATGTGCGTGGGTTATGTAACCCTGACAATTGGCGACTGACATGGCACTATGTACATACATGTAGGTCATACATAGTTGTTTTGCAAGAGCATAATCAGCACGAGTTTGCTAGTCAATGTTCTTATTTTGTCAGTTATTGGATTGCCTATGTTGGCTTGCAATATTTTTGGGGTTTATTGATGTTGGTTTGTCATGAGCTTAAGCCAGTTTTATTACACAATGATCCGCATGGCCGGTGGATGGTTATGAAATGCTTGTTAAATGGTCTAGCATATGAATCTGGAGGTGTTTATGCATATACAGGCTCTGGACATGGAGCAACTTTATGGAAAATATATCTATTTTCACCCATGGACCTCCAATGCATTTTTTTGTGGTAACTTTAACAATACCCCTGCTACGAATGATAGTACCACGGGAAATTTGCACATGTTACTTGCAAAAAGGCAAGAATGGGATCATCTCTTTGCCTCGGCTTGAATGACTAATCTATGGATGTGTTTTCATCCGAATGCTTTTGGTTATTTTTCTTAGCATGTTGCTCATTCTTCTTATCATGCACGGTTGGATCGTTGGTACTTTTTTAATGGGCAACAATATGAAGAGTTTGTATGTGATGTGAGGACCATTACCTCTTTTGTTGTCTTTGTACTTTGGGCAGTCTCATTGTGATTGGCCTCTTCCTAGAAAATGTTTGTTGCATGTTAACAATGCCTATCTTACTCATGAGGTTTTTTTAAACATGATGCAAACATTATTCCCCCATCGTTTGCTCACATGCATCTTGATTTGGATACTGCCTGGTATCACTTTGTCATGAGGGTACAAAGTGTTATTCATGACTATGGCACGCATTATATGCGGTGCACTCGGGGGGTTGTTGTTGATGTGAAACAAGTCTATCAACAACTGCAAGAATTGGCTGATTTGGACCTCTGTTTGACTATGAAATGGTAGAGCTATATGAAGTTATTGTGTGTATTCAACAAAATGATAAGCAACAAATTACTAAATGGTAGATGCCTATCCGTCAAAAGGATTATATGGATAAAGGTTGTTCTTTGAAGCAATTTTTCAAGCATTTGCATTATACAAGGGTCTCCCAAGCAATCAAGTAGGTTATGCTTCCCTGGGATGCTTGGACTTCTTCAAAATAGGAACTTACTGAGGAAATGGATTCACATTATTGACAAGTGTTTGATGCTCCTTCTTAGCCATCTTTAGTTGTTTGCCAAGTGTGTCAATTGTTGCTTTCTTGTGTTCATCCAATTTTGTATTCACAAGATGCACAATTCCTTTCGGATCCTTTCACTGACTTTGAATTACATAATGCATTGCTTGCATTAGGCCGTTGGCAATCTCCCAGTTGGGACGGGCTTACTATGGAATTTTTCCTCTCCTTTTGGGATGCTCTCAAATAGCCGTTGCTTTTCATGTTGGATGTGGCATGGGAGAAACAGGATTTGCCTCTATCATGTAAAGAGAGCTTACTTAAATTTTTGCCTAAGCAAGCGCTTTGCAAGCAATTCACTCATTGGAGGTCTATTACTTTGATGCCAGTGGTTTACAAGATATTCGCTAAAATGTTGGTGCATTGCATGGTCATGGAAGTGGATATTGAAAAGGGCTTTGACACTGTGCAATGGGACTTCATTGTTTCCACGATGAGGTGTCTAGGTTTTGGTCCTAAATTGGCCAATGTGGTTTATTTCTTGTATGCTTGTAGTACGTCTTTGGGGATCCTAGATGGTGAACTGACAAAATCATAGCCACCTGGTTGTTTGGTTAGGCAAAATTGCCCTCTTAGTGCTTTGTTGTACGCTATTACCACTCACCCTTTATTGATGTATCTTGATCACTTGACCTTTACTGAGTGTCTTCATGGTTACAGTTATCCTCGGATCGTACCTTTATTGGCCAGGATTATGCGGGTGACTCATTGTTTATGCCTAGCAACCAAGAGCACGATGTCCAAGTGATTATGGAAGCTTTGGAATTGTTTGGGATTGCGGTCGGGGTCTTAAAGTCAACTTTTGTAAATTGAAGATTGAGAACACGACAAAAAGCGATGAAGAGAGTAGCATTCCCTTGGTTGTTGCAAATTGTCCCTCCCTAATAGTATTCTTGGCTTTGTTGTCACATAATCTTTGTAATCAAGTATCGCGTTCTTTTGTCTTTGCAAGTTCTTTTTATTCCTTCTAGGAGATTAGAGAAAGGACACGGCTAGTCAAGCATACTAATATCCACCTAGCCATCTTCTAGATATAGCCCTTGGCCCTAGAGACCCCTTGACTACACTGTTGACATGTGGTTGAGCCTTGCCCTCGGGATCGTACCTACCTATCCTCTATATCAGACTTTGTCTGAGATTTGTGTAGGACCCATGTCTTGACATTACTCCCCACTTGGAGAAGCCTTTTTGTCCTCAAAAACAAAAGCGGAATATGTCTTCGTAAGAACACTAATGTTTACCTACTTGAGAATACTTGGAGGTTCATGTGGTTGAGTGGGAGTATCAATAAGGTCAACAAGGACATCTTGATTGATGAAATTTTTTTCCTTAACTAGTGATCTAGGTTGAAAACCATACATAAGCATGAAGGGACTAAACCTAGTCGTACATGCTTTGCACTATTATAAGCAAACTCCAAAATAGAGAGATAAACTTTCTAATCGGATTGGTTCTTGATAAGATATGATCTCAGTATATCCTCTAGCATCGGACTAACAAGAACATGAGCTAGACCATGATAGTCAAGAATACTTGGAGGTTCACGCGATTGAGTGGGAGATTCAATGAAGTCAACAAGAACATCTTGATTGATGAAATTGTTATCCTTAACTAGTGATCTAGTTTGAAAATTGTACATAAGTATGAAGGGACTAAACCTAGTCGTAACATGCTTTGCACTATTATAAGCAAACTCCAAAATAGAGAGATAATCTTCCCAATTGAATTTCTTCTTTTTAAGATATGATCTCATTATATCCTCTAGCATCGAACTAACATGTTCAGTCTGCCCATCCGCAACACAGTCATCTCAAAGTGATTGTTAAACTCAAGATCATGGTCACTCATCATATTGGTGGACAATCCATATAACATATACATATTTTTAACAAACAATGTGGCTAACTCTAGAATTTTGATGATGTACTTAGTTAGAATAAATTTATAGAGTTTAGTCAACGTATCAACAATCACCCATATCGAGTTATGGCCTCGTAGGGTGGTTTGTAGACCCACAAAAATTCACAAAGATACTACACTTATCTTGACAAAAGATTCATACGCATTCAAATGCATGAATCTGTATGCTCTTGCACATATGCCTTTGCTAAACACTAGGGCCCATAACACCTTAGGATTCATGGCATTATTGTTCTTGCAACTTGAAGACTCCACTTTGTGCTTGACTCTCCAAAAGCATTGTTGTACAAGATCCATGGATGTTGGTGTAGGCATTTGTTTGATGGGAAAGTTAAAGAATATTCAAGGTAGCCATCTTCTCATCCCCTTTACTGCATCAACTCACTCTCTCTCTCTCTCTCTCTCTCTCTCTCTCTCTCTCTCTCTCTCTCTCTCTCTCTCTCTCTCTCTCTCTCTCTCTCTCTCTCTCAGGTTGTTATGTTGTCGAGGATGGTTCGCAACAAACCCTCGTACCTCATGACATAGTACGAGCTGAAGCTAATGCTCATCCCATGGTGATTGAGGCACTTTTTCAAACAGTGGGGTTTATTCATTGAGTTAGATTGGGCTCAGAATGCTTTCTTTTTTATTGAAACATCACCTTTTTACATGGTTGATTTTGTCTTATTGTTGTCCTTGGATTTTATACATAGGGCAAGAAGATGTGGTTTCATTGCTCATAACTCTCTTGGACCTTCATAGCATCCCCATTCTTGTGAGCTTTAACATGAGGTTATATGTCCTATTTTTATAGCACTTTGGGCTAGCTTTGGTCCTTCAAGCCATACCAAGTCATCAAGTCGGATGGCATTAATGTAGACGTATCTTGTCTTCTAACCTGGTTGGAATGATACTTTGGTTGGAATATTTATTGCCAAAATTTCAAGTAAGTTGAGATTATCTTCGAAGCTCGCATCAAATGAAATCAGCCTCTTCCTCAAGGGTGGATACATACAACTTTCAACTGGCATAATCTCGCCAAAGCCAGACTTACTAGAGGCAAAAGAACCCTTTACGATCTTGATACTAAGACTTGGAATGCACTAATTCCTTATGAATTTGAAATGAAGATGGTTCGAAAGGATCGAGTTGAGCATGAAGCGCTATATTGGGAAGCGATGTACTGACTTATTCAGTGAGAGAATGTTGGTCCTAGTGTTCAAGAGCCACCCAGAGTTCTCTATTGACCACCAAAGAAGAAGGCTCCAAGTGTGCATGCATTAGTGAAAATTTATATGAGCCTACATTTCCATGATTGGAGTGGTTTGTGCTTGCCAATGTTCATGGATTAGTTTATGCTCATAGCATACAGGAAACTTGAGGGAATAGAGATGTAAACAACTCTTGTAAAAATAGCTAATACCTCTCCACATTAAACCGTAGCAATTCGTAAGAGGCTAAATGGAGCAATTATTAGGTAGCCTTGCTAAAACATTTGAACCATAATAGAATGTCAACATAAACCACATCTATGTACAAATAATAAGCATTTTCATTGACATATAGCCATGCTATGTGCGTAATAAGTATGAAAAATTGCCAACTAAAAAAATTTAAACAATGACTTGTTAATGTTGTACAAGTCTTACTAGAGATTTGACAATTTCTAGCCACTAAAATTATGCATGATATTGCATGCTTGAAATGGTCTAAGAAATGGATTTGATCAGCACATAGGGACTATGTTGCAACACATAATTAAGAAAAAGGTGCAAGTGTCAGTCCCAAAGAGTCTTATTCTTCACATGTGGAATATGTCTCATATAGTGATGTCAATAAATATGAAATCCATTAAGTACGAGAAGTTACTTATGTGTGAAGGGAATGGAAAACACCCAGCGACAAGAGTGAGAGGGACCCTCATAAACTTGCTCCAAACTAACAAAACCAAACCCTATAAGTTCTTAGACCATGTTATACACCTTGTGGCTGACAACATGTGCCAAAAAGGATCCTTACCATGTAGGTCCATGACCATCTTAAGGAAGGCGACCACTGAAAGAGCTTATAATAGTGAGAGTGGACCCTTGATTCCATCATAAAGAAGTAACACAAATAAGGGAAAATTATCAAAGTAGTCCTAATACTAACCTCCAAACCTTCTTGTAACTCTTTTCATGTATCTATGCATGGCCATGTCACTTGCATTAAAACAACTTGTGCACCATTGTTGCACAACCAAAAAAAAAACTTGGTGGTGGTATTTTGTCCAAGAGCCTTTGGTCTTGTCTTAATAACTTGAAACCCTTGGTCAAATGCCAAAAGTAGACCAATTAAACCACTAGGTAGATGGGTACCATCATAGGCTACCTAGTAATAGTAATTCTAAGCCGCGTTGATAGAGTAAACTTATCGGCTACCTCTTGGCAGTTGAGAACTTCTTTCCTTGAAATCACAAGTGTGAAGGGTCAAATAAATGACCATCAACACGTATTGAGTGATTGGTCAATCACAAGTACCCAAAAAAAAATGGTGCTCTTATAGACACAACCTATTCTATATACTAAGAGGATATCCTCTCAAGTTGGAATCTTATTCTATATTAGATCATTTAAACAATCATATCTCCCCATTGGAGAAAGATTCTCAAAACCTAAAAGAAAGTAGCCATACTGTGTATTCTTTGGTTTTTTTGTTCAAGATATGCCTTGCACAAATATAAGAGATCTCAATCATGAATGTGTGAATACAAGAGATTGCTTACCTTGAGGCTCTCTTAGAAGAGTATGTCATCACATGAACTGGTTTCTTGATAGCAAGCCATGTCTGTTTGCTATAGAAGAAAATCATCATCTATAGTTCATGCAACTGGCACATAGAAACAATGATATATATAGAGTGCCCACCATTGGAGTCATGTGCAATGAGGAAAAACAAATATACCAGGCTCAATTTCTATTGAGTGGAAGTCTAAACTATGGGTAACTCCTGCAACATCTTCAACAAGAGAATCATCAATGAAAATCATGAAACAAACAAGATCTTATGTGTTCTAAAGGAATCGTGTGACCCCAATGCAGGCAAATACCACCTTACTTTGAATCCATCTTGGTGATTATCAAGAAAATAACCAATCAGTAGGTGGCAACAATGTCCCTGACAGAGTATCATGTGTCGGAGGAGAAGCATAAAAATTGCTTAATTGGAAGTAATTCCACCTTACTCGCACAACTTGCATGCAGTTGATAAAGAATAGATTGATAAGCTCTTAGCCACAATGAAGTATCTACTTCTATGCTTTTAGTTGATACTCATGAGTGCCTTCCACAATCCATAATTTGCATTGATACAACACAATTCAACCTTGTCATATGTAAAATCTGAAGTTGTATCCCAATAATGCCAATTTCCCATCCATTAGTGCCTTATTATTGATGCTAACTCAATGAGCAGCACTGACCTTGTTGTACATAAAATGCAAACTTGTCCCTCAAGAATGCCAATTTTGCACTCCTTGGTGTCATGTCATACATCCGAACTCAACAAGCATTAGCATGTGGGAGAAGCCTTGCTTCCCGTTATGGCCTTCAAAACACCTTTCTTTGCATGTGATAATTCTTTTCAAGTTAAGGTTAAAAGCACATAAAAAGTAGTAAAAACATGAAATGTTCCAAACTTGTCATGTGTCTTGTGCATGTTGTCCCCAAATCCACAAGCAAATTCTTGCTTGAGAATGAATTTTGAATCCATGGATTTTGTAGTCTTTGCTCTCACAATTCAACCTTTGTTATATGTAAAATGTGAAGTTGTATCCCAATAATGCCAAATCCCCATCCATTAGTGCCTTATCATTGATGTTAACTCAATGAGAAGCTTTGACCCTGGTGTACATAAAATGCAAACTTGTACCTCAAGGATGCCAATTTCCCAATCTTTGGTGTCATGTCAAACATCCAAACTCAACAAGCATTAACATGTGGGAGAAGCCTTCCTTCCCGTTAGGGTCTTCAAAACACCTTGCTTTGCATGTGATAATTCTTTTCAAGTTAAGGTTAGAAGCACATAAAAAGCACTAAAAACATGAAATGTGTTAGTAATAGGACATAGCTAAGTAGATAACTGAGTAGTTTACTTAATGGAGAGAGATAATTTTCACACATGAGAGATTATAGAGTAGATAGATAGAGAGAGAGAGAGAGATCATGATATACGTGGTTCACCCAATCTGGGCTACGTCCATGGGAAAGCAGTCACTCAATGGCTTTAGTACTTCAAAATAAAAAGTAGATTACAAAGGGAGTATACCCTATTGGAGCTCCCACCTTGCTTCACTCTCACCACCTCACATCAACTTCACAATGCACCATAATGCTTCACAATACTTTTTTGTGTGTAGAGAAGAGGCCTCCTTTTATAGGCCAAAAGGGCTGCCCTCTCTCATGAGAGGGCAGCCATGTGTAGCTACCCTTGTGTTGACAAGTCTGACTTCTCTCATGAGAGGCAGACATGTGTAGCCGTCCTTGTGTTGACAAGTCCGACTTGGACTCTCCAATGCGCCCATGTGTTGCGGCCCTTGAGAAGATAAGTCCATCTTGAAATCGGCCATCGGCCATTGAATTCAGCCACCGACCATTGACTTTTGACCACCGACCACTAGCCGTTGACTACCGGCCAACTGACCGGTCATTTTTCGGCCACTTTTCGGCCGTCGTTCGGTTATAATATTTTGGTGAAGCCTTGCCGTGAAAATTTTGGTTTTTGGCGAGTGATTTTTCTTCACGCACGATGGCTTTTCCTCATAACGGGGGCCTTACAAATGTTCGTTTTTTAAACAAAAAATTACAACAGGTAAATCAAGATCCATACTTAACAATCTCCCACTTGGAGACTAATCTCCACACCAACCTGTGACTACATTTCATCTTGGGTTCTTATCCTTGAATGCCGATTGAAGATGAGCAGAAGCTCAACTTCTCCTTGTTGACCACCTTTTAAACATGTCTGCAAGATTTTCACTTGTATGCACCTTTCCTAGCTTTAGCTGTCCCTCTTTCAAAGGTGTACGTATGAAGTGATATCTCACCTCAATGTGCTTTTTCCTTGAATGAAAGGCTGAGTTCTTTGCAAGATGGATATCACTTTTGCTATCATTGTACAAGACACAATTCTCTTGTTTGAATCCAAGCTCTTCTAAGAGTTTGTGAAGCCACATAATTTCTTTGCTTGCCTCTGTCATTGCTACATACTCTGCTTTTGTGGTAGAAAGTGAGACCGCTTTTTGCGGCTTTGAAGCCCAACTTACTACTATGCCTTCAACCGTGAAGACATAGCCAGTAGTGCTCCTTCAAGTATCTTTGTCACCTTCCATATTTGCATCATCATACCCTTGAAGAAAAATAGCAGTTCCTCCAAAATACAAAGCATTTGTTGTTGTCCCTTTCAGATACCTAAGTATCCACTTCACAGCTTGCCAGTGCTCTTTACTTGGGTTGTCCATGAACCTACTGACAACTCCCACTGCATGTGCAATGTCTGGCCTTGTCTAGACCGTAGCATATATAACTTGAGAACCTACCTCTGTAACATATGGAACTTTAGACATATAGGCTATCTCCTCTTATGTCTTTCGACACATATCCTTGGTTAGTTTAAAGTGACCAGTCAAAGGTGTAGAAACCATTTTTGCATATTTCATTGCAAACCTGTCTAGTACCTTCTTGAGGTAATCCTCTTGAGATAGCTTTATTGTCTTCTTTTTCATGTCCCTTGATATCTTCATACCAAGTATCCTCTTTGCAGAACCTAAATCTTTCATTGAAAAATATTTAGACAGCTCCTTTTTTACGTCTTTGATGTCCTGCATGTTAGCACTTGCAATCAACATGTCATCAACATACAACATTAGGATGATGAGCTTCCCATCTCCCAAATTCTTCATGTAGATGCAATGATCTGAGTTGCACCTTCTGAATCCATGATCCAGTATCCATTGATCAAACTTCAAGTACCATTGTCTTGATGCTTGTTTTAAACCATACAAGCTCTTCTTTAATCTACAAACCATTTTCTCCTTAACCCTTACTTCATACCCTTGCATGTAAATTTCCTCTTGTAAGTCACCGTGAGGGAATGCCATATTTACATCCATTTGCTCGAGATTTAAATCATGAGCAGCCACAAGGCTTAAGACAAGCCTAATTGAGTTCATTTTTATAACAACAAAAAATATTTCATTGAAGTCAATACCTTTCTTTTGAGAAAACCCTTTTACCACAAGCTTAGGCTTGTACCTTTTCTTCTCGCCTTCTTCTTCCTTCAGCTTGTATACCCATTTGTTTTGAAGTGCCCGCTTATCTTTAGGAAACTCAACCAGCTCCCATGTTTGGTTGCAATGTAATGAGTCCGTCTCCACTTACATGCTCTTTATCCATTCTTCTTTGTATTCATGTTGCATAGCTTCCTCGTATGATTCCGGCTCTCCAGAATATGAGATCAAGAGATGGTTGAAAGAAGGAAAAAACCTTTCTGAAGATCTACTTGCTCTTGTAGATCTTTGGGTAATAGGTTGAGGCTCCTCATTTGGTTGACGTTGTTGTATGTTGTCACCGTTTGCACTTCCTGAGTCTTCACTGTCCTCAAGCTCCATGTACTCATCACCTATTTCTTTTGCTTGTTTTCTTTCCAAGTAATCTTACATATTTTGTTCATTGAAAATTACATCCCTACTTCTAAAGATTTTACCATCTTCAGGATTCCATAGGCGATAGCCAAAGTCACCTTCTCCATAGCCAATGAAGAAACACTTTTTGGACTTTGCATCTAGCTTTGATATTAGGCTTCTATCTATGTGAATGAAATACTCACACCCAAACACTTTGAGAAATGAATAATTCACCGGTTTACTTGTTCATGCCTCCTCTCGAACTCCCCCATCTAATTTCGTTGAGGGTAACCGGTTGATCAAATACAAAGACGTACTTACTGCTTTTGCCCAAAGCTCAAGCGATAAGTCTGCATGTAGCCGCATGCTTTGTGCTCTCTCCATGATTGTTCTATTTATCCTTTCAAAAATTCCATTTTGTTGAGGTGTCCATGGGGTTGTCCTTTGCCTCGAATGCCATTGCTAGCACAAAGGCTTTCAAAAGCTTGGCTACAATATTTGCATCCATTGTCAGATTTGAGGCATTAAAGTCTTTCCACCTTTGAAATATGGAAAAAACATCGGATTTATTCTTCATGACATAAACACTTGTTTTTCTCGCTGCATCGTCTAAGAATGTTACATCGTACAATGAGCCACCAAGGGATTGTGTACTTGCAGGACCTCAAACATCAGAATGAACCAATTTAAGTTTTTTATTTTTTCTTTCATTTCCTGCTTTTAGGAATTTTACTTTTTTTTGTTTACCATAAACACAATCTTCACAGAACTCTAAGTCCACTTATTTCAAACCTGGTAGAAACTTCTTTGCTTGAAGGATTTGTATTCCTTTAGCACTTATATGCCCAAGCCAATAATGCCACACCGCACTATTGGCTTTTGTAGCTATTGCACAAGTTGAAGATTGCATGCTGATAATACACAAGTAAAGTGTACCGACCTTTTCTCCCTTGGCAACCACCGAAGATCCCTTTGAGATCTTCCACCGTTTGTTTTTGAATGCAATGTTGTGACCTTCATCATCCAATTGTCCTGTAGAGATCAAATTATTGCGAAGAGAAAGAACATGCTTAACATCTTTAAGCTTCCATTCACTTCTGTTAGCAGTTTTGACACAAATTGCACCTTTGCCAGTAATTTCACAAGCTTCATCATCTCCCAAGTATACATACCCAAAATTAACTTTGGTGTAATATTGGAATTGCTGTTTGTGTGGTGTCGCATGGATGAAGCCCCGGAATCTACTATCTATTATATACATTGTCTAATGAGAGAATTAGAGTATCTTGGTCTACTTTACCTGCCACATTGGCCTCTGATGTCGGCTTATTATCTTGAGACTCCGACTCCTTCTTCTTCTTGAACCAACAATCCTTCTTGATGTGGCCCTTCTGGCCGCAGTTCCAACATTCAAGAACTGACTTTGTGTGTGACTTGCTCCGCCTTGAGCGATCATGACCCTTTTGGTTTTTGAACATCTCAAGTCTTCCTCTTGTTTCCAATGACAGTGCAGTACTTGATGATTCTCATGTGCTTCTCCTTCGAAATTCCTCGCTTAGGAGAACACCCACAACATCATCAACATTAATAGTATTTGTGCAAAGGATAGAATTACTTATAGCCATCACAAGGCTGTCCCAACTATCCGATAGAGACAATAGTATAAGGAGAGCTCGCACTTCGTCATCAAAATTTATTTTCACCAATCAAAGTTGACTTATGTTGGTGTTAAAGTCATCTAGGTGTTCTGCAACTGAACCATTCTTTGCCATCTTTAGATTGAACAAGCGCTTCATGAGAAATACCTTATTGGATGCCGATGGTTTCTCGTAGAGGCCGTCAAGTAACTTCATCAAGTCCTCTGTGGTCTTCATCTCCGAAAAGTTGAAGGCCACCGTTGATGCCAAGCTTAGCTGGATTGTTCCTAATGCCTTTTGGTCAAGGACAATCCATGCTTCATCTGCCATTGTTATGGGCTTCTTTGCAAGACCGCCTAGTGGCAAATAAAGGTCCTTTTGGTAAAGATAGTTTTCAATCTGCATCTTCCAATGTTGGTAGTACTTGCCGTTGAAATTCTCGATCTTGAGCTTCCCTTCCTCCACCATTACTCCCACTCAATTCAAGGAATCCTTTCCTTGAGATAATTTAGCTACGAGCACACTTTGCTCTGATACCAGTTGTTAGGAAATAAGATGTAGCTAAGTAGATAATTGAGTATTTTACTTAATGGAGAGAGATAATTTTCACACATGAGAGATTATAGAGTAGAGAGAGAGAGAGAGAGAGAGAGAGAGAGAGAGAGAGAGAGAGAGACCACACACAATATACGTGGTTCACCCATTGTGAGCTACATCCACGGGAAAGCAGTCACTCAGTGGCTTTAGTACTTCAAAACAAGAAGTAGAGTACAAAGGGATTATACCTTTTTGGAGCTCCCGCCTTACTTCACTCTCACCACCTCGCATCATTTTCACAATGCACCACAATGCTTCAAAATACATTTTGTGTAGAAGAGGCTTCCTTTTATAGGCCAAAAAGGATGCCCTCTCTTATGAGAGGCAACCGTGTGTAGCCTCCCTTGTGTTGACAAGTCTGACTTGGACTCTCCAATGCGCCCATGTGTGGTCGTCCTTGAAAATATAAGTCCCATCTTGAAATCAGTTGTTGGCCATTGAATTCGTCCACCGCCCACCACTCATTGACTTTCGACCACCGGCCACTGATCATTGACTTTCGACCACCGGCCAACCGATCGGTCATTTTTTGACCACTTTTTGGCCGCTGTTCGGCCATAATATTTTCGGCAAAAAGAGAATATTGCAGAAAAGCCTGGCCATGAAAATTTTGGTTTTTGGCAAGTGATTTTTCTTCACGCATGATGGCTTCTCCTCATAACGAGGGCCTTATCAAGCTCCATACTTAAGAAAATGTTCCAATGTTACCATATACATGTGGTAGTGATGTGTGTGAACACACTAGGACCGCCGGGGCAAGTTTCCCTCTTTAAGAGGTTTTTCCCCCCGAGCATTGTGTATACGCCCATCATTCTAGGGCTATCTATCTTTCCATTGCACACTAAGTAACACACTCTCTATTGTGTGCCTTGAGCTTCCTTCGTCTTCTCCAACTTGTGTGCGTTTCTTTGCAACCCTAATTGCAAAAATTGGTATCAGAGCAGGTTGCGTCCTCCCGGGCATAGTCGCTAGCTGCTCTAGCACACGCTTGCTCACTTTCTCCGATTTCAATGAGCTTTGGCGAGCGTTTGCAGGTCGAAAAATATTTGGGAAAGCTCGTAGAGCTTAGTATGGTCAGATTTTTTTTTCGGGCTAATTTCGGCCTCTGTTTCCACTACAAGCAGTGCTGCACAGGCTATTTTGTCATTTTGTGCAGAGTTTCTGTCAGTGCCATTTTTTGCATAACAAGTGCCTTACAGTCTTCTACGGTTTGTGCTATATAGCACGTGTTGTTCCCGCTCCATTTCTCCTATTTTCGAGCAGTTTTCACATCAGGTGTAGCATCTACCATGGCTGACAACAACACAGATGTCTTCAAGATGTTTGCTGTTGAGGACAGGTTGGATGGGGACAATTACCCTATGTGGGCTTATATGATGCAACACGTTCTTGTGTCAAAGGGGGTCTGGAATATTGTGCAGGGCATTGATGTACGTCCTGGTTCTGAGGATGTAGTCGATGATGAGGATTTTATAGGTCTTGCTACAAGGATTGCTGCTATTAGAGTTGTTTTGCCTACGGTAGAACAAGCTCGTTGGGATGGAAGGATGTGCAGGCTCGTGCATTGATTGTGTTGTCTGTGAAGCACACCATTGTTCCTCACATCCATTCAAGAAAATCTGCAAAACAGGCTTAGGATATTTTGGCTGGTCTTCATGCAAGCCGCAATGAGGCTAAAATTGCTTTGCTGTGCAAAGAGCTGGAGTCGAAGATTATGCATGAGGAAGATGATATGGACACTTTCCTTGCTAGTGTCAAGGATATCAATGAGCAACTTATTTTTGTACGTGAAGTAAGTACAAGACAGTTTCCTTGTGCAGACTGTTCTTGATGCCTTACCGGACTTTTGATAGTACTTGAAGACTTATGACCCAAGGAAGTCCAGAAGTTGTCAAGTTTGATGCATTATGCACATTGCTGTTGCAAGAGTCACTTTTGAGAAAAAACAAGACTAGATAGTGTGTAGTTGAACATGATTTTATTGCTTCTTAAAGAAAGGATGGTAACAGCAATGCAGCCACTTCTTATGGTTTTGCTGCGAGCGGCAAAACTTCTATTCCTAATGCTTCTGCTGGTAGCACTTCGTCGGGCAATTCTGGTGATAAGGGCAAAAAGAAGATGCGTTGTCATTATTGTAAAGCTAATGATCACTTGATCAAGCAGTGTCCTAAGTTGAAGGCCAAAGAGGCTAAGAAGAAAGAGGGTGGTTCCACTGTAAATGTTGGTTCCACTACAAATGCAGCCATTGTTGAGTCTTCTATGAAAGGAGAATGTGATGCTGATGTCGATGCAGAATGGGCTTTTAGCAAAGAGTGCACTTACAATCCTGTTGTGCATGATGCATGTTTGTCAGTTCTTGTGCATATTCACATGTGTGGTATTTCGACAGCGGTGCTACAAAGCACATTACCTCACATCGTGAATTGTTCACCTCTCTCGAGTCTGTCCCTGATGGGAATTCTGTCACTTGTGCCAACGATGCCTCTTATCCAGTTCAGGGAGTTGGAAAGATTGTGCTTACTGCTGCTAATGACAATTATTTCACACTTGTTGATGCACTTTATGTACCTGGGATCAAGAAGAATCTTTTGTCTATATCTACACTTGCTAGACTTGGACTTGTAGTCAAATTTGTGGATGACAAATGTACAGTTCATGATCTCAGTTTTGGTGATGAAATCGTTGTATCTGGGCTTTTGTGCTGTGGGCTGTATAAGCTCACTTTGTATGACAAGTGTGGATAAAATTTTGCAAATGTAGTTGCAGATTCAAGGGCTATTTCAGATGCAAAACTTTGGCATGCACGTTTTGGTCATCTGAATTTTGCCAGTTTGCTACGTTGGCAAAAATCTGATATGGTTGCTTCTTTGCCACCTCTTGAAGCACCAGTCAAACATGTTTGTGAAGGCTGTATTTTGGGTAAGATGCAGCGTTCTAAGTTTCCAAAGGATGGTTCAGTTTGGGCCACATGCAGGTTGTAGCTTGTGCATAATGATGTTTGTGGGCCCATGCAAACTCCGTCCTTGGGCAATTACCTTTACTTCGTGACTTTCATTGATGATTACTCCAGGCATGCATGGGTATTTCCGCTTAAAGCGAAGTCCGAAGTTTTTATATGCTTCAAAAAATTTCTGGCTATGGTTGAAAATGTCTCGAAATGTACTATGGGAACCCTCCATTTCGATCAAGGGGGGAGTATATGTCTCATGAATTCAATGCATTTCTGGCTAGTCGTGGGATAAAACACCAATGTACAGTGCCTTATACACCTCACCAAAATGGTGTTGCTGAGAGGATAAACAAGTCACTTACGGAAATGGCACGATGTATGTTCAAAAGTCAAGCTTTACCGCATTCTTTTTCGCTTCAGGCCGTCATGCATGCCACTTATGTACTAAATAGGTGTCCTACAAAAGCTTTGCAGTCTATTACTCCATATGAAGCATGGCATGATAGAAAGCCTTCTATTGAGCACATGCATGTTTTTGGTTGTTTGGCATATACTTTGGTGCCACAAACACAACGCACAAAATTGGATGAGAAGGCTGTCAAATGTATTTTGGTTGGTTATAGTGCCGAAAGCAAAGGTTACAGGTTATATCATCCGCAAAAAAACGTATTTAGGTTTCACAGGATGTAGTGTTTGTAGAAGATTCTGTTCAGCCCTTGTTGTCATGTACTAGAGATAGTAATGTAAGCTCATAGGACATTTATGACACTTTGTTGCCTCTTTTCGGTGGTGGAAATATGAATGTAAGTTCCAATGAGGAAAATGTATAGCCTATGGGGGTTTCTCAAATGTTACAGATCAGCCTATTACTGATGCAGATGTACATGATGTACTTGATGAGGAAAGGGCTGAAAATGAGCAGGCTAGAGGTATGCCAAAATGGCTGGTGCACACTTTGCGTGACAGTAAATTGTATGCACCTTTGTCTAGTCGTACTCGTTCAGGCTCTCACCATGCATCTTATGCATCAAATTGTTATGCTTTCGCTGTGTCTAGCTTACATGATGTTGAGGAGCCTCTATCTTTTGATGAAGCACATAATTTAGAAAATTGGATGGCTGCCATGCAATCAAAATATGATGCACTTATAGAAAATGAGACATGGACTTTATGTGATTTGCCTCCTGGAAAAAAGGCCATTGGTATGAAGAGGGTTTACAAGTTGAAATGCAAGCCGGATGGTGAGATCGATCGCCATAAGGCTCGACTTGTTGCAAAGGGTTATGCACAGCAAAAAGGCATAGATTATGAAGAGACCTTTTCTCCCACTTGTCGTATGACTACTGTGTGTTTTCTATGTGCATTGGCAGATCATTTTGGTTGGGATGTACATCAATCAGACATTGTTACTGCTTTCTTGAATGGTGACATATTTGAGGAAGTTTATGTAACGCAGCCTCGCGGTTTTGTCATAAAAGGACTAGAGGACAAAGTGTGAAGATGCAAGAAGGCTTTGTATGGGTTGAAGCAATCTCCTCGTGCTTGGTATGAGAAAGCTGACACTCATTTGGTTAAACGAGGCTTTCGTAACAGTCCAACAGAAAGCACATTGTATGTAAAGTGTGAGGGTGATGTACTTCTCATTGTGGTTCTTTATGTCGATGATTTGCTGATCACTAGACCAAATGAGAGACATATTGATGAATTTAAGGCTGATTTGAATGCTACTTTCAAGATGAAAGATTTGGGGTTGTTGCAACATTACTTGGGTATACTGTTTAAGCAGTGTGATGGTGGTATTTCCTTGTGTCAGAAAAGTTACATAGAGACATTGCTATGTAAGTTTGGACTTGAGGATTGCAAACCTATTGCCACTCCCATGGAAACAGGTTTGAAGTTGAGTCTACATGATGCTGGGGATCCTGCTAATGTCACTCATTATCAAACTGTTGTTGGCTGCCTCATTTATGTATGCAAAACAAGGCCGGATATTCAGTTTGCAGTCTCACAGGTCAGCAGATTTATGCATAGCCCAGGGTCTAAGCATTGGTAGGCTGCCAAGAGGATTTTACGCTACCTTAGTGCACTTTACATCTTGGATTGTTTTATCCCAAGGGGGATGATTGTCGCCAGACTTACATGCTTTTTCCGACTCAGATTGAGTTGGTTGTTTTGACACGCGAGTGTCCACAAGAGGTTTTATACAAAGCAAATTTTTTTGTTCAACTACTCATCTTCTCTTCTGTCGACTTGTCATGTTCAATATGTTGCACTGCTGAGACATCTTCCCTATCACCCCTGCTCACTCTGATCCACCTTTTGTAAATTTACTACTCTTCCTTTCCTCACTTCATTCATTTGTGTTTAAATGTTTGTCGGATCTTATGCTTCAAAAATACTGTAAGAGGTCATCAAAATAATTTTTTTACATGCAGGAAACTAAATCAAACAATGGATCACAACACGGTACATTTTGCACGCTTGTCTGATCTTGCATCTGCCTATGTATACACATGCGAATCAATCACTCATCTTACTGTGCAGCTTTTCAAGCAATACACGAACACCGCAAAGGAAATGCAACAAATGATACAACCTAAGAGATTTTACCTCACGACTAAGCAGATGAGATTGGCAAACTTAGCAGGCGAGAAACCCCATGCGTATATTGAGGGGTTCCATGCTTTTCAAGAGCGTTGCAACTTCATGAATAAGTGCGACGCAAGATATAAAGCTCTAGACCAAACAATGGCCACACCAAACACAGACAGGATGACAACATGTACTATTAGAAAAGGAAAATATAATGCCTTCTGTCTGTTGTGCTAACCAGCTTGCTTCTACATCCTGCAGGTCTCATGAAGCAAATACTTGAAGAGCTTGATATCCAGTACGAGGATGATGAGAGTATGTTGTGTAATGTTGAAGCACAACAACTCCTTGACACAAAAACTAAAGGAATTACATTGTACACGATGGAGCATCTGCGGTTTGGTTACAACATTGATTTGGATGAACTTTCAAAAGCTACTCAAGAAAAACGTGCCGCTCTATTGACAAATTTCATGACTTCGGCAAACCACACGTACGACGCAACTAATCCACCTATCACAATCCAGAAGGTAGCATAGCACTACAGCGAACACAAGGCAGTAAATTACGGCCAACAAGCCTCCACATACAAGCTAGTTGCAACAGACCAAGGCAAGTATGGATAACAAGTGTCATTAGCTTCCATTCATTTCTCCGTAGCACCATCATTTTTTTATTTACCTAACTAGTCTGCATGGACTGCAGATTTAGACACTCATCAACAACCAGAGACAAGCATCGTCCTTCCACCCCAGAAAAAGCAACATCGCGGCAAGAATACATAGTCTACAGTATACGATGCACAAAAAACGATAGGAGATATATCGGAGTTACGAGTAACATCCATAAACCCATTGTCCAGCACAAGCGCAATCCTTCGAAGAGGATGCGAGCGGACATGCAGACACATATTCCTTTCGAGGACAATTTTGAAATTACCAATTTAGCAACTAGTACCAATATACATAAAGCTAGAAACTTAGAACATTTCTATATTAAACAACGCAAAACAACAATTGCATTAGGTTATAACGTTTGTTCCGAACATCCACCAAGGTTGAGAATATATTAATTTTTGAAAAATCACAAGAAAATATAGCTGCGAACTACTGCCGTCTTTATTTCATTGTTTTGCTCACTGTCTTTGTCACATAACTTTGATCATTGCCTACAACAATGTCTTTTTGTGGACAATTTTGAAATTACCACTTTAGCAACTAGTACCAATATACATAAAGCTAGAAACTTAGAACATTTCTATATTAAACAACACAAAACAACAACTGCATTAGGTTATAACGTTTGTTCCGGACATCCACCAACGTTGAGAATATATATTAATTTTTTAAAAATCACAAGAAAATATAGCTACGAACTACTGCCGTCTTTATTTCATTGTTTTGCTCACTGTCTTTGTCACATAACTTTGATCATTGCCTACAACAATGTCTTTTTGTTTCCATTCAAACTATGACAAACATGAAAACTTATCAACTGCTTTGATTTAAATGCTTTTTCTTTTCAGTTTAGAATGGGTAGGCCAATTCCAGCTGATGTGATTGAGCAGCAGCCAGAATTTGAGACTGCAATGTACAAGTTGCAATACTGTCTTTACCCAAATTTGCAAGAGCGGGTGCTCAAACACTACATGCATAAATGGAGTGAGTTCATACCATGGCCAGTTCAACCAACTACCCCATGGAATCCTCATTACATCACTTGGAATACACTCAGTCAACAAATCACCATCGACATCGCCATGCTGGCTACTTGCTCCACAAAACACCACTGTATGTTGTTTGTGCAGATTGTGGACGTGCTCGGCCTACTCGAGACTATAGAATTAAATTACTCTAATGTGGTCCCCAACCACCTTCAGTCTGCTAAAAAATTCGTTTCGCGCTATTTCTCTATCAACCAGTTACCCACACGCGCAACTTTGAAGAGCATCTTACCGATATAGTCCTCCTCCTCTTCTCCACAGAAGATTTGTCCATTTCATTGTAAAGAAGTCATTGCATGCTACATTCAAAGTTCCGTTCTTAATTCATCAACTTTTTGGCATACTATTTTCATCAAATCGTTTTAGTCACTTACACTCACTTGGCGTAAGAAGATTTGTGCAAAACAAATAATAAGTGCTCTCTCTCTTTCTTTCTCTCTCTCTCTCTCTCTCACCTTTCATTTCTACAATCTTCTTTACTGATCTATACTCTTGTTCAGTGCTTGCTCTCTCTAATTGCAATCGCCTTGAAGGCTTGTACCTTTATACCAGTTTGTTATCCACTTCCGGTTATACAGGCTAACGAAGCGCTCTAGTTGGGTAAAAATAGTGTTAATTTTTTAGAAATTGAGCATGCATGCATTCAATTATGCTTGATCGAGCTTGGAATTTGAGCATTGCAATGTGGAATTAATGTAATTTTTGCATAAAATTTTGGCCTAAATTTGGGTGTGTGTGCCTACTCAATGGCATGTGCAATCCGGTGCTTGAATGAATAATTGGTATTTTTTTACCAATTATGATGATTAATTTGGCCAATAGTTGATTGCACTAATGTGTGTGTCTAGTCAATGGCATTTGATGTCCAAATTGAAGATGAATGATTGGCCTTGGTTGCCAATTGTGATGAATAAGACTTAAATTTTGGTACATGTATGATTTACTGATTTGAGATGACTCAATTAATGCACTGCTGTTGCATTGAAGCCAAATTGATTGGAATTTTATTGAATGTTCGCCTATGTATTGATGTAATTGAATGTGTATGGCTATGAAAACCATAAATGACAATCCTAATTGGGTTTGAAATGATTGTGGATACTGGATATGAGAAACTCATAAGTTGCAATGATTGAAAATTGGGTTATGCAAATGAGAGAATCAATGAGTGTATGTAATGCTTGAGCCACCACCACCTTTGATGTCATTGGAACTTGCATTATGATTTGATTGGAGATGTTGATTGGAGATATGTAGTTTCTAATTAAGTTGCTTGTGCACCATGCATTAAATTGAAATTGAGTGACAAGTGCTTCATTAAGGTTGAAATGAAGGAGCTATTGTGCGTTTCCATCGTGATTATTGCTAATGTCAATTAAATATGGAAATACATAGGAAATGTTCATTTGTATGCTCGATGTTGTATGTCAATCTTTTGGCTCATGTGTTTTGTGCATGCACAAACAAACATTGTCAAGATGACATTATAAAGTTGAAAATGAGCACCAATTTTGAGTATGTATTTCAATTGAAGAAGATTAGCGATAAATTGAGAAATATCCCGCATACTTTTAAGGATGCAAGTCAAAATGCATCATGAGTGCAATTGTTAACTTTAAAATGTGCTATATGCAAGTACTCAATAATTTTCAAATCGTGGTTACTTTGAGTGATGATTTGTTTTGAGGATGATGTGTTCAAATTGGGTACACAAGCACATGCACTATTATTCTCCCTTGCATGACTCCACACACATCCATGGTAACCCACCTTTGCGTAAGTGCCCACGCAACACACACATTCATACATAAGAAACTCCTCTTACAACTTGGGGGCGATTTCAAAAAGAAAAGAAATGAAGTAAAGGTACAATTTTTTTTTTGAACATTGATGAGAACCAGCCAATGCCATCATCATCCATATTGCCACTTTTGTCGCCTGGCTTGGAAGTCTGGCGCCTTCAAGCCTACTTGCTCTAAAATGTTGGTTTTGGATGCTAATTTCTGGCATGGCTACTGAAGCTACGCTTTTCTTGGCCCCACACTTGCAAACCCCCTTCACTCACATCATTCCCTTGCAGCTTGTGGGTTATGTTCACATGACACCTCGCTATTGAAATCTGCAAGCTGTAGGTATATGCAGCTCTGAGTCAATCGCTTCATTTACTCCCATGTCCCACCTTCTCTGATGCTCCCATGTACGACCTGGCCGCCACAAAATTGCCGTCACTTTCGCCTTGTTTTCCCACCTCTACAAATGATGAAATGCCATCGCGGCCTCCTTGAAAACCTCACATATCTTGGCATGATGCCTTATCCTCCACCCACCATCTCGGCTCAACATCAATCTACCTTGTTGACCCCACAAACTTCGCATTGCAGGCAAAGCCGCCCGGCGCCCATCAAACACACACATACACAGCTGTGTCAAATTGAAATTTTCAATGCTTGTGGCCATGGCCTGTCCCTGCTTACCCGCTACCCGCGCTACAGTCGAATTGCTGCAGAGCCAAGTTACCGAGCCACATTTGTGAAGCTGGGCCCCATAGTTGGTTGGCAACTTGTGCCAGCCCATGCTCGCGCACACACTCACAAGCTGTTGCCACTTTGCAGGTTCTGTTGTCATGAGTCTTGTGATTTTGGAAGTTAGAATCTCTCTCTGCTTCGATCTCACTCGCCGCCTTCAACCAACACACACACACACACACACACACACACACACACACACACACACACACACACACACACACACACACACACACACACACACACACACACACACACACACACACACACACACACACACACACACACAAACTCACCCACAAACACCACCCCTTCCCTACCCCTTATCTCCCCCCACAGATGGGCTGACGCCACTTACGCTACACAGAGATGAGAGGAAGAAAGAATTAAAAAGAAAAAAAAAAGCTACTCTCATCAAGAGATGATTCCCACCTCCCTCATTATTGCCCATGGACTGCAGCACGATTCTTGACTGTAAATAAATTTTCGGGATCAAATTACCTTTCGTTTCTCATCTCAAATGAGCTTGAACAGAGACGTCTAGAATGAGCACATATGTATTAGCTTCAAATTGATTCCAATGAATTTAGAATGCCAAACTATCGTGGTTTTAAATTTTATGGGCACTATGAGTGATTGTGGGGAGTTTCCTCAAGAGTGATCATATTTTATTTTTTAAAAAAATCTGTCATATTTTTGCACGATCAAATCAAGTGTCGAGTTGAGTCTCATTGTGTGGTGTCGTCAAGTGCTTGACTTGTGATTGATTCTTTTAGTGCTTCATTTGAATGGCGCAATGGTTTTAAGCACTAATAACTGAACTTCATGTTGAAGGATTGCAGACATTTGAGCCTTTGTTGGTCAAGACCATAAAATTTGTCTAGTAAAGGTCGACATTCCACTAAATGATAAATTCTTCTTAATTGCGTGGAACGCTCATTGTATGCACATCAATTGTGATTGTTTCTATGCACAAATGACCTTACTTGCACTAAAAATATAACTTGTGCTAATTTCATGTAGCATTTGCATTCTGCTAAACAAAAAATTCTTTTTGACATGCATGCAAGCATCAGTTGAAGAGATACATTGATGATGCAGGGATGATTGGTGAAAAGTGTGTATCAAAACATGAGCCTTATTGCATCTTGGTGCTTGATTTGAATGACAAATCCTTGCATAGCACAATCCATTGAGCTTGTTCAAAGGGCCATAAGGTACCATTTTGAATTTATGATTGAACTCGATATTTTTTGGTGCTTGATGTGCATGTACAAATGCTTTGGCACTAACAATTGAGATTCATTGTGAAGAGTGATTGGCAAAGAGGGATTCCATTGCAAATACGGGATGTCGGCATTGCAATGTATTGCAAAATGTGACTAGTTAGAGCCATTCCAATTGTTTGGATTAAAAGTTGTATATATGCTAGCTCATAGCTTGGTCAAAAGTTAAATTTTTTCATTTTAAGCTAGTTTTTACCCAACTTTTTTGAGAGCTTTCAAGTAAAAAATTTGGCTATTGAGAGCCATGCATTTTCATTTTATCAAGTTGTAGTCATCTCTCGCTCATAGATTGCTTTAAAAAAATGTAAAATTTCATGAGCTAGTTGTTAGCCAACTTTTTGGAAAGCTTAAAAATGTAAAATTTGGCTATCGAGAGCCACTTCATTTCATCAAAGTTGCATTATTTTCAGCTCTTGGCTTGTTTTTAATTCCATATTACTTTGAATCGTGCATGAGAGATGGTAAAAATTGCAAAATTTGCTTATGTAGAAGCATTATAACTCTCTCGTTGTTGATATGGATGCATAAATTTGCTATCAAAGAGCATCATATGCATAACCAAAGGGAATTTTTTTTCCTTGGGTTTTTTCCGTTTGGCAAATTCGGGTATGCAAGACCCTAGCTTTAGGTTTTCATTAATATTTCTTTGTATGCTTTTGGCTTTCAATAAAAAGATTTGGAGCTTGTGTTCACACTTAGCTTCAAAGCAGCTTGGATTGTAATAAAAGATCAAGAAGCTTCTCTACAAAGGGGATGCTTGCTCAAGGATGCACAAAGAGCATGAATAAGTGTAATTCTTCCATGATTTTGCTCTTTTTATCTCTTCATTCTTTATGCTTTGTTAAGTGAAATTTTGTTTCTAAGCTATGGTTTTTTCAAGTTCGAAAGCTGGGCATCCTAAAGTTTCAACACTTTGCTTTGTGAATATTAACTCATCAAAAAATTAGGTTTTATGTGTGCTAATCATAGGTAATTTGCCTTGACCTTAGGTTAATGTAGGTTCATTTCTCATTAGTCCTAGATTCTTAGTGATAGTCTTAATACTCCATTCATTTTTAACATGACCTAGGGCTATGATTAGGCTTTGGTCCTTTAGTCCAATTGCCATTAGCATCTCATGATGGAAGCAATAAAAAATGTGCTAAAAAATGAAACAATGAAGCAAAAATGCTACTGGACACATGAAAATTAAAATCTTTATGATATGTTGTGTATATGTGAGGCCTAGCGCCTTATTGGCACTTGGCAGGAGAGGGGAATCACCTTGGGTCGCTTGGTCAAGGCCCTAAACCGATGCCTTGGGATGATAAGGGTTAGCCGTCACCTTGGTAGGCTAGTAGGATTTTGGAATGCCTTCTTGAGCGTTCAAGGAGCCGAGAGTCGCACCTAGACTTGCCTTGGGGTGGTAGCCTTGTGATGTGCTTTAATTTTTTCAATGAATAACAAAAACAAAACTTCCATGAGCTTCAAAAAGCTGTGACAATGTACTAATAGATTAGGAGCTTTTTTATAGCCCTAGACATGAAAGACTTGAATGATTTATAAAAATTGGTCACATAGTTTTTAGGCTAGTAGGTTTATGACCTTACATTAGCCTAGGGTCTTAACTTATTGCTTGTGTTTCATGCATAAAACTGAAATTTCAAGTGGTTTAATCTTCATGATAATATATGTGTTTTTTTGCTTTACGTTGTCTAGTTTTTGACTATGATTCACCCATCTTTTAGAAGCAAAAAATTCACTTTGTGATTGTTCATTGTGCTTCATGTTTTATCATTCTTGGTGGCCTTTGATGCTCATTACTTGTTCTTTCTTCCTTGGACTTGCTTTTTACCATGTCTCCATGTCTTGCTTGACCAGCACACGAGGACGTACGCCAAATTAGGAAGGGGGAAATGTTAGCAGCGGCTAACACAGGCTACACCGGTTATACATCAAGAGAGAGATATTCTATGGATGTCATAATATTTCCCACTCACTTTGTATAAGTCTTGGGCTCACTTGGAGTTCCAAAGTTGTATATGGTAGTTTGAGGGATCAAGCTTAAACCCATAGTAGAAGGGATTGTGGTAAAAGCCTTTAAAAGGAAGCCTTTATGCAAGGAGGCTTCATTCTTGAGTATCCACTCTTGAGAATCCACTTTTGAGAGCTCCCTTTCTCTTGAGAGTTCACTCTATGGCCTAGCGAGCTTAATGTTTATGCTTGAGAGGCTAGTGCTAACCATTGTAATTAGAGTAAGCTCTTCTAGATTAATCTAATCCCTATTTTCTCATTAGTCTACTTCTTCTCTACATTCATTATGTCATGAAGTAGTATTACACTCTCATTATTCTGGATTTGAGAGAGGTATGTACTTCTTGCTATTAAACACTCCTATTCTTCCATAAGCATTTGATTTGTGATATTTAGCATCACTAATTAGGTTGATTAAGTTGGGTCTTAATCTTGTAATTAGTGTGTGTGCCCTATTGTTTGCTTATGTGTAGATAGGTTTTATGAAACTCTAGCACCATTCACCTCGTGTGTGTAGCTATTGATGAAGTGCCGTGATTGACATGTGGTAATTAGTGTGTGCTTATAATTAGTGTGCTTGGGGTTTCTAGTCTATGGTAAGTCGGACTTTGGTGGACTTGATGTGTGTAGGAGTTGTTAGATTAGTGATTATAGAATGATTAGAGTTAGTCTTGCCATGGATAATCTCTACTTGCATTGGAGAGGTGATCTCTTGAATCCTCTATTTCTATTCATCTGATGCTCGTGCTTCCATGCCCTAGCCAGGTTGCCGATCGACGGATTTGATAATTTTGTGTGAAGCGATTAGTTCGTGCTACAACGCCTCCCTACAAGACTGAGCTGAATACTATACAAATGAAAAACCTTTCCATTAATGACTATTTGATGAAGATAAAGAACATATGTGAGTCACTTGCATCAATTGGTGTTACAATCAATGAGATGATGATAAAGTAGAAGTCTGTTTGCGAGGTTTGGGTGCTGAGTACAAACACTTTAAAACTGGCATCCATCTTTCAGAGAAAATTCCCCCGTTTATAGATTGGGTGTCCTTATTGATTGCGGAAGAGAAGGAACTTGAGAGAAAATCCTCTACGTAGGGTGGAAACAATTCTGAACAGGTCCTTTTCAACAATAGAGGAAGAGAAAGAGGATGTGGTACAGGCCGTGGACGAGGCCGAGAAAGAGGCAACCGCCAAGCAGAACAATAAAACAACAACCATGGTCAGGACATAGGTGGTGGTCGAGGAAACTTGTGAGCAGGGGAAGTTCAAGAGGTCATGGAAATGCGCAACACAATAATGAATATCAACGTGGAAATGTAGAATGTTGGGGCTGTGGAAGACTTGGTCACTTTGAACGTGACTATCCAGACAAGAGGCACGAAAAAAATTATGCAACCACTAGCAAAAATGCAGATGATCCCCAGAGGCTATTTGTGGTGTAGCACATGTTGAATACTATGTTTGAAAATGTGGTAAAATCCAGTGATAATGTTTGGTATGTGGATTCTAGAGCATCGAATCACATGACTAGCCATGGTGAATGGTTTAAGGAAATGCAGACTTTACAAAGTCCTGGTTATGTAGAAACTGGGGATGATACTGCACATCCTATTATGCATACAGAAAATGTGACATTATCTATGATGGATGGTAAAGTGAAGTACCTGGCTAATGTACTACATGTACACAACATTACAAAGAACTTGGTTTCTGTTGGTGGCAAATGGTTGAGCAGGGTTTATAGGTCAGGTTTAACTCCGATGGTCTCTTTGTCAAAGATCATAAGAAGAATGGAAGGCCGGTTTCACAAGGAAAGAAAGTGGACATAATGTTTACTTTGAATGTAAATGTGCCCAAGGTGAATGCTGCCATGTTTGCACGAGGTGAGGTGTGGTTCTAGATATAGAGATTCAACACAAATGCATTGGTCATGTAAATTTGTAGAGGCTAAAAATGATATAGACTAAAGAGATGGTTACAGGTTAACTTACATTTTGAGTTCTAAAATGTAGAAAGTATGTGAAGTTTGTCAATTTGGAAAGCAGGCAAAAGAATCCTTTCCTCATGATAAGCATGTAAGAAGGAATGCATTGAATTTAGTGCATAGAGATGTATGGGCTGCGACAAAGACTGCATCTATGGTGGATGTAGATACTATGCGAGTTTCATCACCGACCATACAAGAAAGGTATGGTTCTACTTCATGAAGCAAGAAATTGAGGTGTTTATGAATTTTTAGAATTTCAAAGTTATGGTTGAAAAACAAACTGGGAAACATGTAAAGTGCCCGAGGTTAGATGGAGGGGGAGAATACTTCTCGAATGAATTCAATGGATTTTTGAAAAAGCATAAAATTCACATGCAGCTTTCATGCAAGTATACTCCATAGAAAAATGGTGTTGTTGAGCAAAATAATAGGCACATTGCAAAAGTAGATAGAGCATTGATGAATGAGAAGAACATGCCTCAGTGTTATTGGGCTAAGGCTGTTGTTGCTACAGGTGCCTACAATATGAACATGACACCCTAATGCTGTAGTATATGATATAACACTTGAAGAAAAGTTCACTGGTGAAAAATCAGATGTATCCAATTTTAAAGTTCTCGGATGTATTGCTTATGTGCATGTGCCGGATGAGCTAAGAAGTAAGCTTGATCCAAAAGCGGCAAAATGCGTGTTCATTGGCCATTCCCTTGAGCAAAAAGGGTATAAGTGTTATGTGAAAGAGTGAGTCCTGCAAAGTCTTCAAATTTAGCAAGGAAAGGAAATTAAAAAGTTGATGATGCCCCTAAGTTGCCAAATTTGAGTGCTGGCTATGATGATGGCGATAACAGTGGTTCTGAGCAAAGTTTGGATGAGGAGTTTGGCATACCCTCTGTGAAGACTCCAGGTGCAAGAAGACTGCAAGGAGGGAATAGGGCACCTGGAAGTGATTCCGGACCACACAGGTCAAAAAGATCAAGAAATCTTGTGCATAGATTGACTTATGACACCTATGTGGCTCGTCATTGTGCATTTATGGTGAAGATTACAAACAAAGTAGAACCCACATGTTTTGAGGATGCTGTCAAGGATGAAAAATGGTGAAAAGCTATGGATGAAGACATGGATTGGCCTTCAATATGGTGGACACCTCGAATCCAATCTGACTTGAGTCGGTACTTGATGCAAATGGAACATGGAAATTGGTGCCATTACCAAAGGAAAAGAAGGAAATTGGATGTAAGTGGGTTTACAAAATAAAGCATAATGCTAATGGTAGTTTGAGCATGTACAAGGCTAGAATTGTGGCCAAAGGTTATGCATATACTTATGTGATTGATTATGAGGAGACATTCAGCCTCGTAGCTAAGATGGCTACAGTTCGTGTGTTTATTGCAGTGGTTTCCGCATTAAAATGGGTGTTAAGACATATGGATGTAAAGATTGCAATTTTGAATGGAGACTTGAAGGAAACTGTGTATATGGAGCTCCAGCAAGCATTGTATGGGCTAAAGAAAGCATGCAGGTTAAAGAAAGCATTGTATGGGCTAAAGCAAGCACCTAGAGCTTGGTATGCGAGGATTGTGGCATTCCTCATTTCATTGGGCTTTGAGATGTCAGATGCAGACCATTCATTGTAAATGCAAAAGAATGAGGCATGAATTGCGATAATATGTATCTATGTGGATGATTTGATTGTTGAAGGTAATAATGTGGTTGAAGTAGAGGGTGTGAAATCTCTACTTATATAGGAGTTTGATATGAAAGACTTGGGAGACTCGCAGTATTTCTTGGGAATTGAAATTATTTGCACGGAAGAAGGTGTATGGTTGTCACAAAGGCCACATGCTTTGGATATGTTGAAAAAGTATGGTATGGATAATTGTAAGACAATTGCAATGTACTTAGACCAAAATTTGAAATTGGGGAATGATGCAAGTCAAGTTCTTCATAATGCTATCATGTACAGGACGATTGTGGTCAGTTTGATCTACTTGACTAGAGATATCAAGCTCAACATGTACAAATCCTGGATGGCTACCACCGATAGTCATCATCACTGGTGCACCTTGGTGGATACACATATCTTCACTAGTGATACTACAGTTGTACTAGTACATCGAGCTAGTCTACCTACCGGAGTGATGTCACACTCACCTCACTCACTAGTGATTCATACTAGACCATTGCACTTGTTTCCCTTTTATGTAATATTTCCCCTTATGTTTTGTAGACCTCTTATCTTGAGTTTGTGAAAAAGAAGAAGTACATTTTTTTCCTCTATCTTTGTGTGTGTGTGTGTGTGTGTGTGCTCACGCTTTACGTGTCAAACATTGGGAACTTGCCTGTGCACTGTGTGTGAGCCTCGAAAGGCTACAACCACACAACTAGAGAGCCCTAGCAAGCTCAAAGAAATAATGGTGTGTCACTCATTGCTCAATGTTTCCATCGTGAAGGATCCTGTGCTGCAAAGAAGAAGGAGCCACCACCGATGCCGTGCTCAACCGTCTCGCCGTCGTCGATGTCGCCTTAATGCTTGCTCTCTCTCTCTCTCTCTCTCTCTCACACACACACACACACACACACACACACACACACACACACACACACACACACACACACACACACACACACACACACACACACACACACACACACCTGTGAGCACACGAAGGAGAAGGAGACAGAGATGGAGCAAGAGCACTTCTTAGCTTACACCTCCCAGAATAAGGATTTTAGGTCAAAATAGACCTTTTATAAGAGTTTGACCCATTCACACATGGTGTCCACAAGGACCGATCATTGCAAAACTATTGTAAAAATAGGATAAGTGATGCACCTCTCATCGGCAATCACCTACACACCTATTGGACGGACAAGCCTAGTCCATGACTCAATCAAATAAATAATAAGGCATCCTTCGAAGGTGATAGGGTGTCCATGAGGGTTAACATGCCCCCCTTCCTGATGTAGATTCCATCCTCGAAAGCTATTGAGATGAAGCTCATTCCTTGAGGTGGAAGAGCATCTGAGTTTGTAGTCTTGAGCTTTCTTCAAACACTGCAAAATCAACCAAAAATCACACAATAATTGCATTTTCATATACAATCAAAAATCATATGCAATTGTAGGCACACAAATTGATTGATGACAGAATATTAAACAATTTTTCAGCAATAATAAATATTAAACTATAATATAATCAAACGCATAAGCAGTTGTAAAGTTCAAAAACTAAACAAGCCTAGGATCGCTAATTTAACGATTGAGTGGCACTAGAAGTCAACTATTAATACCATGGGCAAGCTTCTCAATTTTCTCTGGGCAATTAAGTTGTTTAATCATGAGAGAAAAGTATTTCATGTTCAAGGACTGACTAAGGCTATACCTAGAAGACTGTTTAGTTAAGCTATGATGAAAGGAATTGCTTATGAAATCATCGCTTGAATTATTCCCTTTGTTTGACCCCCCCAAAGGTTTTTCACCTTGATCAATTTTGATGTGTGTGCTTATTTTGTATGCCTTGGGCTTTTTGCTTTTCAAGGAAAAGCACCCACACTAGGAACCTCTATGGCTCTAGTACCATAGACAATACATGTGAGTGAAGTACCAAATCAAGATTTTATATTCTTGGCACTTTTGATTTTTTTGTTAATTCGTTTTCAACTTTTCAATTTTGTAACTTTGGGAGGTCATACGACACTATTACCCTCCCTAGGCTCATCACACTAGTAAACTCCCTTTATAATACTTAAGCTAAAGGTCAATAGGGACTAATCCCACTAGAAAGCCCTAGTACATTGCACATAATGCTGCCTAATTCGGATTAAGAACCTAACGTAGCCATTGATTATTAGGAAGGCATTCCCCATGGTATTAAGAGAAGATCTTTAACTCCTAACTTGGTCAAACTAGCTTAGTCAGACTGCTTGATTCTTAAACCTAGACAAGGGATTATGACAAAAAATTATATAGAATCTAATGTTTAATCTAAGCAAATATGCTGAATATTGTGCTACCAATCACATTTAAGTAGACAAACATTGATGCTAAAAATAAGACAAGAGGCAATGCTAATGGTCAAGAAATACCTGTTCGTGTTGATGATCACGCTGGATTTGAAGAGTGAACGAGAGAAAGATTCCATGAAGTTCAAAATCGCAATTCTGCAATGCATTCTTGTACACACTAGAAAACACAAAAAATACCTCTAAGAGGCACATCAATTGGAAGAGGCACCAACCTTTATTGAACACAATCAAAACAACATAAGGCTTGTAGGTTTCCAGCTTTTTGTTTAGCGACTCTTACTCTTTTACTTTTTTATTTTTATTTTTTTGAGTATAAGGCTATATATATACATTCCCTAAGATTGGGAGATTGAGAGGCCAGGGAGAAAGGTTAAGAGGGGAGCAAGTGAATGATGGATGTAAGAAAACACTCCCCCCTTCCTTGTGTAGACCATACCTTTGGAACGATGTCGTCACCTTTTGAAACCAATTGTTCCAAGTTGTTATGAGTGAAGACTTTGACCAATAGTTTTTGACCGCCCTAGGCGTTTCATCTAGTTGCAAGGGTGGTAAGGTACACTCCCATGATTTTTTTTGCAACATTGTTGTAGGTGGTGAACTTGCAACGGGAGGTGCAAATTCTTTCTTGTTTGTATGGATATGTACAATGGTAGGTGGAGGTCGTGTCGAAGCTTCATTTCCATATATGAACTACATGAAGAGGAAGAAGCTTCATTTTTGAAATGAGCAGAACAAGTCTTTCTTACTTGGGTACCCATACTAGCTCCGAATACAATGTATAGTGTTATGTGACCTTTCCTTTCCCACAATCTTCAATCGGCTTTATCGTCATAGGATTTGACTCATATGGGTCAGCAGGTGATAGGTAAGAACACAATTTACCTTTTGGTACCCAAATTTGATCATTCTCTTCATAGTAGCCTTGGGCTTCCAATAGTTGTTTGGGAATCCAACACAATGTTTTCTTACAATTCTTGGGAGCGAGTGGGGCGTTTTATACAAGGCGCCTGCTTTTTAGCATCAAAGTTGTTATTAAAGAAGCTTTAGGGACCCATTTGTACGATTTCTTAGTTATATTGCGATGGGTCTTGTGTGTCTCATTTTTTGTTTCAACTACGAAAGTGAAGCTCTAGAGAGTTGGTTATAGGGACATATGGTTCAACTTCTTGGACACACAATTTTTTGGGTTTTATTTTCTCAAGAGGCAATATCTCAGGGACTATGGCTTGAGTGGTAGGGCTAAGAGTTGGTTTCTACGTTGTCCTTAGGTTTATAAACTCATCAATATATAAACTTAGGATGCAATATAAACATTTGGTCGCTATCATCCTAGGTTTATATTGTCCTTAGAGTCAATTTTAATTGATGATTGTGACTCCAAATTGTGTGGGCTATAGTCTTTTGATATGCTACTGGTTCCAATGTTAGTCAAGCCTTCATCTGGTAGGATCAGAAGCTATATGCATTGCTCCTATCATATCTAAGGGTATGAGTTGTGGCATTTCATCCCCCTCAAGTGGTACCAGGTTGTCCCCCTATTTCCCCAAGTGTCTATGGTTTCTGCTAGGTGGACCCAATCCACATTGTCAGACTCAGTCATCCTAAGTAGAACATCCATATAAGGAGAATCTTTCCCAACATCAGTGTCCATTTTACACGTGTAACAATACTGCAATGGGGTCGAATGAACTGTGGTGTTAGATCTATGATCAATCATAAATCTGTTTCCAAGAGGATATGCCCGGCCAGTTACAAGATCAACTTGAATGACAGAATCTTGGAACTGCAAGCAGACATGGTTTTTAGAACAGTCATGCAACATTTTTGCTTCCCTTATGAAAGGACGTCCTAAGATAATCTTAGATGACATAGTGTGCTTGGAGAAATCCATAACAATGAAAGTATTTCTTATTTTGTGTCTAAAAACCTTGATCTTGAGATTTTTTAGCATCCCAATAGGCTTAACAATAGTCCCATTGGCCATCTTTACCACTATGTTTGTGGTCCCAAGGTGAGGACTTCCCATAGTTTCCCAGAAATTTTAGTCACAATGCTAACCCCCGCTCCACCATCAAGGATTCCCTCCATAATTAATCCCTTGGTAGTGATTGGTAAGGTTGCATTGGAATCATTGCCTTCAAAGTATTGTCCCAACTTGTTAACACGTATTTCAACAACAAAGTTCTCATCTAGGTTGGATTGTGGATCTAAGTGTTCCTCCTCTATTGGCACCTCCCTAGCTCCATCCATTTGTGCAAATTGTGGTAGCCCGACTTCAGTTCTCAATTGAGGAACTTTCAAAGAGCTAAGAATAGCTCAGGGTCTCCATATAATTTGGACATGATGGTGGTTCTAACTTCTGACGCCATGAAATCCATCAATGTGGCAATATCTAATAGTAATTTTTGGGTTTCAGTCCCTTGACGTGGGGAAGATGGGATCTCCATTTCTTTGATAGGGTCAGGTAGTCCCTCTGTAAACATTCTCTCCAACAAGAAGAGAGTACGTCCACTTTCCCATGACTTAAAAGTCACTTTCTTCTTGGATGATGCTGGAGAGGGGGAAAACGCCCATCACAAACACAAAGGCCTCTCTATAGCCTAGGGTATTCACAACACCCCTATCCTCTCAAAAAACGCCTTCAAACACACAACTCACACTAGCAGACCACCGCCTGCTTGATTTCCATTGCTCACACACTCAACAAACCACCACACAAGGTACACCTACTACCACTTCCTGTCTCCACCCTTACACACACACACAACTCAATCTCACTCTCTCACACAACACACCATCGGTCCGGGGGGGACACACACATCCACACAGCCGGCACCGAGGAGAAACATGAAAGCAGGAGAAAGAGAAGGCGGGAAGGGGAAACCACATCAAGGAGAGGCAACAACGATTCAATTACACTCCACAAAACACCTTTACAAACTCACACTGCCATCACCATGGCCATTTACACAAGAAAAATGCAAAGGGCTTGACAGGCACACTCCTCTGTCCTAAACTCCACTTTGTAGGCTTCAAAACGACACAAAAACTAGGCCAAAAAGCCAATAAGAAGTCCCTAATTTGATCATTTTTTGACTTTTATAGGGTAAGGGATTCAATTTGGGAAATTACACTTTCATTGGTCCATGGGGCACCCTTTTTTGGTATCTCTTGGGAAGGGGGGCACTGCCTTGCTCCATCTGCTCTCTTCTTCTCTTTTGGGGGGGCATTCGCGACATCGCTATTGCCCCCTGGGCTTTTTATTTTTTTATTTTCCTTTACCTTCATTTTTACCCTCTTTGGACTTAGCTTTGCACTGCTTGACTAGCTTGACTTTAATCTTCCCTCTCTCCCTATCCAACTCCTTTTTTGCCACTTTGGTCCAGCCTTACCTTGCCCTTGCTTTACTCACTTGGCCCTCCTTCAACTTTTGCTTGCCCGGATGGCCTCTGCCTTGGTTTGTCCTACCCCAAATGGTCCTTCGGACTTTGGTCAGCCCACTTGGCCTTCATGGCTACTCTTGGATTCTGTCTCCCTCTTCCCTTCACACTTAATGTCCGTGGGACACCCCACTTGGTTCACTTGGCCGCTCGGCAATTCTCCTTCTTGGGCTCGCTTCCCCTGCTGTGGGACTTTCCCCTTACCTTAGGGGGGAGGCAATAGCGATATCGCTATTGCCCCCTTCCTCCTTCTCAAAATTTTGGCGCCCCATGGGCTCGTGGGAATTGCCATGCCACATCATCACCGCCAACACACCGGTCTCCGCCACCGCATGGGTGCGCGCCACCAAGCTGGCCAAAATCCGCCGCGACATTGCCACAGTAGCCGCCTGGCCGCCTACGCCATAACCAACGAGCTCCAAGAGATCTCTCACTTCATACAACCCCAAGGAGGTCACGTTTCCGCCTTTATACTCCTCCGTGAATGGATCCCCGCAGTGCCCATGTGGGTTCATCGTTGCGCCATGTGGCAATCGCCCGTGAGCTGCCCCAAAAAACTCATTACCCTTTGTAAAAAAACCTTCTTACCTTGCCAGTTTTTGGTCTTCCTTGGTCAAGCTACCACCAGTAGCCTACTGACCCGATGTGCAAACTGTAAAGACCAGAGGAAACCCCCCGTTTTCACATTCAGATTACTTGCCTCTTGCCCCATTTTGAGATTTCCAATGCCGTCATCTGTGGCCGCAAAAAATGCCAAAAAGCATCTGCTACTTTCCCCTTGATAGTACCTTGCGACTTCGTCCTACCACACCTAGCTGACCGAGTGTCCGTTTGACGAACCGTCGATTTGTTCTAGCTCCTCCTGATGAACACTTCCACCGAGAACCTGGCCGAAAAACTGCCAAATGGCACATCCTCCAATGCGGTCAGGTGGGCTCAGACGCGGCCCCCTGAAAATCTTCTAATGGCCATAACTTGCCATCCAGAGCTCTGATTTTCGATCCGAGAAGATAGGCATGCTCCACAACTTGAGCACTACACATGTATTTACTGACATAAGCCCGTGCCACTTGTCCCCAGCTGCCCTGTCCGTCGGGGATCTGCTACACACTTCAACTTTAAACCACAATATCTTGAGCACCAAGGCTCCGTTTGACGAGCCGTCTGGATCGGCTTCTAGAGCATACTGAACATAAAACCCACATCTCGGGCACAGAAGGCCACCAACCTGCTTGGCTCTTTGCAGCACACCTTTGGCCTAAAAAATCTCTTCGAGCATACACCTCTGCTATCCTTAGGCTGCCTAGGGTCTTGGTACTTGCCCTAGCCTTCTGCACTGCACTCACATGCTGCCTCTGCGTGGCATAGACCATCTCCTAACTCGGACCAACTTTTGCCGCATCATCATTGCCCACCCCCTCGTTGAATATTTATGTTCAACCACACATGGCCTTTTTGCACTAAAAAATTGCACACCAAAAACAGACTCTTTGTATACTGCAAAACCACCTAACATATGTACAAAACTGGAACCTGCTACCCACAGTCTTTGCTCATGCATGTTTCCAAACCCCCTGCTTTACCTGCCACCAACCTCCTGGGTCAAGCACCTTGCATTGTTCTTCTCCATCCACCTGCAACAACTTTAGATAACGCCACACCAAGGCACATATCCAACCACATATCCAACTGCCATCATCATGCTTCTACCACTCCAAGAACTCCTTGGCAAACTGCCCACTTGCAACAAAGCACTCCCAAGAACACCAAATAGAGCACCTTCATGCTCACCATCCTGCTCAATCAACACTTGCGACCTACCTGACCCACCCTCCCATGCATGTAAAGCTAGATCCTCGTCTAGCAGATCCTGCACCTGCTCAACAACACGCTGCACAGATGCCTTGATTAGCATTCCCTTCAACCACCACTCACAGACCTCCTTACAAAGCTTGGACACCACCTTGGAATCACCTGTCATAGAGGGCACTGATTGCACAAGGAGCACCTCTAACTTTGACTCCACTTTGCCCTTCTCACTTGACATGAACTCAATTTGAGCATCGCCGAGCTCCTCCTCGTCAACTCGCCCTTCCAGGTCAATAAGCACCACTTGCTTGTCCGCTTCAATTACCTGCTCTTCGACCACTACATCCTCAATCCTTGCCAAGGAAGAGAGAAATTCATTCTCTAACGCATCCTCTTCGTCCCCTTCCATAGGTACAACTGCTCTAACCCTTTTGGAAAAACTTTGCACCTGCTGCACCACCATGGCATATTCCATGGCTACCTTCATCAACATGGCCATTAGCATGGCACTGCACACCAACCTTACCTGCTCCTTACCACCTGTAGGCCTAGACTGTTCCATTTGGTCTTTACTAAGCACCTCGGCTTGCACTTCATGCTGCTCCTCACACACATTCACTACCTCTCTACTCACATGTAAAAGGTCAAACTCATCGTACCTGGATTGGGATGACTCGGTCTCCCAACTCGTTTCTGCGTCCATAGAGCTACTGTCACTCGACCTAGTCTCCTCTTCGGTTTCAAGCTCAGGAATCTCCTCTAACTTCACTGTTTCAACCTCGTCTGCAAACCGCACTCCTTGCTCTTTACCGCACTTCAATGGAGCTTCAACAGCTTCGCTTGAACTTGGCAATACTTCCTTTGCCCACTCTGGAACCACCTGCACTTCCTCCACAACTGGAACTGCTCTAGCCGGAATCTTCTGCATAGGAACCACCATGTCTCTGTGCAACCAAAGAACCCTTGGTTCTTCTCGTACTTTCACTTCTCTTTGTACCACGTGTGGTTTGGCTACCACCACCTCACACTGCTTTGGCATCATTGCACCTTGCAAACACCGCCTAGCCTCTCGCTTCTTCAAAATCTTCTTGGTCCGCCCTCTCGCTAGAGCTACCGCCTCCTCATACGACATTGGACCATCTATTTCCACCTTATCTCGCACCTCCTAATGCAGGCAATCCATGAACTTACACAACTTCAAAAAACTGCCATTTTTTGCAGCAGTTACCTTGATCAATTTCCCCCAAAGGGCTTCGAACTCCCACTCAAACGCTTGAAAATCCACCTCCAAGATTTGCTTCAAACCATCTAGCTTCCGCTTTACTTCATCTAGCTGCGCTTCTGCTACAAATCTCCTTCAAAAATCCACCTCTAGGGCTTCACAATCTGCTTTTTCTTCTTCACCTAGGCCATCGAGAGCCATAGCCTTGCTTTACCATGAACCAGGAGTGGGAACACCTGTACCGCACCATCTTCTCTCGATAAACCGCTTTCTAACACGAACAACCCATAGTCTTGAAGCCAAGTTTTCGCATCTTCAACCCCAGTGAAAATGGGAAATCCCATCCAAGCCATCACTAGCAGCACCTGCTCTTCAAAGGCCGCACCTTTGGCATCACAAAAATCACCACTTCAACTTCAACTAGGAGCATCAACATACTCCTCCGTGGGGGCACCAGAAGATGGAGAGGGGGAATGGGGGAACATGCCCAACACAAACAAAAAGGCCTCTCTATAGCTCAGGGTATTCACAACACCCCTATCCTCTATGAAAACACCTTCAAACACACAAATCACACTAGCAGACCACCGCCTGCTCGATTTCCATTGCTTACACACTCAACAAACCACCACACAAGGTACACCTACTACCACTGCCTGTCTCCACCCTAACATACACACACACAACAACTCAATCTCACTCTCTCACACAACACACCATCGGTCCGGGGGGGCACACACATCCACACAGTCGGCATCGAGGAGAAACATGAAAGTAGGAGAAAGAGAAGGGGGGAAGGGGAAACCACAGCAAGGAGAGGCAACAACGACTCAATTACACTCCACAAAACACCTTTACAAACTCACAATGCCATCACCATGGCCGTTTACACAAGAAAAATGCAAAGGGCTTGACAAGCACACCCCTCTATCCAAAAGCTCCACTTTGCAGGCTTCAAAACGGCACAAAAACTAGGCCAAAAAGCCAAGAAGAAGCCCCTAATTTGATCATTTTTTGACTTTTATAGGGTGGGGGGTTCAATTCAGAAAATTGCACTTTCATTGGTCCATGGGGCACCCTTTTTTGGTATCTCTTGAGAAGGGGGGCACCGCCTTCCTCCATCTGCTCTCTTCTTCTCTTTTGCACTTGGGGGGGGGGGGGGGGGGGGGGGGGGGGGGGGCATTAGCGACGTCGCTATTGCCCCCTGGGCTTTTTATTTTTTTATTTTCCTTTACCTTCATTTTTTACCCTCTGTGGACTTAGCTTTGCACTACTTGACTAGCTTGACTTTAATCTTCCCTCTCTCCCTATCCACCTCCTCTTTTGCCACTTTGGTCCAACCTTACCTTGCCCTTGCTTTACTCACTTGGCCCTCCTTCAACTTTTGCTTGCCCGGATGGCCTCTGCCTTGGTTTGTCCTGCCCCAAATGGTCCTTCGGACTTTGGTCAGCCCACTTGGACTTCATGGCTGCTCTCAGATTCTCTCTCCCTCTTCCCTTCGCACTTAATGTCCTTGGGACACCCCACTTGGTTCACTTGGCCGCTCGGCAATTCTCCTTCTCGGGCTCGCTTCCCCTGCTGTGGGACTTTCCCCTTACCTAAGGAGGGGAGGAAATAGCGATATCGCTATTGCCCCCTTCCTCCTTCTCAAAATTTCGGTGCCCCATGGGATCGTGGGAACTGCTCCACCACGTCATCATTGCCAACACACTGGTCTCCGTCACCGCATGGCCGTGCGCCACCAAGCTGGCCAAAATCCACCGCGACACCGCCACAATAGTGCCCGGCCGCCTGCGCCATAACCAACGAGCTCCAAGAGCTCTCTCACTTCATACAACCCAAGGAGGTCACGTTTCCGCCTTTATACTCCGTCAACGGATCCCCGCAGTGCCCATGTGGGTTTATCATTGCACCATGTGGCAATTGCCCGTGAGCTGCCCCAAAAAACTCATTACCCTTTGTAAAAAAACCTTCTTACCTTGCCAGTTTTTGGTCTTCCTTGGTCAAGCTACCACCAGTAGCCTACTGACCTGATCTGCAAACTGTAAAGACCCGAGGAAACCCCCCGTTTTCTTCTTCAGATTACTTGCTTCTTGCCCCATTTTGAGATTTCCAATGCCGTCATCTGTGGCCGCCAAAAATGCCAAAAAGCATCTGCTACTTTCCCCTTGATAGTACCTCCCGACTTCGTCCTGCCACACCTAGCTGACTGAGTGTCCGTTTGACGAACCGTCGATTCGTGCTAGCTCCTCCTCATGAACACTTCCACCGAGAACCTGGGCGAGGCCAAAAAAATGCCAAATGGCACATCCTCTAATGCGGTCAGGTGGGCTCAGACCCGGCCCCCTGAAAATCTTCTAATGGCCATAACTTGCCATCCAGAGCTCTGATTTGAGATCCGAGAAGACAGGCATGCTCCACAACTCGAGCACTACACATGTATACATTGACATCAGCCCGGGCCACTTGTCCCCTGCTGCCCTGTCCGTTGGGGATTTGCTACACACTTCAACTTTAAACCACAATATCTTGAGCACCAAGGCTCCGTTTGACGAGCCGTTTGGACCGGCTTCTATAGCATACTGAACACTACACTCTAGCACATAAAACCCACATCTCGGGCACAAAAGGCCACCAACCTGCTTGGCTCTTTGCAGCACACCTTTGGCCTAAAAAACCGCTTCGAGCATACACCTCTGCTATCCTTGGGCTGCCTAGGGTCTTGGTACCTGCCCTAGCCTTCTGCATTGCACTCACATGCTGCCTCTGCCTGGCATAGACCATCTCCTAGCTCGGGCCAAATTTAGCTGCACCAACGCTAGGTATGGCTAGTGGTCTATGGACTTTGTGAGGTTGCAGTTGCATAGGGAACACTGTGTCGGTAATCTGGATGTGTCTAGGTGTTGGCTCTAGATCCCTTTGGGTCTCTTCTACAAAACTCATTAATTGCTTGACTCACTCAATCTCCTTTTTAGGGTTTGGGTAAGTTCCTATCTTCTTCTTGGGTCCTGGCCATTGTGGCTCATGACTATCCTTCTTGTTGGTTTCATTCCTAGTGGTCGTTTTAGTCTCCATGGTTTCACCTGAATCAAAATCTTCTTTAGTGTCCTTCATATATACGGGGTCATCACTAGTCTCTATGTTGGTCTTTGAACTGGGGTTTGACATCACTGGTTTTTGCGATCTCTTCCTTCGTGTTTTCTTCTTCTTCTGAGATTGGGCAATTGATGCTGCGTCTCTTTCTCCAAGAATATTATTTTGGTTTTGGAGCATCAATTATGTGAGTTCATTTACTGGTACCATAGGTGTACTTTGTTTTGGCTCCTCCGTAACCTCAATTAAACTCAATGGTGTTATCTTTGGTGCATTTGGATTATTAGGACATCGGGCAATCAAATGATTTATGCCGCATCAATTACACATGAATATCGGCATTATAGATGTGCTCGCTTGATTGGTTTGCATCAGTGTGGCATTCTTTTGTATCTAATAGGACATTTGTCTACACGATGTGGACCTCCACACTCATAGCATTGAAGAGGTGGTCTCTTGGCAGTGTAATTGATATTTTGGCCTCTTGCTGCAAGAGAAGCTACTTGATAGATAGGTTTGACTTGTCCCCAATAGTCCTCCATGTAGTATTGTGGACTTTCTTCAAGCGCATCAATCCCATAGGCAATATTAGGGTCTATATCTTCCTCACAGCATTCTAAACCAACAATAGATGTCTCACAACCCAGTTGATTCACAAAAGTGATTCTCGGATGTGGTGGTTGCGGTCCTAGCACTGGAAGTGGTAAGGGTGCTTTGGGCCCTAGGGACCATGTGTTGTGATATTTGTTCAAGAGGTGGGGCTGACATCAATGCAGACACTTGAGGTGTATCCATCCATGCTATGGTTGGTTTATTGGCCATCACACATTTAAATACTATGCAATCCTTGGCTTGATGACCATATCTTCCACAGGCATTTGTAATTCCCAGTAAATTTTACTCTAAACATGGGGAATTCAATGGTACTATGCGGTCCATAGCATATTGAGCACTCCCTTCTTGGATACATATGATTGTTTTGCAGAGTACGATTGTCTCTAAGACTCTCTTGAATGGCCTTGGTGATATCAACTAAAGTCATCTCAGATATCTTTGGCTCCTTAGCAATAGGCTTTAGGGTCATTGGTTGATGCCCCGATGCTTGCGAGCTAGTAGATTTAGGCTCAACAGACACTCTTTCTCCTTGAATCATTAAATTATCCTCCAATTGGATCGCATTGGTGGTGACTGCTTCCCCAAGTGGTGATACCTCTAATGACTAGGCCATTGTAGATATCCTCATGTCGTAATCCCTAATGAATCTATCAAGAAATTGATTATTATTGAAGCGCTCATTTGGATTACAACAAGAATTCAAATGCTTCAAGCAACTAATAAAGTCTCTCATTGACTCTCCTTCCTCTCGTTGGGATTTTTGGAGCTGAGATGTGTAAGGTTTCCACTTTTTGAAACCTTAAGATTGTATAAAGCTTAGTTCAACTAATATGATTATTGGAAAAGCAATGTAGAATTGTCCGACTGTGGCAAATATTGGTATTTTTGAAATCTTAAGCACAACAAACCCTGGGCTAGAAATTTTCAGAATCAGATTCCGATAAAATCTGGAAGAGTTACGTGCCCTGAAAGGTTACAATAGGAATTCAATTAGTTAAGTAAAATTGGATGGTTTCAGTAATTATTATTATCAAAGACATTCTTATCCTAAGGTTCTAGAATTTACTGATATTTTCAATTTTCATAATTAAAAGTCAGTGAAAATAGTCAAAATCAATTCTGGAAGCTGAGGGGAAAGTGTGGAGCTATGATGAACTTTCCAGGGACTCAAATAGCAGCAAGGGGCGCCATCTTCAGCCTTGGGACTGCTTGAACTGCAAGCAACTGCCTTTTACAGCCTGTGAGAGCTTGTGAGTGCCAGAAACCTATAAATAGGACCCCTTGCTTCACAATTTGACAGACTCGGAGCCTTGACACACTCTCTCTCATCTAGAGAGACTGCTACGCAGAAATCACTAGAAATTAAGCTCTAGTTGATTACCTTAAACAGTAATTAGCCTAATCCTTCTTAATTAGCAAGGCTAGATTAATCCATTTTCTTAATAAATTGAAGATTAGGCCTATGTATACTCATAAATCCTCTCTTAGTTAAATATTCTTTGCTAATTTTTGTAATTAAAGCTTGGGAATATTAAGCTAATTAATCATCCTATCATATTAGGATTGAAATTATCCAAATTAACCATAAATTAATGGAAAATATATTAATTAAGTTTAGATTAAGTTGAGGTAATTATGAAAGCTGCATTAGATAGTCTTTAAGCTAGAAAAATTATCGTATAATTTTTAAAGTAGTTTTCATAATTAATTAGGCAGAATTACACTGTTTTTTAGAGAAAATTGAAGGGGAAAATAATCAAATTGATTCAAAATGTCTTGAGTTATTTATTAGAGATTGATTACATGTTAGGAAACTTTTGATAATTATTTCAAGCTCAGATAATTAATTTACCTAATTACTTTAGCAGAAATACTCTGGTTTTAGCACAAATTAAAAGGGGGAAATGAGTAAATTGATTCAAATTTCTTGAGTTATTTATCAAGGGTTATTTATATGTTAGGGAACCTGTGATAATTATGTCAAGCTCAGATAATTAATTTACCTAATAACTTTAGCAAAAATACTCTGTTTTTAGGACAAATGAAGAGAGAGAAATTAGTAAATTGATTCAAATTACTTTGAGTTATTTATTAGAAATTATTTACATGTTAGGAAACGTGTGATAATTATGTCAAGATCAGATAATTAATGTATCTAATTTCTTTAGCAGAATTACTATGTTTTTAGGATAAATTAAAAGAGAGAAATTAGTAAATTGATTCAAATTACTTTGAGCTATTTATTAGAGGATAATTACATGCTAGGGAACCTACGATAATTATGTCAAGCTCAGAAAATTAATTTACCTAATTACTTTAGCAAAAATACTCTGTTTCTAGGACAAATTAAAAGGGAGAAATTAGTAAATTGATTCAAATTGCTTCAAGTTATTTATTAGAAGTTAATTATATGTTAGAAAACTTGTGATAATTATGTCAAGCTCAGATAATTAATTGACCTAATTACTTTAGCAGAATTACTATGTTTTAGGACAAATTAAAAGGGAGAATTTAGCAAATGGATTTAAATTGGTTTGAGTTATTTATCAAAGGTTAATTACATGTTAGGAAACCTGTGATAAGTATGTCAAGCTCAGGTAATTAATTTACCTAATTACTTTAGGAAAAATACTCTGTTTTTAGGACAAATTAAAAGAGGGAAATTAGTAAATTGATTCAAATTGCTTTGAGTTATTTATAAGAGGTTAATCATATGATAGGGAACCCGTGATAATAATTTCAAGCTCAGATACTTAATTCATCTAATTACTTTAGCAAAATTACTATGTTTTTAAGACAAATTAAAAGAGGAAAATTAGTGAAATGATTCAAAATGCTTTGGGTTATTTATCAGAGGTTAATTACACTTTAAAAAAACTATGAAAATTATGTTACCCTCAGATAATTAGTTTACTTAATTATCCCAAAAATATTACATTATTTTTAGAGAAAAATAAAAGGAGGAATATAGTAAACTACTCCAAAAACCTTTGATATAAATGTCAGAGGTAGAACAAACCTTGAGAAATCCGTGATAAATATCCCAACCTCAGATAAATAGTTTAGGTATTTATCTTCAAGAAAAGTAATCGGTTTTGCGTATAAAATAGAGAAAAGAATTAGTAAATGAATTTATCTAATTACCAAATAATTACCTGAGGTCCAAAATAACTATTGAAGGGTAGAAAAATTCCTCAGCATAAATGGTTGGTATAACAAATTACTATCCGTAAAATCCTGCCTAAATTAAACCATAAGTATAAGAGGGAAAGGTTATAAATGAAATTTATGAAAATTCCTAAAGATAGAACATATTCAATTACAATTTAGGGTGATTAATCCATTAGCCGATAGAAATTTATAATTTACTAAGGCTAAAATGGAATATAGACTAACGATAAACCTAGTTAAAGGGTTTCCCAAATTAAATGGTAATTATGGGAAATTACTTATAGCATAAATAAGTTATAGGAGGAATATCTCATCAAATTGACTATTAAAGATACCTACTTACTCCAAAAATCCTTATATTTGGAACAAAAATAAAAAAGAAGATTATTCAATTAAACTTTTAATGGATTAAGTCTTTTTATAAGGCAGCCGACATGGCTCCAAAGAGAATCGGGGGAAATCCTCTTACCGAGGAAGAGGATGTTAGCAACAAAAGAAACTAAGCCACTAATGACCATGAGGCTGGACCTAGCCATAGGCCAACGGAGGAAAGTCTACGGGCTTCCGCCCCACAACACATGGGCGAGCAGTCCCACGTGGATTTCTATTTTGTTCATTTAAAATCTTTTAAAGTTCATTTTTAAGTTAACATTACATACATAAGGTTAGGAAGAATAAACTGGCTGAAAACGGAAGGTAACTTCCAACGTGCATTTGTTTATAATGTAGGAAAGAATTGTTTGGGTTAAAACTGGTTGAAATAGAAAAGATATGATTGATTATTCTTAGGACAGCTTGTCTCAAGACACCTCCGACTCCTTGGTATATTTTGATGATAATGATGGATTTCTAGCCACGGATAAGTCGGTTACCCCTATGAACGATGAGTTTCTACTCTGTGTCATGTCTTGATGTTTCTATATAAGTTAGGATACCGTTTTTTATCCTAGGGGAGCTACCTGGTTGTATGGGCAACTGGTTTGGTGTATGGGCACCCGGAACCTTGGGTGGGGGTTTATCCACTGCAGATTATGAATAAGGAATGGGTGCCGTTTTTTTCACCTTTAGGTGGTCTTGAGACAAGAAGAGTACTGGTCATGGTTATTATGGACAATGTTTTGATTGATAGTACCCTGTCTTAAGTTTAAAGATGTCCTTTTGCAGAAAGAATGTTTTCAATGTTGTTTTCAAGGGATGTTTTAATGAAATTCAGTTATGAAAGTTAAAAGAAATGATTGTTTTAATTGCGAAAAGAATGTGGTAATAATTAAACAACACCGAAATCATGTGTGAGTGTGGGGTGGTAAGTGGGGATTGACTAAGGTTGTCAATCATGGACGGGTGGACCTGATTAGTCAGGTAACTATCCATCCGTGCGCACTAAAACGTTTAGAAAACTTCTTCACTTGGAAGAGGAGTCCACCAGCAGCTGTGCCCTCACATCTGTTAGGGAAAAAAAAGCGTTGGTTGAGGATACGTTAGCCCAATTGTGGCAATTATAGGGCCGAAATAATTTTTTGGACTTTTAATATGTTGTCCCGTTTCCGCTGCGAGACACGACTAGGTCTTCTTCTAAGGCTATAGACCCAAGCCATTGTCAATGGTAAAGGTCTATTCCTTGGATTTTTCTTGTTTAGAGACTCTGATTTTTATCAGACCTAAGGAACCCATCCCGATCTTGGTATTGGTGGGTTGGGGACCTTACAAGTGGTATCAGAGCGTGTGTTAATTAAAGTCTTGGACCTAGGGAAAAGTTAAGGTGTTAGGTTGAAATAAGTGATCTTGATGAATTACAGTAAAGAGATATTTGATTAAAAAGAGGGAGAGAAAGAAAGAAAGAGAATTATCCCCCATCTTCGAAGGAAGATTTCCATCAGGCCTATTGCAAATCCATGGATTTCAACATAAGGTTTATGAGAGCTTGCCTATCCCAACACTATTCAATGCGAAAAAGTGTGATGAAATGGCTAGATAAAAGAAATTCTCCTTCCACTTGGAGGTTCAGCTGGTTAGGATCCGGTGGAATTTTCTTCATTGATGCGGGAGAGTTAGAAGGTTTCGAACTAAATATAAAGAGACTCAAGTGGGCCGAAGATCTTCAAGTGATTGAAGTATACTTTTCATTGGAACGGAGAATCGAGAGGAAACCCTTGTAAGAGATGATGTCCAAGTATCACAAAATTAGTGGGGTGTTTGACCAAGTGTCTAAAGTAATCTACCCAGGTAGAACTAGACCCATAGGTGTAGGCCCTAGTTTTAATGGACCAAAAGATGTATATTTTGATCCTATATCTGATCCACCCAAAGTCCTCAAGATTTTAGTATAGGACTATCGTCACCTTTGTACATAGTAGGATATTCATGAGTTGTATTAACTCTTGTACATACTATGGTTCTCATGGGTATGCTATACGTAGTTTTTGTTTATGGTTTGGCAATTGTCTTCATCCTATGTGCAAAAGTCTTGAATAGGAGATATGTTAAAAGTATAAGTAAGAAAGATTTCATATGGTACTAAATTCCACTAATTCAATCTCAGGGAAATACTCGCGTAAATAGCCTTTACACAGTTAGTCAAGAGAAAAAAATACTACTAAAGCAAGTTCAACTCCCTATTTTCAAGGGAGAGGGACCTAATTTAGAGCGAGATGCCGAAGCATGGTTAGATGCTATGGATGACTATTTCAAAGCTGCAGGAATTGCTCTAGAAAACCAAACAATGTTGGGTATGTTCTGTCTCAGCGGAGATGCCAAACTTTGGTGGAAGCAACACTGCAGAGATAAACCCACGAGTAGTCCATCTTGGGAGAAAATGAAGTAGGAAATCAAAGAACATTATCTCCCTCCTACACATCAGGCTATCAAAATGAACGATTTCTTTGGTCTACGCCATCTAGGACTTTCATTAGAGGAGTACGACACCAAGTTTGTGTCTTTACGACGCTATGCTCCCTAGATGACCATGGAGAAATAAATACCTGCTTCTGTCAAGGCCTCAACAAACCCCTGTGTACACGTCTCGAAGCCATGAGGCCTACATCAATACAGGAGCAGCAACCTGTCGAGCCATACACTGAAGAGGAAGTACAGCTTTTAAAAGCTGAGCTGCAAAAGGACGACAAGGGGAAGAAGAAAGTAGATGAGTCTACTGAACCTCAAGAGAAAGACGGGCAAGCAAACAAAGGGAAAGCCAAGATGACTGAGGACAATCAGCCCTCCTTTACTGATGTACCCAGCCCGAAGAAGACGGAAATCATTGTGGAAGAGACCACAGTAGAGATGGACACGGCTGGTATGGAAAAGCCGGAGGCCGGGACCAAGGAAAAGGAGATAGATCCAATTCAGCAAAAGAAAAACGATTATGAGGATCTGGTAGCGATAGGGTACACTGAAGAAGAGGCCCTTGAGGCGGTTTATGGGATCACCCTACAAAAACGAGATGATCGGAGAGGGACAGAGGAAAATACAAAGAGTACAAAAGAAAGTGATGAAAAACTGGAAGAGCAGAACGTACTAGAAGAGCCGAAGCCAGTGGAGGTGGTGGCCAAAAAAGCTTTAGAGTTGACAGATGAAGATGAAAAAGACATGCACATGGTGCATGAACTGCTCAACAAGATCAAAGAAAGATCCAAGGCAAAGGAAGCGGAGATTGAGATAGCCAAACAAAGGGAAGCCGAGTTGCAGAGGAAATTAGAGGATGCTATGACTGAATCTGAAAGTCATAAAGCATCACTCTACGATGCGGAAAACGAGAGAGACGGCTTGATACTCCAGCTAGCTGAGGCCTCAAGAGACGTAACAAGTGCACAGGAAGCAAGGGAGCGGATGGAAGACGACTTGGAGGCGGCTAAAGATGAGCTCATTGAGCTAAGGGAAAGAGTCGAGCTCCAAGAAAGAACAATCACTAGACTCAGGACTACCCCTAGAGCTAGCAGAGCAGGAACCGAACAAGAGGGAGCTCTTGTACCAGCTCTGGAAGACCAGGTCCGAAGCTTACAAAGAGAGCTAAGATTAAAGCAAGTGCAAAGGTTGCACATTGCGGAGGGATCATTGGCAGCAGAGGAGAGGCTCACTTTAGAAAATCAAACACTAAGAACAGAGAATGAGACCCTCCGCAAACAACTCCAAGATCTACAAGAGCAACAAAGAAGAGAGACAGAGACACCACAAGAAGAATCAGGTGGAGTAGCCATAGAACTACCAGAAACTGGAGAGGCAACCACAATTGAAGATCCAGCCCCAGTTCACGAGGTGACCTCAACTTCAGGAATCTCTGAAGAAGAAGAACAAAGGCTCTATGACCAAATAGAAAAGTCAGCAGAGGAGAGTGCCAAGGCGGAAATGGAATGGGAGAGGAGACTCCTAATCTCCATTAGACTTCAGGGATTAGACACAAAAGTGCTCCATGAAGAGTGGATGCAACCCAGCCTGCCTTTCCCTTTGATGAAGTTTGAAGTGATAAAAACGAAAAAGAGAATAGAGGAGGAGCAGTATGTCGCTCTTTACGAAGGCGACATCACAAAAGAGGAACAATCAAAGAAGATTGTAGATTCGCAGCCTAGATGGAGGAAAGGTTGGCTGAACAAATACCCAGCCTATCTCATCTACTTGGTGGAGGCACCAAAGGAGATTCGAGAGAATGCAACCTTCTATCCGGTGCCAAGAGTCAGAAGCTGGAAAGAGCATGGCAGGATTGTAGAAAAGAAGCCAAATTGGCTTAATTACCCCAGGATGCCAGGACCAAAGGCAGGAGAGAGAATAGGTAAAGCCTACATGGTGAAAACCCTAACGGGCACCATCAAGCTCTTTACTGGCTCTCCTGACCTTTTGTGTCAGATGCTCAAGAAAATTTGCAGGACTCTCTTAGCTTGCATTGAAGTGTTCGCGCTAGATAAAGCCACGACCTCGAGTCTACTATCGACGGCCGACACAGTGACTGATATGATGTATGATCTTTCATTGCAGCCTTCTCCAAAAGTGTTGCACCTCCTATACCAGAGGATTATGTTTTTGCCTAGCTTCCACATGCAAACATTCGAAGAAGCTTTCTACACCGGCTTTTTCACCCACGAAAGCAAAATATTCGGCCCAACCTTGACCATCGGCAACCTGCGATACGAATCACATTTGCAGATGCTCAAGACGACAGGACTTTATTGACCAAGCATAAAGGTCATGTCAGGGACGACATGAACGCGGAGGGGGGGAGTGTTGAGCCAGCAGAGGATCACACCCACATTTTTGCTCACACTCATCATTTTTGTAACCATTGATTGTAATAAATGTCTTTCCGACATTGATTTTGAATTGAGCCATTCATTAAGTAACGGGACTCAATTGAGTTTCCAGCTTGTAATCCCGAAGTAATTTCACTTGCTGATGTAATTAGTTAGAGATGTTCTCACCTCCAAGGCTGAGGTATATAAGCCAAAGTTTTGTAACCTAAGGAGATTCGAATTATTAATCAAAGTGAGTTTTTGAGCGCCGTGACTGTGTCTGAGAGAGAGTGAGAGAGAGAGAGAGAGAGTCTTATCTACTTGCTACGCGAGCTACGGAGCCGCCATTGGAGAAGCGACACCGCCATTGTGTTAGCAACGGCGAGAGCTACGCACTGATACCAAGAGTGCGCGCTATCGGCTTCTATGTGTGGTAAGTTCCTACGAGCTTCGGTGTGAGTTTTCTTCTAACTCGTGTGTCGGAATAGAGCGTGCAGTATATCTATAGAACCACAACGAGTAGAGCTACACATTAGTACCATCGGGGTCAAGTTTCGGTCACCTGTATTTTTCGGCCTGTCTTCATACACGTTTACCGCACGGAGTGGTTATAGGTTGATTTTGCAGTTCAAGTCTGAAGGGTGTTGTTCTTACCTAGTGTATAGACTTCCCCTTGAGTTTGAGATCGATTCAATGATTCTAGATCCTGTTTCGTATGGCATTCGTTCGTAGTACGGATTTCAGTCATTTGCGTATTTTAGAACTTAGATTTGATTTCCTTAGTAGTGATTGTCATTAGAAGGTCGAGTAGGTGATTTGACACCCACCTAGTTATTTCCATGCGCCTGCGGGTCAAGCTTCGCCCTCGTCTGACAAATTCTATTGTTGGTTGAGTTCTCGCTATTTAGCTTCCGCTAGCGGCGTAACCGCCTTAACAGACGTGGTGATGACGAAGCTAACAGGGTTGAGAGCACAATCCATGGCTTCACAGAAAGAGATGACAGCTCTCAAGGCCACTGAAGTAAAGATTAAAATGGAAGTAGACGCTCTGCAAGGACAAAGCCAGAGGCAAAAGGAGAGAGAAGCTGAGCTACAAGCCAGCCTAGCAAGGGCACTACAAAGCTGCTAGGCAATGGAGGAAGCCAATCAAGTAGTCGCAAAAATAATGCAAGCAGTTGAAGAAGATTGTCAACAGCTCAACGAGTCACTGCTAGATGCCGAGAAGGAAAGAGATAACCTGACACTACAGCTGGCAGAAGAATCTAAAGAAGTAGAAGCCATGAGAAACGCCAAGGAAAGGACTGAGATAGATCAAAAATCAAGCCAAGATGAGGTCCTTGAGCTCAAGGACCAACTCAAAGTAAAAGATCAGACCATCTAGATGCTGCGAGCATCACCTGCCAGAGTCAGAGCTACTAGCTCGACTCAAATCACGACCGAGAGTCAACTCTATGAACAACAAATGCAAGAACTTCAGAAACAGCTGACTCTAGAGAAAAAGCAGAGATTGATGATGGCAGAAGGATCTATTGTCATGCAAACAAGAATGGAAGAAGGCCAAAAAGCCGTGCAAGAGGAAGTAGAAAGCATGAAGAGAAAGCTCGAGGAGGCAGAGAGAATAAATGCAGAACTAAATGACCTCCTCGTGAATATGGGCGAAGAAGCAAAAATGGAAAAGCAAAAACTCCTGAGGCAAATTGACGAGTTAAAAGGACAACAAGCAGGAGAGCCAGAGAGCACAAGGCCAGTGGCCAATGAGGGCATTGACTTAGCAGATCCGGTGGACACACCTAGCAAGAGGAAATCCTAGAAGGATCCTCTCAAGAGCCACAAGATCTAACACAGGAAGAGGAAGAAAAATTGTGTAAAGCAATAGAGGTGGAGCTCAGAGAGACCACAAAGGAAGCCTTGGAGTGGGAGCAGAGGGTCTTCAAGTCTATGACCATTCAGAAGATCGACACCAGCAACCTCAGGCGCGAGTGGCTTCAACCCTCTCTCCCATATCCATTGCTGAAATATGAGGCAGCTACCATAAACAAGCGGATCAGAGAAGAGCCAGCCGTACCCCTTTACAATGCAGATACCTCAAAACCAGAAGGGGTCAAGCTCATTGTTGATTCTCAGTCAAAGTGGAGGAAGGCCTGGCTTACAAAGTACCCACAATACCTAATCCACTTGGTAGAGGCACCAAAAAATATCAGGGACAACCTCAGCTTTTGTCCTCTACCAAGGATCAGGACGTGGAAAGCACAAGAAATATTGCAAAGAAGCCAACCCACTTGGCTGAACTACCCTAAGTTGTCGGGCTTGAAGGCAGGTGAGAGAATAAGTGTCCAATACATGGTGAAAACCCTAACGGGCGCCATAAAGTTGTTCACTGGCTCACTTGACCTTACATGCATTATGATGAGGAAAACCTGCAGAACCCTCTTAGCAATGTTCGAGACTTTCAAGCCAGGCCAGGTGACCGACAATATCTCTTTCTTCCAGGATACTTACAGATGCGCTTATGATATGTCTGATCAGCCTTCCAAGGAGGTGATACATGCGCTGTATCAAAGGATAATGTTTCTACCATCCTATCACCTCCAGGATTTTGAAGAAGCGTTCTACACAGGCTTCTTCACCATAAACACTGACATTTTTGGCTTGACAATGATGAACCTGCACTCAAGATACGAATCTCTGCTAAAGATACGAGAAACGATACGATGAAGAAGTAGATCAGCGGCCATGTCGGGGACGACATGAGCAAGGAGGGGGGGGAGTGTTAGAAGCTGGACACACCCCACGAAAACTAACTACTCGGCGGACTATTCCTCTCATTAGGAATCTATTCTAATGAAATGCCCACTATGTTCATGCTAATTTCCGCTACACACAAGTTTTTAGGCCATTAAATTTTACATTGGCATCAGAGCACAAGGTTTCTCTTTTTTTACTCAAGAAGGGAGGTCCTCAAGCTAGCTATAAATGGTTGGTATTATTAATTGCCCGTGAGTAAGTAGAATAGGGATTTTTCAGCCTTGCAGTGCGCCTGTCTTCGTGCAGCTAACGGGGCATCACCGTCGAGAGCTATGGTCTTAATAGTGGAGTCCTACGAGGCTTGCCTACGCCTTAACCACTATTGATCTATTAGAAGCTTGACAGGAGCCGGTGTTGTAACGACCCTCTCTTCTATTCCTTGCAATTAATGGTATTCGAGCCACGGGTACAGTATCTTGAGTGCTTTTTCTAAAGGGGTAAAGAGGAGTAGCAACTAGGGCTTGAAGTGCCAAAGTACACCTAAAAAATTTACACCTAAAAGTTGTTAGAATGGCTGACAATAGTAAAGAGAGTGAAATTAATGTTGATAACTTTGATTTTGCTAATGAGCAAGTTACTAATGATGCCCCGATGCTTGTTAACTATCTTGTTTCTAGGCTTCAACAAGCCATGGGCAATCCATCTCTCCAAAGTATCGGTGGTAATACACCATACTATGGTGGCCTCTCGAATTAATTTCCAAACGGGGGCTTAAAAGAATAATAAGCCCACAGAAAACAAGGGTTCCAACGAGCCTAAGGGGAAGGACAATGTCCAAAAGTCTCCTAAGGGAAACTCCAACAAAGCTAAAGAGAAGGGAGTTTACAAAGGTAAAAACATACTCTCTCTTGAAGAGCTTGAGCGTTATCGCAAGGATAACCGGTGTTTCAAGTGCGGCGGACAAGGGCATGTATACCGCGCTCGTCCCCAAAAGAACACCTGCCATGATCCTCCTAGAGCTACCTTGGTTGAAATCTAAGAGGAGGAGACTCACCAAACTCACCACAAAGGATCTCCTCTATGCCATGCTTGGGGAAAGGTAAGAGAACATGATGCTTTTATTCTCTTTGACCCTGGTTCTACTCACAATTTTATATCTATAGAGTTGGCCACCAAGCTAGGCATACAAGCCTACGAGATGGGAGATGTCCTACCCGCAGATAGTGCTTTCAAGGGGCAAGAAGCTTCAGTCACTCCCTTAATCAGGAAATTGAGTGTCCAAAGCTATGTGGACAAAGAGGACTTCTTTATCTCTCCTCTCAAGCATGAGGATGTAATCCTAGGGGCACCATGGTTTGATCGCCTGGCTGCCAATGTTAAATTCTCTGAAAGGAGAATCTCCTTTAAGTTCAGGGAAAAAGATATGTATATAGATGCTAAGGAAATGGGTAACACTATCCCCATTGTACATACACCAGCTTTCAACAAGTCAATAAAGATCTCTATTTCCGTGTACATTATTTTTGTTAAAGATTCTCAAAATGAACCTAATGCTTTAGCAAAAGAAAATAAAAGCAACCAAAAGGAATTAGAGTTATCCAATTTTCTCAAGGGGTTTCAAGATGTCTTTATTGACGACATCCCTTGTGAGCTACCTCCTAAATGAGGTAATGATGACCATGCAATTGAACTTCTTCCAGGATGTTCACCGCCTAACAAACCTCCTTATAGAGTTTCTCAAGCTCAACAAGAGGAGATTATACGGCAAGTGCATGAGTTAGTTGAGAAGGGCATGGTTAGGCCTAGCTCATCTCCATTTTGCTCACCTGTGCTATTAGTGCAAAAGAAATATGGCACATATCGCATGTGTGTCGGCTATAGAGCACTAAATAGAATCACTATCAAGAATAGGTTTCCCGTTCCACGGGTAGAAGACCTATTTGATAAGCTACAAGGATCAACCTACTTCAGTAGGATTGACCTAAAAAGTGGCTATCATCAAATAAGATAGTTGATCAAGACATTGTAAAGACCGCATTTCGCACCACGTTTGGTCTTTACGAATACATTGTCATGCCTTTTGACTTGACCAATGCACTAGCCACATTCAACCGCTTGATGGAGCAGCTGTTCAGGCCTCATCGAACCTTCACTGGAGTGTTCTTTGATGATATTATCATCTACTCCAATTCATTAGATGAACACAAGCAACACCTCCAGGTAATATTTCAAGTTTTAAGAGAGAATAAACTTTATGTAAATCGAAAGAAAAATGATTTTTTCTTGCAAGAGATTTAGTATTTAGGTCACATTATCTCTCAAGATGGCATCCAAATGGATCCATCAAAGTTAGAGGTAATAAAAGGATGGCCTAAACCAAGGAATATTTATGAACTAAGAAGCTTTATAGGTATGTGTGCATACTACAGACGCTTCATAGAAAAGTTCTCACAAATTGCGGAACCATTACATAACCTAACAAAGAAGAGCGTTAGGTATACATGGTCTGCTAAGGAGAACAATTCTTTCAAAAAGCTTAAACAAAAGCTTATCTCTCAACCTGTGCTTACATTACCGGATCTCTCAAAACCATTTGAGGTCCAATGTGATGCTTGTGGTGATTGCCTTGGAGCTGTTTTGCTTCAAGAAGGGCACGCCATAGGCTATGAAAGTCGAAGGCCTACCTGGGGGAACCAGACAAGATAGGGCGGACACAAAAAAAGGCAACAGAATGCACAAGCACCTGAATACAATATGGTCCAATTGAAAGAGAGGAGGATTCAGCCACAGTACAGATACTCCTTACAATGAGTGCATAGCACATATTCGTACAAAGAAGGAATATGAATCCCTAACCAAATGAAAAGAGGCGGAATGCCAAACTGGTTGTTACCACACGATCAAGAAATAGAAGAATGGAATCTAGGCTCAGAGTTTAAGATCAATCAAAATTTGAAATTGGAGCTTTTTAAAAAAATCCACACAATTGCTTCAAAACATACAGCGTAGATGTTACGTCTTCTCCAGATTTGTTTGAAGAGTGATGCACGAGTTTGGTCCAAAGCATTTGAAGAGGAGTTGCGTGTGGCTGATCCACCTGTGAGATTAAGTTGGGATAATCTACGACATGGATTGGAAGTGGAGTTTGTGAAGATAGAAGATCCTGACAAAGTGTGGTAAGAAGTACATGGTTTGGTGCAAAGGGAAGGTGAGCTAGTAGATGCGTACATACGTAAGTTTCCAATGGCATGGAGTGGATGTGCAAGGCCTTAGCACCACAGGTACCCCCACTTGACATGATGAAGAAGGACAAGTTCGTGGATGGTCTTTGGGAGAATATACGTTGGAGAGTGGAGCTAAAGAAGCCTAGGACATATGAAGATGCACTATATGTAGCGAGGAACAAAGAGTGGAAGCTTAGAAGAATGAGTTTGCTAGGAGTAGAGTCTTTGCCCAGGAGGTTTGAGTTTCAGCCTATGGATTCTTTACAAGGTCGCATGCCAAAGGTTCATCATGAACCATTGGTTTCTGTTACTCCTCATGTTATTTTAGCAGCGGTCACTATAGCAATGCAAGATTATGGGCTAAGGCAAGACATGAGGCAAGTGGTAGATTTGATGAAGAATCTCAGCCTAAACAGGCTAGGTAATGTGGAAAATAATTGAGGTTCGGTAAGGTTTGCAAATCATCCAGGAGGTGAAGAAAAACCCAGGAATGGTGTTGGACAAAGCAATGGTAGGGTCTGCTGGAGGCAGATGTCCACGTGTTATAATTGCGGAGAGCTGGGCCACATCAGCCCGCAATGGGATAAGCCACCAAGGATGGGGGGAGACATGTATCCATTGCCAAGACAGGTGCTAACTAGGTCAAATGATTATGGCATTGAAATTAAGGGAGAAGAAGGAACCAATGGATTAACCCAAGAGGAAAAGGGAAAGACAAAAGTGATAAGTGTGGTCACCTTGGAGAAGGCAACAAAGCTGGAGGATACATTAGTGATGCCTATTGGGAAGAGGACCACACAAGATAAGGAAGGAAGAAGTGGTGCAGGTCCTAGTAAGAAGAAGGGAAAGAGCCATGAAGACGAGGATGTCAAGGCCAAGAGGAAAAGAAGGGCTCATCGCAGGCTGATGCAAACCAAGGTTGAATTGTCAAAGAAGCAGGAATTGATGACACAAATGATCAGTGGAGACCTCTCAGCTATGGAGAAGGAGATATATTTGCACATGCTGGCTAGTTTTCTTGATTTGTTCATCACTTCATATGAAGAGATTAGAGGGTTCAAAGGAGAAGAGATGCATATAGAGCTGAAGGAAGGTGCCAAGCCACTGCGGCAAAGGCTAAGAAGGATGGGTCAAGAGCATATGGAAGCCTTGTGGGAAGAGGTGGACAAGTTACTGAAGGCAGGGTTCATAGTCCCAGTGGGGAGACCACAGCCTATGGGTGAGTCCAGTAGTGGTCAGCCCAAAGAAGGATGGAAAGTGGAGTATTTGTGTAGATTTTAAACCCTTAAATGCAGCCACTAAGAAGAACCCTTAAATGCAGCCACTAAGAAGAACCCATATCCTCTTCCATTCATTGATTAGATCTTGGATTTAGTGGCAGGTTATGAGAGGTATAGTGTGTGATGGTTTTTCAGGCTATTTTCAATTGAAGATTGCTCTTAAAGACCGAACAAAGGCAGCTTTCATTACGTCATGGGGTTGTTATTGCTACACGGTATTGCCATTTCGGTTGTCAAATGGACCATCCTTCTATCAAGAGAGAGCAAATTGGGTATTGGCACCATTCATTGGTAGTTGTGTTAAAGATTTTATGGACGACTTTTGTGTCTACAGCAATAGGGTTGAATACCATGAGAAGCTGCATATGGTATTGGCTCGATATGATGAATGTGGAGGACAACTTAATCCAAAGAAATCTCATCCAGCACAACCAAGAGTGAAGTAATTGGACCATATGGTGTCAGAAAATGGCATTGAGGGTGATCCAGACAAGGTTAAGTCTATTATTCTTCTTCCATCACCTAAAAGTACAAAGCAATTGGCAACCTTTATACACAAAGTGAAGTACATGGTGCGATTTATTCCATTGTCTTCACAGCTCCTTTATCCATTACAACAAGTGGAAAAGCATGATCCATTGCAATGGGATGACAAGTGTGAAGAAGTGTTTCAAGAGGTGAAAAAGGTGCTAGGGGGGCTGTCAGCCATGCTGGCTTCTGATTGGGAGCAAGTGTTTTATGTAAATCCATCAGTAGGGGATGATGCCATTGGAGCCATGCTATTGCAAAAGGGGAAGGGCAGCCATTATATGAGGCCAGTGTATTGTGCAAGCCGAGTGAAGTTGGTAGCAAAAAGAAATTTTTTGAAAGTAGAGCTAGTGATGGCCAATGTAATATCTGCCTGTCGACGATTTCGTCACTACTTGCTCCACGACCTTTTGTTTTCTTAATGAGTTACGCCTTTTTGCCACAGTTAATTAATGGCACTAACATGTCAAATGTGGTCAAGAAATGGGTAATTAAGCTGCAAGATTTTGAGTTCTCTTTTTTAGTGGAAGACGGTACAAGAGCTACCCTAGCTGATTTGTTGACTTTAAAAGAGAATCCCCTTCTTGTTAAGGAAGAGGCGGTGAAACGGGTAGTTGAAGAAGTGCCATAGATCAGCAATGCACTGTGTTGTTCTTTGAGGGCTCATATAGAAAGAGCCATGATGCGGCTTCAGGGGATATAGCACTTTACGATCCAGAGGGGGAGCTAGTATTATGCAAGACAAGGTTCAAATTGGATGCTCATAGTAAGGCTGAATATGCTACTTTGGAAGCCGGATTACACATTTTTTTGAAGCATGGGATTAGAAGGTTGAGCATAAGGTGATGCCTTGTTAGTTGTGAAGCAAGTGTTGGGTGTGTGGAAGAGCAAGAACACCTCATTGAAGGAAATGTGTTTTAAAAAGTTTGAAGCATGGAGCATCAAACACAATGAATGTGCTCTACATGGAGAGGCACATGAAGCAACTCAAAGCATGATTGGGGGGCATCCAAGTACAAATTGATTGTGATGTCTTGTACATGAAAGGGGATGATCTCGTGTTGAGACGTGTACCTTGGTGGGAGGAGCTTTATAGAGTGTTGGAAGAGAATCATGAAGGCGCATGTGGTGGACATTTTGCTCTAAAGATCACCTTGCATAAGATCTTGCAAGAGGAGAATGTATGGCCTAGTTTGCACAAGGATGTTCACCCTTGGTGTAGGTCTTGCAGTATATGTCAAGCATTTGGGAAGAGAGTGTTGAAGAGCTACAAAAAACTATTATGGCATTTGATGTGTTTGAAAAGTGGGGGATTGATGCAATAGGCCAGTTACCTATCACAAGCAGGGGCAAAGCTATATTTTGACTGCAGTGGACTATCTCTCTAGATGGGCAGAGGCTACAACAGTAAAACAAATCACTGCAAAGGATGTGGAAAAATTTGTGTACGATGAAAATATGTTGCAAGTTTGGGGTGCCACTGGAGCTACTTTTGGATAAGGGGCCAGGATTTAGAGCTAAACTATTAGACTTTTTATGTGCGAAGATGAAGATTAGGCACCAGCATACCACTCCTTATTATCCCAATGTAATGGCTTAAATAAAATATTCAATGGTGAGTTGGTACAAATTCTTTCGAAGGTGACAAAGAACCAAGGAAAGAATTGGGATTTGGAATTGCCTAGTGCATTATGGGCTTACTGTACTTTGATGAAGACAGGTACAAGGTTTACTCCATTTCATTTGATATATGGAAAGGAAGCACTATTGCCTATGGAAGTAGAGTTGCCTGCGGTCAAGATGTTAAAAAAGTTGCTTGGGCAGTCCAATGATGCATTCAAAGAGAGACTCTTACAATTACAAGAGGTTCAGGTGGATAGGATGAGCGCATTGGAACATTATGGACAGATGCAAGATAAGGCTTTAGTAAAGATAAATGAAAAGGTCAAAAGTAAGGGTATCAAAAAACATGACTTGATTTTGTACTACAACAATAAGCTGGACAAGACATTCCAAAAGAAGTTTCAAATTAAGTGGGAAGGCCCTTTCAAGATAGTGGAGTGTTTTTCGAGTGGTACATATCAGTTGGCTAACCTGGATGGGATTCTACTTAAGTCAAGGGTAAATGGATTGTGTCTTATATTATATTATGCTAGATTAATGACGGTGGAGCAAGATGAGTTGTCTACATAATAAGTAATGTCTGGGAGGGATGAGGAGACCTATGCTGCGGTGAGTCTCATATCCCTTTTTGCAATTGCTGATCATGAATCATCTAGCAGGCTAGGGGATGGGCAAATTATGTTAGGATTTTTCTGGAAGAAGTGATTGTGCATATGTAAATAGACATGCATGGTGCATTGAATAAATAATTGCCCATTGTCCAAGCTAAATGGTTACGTAGGGCCTACATGTGTACATGTAGGACAACGTATACATAGTACATCGATTTTTATCGTCACTAGTATCAGTGTGTTTTTCTATAATAATGAGGAGTTGATAGAGCTTAAAACTTCTCAAGGAAGCTATCAGTGGGCCGACGCCATGAGGTAAGCAGGTGCATCAAGTGGGGCGTCCAATGGTGTCAGGAGGACAAATGGGATCAAGACTTGCACATGGATAAGTGAGGACACAACGAGAGTGTTTTCTTGTGATGAATTATGCAAAAAGTCCATCATGAGAACTATATTTGGGGGCCACTTCACGTGATTGCGGGATGAATTATTGAGAAAATTTGAGTGCCAAGTGTGCGGATGGATGTAGAAGGGTAACAAAAACGCACTGCATGGCCATTTTTTGGCATGTTCGGGGTCCGTTTGAGGTCAATCAAAAGGGCAAAGGTGCCCAAGGGATAAAGTGAAGTGTGGACATTGAAAAAAGTGAGAAAAAAACCAGAAAACCGTGGAGAGAACAGGAGGAACATCTGCAACTCCATTCTTGCTATTTTGGCTGTGTAAGTTTCTCCTGTGAGCTAAGCCTCTACTCAAATTTGTGATTGTATCTGGCATATTTCATCCATATGGTGTGAACTATGTGCCCCATTGGTGTCCACCCAAGCTCAATTGCACGTGCAGGTCCATCTTCTTGGAAGACAACTCTTCTAATCTCCTCAACCCTCTCTGGTTTAGAATGATATTTGGATTCATTAAAGTGAACATCATTGCTACGGACAACCTTTCTGGATTCGGGATCCCAAAGTCTGTACCCCATCTCACCAGAATTACCATAGCCTAGAAAGATGCACTTTCTACTCTTTGTCTCAAGTTTGTTCCTAAATTCCTTTGGAACGTGAGTATATGCCTCACAGCCAAAGACTCTGAGATGCTTGTATGAGGGCATTTTGCCTGACCATACCATCTCTGGCATTGAATCCTTCTGCAAAACCTTGCTAGGAGATCTATTTACAAGATGAACAACTGTTGATACAGCTTCAGCCCAAAACCCATTAGGCAGCTGTGCATTAGACAACATACTTCTGACCTTCTCTTGTATGGTCCTATTCATCCTCTCAGCAACACCATTTTGAGGAGGATTGTAAGGAGCATTAAGTTCATGTTTTATACCTTTTGACTCACAAAAGTCCTGAAAGGCCTTTGAAACATACTCTCCACCATTGTCAGTGCGTAAGCATTTAAGCTTCTTGCCACTCTGATTCTCCACAAGTGTCACAAACGTTTTGAAAGCACTAAACGCTTCATCCTTGTGCTTGAGAAAGTAAACCCATACTTTCCTCGAGTAATCATCTATAAATGTCATAAAGTAAGAAGCTTCCCCTAGAGATAGGTTAGGCATAGGTCCACACAAATCACTATGAACAAGTGCCAGCTGTGTATCTCTTCTACTGCTTCTATGCTTATGTGGCTGCTGTGTTTGCTTACCATACAGACAATGTTCACAGAGTTCAAAATCATTAAATGAAAAGCCAGGAAAATAACCAGAACGAGACAAGATTTCCATTCCCTTCTTGGACATATGTCCTAACCGGCTATGCCACAAAGAAACGTTCGGCTGCTCGGTTACATTGATTACATTTTTATAGACATTTGATACATAAATCATGTAAAGTCCTCCAGACTTTACTACATGTGCTACTGTCATAGAACCCTTGGATATCTTCCACATGTTCTGTCCAAAAGTGGTGACGTAGCGAGCATCATCAAGTAAACCTGTGCTGATCAAGCTCTTTGTAATTGCGGGAACATGTCTCACATTCTTCAGCGTGAAAGAAGAGCCATTCTGAAACTTCAATTGAACATCTCCAACACCTAAGATCTCACATGTCTGCCCATTGCCTAGCCGAACATGATCTTTAGTGGTCACATAAGAGGTAAACAACTCCTTGTTTGGAGACACATGAAGTGATGCCCCTGAGTCTATAATCCAGTCACTCAGTGCATTTCCATCAGATGCTGTAAGAAGAGCTGAGTCCATTGTATTCTTCAAGAAGTAGATGTCTCCTGACACTAGACTGTCATCCTCTGCAACAGTGTTTGTCACATTTATTTCTTGAATCTTCACTGAGGACTTGTTCTTCTCACCATGGTCTTCAGCTTTCTCTTTGCCTTTTTCTGCTTTCCATTCTCTGCAGTCTCTTTTCATGTGACCCTTCTTGCCACAATGGTAGCATTCTATGTCACTCTTGCCTTTAGCACTACGGGACTTGCTACGAGACTTATTCCTCTTTCCACCTTTGTACTTTTCTTTGGTCCTTCCCCTGACAACTAAGGCTGTTCCTTTGCCTTTGTCCATTGTCTTTCTATTGGTTTCTTCAGTAAGCAGACTTCCTTCTACACCTGCTATGTTCAAACCATCTGGAGGTGCAGAATTACTCAAAGCTGTGCGAAAGTGTCCCAACTTTCCGGCAATGTGATCAACAGGAACATAGCTCTAACAGGTTGATCAAACTTGACACCTTGAGCTGACAACTGACTATAGATTGTGTTGAATTCATTCAGATGATTGGACATAGGTGTCCCTTCTTTCATCTTCAAGTCAACAAGCTTCTTAAGCCAGTATAACTGTGAAGCTGCACTCTGCTTCTCATAAAGATCACTCAGCTTTAACCATGCTTGATAAGCCGACATCTCCTCTGCTACATTGAAGTAAACGCTTTCTGCCAAAGTCAGCATAATGGTAGAAAGTGTTAATTCATCCATTTCGCTCCATTCATCTTCGTCCATATCTTCTGGTTTTATCCCCTTGAGCTTTATAGGTTTTATTTGCTTCTTTTGTACCAACACGTGCCAAATCTGCTTCTTCCACAATGGGAAATTGGTTCCATCCAGCTTCTTGATATTGTAAAGAGCAGTGTCCTGTGATCCAGCCATAGCTACGCTTCACAGTGGTTTACTTTCCTGGGAAAAATTCGGCAGAGTTTCCCCTGTAAACTGACCTCTGAACCAATATCAACCTGTCAAATGAACCAAGAAAGCTTCAGATTCTGCATAAATTTTGGCAGAGTCTCCTTTGTAAAATGGATCTGGTGTACTCAAAAATCAGACCAAAAATAGCTCAAAAAACACTGTCTCTCTGACACTGTAAGCTGCGGGTAAACCTGTCCTGCACCTGTACTGTCTCTCACTGTCCTGTCATTGTCCTGTAAGCATAGACTGTGACAATGCCTCAACGGCAGTAAAGCAAAGATGCAATCCCAACTGTCTAACTCACAGTCAATACATCCTAGCTGCCTATCTAAGGGTGCTCGAGGGATCGCTCCAAGACCTGTATCACCGAAAGGATCTCAACATTCGAGAATCCCCCAGCTCAATAAAACCTCACTCGACCCTCAACAAAGGCTGCAGTAAATCTGACAGTACATAGACTTCCCACAAAGTCATACATCCACAAATTTCCCACTATATGATGTAACCGCTGCAGCGGTTGTTTGTTGCGTGACTCACAGCCAGCAAACCCTCAACAGACATACATCATCTCTGACAATACATCCCATGTGGAAGTACTTGCAATGTCATGATGAAATCTAGAATATCAAGCAGCAAACACAAGCTACCTGATGAACTAGTGGATGTCACCTACAGTCTGTGTGTAGATGCGCCCGTGTCGTATGTGACACGCCTCCAAGAACTGTGAGCTGTCCTTCGATGTGTAGACAGCCACAAATCAACACTCTGGGAGTGTCGATATCCTCAGCACCTGCAGTCATAGGCCGAAAACCCCAAATTTGCAGAGTCGGATCTGTACCCGCCAAGACCACGTAGTCGAAAATGGCCTGCGCAGAACTTTGTCGAAGCCGAACGGTGGCCGAGATGACCTCAGAATGAAATTCTGAGAACACCAAGCCCTTTGAGTTGTCCCACAGGATTTGGGGCCGTGTCTTCGCCTGTCGAATTTCACTCCAATCTGAGCTGGTGACTCTAGCCTCCTCCAGTGCTGCCTCGAGCCTCGATCTGAGCTCTAATACCAGTTGAAGGAGTACGAGCGGAAGTGCGACGCAGGAGAGAGTGCGAGAACAAGAGCACGACGATATGGTGAACTCGCTCTACTGTAATGTGTAGAGCATAGTGAGTTCTTATTAGGTTTTTACAAAAGAATATGTGTACATACCTGGCGGCCCGCCCACTTACCTGGGCGACCACATTGGGCTTTATACCCCAACATTTATCCATAGCCAAAAATTTCTTGAAGCACATGAAGAATACACCCATGCATGCCTCGAGTGATCATCAATGAAAGTCATGAAGTAAAGGTAATTGCCCAAAGACGGAGTTTACATGGGCCCGACAAACATCACTATGCACAAGCTGTAACCTGCATGTAGCCTTAAATGAACCATCCTTTGGAAACTTCGAACGCTACATCTTATCCAAAATACAACCTTCACAAACATGCTTCAAGAGGCGGCAAAGAAGCAACCATATCAGAGTTCTGCAAATGCGGCAAACTGGAAAAGTCAGATGTCCAAAACGCATAAACCAAATTTTTGCATCTGAAACAGCCTTTGAATCCACTTTTGAATTTGCAAAATTTTGTCCAAAGTTGTCATACAAAGTGAGCTTATATAGCCCATGGCATAACATGCTAGATGCAATAATTTATCAGCAAAAGTAAGATTATGAACTGTACATCTGTCATCCACAAATTTGACAATAAGACCAAGTCTAGCAAGTGCAGATACAAACAAAAGATTCCTCTTGATTCCAAGGACATAAAGTGCATCAACAAGTGTGAAAGATTTTCCATTCGGAACAGTTAGCACAATCTTTCCAACTCCCTTAACGGGATAAGAGGCATTGTTTGCACAAGGGATTGTATTCCCGTGAGGGACATCCTCGAGAGAGATAAACAAGTCACGATGAGAGGTAAGGTGCTTTGTAGCACCACTATCAAAGTACCACACATGAGTATCTGCAAGCAGCTCACATACATGCATCAAGGAAATAAGGATCAACAGTGCACTATGCACTAAAAGCCTATTGTGCATCTACATCAGCATCACAATCTCCTTTCACAGAAGACTCTACAGTTGTTGCACTTGTAGTGGAACCATCCTCTTTCTTCTAAGCTCTTTTGTCTTTGCTAACCCTCACGGCTCACGGACACCCTATCACCTAAGACGGACGTTGTATTATTTATTTGTAGAGTGAGGTACTGGGCTTGTCGGTCCAATAAGAAAAGGGTAAGAGTGATCGCTGATGAGAGGCGCACTCTAACGGGAACATACAAGGGATTAGTTGGCTAAGCATGGGAGCCCAAGTGTGAATGGGGCGAGCTCACATAAAAGTCAACTAAACCTAAAATTCACTCATTCTCTCATTTGTGCAATTGAAGAGTGCTCTTGCTCCATCTCCATCTTCTTCTTCTTCATCTCCTTGTGTGTGTGTGTGTGCTCCATCTCCATCTTCTTCTTCTTCATCTCCTTGTGTGTATGCGAGAGAGAGAGAGAGAGAGAGAGAGAGAGAGTGATCGAGCATTGCGGCGGCACGACGGCGGCAAGGCGGTTGAGCGTTGCGTAGCGGTGTCTCCTTCTTCTTCGAGGCGAGGAATCCTCCACGACAGGAAGCGTAGAGCGGTGAGTGACACACCAACGCCATCTTTGAGCTTACTAGTTTAGGCTTTTTGTGTGCTTGGAGCCATTTGTGGCTCGTACACAGTGTATCGGCAAGTTCCTTGCATTGACACGTGCGACATACGCACATATTTTTGGCGCCGTTGCCCCGGAATGCCATACACTAAGCTTGAATGGCACTCTGTGCTTTTTTTGTGGTGCAATTTCAATTGTAGGAAAGGTAAGGAAGGAGAGTGTGTGTGTTGAGAAGAAGGATTTTGTGTTACTACTGTGTATTTTTTTTGTTAATGGAGTTTTCAAAGGTACTGCGTTTTTTCTCTGTGTAAGGTGTTAGTATTAAGGTTGTTAGTTCTATGTAATGTAATGTACAGTAAGTAGGAAGTAGATGTGTGAAAGCTAATCGAGTGTGTTAGTGTGTAACAGTAGGTGTATTAGTTGGAAGTAGGTAGGTAGAGTGTGTGTGTGCTCTCGCACAGGCCGCGGCGACCTTATCCTTCAAAAAAAAATATTTAAAAAAATTGATTTTTTTTAAAAAAAAAAGGTAGGACCGGGATCGGGAATATCTCCCAGACCCAAGCCCAAGCTCACGCTCAGGCTTAGGCCTCAGTCGTCCTTTAAAATTATTTTTAGCTTTAGACGTAGCTAAAAATCGGCTTTTTTGAGGACCAACGGAGCTTCAGGTGATCGAACGTTGTACTGTAAAGCACACCGCGACCCTCCGAGTGATACACTCATTTTGAGCTATCACACACTTTAATTAAAAAAACCGATTATTAAAAAAATATTAAAAAACATAAAAAAAACGAGTGAAAACGGATAGTTAAAAAAGTAAGTGGTTAACCTTTGAGGTTATTTGCCAATGCTTGTAGGGTGTCAAAAGCACATGCATCTGCACTCTGGTATTTTGCTAGAGACGGAGCAACTAAAGAGAATTTCGATTTAGACTAGTTCTCATTATCCACCTACTTTAGGTTCCGGGCCCTCGGCGGGGACCCATTGTAGTACAAACCAAGACCCGAACATAGCGGCTAGTGACTCTTCCTCTGACAACGATGTCATGGAGGGTTTTCCAATGCCTAATCTTGATAGATCAAGCCAAGACATGCATGCCATGGGTCCACAGTCCGGGCCGAGCGTGCTTAGCCGCTTGAAGAAAACCTTTAGTAGAGCCACTCGCTCCGAACATGGAGCTAATGATGTAAATGAGGTGGGTGGGGAAGTAAATTCTCCATTCATCATGACCAACATAGACCCTATTCCCTTAGAGAATGTGCACGTGAATACTTCATTCACTGCACCTTCTGACTCTTCAGAGTTATTTCCCTCCAAGGTCATATTACCCGATGGTAGAAGCCTTGCCGAAGTGCAAGAGATTGAGCGGTATATCCTTACAGCAAGGGAAAAGGAATTTGAGAGCTTACGCAAGGTGGAGCAACGAAGAGAGTTAAAAGTGAAAGCCCCTATGTAAATATCCTTGATAGGAGAGCAATCAAGTGCTCCTGACTTAGCAACCGCTAAGGGCCAACCCCTAGAAAGTAACATTGCATCTAGTTCAAAGGACACCCCTAGCACCTCAATCCTAGATGGAGCGTTCTTAAATGAGAAATGGGAGTACGAACTACAAACGGAAACTGTGACCGACCTATACACAGGTCACACCTATCACGTGGGTTGGTTAGATGTCCTACAATCCACAATGGGCGCTACTAGTGTGGAGGATCAACAACAAAGAGTTTGTGAGGTCATCCATAGGGTCATTGAGTTAGAGAGACAAAACAAGGGGATCAACATGCCTTCAATGGGTCTCATGAGGTTCTTGGATACAGGAAAGGCTAAACAACCGACCTTATCGCAAATGGAGACCCCCTCGGTAAGTCCGATGGATCCTCCATATGTTGTTTCTCCAGGGGTCTCATTGCAATCTGACCCACAAGTGATAGCTTCACCTTTCCAAGTCTAGCTCATCTTTCCCTTGATAACACCATGGCTACTATGCCTACCCCAATGATGGGCATGCCAAGAAACACTCCATGGACCTCATTTGTTAGTAAAGCACCACTACATGGTAGCTCAATGCCGGCAACAGTACCTACAAGTGTGTACCAATCGTATGCACCTATGGGTCATCGCACTCATGTAGTCCCTACCCCTCCCATTATTTCAACAACCTATGCTCCACAACCACAACACCCAAGTTCTTATTTTCATGGGACTATACCGGCTAGCATTAGCATGTCACATTCGACGTCTGCTATGCCTAGGGCCACACATATGAGCTACGGACCACCACATGGCACAACATCGTATCCAACGTGGAACCCAAGGGCTTCCTATGCGCCAAGCCCAATGCCAATGCTTGCTCACTTAGGTGACTTGGCAACATTTGCTCAAGCTATTGGTCGATCTATTGCTGAGCATATGCGTAACACGCCTGATAGAGAGCCTAGAAGTAAGGCAGTACAAATAGCCAAGCTCACATAAAAATTTAGTGGAGATGGGGATGTGAGAAAGCATATCGTAGTGTTTGAACAAATATGCCATTCTCTAGGAGAACACAATGACCTGCATAAGAGTAATGCTTTAAGCCTAACCTTAAGTGGGAAGGCAGGGGATTGGTATAGAACCGTAAGGGTGGAAGAAAAAACGATTTACCCTACTCTTAGGAGACTGTTCTTGAAAGAATACATACAAGAGTGCTTTGGGGTGTAGCCTCTCAGCTCCAGAAAGCCCAACAAGAGGAAGGAGAGTCGGAGAGAGACTTTATTAGTCGCTTGAAGCATTTGAATTCTCGTTGAAATCCAAATGAGCGCTTCAACAATAACCAATTGCTTGATAGATTCATTAGGGGATTACGACATGAGGATATCTACAATGGCCTAGTCATTAGAGGTATCACCACTTGGGAAGCAGTCACTACCAATGCGATCCAATTGGAGGATAATTTAATGATTCAAGGAGAAAGAGTGTCTGTTGAGCCTAAATCTATTAGCTCGCAAGCATCAGGACATCCCTAAAGCTATCGCTAAGGAACCAAAGATATCTGAGATGACTTTAGCAGATCTCACCAAGGCTATTCAAGAGAGTCTTAGAGACAATCGTGCTCCGCAAAACAATCATATGTATCCAAGAAGGGAGCAACAATGGTGCTCAGTATACTATGGACCGCATAGTACCAGTGAATGCCCTACTTTTAGAGTAAAATTCAATGGAAATTGCAATGCATGTGGAAGGTATGGTCATCAAGCTAAGGATTGCATAGAATTTAAGTGCGCGATGGCCAATAGACCAACCTTAGCATGGACAGACACACCTCCGGTGCCTGCATTGATGTCGTCCCCAGCTCTTGAACAAACAGCACAACACATGGTCCCTAGGGCCCAAAATGTTGTTTAAACAACACCCTTACCACCTCCGGTGCTAGGAACAGAACCACCACATTCGACAATCACTTCAGTGAATCAAGTGGGTTGTGAGTCATCTATTGCTTGTTTGGAAGGCTGTGAGGAAGATATAGATCCTAATATTGCCTATGGGATGGATGTGCTTGAAGAAAGTTCACAATACTACATGGAGGACTATTGGGGACAAGTCAAACCTATATATCAAGTAGTTGCTCTTGCGGCAAGAGGCCAAAACATCAATTACACCGCTAAGAGACCACCTCTTCAATGCTATCAGTGTGGAGGTCCACATCGTGTAGCCGAGTGTCCTATTAGGCTACAAAAGAATGCCACACTAATGCAAACCATTCAAGCGAGCACGTCTACAATGCCGATACTCATGTGTAATCGATGTGGCATATTGCCCAATGTCCAAATAATCCAAATGCACCAAAGATCACGCCATTGAACTTGATTGAAGTTACCGAGGAGCCATCACAAAGTACACCTGTGGTACCAATAAACCTACTCACACGATCAATGTCCAAAAACAAAATTATATTCTTGAGGAAAGAGACACGGCATCAATTGCCCAATCGTAGAAAAAGAAGAAAACACGAAGGAAGAGATCGCAAAAAGCAGCGAAGTCAGACCCTAGTTCAAAGACCAACATAGGGACTGGTGACGACCCCGTATATATGAACGACGCTGAAGAGGATTCAGATTCAGGTGAAACCATGGAGACCAAAACGTCCACTAAGATAGAAACGAACAAGGAAGATCTTCATGAGCCACAATGGCCAGGATCCAGGAAGAAGATAGGTACTTATTCAAACCCTACAGAGGAGATTGAGCGAGTCAAGCACTAGAACCGGCATCTATGTAGATCCAGATTACAGACACCGTGTTCCCTATGCAACAACAACCTCGCCAAGTCCATAGACCCTTAGCCATACCTAGTGTCATCCAAGAAGAAAGTGACTTAAAGTCATGGGAAAGTGGGCGTACTCACTTCTTTATGGAAAGAATGTTTACAGAGGGACTACTTGATCCTATCAAAGAAATGGAGATCCCATCCTCCCCACGTCAAGGGACTCAAGGCCAAAAGGTGCCGTTAAACATTGCCAAATTGATGGATTTCATGTCTTCAAAAGTTAGAACCACCATCATGTCCAAACTATATAAAGATCCTAAGGTAGTCTCAGCTCTTCGAGCCTTCCTCAATGGAGAACTAAAGTTTGGGCTACCACAATTTGCACAAATGGATGGAGCTGGGGAGATGCCAATAGAGGAGGAACACTTAGATCCACAACCCAAGCTAGATGAGAACCTTGTTATAGAAATACCTGTTAACAAGTTGGGACAATACTTTGACGGTGATGAACCCAATGCGACCATACCAATCACTACTAAGGGATTAACTTTGAAGGGAATCCTTGATGGTGGCGCTGGGGTTAGCATTGTGACTAAAAATTGATGGGAAACTATGGGAAGACCTCACCTTGCGACCACGACCATAGTAGTGAAGATGGCCAATGGGTCTATTGTTAAACCTATTGGGATGCTAGAAGATCTCAAGATCAAGGTCTTTGGACATAAAATAAGGATTACCTTCATTGTTATGGATTTCTCCAAACACAGTATGGCATCGGAGATGATCTTAGGACGTCCTTTCATGAGGGAAGCAAAAATGGTGCATGACTTGTCTAAAAACCATGTTTACTTGCAGTTCCAAGATTCTGTCATTTGAGTGGATCTTGTAACTGGTCGAGCACATCCTCTAGGAAACGGGTTTATAATTGATCATACATCTAACACCACAGTTCACTCGGCCCCGTTGCAGTATTGTTACACGTGTAAAGCGGACACTGATGTTGGGGAAGATTCTCCTTATATGGATGTACTACCTGGGATGACTGAGTCGGACAATGTGGATTGGGTCCACCTAGCAGCAGCCATAGACACTTGGGGAAACAGGGGGACAACTTGGGTAACACCTGAGGGGGATGAAATGCCCGTGCCCTTAAATATGCTACAAGCAATGCATATAGCTTCTGACAAGACTCATCTTAATATAACGAAGAAAACATACAAGTGGGTCCCTAAAGCTTCTTTAAGGACCCTAGCTAGTGCTAAAAAAAAGAAGCCTTGTAAGAAACATACCACTCGCTCCAAGAAAAGTAAGAAAATGTTGCGATGGATTCCTAAAGGACTATTGGAAGCCCAAGGCTACTATCAAGGAAATGATCAAATCTGGGTGCCAAAACGTAGATTGTGTTCTTACATGTCACCTAACCCATGTGACCCCAATCCCGTAGCTCCAAAACGAATCGACGATCGTGGAAAGAAAAAAATTGTTGAATGCTACATACCCGATCGAGAGCTAGTTTGGGTACATAAGAAATAACAATTTGTTTCACCTAGCTCAGGAAGGGGGGAGTCCCGTGAAGCTTCTAGCTCCTCATGTAATGCATACATAGAGGTAAAAGCTTCTCCACAGCCTCCACCTACGATAGTGGATCTCCATGAAGCTACAAAGGAATCCACACCTCCCAATGTTCAAGCATCACCTGATGAATCACTTCAAGTTCAATCCTGAGAGAGTACCTTACCACCCTTGCAACTCGACGAGGCATCTAAGGAATAGAAAACTACTGGCAAAAATCCTCACCTATTACCAACTGGAACAATTGGTTTCAAAGGGTGACGAGCACATTTCAAACGGTATGATCTACCCAAGGAAGGGGGTAGTGTTTGCTATCATTCACTCACTCCCCTCTCAACCTTCCTCCCTGACCTCTTAATCCCAATCTTAGGCAATGTATATATAAAGCCTTATACTCACAAAAAACAAAAAAAATAAAGAGCAAGAGCAATTATCAAACGAGTATGCACAATAAAAGTCAAAACATTGACCCAGACCTACACATTCACATCCGGTACACTGAAACAGAAAGCTATGTCATAAAACACCTTTGATCCTCATCACTCGAGTGATGGAGGGTGGTTAGGATTAGTACGAGAGGAGTGTTTCTGTTTTAGAGTTTAGTGATTAGAAAAGTTCTTTCTTTCCATTGATGTGCCTCCTAGAGGTATTCTTTGTGTTTCCTCGTGTGTACAGGAATGTGTTGCCGTTGTTAGGATTTGGACCTTCATGGAATATTTCTCTCGTTCACTTTTCAAATCAAGCGCGACCATCAACACAAACAGGGGTTTCTTGTCCATTAGCATTGCCCCTTATCTTTTTTGCATCCATGTTTGTCTGATTTGATTGTAATTGGTAGCATATTCAGTGCCTTTGTTTAGTATCAAACATTAAATTCAATGTAATTTTTGTCATAATCACTTGTTTAGGTTTAAAAATCAAGCAGTCTGACTAAGCTAGTTTGACCAAGCTAAGTGTTAGAGATCTTCTCTTAATACCATGGGGAATGCCTTCCTAATAATCAATGGTTACTTAGGTTCTTAATCCGATTTAGGCATCATTGTCTGAAATGTACTAGGGCTTTCTAGTGGGCTTAGTCCCTATTGACCTTTAGCTTAAGTGTTATAAAGGGAGTTTACTAGTGTGATGAGCCTGGGGAGGTGTAACAGTGCTATATGACCCCCCAAAGTTACAAAATTAAAATGCTGAAAACGAACAAAAAAAAATAAATCTAAGGGCCACAATGTAAAATTTTAATCTGGAAGAGAAATCTTAGCTTGATTTGGTACTTCACTCACATGTATCGCCAATGGTACTAGAGCCCTAGAGGTTCCCAGTGTGGGCACTTTTCCTTGAAAAGCAAAAAACCCAAGGCATACAAAATAAGCACACACCTCAAAATTGAATCACTGTGACAAGACTTTGGGGGGTTAAAAATAAATAAAATAAAAAAATCACGCGATGATTTCATGAGCAATTCTTTTTATCGTAGCTTAACTACAAGGTCTTCTAGGTATAGCCTCTAGTTAACCCTCGAACACGAAATACTTGGCTCTCGCGATTAAACAACTTAATTAACCAGAGAAAATTGAGAAGCTTACCTATGGTATTCATAGTCGATCTTTAGTGCCTTAAGACCGTTAAATTAGCGACCCCATACTTGTTTAATTTTTTACCTTTACAGCTATTTATGCGTTTGATTATATTGCAATTTAATGTTGCTGAAAAATGGTTTAGAATTATGCTACCAATCAATTTGTCTACCTAAAATTGCATATGCTGTTTAATTGTTTATGAGAATGCAATTACTGTGCCAATGTTGTTTGATTTTGCAGTGACTGAAGAAGGCTAAGGACATTCATCTCAAATGCTCTTCCACCTCAACGAACGAGCTTCAACTCAATAGCTTCCGAGGATGGAATCTACATCAGGAAGGGGGGCATGTTAACCCTCACGGCTCACGGACACCCTATCACCTACGACGGACATTGTATTATTTACTTGTAGAGTCAGGTACCGGGCTTGTCAGTCCAATAAGAAAAGGGTAAGAGTGATCGCCGGTGAGAGGCGCACTCTAAATGGAACATTCAAGGGATTAGTTGGCTAAGCATGGGCACCCAAGTGTCAAAGGGGAGAGCTCATATAAAAGTCAACTAAACCTAAAATTCCCTCATTCTCTCATTTGTGCAATTGAAGAGTGCTTTTGCTCCATCTCCATCTTCTTCTTCTTCATCTCGTTGTGTGTGTGTGTGTGTGTGTATGCATGAGAGAGAGAGAGAGTGCGATCGAGCATTGCGGCGGCACGACGGCGGCGAGGCGATTGAGCGCGTCGTTGCGGTGTCTCCCTCTTCTTCGCGGTGAGGAATCCTCCACGATAGGAAGCGTAGAGCGGTGAGTGACACACCAACGCCATCTTTGAGCTTACTAGTTTAGGCTTGTTGTGTGCTTGGAGCCATTTGTGGCTCGCACACAGTGTATCGGCAAGTTCCTTGCATTGACACGTGCGACATACGCGCAGAGCCTTCAATTTTGGACACTATTTGATCAAATTATCATTAGCTTTACAAAAATTGCAACGCATCTTCTCTTTTCCCTTTTCACTAGAATTACTAGACGAAATGCTACCAACAGAAGCATTAGGAACAGGTGATTTACCACTCGCAGAAGAACCATGAGAAGTGGTTACATTGCTGTTACCACTTTTTCTTTGAGCAGCAATAAAGGCATGTTCAATTGCATGTTGTTTAGCCCTGTTTTTTTGGGAAAGTGACTCTTGCAACTGCAATGTGAATAATGTATCAAACTTGATAGCTTCAGGATTTCCTTGGGTCATAAGTCTCCAAGTACTAGCAAAAGTCTAGTAAAAATCTAGCAAAGCATCAAGAACAGGCTGCACAAGGGAACAATCAGAAATGACTATACCCGTAGAGATAAGTTTCTCATTGATATCCTTGATACCAGCAAGGAAAGTGTCCATTTCATCTTCCTCATGCATAATCCTCGACTGCAGCTCTTTACGCAACAATGCAATTTTAGTCTCATTGCAACTTGCATAAAGACCAACTAGAATATCCCAAGTCTATTTTGCAAATTATTTGAACGAATGTGAGGAGTAATAGTGCGCTTCATAGATAATGCAATCAATGCATGAGCCTACACATCTCCTACATCCAATGAACATGCTCAACCGTAAGCGAAACAACTCTAGCAGCAGCAATTCTGCCACCACCAAAACCTGCAACATCGCTTGCATCCTCAAGAACCACGACATACATCAATGTCGTGCACAACATTCCAAAATCACTTTGACACAAGTACATCTTACATCATGTAAGCCCACATTGGATAATTGTATGTATCCTCAACAAACAAACATCTTGAACACATCTATGTTGTTGTCTGACATGGTGAATGCCTGCACCTGATGTGAAAACTGTCCAGAAAGAGGAGAAACGGAGAGGGACTACCACTTGCTATATAGCACAACCCAAAAAATACTGTAAGGGACATGTTATGCAGAAATCGGCACTGACAAAAATTCTTCAGAAAATGACAAAATTGCATGCGCAACACTGCTTGTAGTGGAAATGGAGTCTGAAATGAGCCTGAATGAAAAATTTGAGTAGGCCACGCTCTATGAGCTTACCGAAAATATTTGTCGACCTGTTGACGCTCACCAAAGCTCACTGAAATCGGAGAAAGTGAGCAAGCATGTGTTGGCAATGCTGGTGACTAAGTTCGGGAGGACGCAACCTTCTCTGATACTTATTGTTGGAAATAGGGTTGAAGGGAAAGACACACGTCTTGGAGAAGACGAAGGAATCTCAAGGCACACAACAAAGAGTGTATTACTTAGTGTACAATGGAAAGATAAGATAGCCCTAGAGTGATGGGCGTATGCACAGGAAAAAAACCTCATAGTGAGGGGAAGAATGCCTCGGCAATCCTAAGTGTGTTCACACACATCACTACCACATGTATATGGTAACACATAATTTTACAATCCTATCATGTGGTATCAGAAATTAAAGCCAGATTGCTCTTATTCTAGCACGAGATCCTAGTAGGCTTGCATTCGTATCAATCCACTTCTATTATAGACCATTCAAGCTCACTCTTTGTCTTGCTTGATATGGTTGCTAATCATACAGCTCTTGCATTGCATTCAATTTACGTAGCTTTCCTCCCTATGCAATTGATCACCTTGCCATGAGCTATCTATAGACTATTTACATGCTTCGATCGGCTTCCATAGGGAGGCCTCAAGAGGAGCTTTTGTTCCTACATCATTGAGGATCCCATGTTAAAGTTTATGGCATCCCCAACAAATAGCCCATTGTGATCCCAATATTTATTTTGGCTTCAAGTATTTATTTACTTATTTGTCAAATCTTAGGCATGGAAATTTGCCTAGGTGACTATATATTCAACCCACTTACCCCATTGTAAATCACCTCAATATATCAATTCATTGCCAAGGTTGGTTGGTTCAGTTCTCTCTCTCTCTCTCTCTCTCTCTCTCTCTCTCTCTCTCTCTCTCTCTCTCTCTCTCTCTCTCTCTTCCCCTAAGTGACACATGTCATAGTTTTGTTGTATCCACAGTAGTCATGATTCTCCATGTACTCCTCTAGTAAGAGGTCCAGTCATGTATGTTTTCTTGGTCATATTTGACCTCCAAGGAGAATAATGAAATCTCTCTCTCTCTCTCTCTCTCTCTCTCTCTCTCTCTCTCTCTCTCTCTCTCTCTCTCTCTCTCTCTCTCTCTCTCTCTCTCTCTCTCTCTCTCTCTCTCTCTCTCTCTCTCACTTTCCCCTAGGTTTGAACACTTGTGCATCGTCAACTTTCACATGGTATCAGAGCCTTGGAAGAGCAATTAGCATGCATGGAGAAGTAGTGGAGATCCTTTACTTAATTGGCGGTGCCACCCTCATCTCTTCTGCAATCGACCTTCTAGAACTTGGAAAATCGTTACCTATAGAAGCCTATCAAATATGTTACCTGTTGCCTTAGCGTTTTGAAATGCTATCGGACTTGAGGATGTTCACCTAATGCTGCTACTTGACCGAGGATGCTGCACGATGTCGTCGATAACATTCTAAAACGCTAGAAGAGCGAGAGTTTGACGGAAACCTACCACCCCCTCTACCCACATCGCCTTGATATGCTCTCTTGTAGACCTTCACGGCATCGCAACTCCCCGCCTCCTCTTTGGCAGCAAGGCGACAAAGATTCCCCTATGTTTTAAAGCATTACACCCAAAAAATCTCTGATGGCGAGAACATGTTCCCCCTTGCCAGTGAACCAAAGGCCCCTCATTGACATAGTGTTTTAAAACTCTATATGGTTGAGCATTTTGAGCTCCCCTTTGGGCATTGGAGATGACCTCGGTGGATGTCTTGGAGTTGTGGAGTACGAGTTCTCGGAGCTACCTCCCCCTTGCAGAGTTTGGTGAAAAGCTTGGTTTTTGCGATCCCTTTTCGACTACGAGAAGGAAGTAAATTTTCAAAAATAGTGTGTCGATTGGGATGCCAGTAATGTGAAGGCAATGTTGGCCATTGCAGAACCTCTCACAAAGGAAATTTCTCCATCCATTCAGACTTTGAAGCTTGCCAATGATATGTGGTTCAAGCTCTTTGGAATGTTTGATCGGGATTCTACGATGCAAGCAATCACCCTTCTTGGACAGCTATTTGCCATCAAGTTTCATCTTAAAAGTTGCATGCAATCATTTATTGTGAAGGCTAAGGTTATTCATGATCAACTATCGGCTATGAAAATTGCTCTGACAAGTACTCAATTAGTTGCTTTGATACTCACAAATTTTTTTGAGGCGTTGGAAATTATGTCTAGGAAATTTCGGTTTACAAATGACAAAGGAAAAGCGGGAATTTGATGATCTTAGCTCTTCTTTCATTGAGGAGGAAGCCGTGTTGATAACTCAAGTCAAAATTCAAATTTTTGACAAAGGTGTTGAAGCACTTGCTACTTCAGATTCCACAAAGAAGACCAATAGCCGTTGTTACAACTGTGTGAAGCACAATCATTTTTCTAGAGATCTTACAAATCCAAAGGCAAAGACAAAGGCTCTACAAAGGACAAAGGCAAAGGCAAGCATAATGAGGAATGTAGTGATAGTGACTCAGGAAGGGAAAACAAAGAGACTAATGGTGTAGTGGTAATTACAATGGCAAGGCTCCCCTCCCCCCCCTTCTAGTCAGGTAAATACCATTGCCACGCGACGTAGTGAGTCCATCTCCACTTGCATGCTCTTCGTCCATTCTTCTTTGGATTCATGTTGCATAGCTTCTTCGTATGATTCCGGCTCTCCAGAATCTGAGATCAAGAGATGGTTGAAGGAAGGAAAAAAACTTTTTGGAGGTCTACTTGCTCTTGTAGATCTTCGGGGAATAGGTTGAGGCTCCTCATTTGGTTGACGTTGTTGCACATTGTCACCGTTTGCAGTCCTTGAGTCTTCACCGTCCTCAAGCTCCATGTACTCATCACCTGTTTCTTTTGTTTGTTTTCTTTCCAAGTAATCTTTGTACATATTTTGTTCGTTAAAAATTACATCCCTACTCCTTAAGATTTTACCATCTTTAGGATTCCATAGGCGATACCCAAAGTCTCCTTCTCCATAGCCAATGAAGAAACACTTTTTGGACTTTGCATCTAACTTTGATCTTAGGCTTCTATCTATGTGTATGAAAGCCTCACACCCAAACACTTTGAGAAATGCATAATTCACCGGTTTACCTGTCCATGCCTCTTCTGGAACTCCCCCATCCAATGCCGTTGAGGGTGACCGATTGATTAAGTACACAGACGTACTTACAGCTTCCGCCCAAAGCTCAAGCGGTAGGCCTGCATGTACCCGCATGCTTCGTGCTCGTTCCATGATTGTCCTGTTCATCCTTTCCGAAATCCCATTTTGTTGAGGTGTCCTTGGGGTTGTCCTTTGCCTCCGAATGCCATTGCTAGCACAAAAGCTTTCAAAAGCTTGGCTGCAATATTCGCCTCCATTGTCGGATCTGAGGCATTTAACCTTTGGTACTTGTTTCATTCTCCACAAAGGCTTTCCACCTTTGAAATATGGAAAATACATCGGATTTATTCTTCATGACATAAACCCATGTTTTTCTAGTCGCATCGTCTATGAATGTTACATAGTAAAATGAGCCACCAAGTGATGGTGTACTTGCAGGATCCCAAACATCAGAATGAACCAACTCAAGTTTTTTTTTTTTTCTTTCATTTCTTGATTTTTGAAATTTTACCCTCTTTTGTTTACCATAAACACAATCTTCACAGAACTCTAAGTCCACTTCTTTCAAACCTGATAGAAGCTTCTTTGTTTGAAGGATTTGCATTCCTTTGGCACTCATATGCCCAAGTCGGTAGTGCCACACCGCACTGTCAACTTCTGTAGTTGCTGCACAAGCTGAAGGTTGCGTGCTAACAGTACACAAGTAAAGTGTACCGACTTTTTCACCCTTGGCAACCACCAAAGATCCCTTTGAGATCTTCCACCGTTTGTTTCCGAATGCAATGTTGTGACATTCATCGTCCAATTGTTCTGTAGAGATCAAATTTTGCGAAGAGAAGGAACATGCCTAACATCTTTAAGCTTCCATTCATTTCCGTTAGCAGTTTTGACAGAAACTGTACCTTTGCCGAAAATCTCACAAGCTTCATCATCTCCCAAGTATACATACCCAAAATTACCTTTGGTGTAGTCTTGGAAATGTTGCTTGTGTGGTGTCGCATGGAATGAAGCCCCGGAATCTACTATTCAGGAATTAGACACATTGTCTAATGAGAGAATTAGAGCATCTTGCTCTACTTTACCTGCCACATTGGCCTCCGATGTTGGCTTGTTGTCTTGAGACTCTGTCTCCTTCTTCTTCTTGGACCAGCAATCCTTCTTGACGTGGCCCTTCTTGCCGCAGTTCCAACATTCAAGAACTGACTTTGTGCGTGACTTGCTCCGCCTTGAGCGATCACGACCCTTTTGGTTTTTGAACCTCTCCTTAAGCCTTCCTCTTGTTTCCACTGATAGTGCAGCACTTGATGATTCTCCTGTGCTTCTCCTTCGCATTTCCTCGCTTAGGAGAACACCCACAACATCATCAAACTTAAGAGTATTTGTGCCAGAGATAGAATTACTTACAGCCATCACAAGGCTGTCCCAACTATCCGGTAGAGATGATAGTATAAGGAGAGCTCGCACTTCGTCATCGAAATTGATTTTCACTGATCGAAGTTGACTTATGTTTGTGTTAAAGTCATTTAGGTGTTCTGCAACTAAACCATTCTCTGCCATCTTTAGATTGAACAAGCTCTTCATAAGAAATACCTTATTGGATGCCGATGGTTTCTCGTAGAAGTCGTCAAGTGACTTCACCAAGTCCTCCGTGGTCTTCATCTCCGAAACATTGAAGGCCACCGTTGACGCCAAGCTTAACCGGATTGTTCCCAGTGCCTTTCGATCAAGGACAATCCATGCTTCATCTGCCATTATTGCGGGTTTCTTCGCAGGACCGCCTAGTGGCAAATAGAGGTCCTTCTGGTAGAGATAGTCTTCAATCTGCATCTTCCAATGTTGGTAGTTTTTGCTGTTAAACTTCTCAATCTTGAGCTTCCCTTCCTCCGCCATAACTCCCACTCAATTCAAGGAATCCTTTCCTTGAGATAATTTAGCTACGAGCAAACCTTGCTCTAATACCAGTTGTTAGAAAATAAGACGTAGCTAAATAGATAATTGAGTAGATTACTTAATGGAGAGAGACAGATTTATATACACGAGATTATAGAGTAGAGAGAGAGAGAGAGAGAGTACACACGATATACGTGGTTCACCCAATGTGGGCTACGTCCACGGGAAAGCAGCCACTCAATGGCTTTAGTACTACAAAACAAGAAGTAGTTTACAAAGGGATTATACCCTTAATGGAGCTCCCGCCTTGCTTCACTCTCACCACCTCACACTCACCTTGTTGCATCAACTTCACACTATGAAATGTGTGTAGAAATGGTCTCCTTTTATAGGCCAAAAGGGCTGCCCTCTCTTATGAGAGACAGCCATGTGTAGCCGCCCTTGTGCGAATAAGTCCAAATCGGACCCTCCAATCCGTCCATGTGTGGCCGCCCTTGAGAAGACAAGTCCGCTTTTGAATTCGGCCACCGGCCACCGGCCATCGGCCATTGACTACCGACCACCGGCCAACCGACCGGTTGTTTTCCGACCACTTTCCGACAGCCGTCCGGCCATAATATTCCGGCGAAAAAGAATATTCCGGCCCAAAAAAAAAAGTCTCGGGGACCTCCGCCCCCGAGGCCTTTAAAGTTGCCCCTGATTCTTATCCGTGAAAATTTTGGTTTCCAGTGAGTGATTTTCCTTCACGCACGATGGCTTCTCCTCATAATGGGGGCCTTACAAATGTGCGCTTTTACCACAAAAAATTACAAGGGTAAATCAGGCTCCATACTTAACATAAGGATGGTAGTTGGCTGATCCTTATTTTGTATGTGGATGACATGTTGATTGCTGGCAAGCACTTGGAAGAAATTTCAGCTTTGAAGTCAAATATGGCAAAATCGTTTGACATGAAAGACATGGGTGAGGCAAGTCATATACTTGGTATGCGCATTGAGAGAGACAGATCAAAGAAGTTGATTTGGTTATCTTAAACAGAGTATATTGACAAGGTTTTGCGATGTTTCAATATGGAGAAGGGAAAGGCACTGAGTGTTCCATTGCCACCATATGTGAAACTTAGCAAACAAGATTGTCCTGTGTCTGAGGAAGAACATGCTGAAATGGATAAGATTCCATATGCGTCTGCAGTGGGTAGTTTGATGTATGCAATGATTGCTACTCGCCCAGACATTGCATTTGCAGTGGGAGTAGTAAGTCGATACATGTCAAACCCAGGCAAGAAACATTGGGAGGCAGTGAAAGGAATATTGAGATACCTGAAAGCTACAAAGAGTATGCGTATATGCTATGGGAGTCAGGAGCTAAGTGTAAAGGGTTTTACAGACTCAGATTATGCAGGTGACTTAGACAACCGAAGGTCTACGTCAGGGTATGTCTTTACATTGGCTGGTGGAGCAGTATCATGGCGTTCTAGATTACAAGATTGTGTTACTCAGTCTACTACAGAGGCTGAATATGTTGCAGCATCAGAGGCATGCAAAGAATCAATTTGGCTTAATCGACTAGTAACAGATTTGGGAATCAAAGAAGAGATGCCTGTGTTATATTGTGATAGTCAAAGTGCTATATAATTGGCTCGCAATCCAGTTTATCACTCAAAGACAAAGCATGTGGATGTGAAGTATCATTTCATCAGGGAAATGCTCGAGGATAAGCAACTTCAGCTTGTCAAAGTTCACACCACAGAAAATCCTGCTGATCTACTTACAAAAGGACTTCCCTCAGAGAGCTTTCCGCATTTTCGCAAGCAGTTAGGTGTAGGGTAGTACATCACTTCTCTACATCTCTTGTATATTAGCTTGTATAGTAGCTTCTCTCACACTTAAAGTACCACATTGGACTTTAAGTGGAAGGTTGTTGGGGTATAAAGCCCAATGTGGTCGCCCAGGTAAGTGGGCGGGCCGCCAGGTATGTACACATATTCTTTTGTAAAAACCTAATAAGAACTCACTATGCTCTACACATTACAGTAGAGCGAGTTCACCATATCGTCGTGCTCTTCTTCTCGCACTCTCTCTCGCGTCGCACTTCCGCTCGTACTCCTTCACTAAAAATGTCTCTAAATGTACTATGGGCACCCTCCGTTCAAATCAATGGGGGGAGTATATGTCTCATGAGTTTAATGCGTTTCTAGCTAGTTGTAGGATAAAACACCAATGTACAGTGCCGTATACACCACAACAAAATGGTGTTGCTGAGAGAAAAAAAGGGTCACTTATAGAAATGGCAGGATGTATGGTCAAAAGGCTTTTCCACATTCGTTTTGGCTTGAGACTATCATGTGTGCCACTTATGTACTTAACACGTGGCCTATGAAAGCTTTGCAGTCTATGACTCTGTATGAAGCATTCAATGATAGAAAGCCATATATTGATCACATGCGCGTTTTTGGTTGTTTGGCTTATGCTTTAATGCCACAAACACATCGCAGAAAATTAGATGATAAGGCTCTCAAATGCATTTTTGTTGGTTGTAGTACTGAAAGCAAAGGTTATAGGTTGTACCATCCACAAACAAAGCATATCTTGGTTTAACGAGATGTTCTGTTTGTGGAAGATTCTGTCCAACCCTTACTAACATGTATTGACACAATAATGTAAGCTCACAAGACATTCATGACAGTTTGTTGCCTCTTTTTAGTGGTGAAAATTTGACTGTAATTCAAATGAGACAAATGTACAATCTATGGGGGGTTTTGAAAATGTTACACATCAGCCTATTACTGATGCAGATGTACATGATATACTTGATGAGAAAAGGGCTAACAATGAGCAGGCTAGAGGTATATGCCAAAATGGATGGGGCATACTTTATGTGATAGTAAATTGGATGCACCTTTGTTTAGTCGTACTCGTTCAGGTTCTCGCCATGCATCAGATTGTTATGCTTTGGTTGTTTCTAGCTTGTGTGATGTAGAGGAAACTATGTCTTTTGATGAAGCACAGAATTCAAAAAATTGGATGGCTGCCATGCAATCAAAATATGATGCACTTATAGAAAATGACACATGGAATTTATGTGGTTTGCCTCCTGGAAAAAGGGCCATTGGTACGAAGTGGGTTTACAAGTTGAAGCGTAAACCGAATGGTGAGATTGATCGCTATAAGGCTCGATTTGTTGCAAAGCATTATGCAAAGCACAAAGGTATAGATTATGAAGAAACTTTTGCTCCCACTTGTCGTATGACTACTGTGTGTTTCTAAGTGCATTGGCAGCTCATTTTGGATGGGATGTACATCAATCAGTTATTGTTATTGCTTTCTTGAATGGTGACATATTTGAGGAAGTTTATGTAACGCAGCCTCACGGTTTTGTCATTAAAGGGTAGGAAGATAAAGTATGCAAATGTAAGAAAGCTTTGTATGGGTTGAAGCAATCTCCTCGTGCTTGTCATGAGAAAGATGACACTCATTTGGTCAAACAAAGCTTTTGTAACAATCCAACCGAAAGCACTTTGTATGTAAAGCGTGAGATAGATGTACTTCTCATTGTTGTTCTATATGTGGATGATTTGCTAGCACATATTGCTGAATTTAAGGCTAATTTGAATGCTACTTTCAAGATGAAAGATTTGGGGTTGTTGCATCATTACTTGGGCATACAATTTAAGTAGTGTGATGGTGTATTGCCTTGTGTAAGGCACGTTACATGGAGACATTGCTATGTAAGTTTGGACTTGAGGACTGCAAACCTATTACCACACCCATGGAAATAGGTTTGAAATTGAGTCTTCATGATGTTGGTGATCCTGCCGATCAAACTACTATTAGATGCCTTATTTATGTATGCAACACGAGGCCGAATATTCAATTTGCATTCTCCCAGGTCATTAGATTTATGCATAGCCTAGCGTCTAAGCATTGGCAAGCTGTCAAACGGATCTTTCGCTACTTGAGTGGCACTTTACATCTTGGGTTGTTTTATCCCAAGGGGGGATCATTGCCACGCCAGGTTTACCTTATCCCAAGGGGGAATCATTGCCACGCCAAGTTTACATGCTTTTTCGAACTTAGATTAGGCTGGTTGTTTTGACACGCGTGTGTCACAAGTGGTTTTTGTTTCATGCTCGGCAATTCATGCATATCATGGTTGAGAAAGAAGCAACCTACTGTGGCCACTTCCAGTCGTGAGGCTGAGCATAAGGCATTCTTCACATCTACGATTGAGTGTGTACGGCTCAAACGCCTTATGGTTGATTTGGGTGTTGGATAGGACATTGTTGGCAACATCATCTACATTGATAGTCAGAGCGCATTGACAATTGCAAGGAACCCAATTTTTCATGCTTGCACACGCCACATTGAGGTGCATTACCACTATGTCAAGGAGAGACTCTCAACAGGAGAGATCTGCTTGGCCTAGGTGCTAGCACAAGACAACCTTGCAAATCTTTTCACAAAGACATTGTCTTGTGAGAAGGTCGAAGCTTTTCGCAAAGCTTTGAGCTTACTCCCCTTTGTGGACTGATCATGTCCTCAGGACATGGCACTTCCCTATACTCTATGTGCCAACTCTCGTTCACTACATCACTCCTAGGGAGGATTTATTACCATATACACATGGTAGTAATGTGTATGAAAACACTTAGGACCGTCGGGGTATTTTTTCCCTCACAATGTGAGATTTTCCCCCTTGTGCATTGTATATATGTCCATCACTCTAGGGCTATCTTATCTTTCCATTGCACACTAAGTAATACACTCTTTGTTGTGTGCCCTGAGCTTCCTTCGTCTTCCCAAGTTGTGTTGTTTCCTTGCAACCCTATTTCCAACATTATGGTGGGTAGGTAACGCTAGCATTCATGGTTAATCATGGAGCTAATTAGATTAAGCCAATGATAATTAGAGAGAGACAATAGCAAGTGCACACAAAGTAGGCTTGATTGATTAAGATTGAAATGAAACAAGTACAATCACCATTATATAAGCCTAAGAGGTGAGCTCTTGCTAACATCACTAATGATGTTATGTGCAAGAATCAACCAAAAGTGGTAAAGGTATCTCTAGTCCAAGTGCAATGTATTTCGTCAAATTGTGCTATGGGTGGTGCTCCATGGCGTGAGCTAAGCACAAAACCTAGCACTCCTTGATGTGCATAATTTAGAGCATAGAAAATGAGATCAAGCATATTTAGGAAAATCCACATTGAAGGTCTACCAAGGAACAAAATATAAGAAAATCCTCATACATATTGATGAAGCGATGTTTGTTTCAAAGCCTCTTTCAAAATTTGGCATCAACTATCATAAGCACTAAGCATGTATTTCATGGGCTAAAAGGGCTAACAAGTGAGTAATAAATTTTTGAGAGATCCATTTGGAAAAACATACATCACAATCTAAAGCAGTTTTATAGGACAAGTTTAGAATTTGTTGTGCCTTTCTCCATGCAAGGGATGGGCTATGGCCTATGCCTCTTTTCTATGTGACTCCCACTTGAAGCACGTATCAATGAGGACCCATCATGAGTAGAATGTAAAAGTATCACACATACCATCTGCTACAAGTCAAAGAGTATCCCTAGTTATGTGGGACAAGTTTTGGCACTGGTAGGCTTAGCTTGTGCAAAGATAGCAAACGAGAGCTTGGGCTCTTGCAAGCACACATAAGACACACGAAGAGAGTTCATTCACAAAGATGTAGGCTAAATCGCACGAAGAGAGTTCAATCAAATAAGGTAGCTTTCATATTGAGTACATTCGCATCAAGGATGAGCATTTTGTCCACCTTTTTTTCTACAATTGACCATCTATGCTTATTTTCTTCCACATATAGCTCATCAAAATGCAACCCGACATTCTTTAGGATTGGGGGGCTGGCCTCTACAACACTTCAAACCACCACAAAGAAAAGAGGATGAAGACAGTAGCTTTCTCAACAGTAGCTTTCTCAAGAGGATATGGGCTGATCTCCATTCAAAAAGATTCTCCATCTTTTACAGAAACAATCTTGGACCTTAAGATCTATCCAACGAGTCTTCAACTCAAGACCTGTTAAGAGGAAGTTGGGATAACCAATCTACCACACTTAAATTCAGTGGTAGAAAGGGTTCCCTTCTTATACGTGATAGGAACAATCCAAAGAGACCTATTTGACGAGGGTTTTTTTCCTCAAGCCATATCAAAGCGTGGGGGCACCTATGCATTTTGCTCAGCTCCATTTCAATGCAAATGCAATTTTCCTGGATGCTTGCCAATAAGCATGCCCTTTAGGCTTTCTAGGTATGAAACTTTAGCAATCAAAGACTATAATTCCAGACAAGAGTATGAGGCACATCAATCAAACCTACATTTTAGCAGATGAGATCCATGTAAGTCTAGTTAGTACTAGCGGCGACATCGCATTTAACAGAACAGGTTATGGCACAAAGAGAGGACTCTGTCAAAACCGATGACATGAATTCACACCAGCTAATAGCAATCTGTTACAAGTTCTCCATCGCACCCATTATATATATATATATATATATATATATATATATGCGCGCCTGCATATACTTTCTGTGGATTCTACTCAGACACAAATTGGAAGTTGGACACCTATCGAAGTTGACAAATGTAATAAAGGCCAAACAAGAACACAAGAAATTTATTGATTGCCATGCCAAACTACCTTTGTAACACACTAAACCACATAATTTTGGTTGCTTACACATCTCCATACATGGGCACAAGGCCATATACATGCAAACAACAATTTCAACTCATATGCACTAGCATATGACCTAAAGAATCTCATGCTAAGTGTGTAAGGGTCATACCCTAGCAAGTGTTGACTCCATCCTTGCAATCCCTGGTCAGAAAGCCAAAGGTCTCGATTTTTTGCTTCGCCCTCAAAGTAACTTCTGTGTCTACTTCCGCCCTCATGTATCCATCAAATTCCACAGGGTTTCCGTTGGTGAGCTCGAGAGTTTGATTATACCATAAGCTATCCTTTGCCCACAAAGCACTGAAGTCGTCAAGCGTGGAGGCATGCCTATACACTTCCTTTACAGCATCAAAATATCCTGGTTCCCTCTCATTGGTCGCAATATACATATACCTTGACGTGTCGATAGTATCCCTTAACCTACTGATCAGTGACTCAGGAGATGTGTCAGCATCTAAATTGGGCCACAGCTCCTTGTTGCTGGCCTTCTCCCCCCGCACTACATGAACTGCATCAAAGTCCCACTCCATCAGCCCACAAATTGCATTCACAATATCCATGATCCGTTTCGACTTCCAGAGCAAATGCCATGGTCTCTGCACCACATTCTCCGTCTCCCCCTCACATACTCTGTACCAGTAATTGTCGGGCTCCGGCAGGTCGAACTTCCGCATGATGATAGTGCTCTTCTCTTGCTGCAGATCCATTGGAGTGACCGTGTTTCCTACAACCTCTCTGTAGGTTGCTTGATTGTGAGAATGGTCTTGATTCCAAGAGCCCCACTCTCCTAAGAACTGCTTCTGCTCTATCACAGATGCAGCATCCTTCAAGTGAGCAAAATCAAAGTACAATCTGAAGTCCTTTCCATCTTCATCATCATGGCCGGGGTTGTTTGTCGACGACAAGCATAGGTTGAGGTCCACAACAAGGGTTCTATTCAAGTATCGGGCTTCTCCCAAAGCACAAAGAAAGCTCCACAGGTAATGACTCATCTTCTTGCAATGGTCACCGCCCCTGCCATAAAAGAGATACCTGTGCTGCCGAAATGTATCGACATCAGCTTTGGCAACAGAGTCATCTATCACTTCAATCTCCTCCATCACTGTCACATTCTTCTCTACGATCGCCTCCGCTGCCGGCCGTGGCTTGCGTTTGGGCAGACTCCGACCTGCGAAGGGACCATTCCTCCGGGCCACAAAGTGCTTTGCATTTTTGCCTGAATGCCAGGGTCCTGCATCCAGCACACTCAAGTTGCAAGCCGCATTTATCACAAGCGTGAACCGCCGAAAATCCCTGTACATTCGCCAGGATTTCTCTTTCTTTGCTCTGAACTTCCAAGCCACATCACATTCATCTTCTCCCAACCCTTTAACAGGGACCTGATAGGAGAAGAAATTGAGATCTGGATACTGCTGGAGATTGTAAGCGACAATGGTGGTTAGGACAGCCGGATCTGAGCAGTTGACGGGCTTGTCTTGTGAGGAGCAAGCAACGACATCAGGGCTACCATCCTCCGCGGCATCAGAAACTGCGATCTGCTGCTCTTTGATCTGCTCTTCGGTGATAGCAGGCTCTTCCACTAGGATGAAAGTGGCGTTGTCGGTGGCGGACAGCGAGAAGTCTTCGCCAGTGCGAAGGACAGAGTCATCAGTTTGGAAGGTGGCATTGGGGAGGACAGAGTTCAAGACGAGCTGAGTGACGGCTTGGCCAGGCTCGAGCCAGGGGTCGGGAGGCTGGTAGCGGACAGAGACGATGGTGAAGATGAGGACCCCAAGCATGAAGAGGCCGAACAAGGCATTGGTGAGCGCCTTGATGATCTGCTGGACAAGGCCGCTCTTCATCTCTACTCTCTTCTACCAGGTCCTGTCTATCTCTGTAAGGGCCTTGCCATTTGGCGGCACAGGCAAAGGCATGGAGGGGGCCGTAACGACACAGTCAGTCTTGGCACAGAACAGACACAGTCAGGCTTTACACAGAAATCAGGATTTCAGAACTACAGTGGCTTCAGTGAAGTGAACAGTTGTGGAAATAAACTGAGGCGCAGAAGAGTAGAGTACCTAGTAGTAGGTACCGCCTGGCTGTATGCACTGAGTCCTGACTGTGCGTGGAAAATAGGGTGGCATCTTAGGAGAGAACGCCAGACTCGAACCTCAAAAGTCGAGAGCGCGCTCATCTAATGCGGCAGCTACTGATACCTTAATAGGCTAGTCACTTCTTAAGTAATTACTAATTTACCAGACCCTGCATGGTTTACGCCATCCCTTGGGGCTTGGGCGCCGATTGAATGGAGAATGGGGCCGGCCCCCGGGGCACTCGGCAGACGAGCATCTGTCTCCGCAAGCAAGAAAGTCGTTTCCAACAAGATTGTCGCTATGCGTGTGGACTCTTCATAGGCTAGTCTACGCATTCGGCACAAAGTTCTTGGCCCCCCCCTTTCTCTCTCTCTCTCTCTCTCTCCCCCTCGCACACTACGTGTCTCTAATAAGGGTTGCCGGTTTGAATTGCAATGTGCATTTTTCACTATGTACGCTATTGGGAGGCTTTTTCCATTTTGTTAGAATCTCGTCTTACAAGTTCCCACCTTTCCTTTTGCACAAGCATGGCATCAACATGTGCTGCCACATACTACCTAGGCGACTCCAATAGGAAATTGATATCCAAAAATACAATAAGAGAGGATTCGTATGGACGGGGGTTCACTCCAGCCTGGTCGGAGTTATTTGAATGTGCACGAGCGTGAGTACCTTGGCTGAGTTGAACACTTTCTCCAATTTGTCGAAAACGATAAGAGTTGCTTCTGTGCAACCTCGTTAACTGGCGATCAAAACAGGGTCCACCACGTCATGTGTTTCGTAATGAAGGCGACCAATTGGAAAGAACTATTGTGGACTCTCTCACTACCACAAGCTGCACCGCCTAGCCAGCATGGCTCTCACACGAGCACTTGTCTGCACTCCTTCACTGCTCTCTCTCTCTCTCTCTCTCTCTCTCTCTCTCTCTCTCTCTCTCATCGACAACGAAATGGAACAAGGGTTTGACCTCAACTTGCGGGCCTTCGACTCCCAAGAAGATGGTCTCAATGCCATGAGTCGGAGTGCTGCACATTCAATGACAACTAGTGCAACCATGCCAACGATCACCCCATCTTTGTTTGTTGTGGCCTCAACATCAGCCTTGGATAGCTTATGACCTTCGATGACGTGTCTTGTAGGAGCTCCATCCCCTTAGATGAGGCCACACCAAGTCTCAAACTAGAGTGCTTCGTTAGCCGCAGAGTCCGAGGGTAAGAGAAAACAAGAAGACAAAAACGGGGGGGGGTGAGGAGAGAGAGAGAGAGAGAGAGAGAGAGAGAGAGAGAGAGATGTATATTTTTTATTATCTCCACATACGTCTCCAGTTATCATGGGCAAGCATAGTCATGATGAGATTGTTAGGCAGGGGCTGTTACAAAAAGATGTCGTGCTTGGCAATGCTTTGGTTGACATGTATGCCAAGTGTGGTGTACTTTTTAAGCCCATGTCGACTTTCTTTGCATTTGCTGGAAACATTGTAAATCTTTATGGCACTTCTGTTATTGCACATATCACACAATTAGTGAATTCCAAGAGGCAACATCCCAGACAGAGCACTTTTTGTGCTTTGTCAAGCGCTCCACATTTGGCATACATATCGATCAAGGTAGTACCAAGCACTACATATCGGCATCTTGCGTACATCCACATGCCTTCAAGATGCACGCTTATGTGACTGCATCTGGAGAGAGGCACTCGCTTCGCATTTGTTGAAAAAAGACTAGAGCTTTCTGGCCTTGCCATAGGGGGAAACCTTGCAATCAGTGCATTCCAAGAGTTCAGACTCCGGACAAGAAGCTCCTCAAGCAAATATTGCGTAGAGCCACATGCCTTCAAGATGTAAGCATAGCTTGCAAGACAAAAGTATATGTGGCTGAATTTGGAGAGTAGACGTGCTTTGCATCCCGCAATCGATGCATTCCAAGAGGTGACGTTCCGGACATAGCACTTTTTGTGCTTTCTCAAGCGCTCGACATTTGGCTTACATATCGAGCAAGGTAGTGCCAATCACAACATATTGGCATCTTGCGTACAACCAAATGCCTTCAAGATGCATGCTTATGTGATTGCATCTGGAGAGAGGCCGTCCCTTTGCATTTTCTGAAAACAGACTAAAGATTTTTGGTCGTGCCATAGGAGCAAATCTTGCAATCAGTGCATTCCAAGAGTCCACACTCCGGACAAGAAGCTCCTCGTGCAATTGCGTAGAGCCACATGCCTTCAAGATGTAAGCATAGCCTGCAATACAAAATTATATGTGGCTGAATTTGGAGAGATACACGTGCTTTGCATCCCGCAAGTAGTGCATTCTAAGAGGCGACATTCCGCACAAAGCACTTTTTGTGCTTTCTCAAGCGCTCGACATTTGGCATACGTATTGACCAAGGTAGTGCCAAGCACGACATATCTGCATCTTGCTTACAGTCACATGTCTTCAAGATGCACGATTATGTGATTGCATCTAGAGAGAGGCCCTCGCATCACATTTGCTAAAAACAGACTAGAGCTTTCTGGCCCTTCTATAGGGGAAAATCTTTCAATCAGTGCATTCCAACAGTCCAGACTCCGAAAAGGAAGCTCCTTGAGCAATTGTGTGGAGCCATGTGCCTTCAAGATGTAAGCATAGCCTACAAGACATAGGTGGTTGCATTTGTTGGAAATAGACTAGAGCTTTCTCTTGTGGAAAATCATGCAATCAGTGCATTCCAAGAGTCGATAGTCTGGATAGGTAGCTGAAAACAACCTAGAGCTTTTTGGCCTTGATCCTGTTGTGCATATCCCGCGACGAGTGCATTCCAAGAGTCCACACCCCGGAGGACGCTCCTCGAGCACTCGCGTAGAGCCACATGCCTTCAAGGTCTAAGCATAGACTTCAACACGAAAGTATAGGTGATTGAATTGGGAGAGATGCACTTGCTTTGTATTCGCTGAAAATAGCCTAGAGCTTTCTTGCCCTGCTCTTGTTACGCACATCCCGCAATTAATGCATTCCAAGTGGCGACATTCCGCACACAAGAAGTCCTCAAGCACTTTTTGTGCTATTGTATAGGAAAGAGAGGCAACATGTGTGTATAGGAAGGTGCAATCCAAGAAGAGGAGCAGCATAGGAAAGGAGATCACCATCCGAATGTGGAAAAGGTGTGAGTTTGCTGGAGTTGTCTCAATAAACTCCACCCACTTCTGAGCAAGCCAATGAAATGCCTTGATGAAGAGTAAAACAGTCACCATAGCCACAAAGGGCACATTGAATTCGTCTCTGAAGATGATCATGGCAAAGAGGATCTCCATAAGCTCGCGCCAAAATTGTTCACTGAGTCGCTCAACTTTAGCTTCCTTGAGGCGACCAAGAAATAGGAGATTCAAAGTCTGCCAAGTAGCACACATGAGGACAAGGCTGATCTCAGAGGTAGCATTCAAAAACTTCAAAGTGCCCGCTCAAGCAGCTGACCCTGGCAGTGCTCCTGCCATGGCGTCACTGTTGCCCAAAGAGCCAATCATGGCATCTTGTTGCCTTTGCATCAAAGCAGCATAATATGCCTTTGCATACTCTTCCTGCCAAAAAAAACCCCAAAATAAGATTTGCATTCCTGGAGCTGTGTTTAAAAATGTTGTCTGGCCACCTATAACTTCCTTTGCTTTGCTTCCTTGTCATCCTCAAGCACTTTTGAATCTATACTTGCTGCAATGGTTGCCAAGCCATCTGCGAGTTTCTGGTCTTCAGACTTCGCCTCTGGCTTAACATCACCTCGTTGCTCTGCAGTTAAGTTCATTCAATCTCGAATCATCCATGGGGGCAGTACTTTCATGGGCCCCCCAGCTACGTTCTCTTTGGTATCTTCCTCTTTGCTCCTGCCATGCATAGTTTTGTAGTTTTGATCAATAATATTAAGGCTCGCTTCAGGCTGCCTGGAGCCTATGGGAGATGCTAAAGCGATTGAGCGCAAGAGACAACCTGTGGAGACGAGCTGACGAGCTGCTGCAGCGAGCGTGCCTGCGATTGAAAAAGCGAGGCTCGTTAAAAATAACGAGGGAGCCGTTAGAAAATGCCGGACACGTGGGTTAACGAGAGTGCAGCATTGCGATTTTGCCCTCTACGCTAACGAAGTAATGAAAGTGTGACGTAGAAGAAGTTAGCGGCATTCCTCATGTGACAAACTTACCACGAGAACTCCCAAACTTTGTGTCTATATTACCACAAGACCTCGTGTTGAGCTTGTTGAAACTACTTAGAAGCACCAAAGAAAGCAAGATGCAGAGAGAGCACATCGAGCCAAAATGGCGGTGTGGGATGTACCCATCATGCAAGACAATTAGTACATGGAGGAGTTTTGAACTCTCATTGAGGCAAAGTGCCGTCTGGATATGAGGATGGCGGCTACAAAGAGGTGGAATAAATTTCTAAGCTTGGACGAAAGGTGGTGTCGCATCTCGGCTTGGGTGCAAGAGAAGAGGGTGCTACATAATCGCCCTTCAATGTCGAGACAAGTGGGAAAATCGCTTCCCAAAGTACAAGAAGGTTCCAGATTGGGATGGGACACCACCAACTGGGTTGAGCTCTTATTGGAAAACAGATTCACAAGAGCGAAAAAAACACAGCTTGCCCCCATCATTTGACAAGACTATGTTCGACATTCTCGAAGCCAACTTTGGACGCGATGTCTTGGTCAATCAAGGTGATGTACTGTGTGATAGCTCAACACAAGAAGCAAGTTACCTCTACTTCTTCATGACATCTTCAACATTAAGTTGCTTCTCTCTTTCTTTGTTTTGATGTATCAACCATTGTTTTCTTTGGTCTGCAAAGCAGGTTACCTCTACTTCTTCATGACATCTTTTACATTAAGTTTCTTGTCTCATTCCTTTGGCTTGTTTTGACGTATCGACCATTGTTTTCTTTGGTCTATAGGAAACTCTAGTTCTGAAGATGGAGACAATGAAGCCAACACAAGCCAAGGAGAAGCAAACCGGACCATTGTTTTCTTCAAGGAAATTTTCTACATTTTCACTTCCATTGCTTTAAACCCTATATGAGAATCTTACTAAGTAGGTGGCACGTGTTTGGTTTGAAATTTATATCCCTATATAAGGAGGGTGTTGCCAATTTTTTGCAGATTATCAGTATATGTAAGATACACTATAAGAGGAGTTGTCTATAACCGTGTCCATAGCCGCTGAAAAACAAAGGAAAAAGGAGAGAGAAAAATTTGTGGGAGCGGCTATGGACGCAGTAGTGGTTTCTTAGCAATAAACGCGGTAATAGTCGCGGCAATATACCCGCTGCTATTACAACGCCAGTTTGTCGCATTTATTATCGTGCTTATTGCCGCTACATGCCAATTCAAAAATAAAGGCACTCATTTGGGCCACCCAATTTTGGATGGCCCAAATGAGCACCTTTATTTTTGACCTGCATAAAACAATGAAACATCAATTGTTTTTTGGAAGAGTATAAAAAATACCAAAGAATTGAAATTGATTTTAGTTTACTTTGACAATTTAAAATGCAGAAGATCAACTATTTAAAAAAGTTACAATAAAAAGTAAATAGTTGTATATACATTGTGGCACATTGGGACTTTACGAAAGTTTGGACAAAATATTTGTCTATCTAATTCTCCTCTATCTCGTCGTCGTTCAGAGGCAAATATGTTTGATTACTTTGACTCTACATAAACCCAAACCAAATTAAACAATTATCAACACCTCAAAACAATTGATACAAAATTACTTGTTTAAACTTATCGCTTGTAGTGATCCAACTGCCGCGTCGAATTGCTCGAGAGAGATGTGGTTGTTTTCAAACAACCATCACCAAGGATCAAATTCTGTATGTCGCTCCCGATACTTGACCATCTCTCTGGTTGGTCAAGAGAGAGTGATATTTTCCTAAGTTAGCAATAACAATACCAAATCATCAACTACAATCTTTATAATCACCGATCGACGTTATAATTCAATTGATCTTACATATTTATCCTTCCAAGCTCCCTTGCCTCCTGAGCCATAGTGCGTGGGAGTTTGTCTTGCGTGAGCCTCGCGTTGTTATTTGTATGTTGAGCCCGTCAGCTTGATCGCTCTTTTCTTGAATTGCCCACTCCCACTCCGTGTCTGCCATGTTGCCACTGTTGTAACTCCTATTTGGATCTTTGACCAGGGTGGCTGCTGCGCGTCGCACATTGAACTGCTTGTTTTTCAGAAATGTCCTTATGTAGCCCTCCAACCATTGTTGTGAAAAACGTTGATCGGGGGCGTTTGGAAATCTAGCTAACAAAGCGTCCTCAATGTACCGTGCATGATCAGGCAGTTGGTCTCTAAACTTTATAAAACAGTTCTTATACGTTGAATGTATAAGAATTTGTAGATGGCGTCGAAATGCCCTACCCTGTGCTGTGTCGAAGTCCACCTCCCCGCCATATTTAACCCTGTAGTAGCATCCATGTGTGTCTGGCATGGGTGTGTCAGTATCCTCGTCCTCTGCATCAGGGGCAACACGCTCTGAAAGTGGGGACTCCGTTCCCCGCCACTACCAAAACATGCGAAACCACAAGATCCGCCGCCACTTCGTCTCTCACGACGCTTGCTGCCTTGAGACGAGCGTCGGTGCGCGTTGCCAGAGGAAGTCCGTCGACGATGTTCTAGCGAAGCAAGAGTGGAATGGAGTGGCGTAAGACCGTGTGATGCCATGGGAGTGGGACCCTACGATGTAAGGGGAGTAGGACCCTACGATGGAATGGGATTAGGACGATAGGAAGGGGCTGTAGAGTGAGGTTTCATCAGTGCGAGGCTCTGTAGGTAAGGAGTCCCTCCCTGAATCCCCCATGGTG